>NC_141138.1:100628266-101247432 GCF_053477565.2 Lygodium microphyllum
AAAAAAATGAGGAGGGGAGAGAAGAAGAAGAAGAAGAGAGAGAGAGAATAAGAAGTTTATAACACTTCTCAAGTATGCACAGTCTATGGATATTGCACAGAAAGTATCCAAGTTTTGCCACGAATTGGATGATCCCTTGAACACACGGCTTGAAGCAGCAATGCATCCATCCGACCTCCAAGATGCCTTGATAAGAGCAAGACCAATTGTATAGGAACAACAATCTAAACCAAGAAACAATAGGCCTTGGAATAATAAGTTCCAAAACAGAAATATGCTAAAACAATAGGCTATGCAAAAAGAGTCCAAGGTCAATTCCAATCTGGTAATAGCAAGAAGGCTAAGAGGTCAGTGGTGGAGAACAGTCTTATGGATCTGTAGTGTCAAAAGAAGTATCCTTTACCATGTCAATGTCTTCATCTTCCATGTCAGTGTCAGAAGAAGTATCCTTTTCCATGTCAGAAGAAGTATCCTTTGCCATGTCAATGTCTTCATCTTCTACCTCTTCTTCTTCCATATTCTCATGTTTAGGCTCAGTATCCAACTCCTTCAACTCATATGCTAAAGACTCCCTACATTTAAAGAGCTTGATACGTTTTCCAGCCACTTGAATCCGTAGAGCTGTCCCATCCATCTCATTTAATGCATAGGTAGCATTGTCAAAAACAAACCTGACCACATATAGACCAAACCACCACTTTGCCATATTCTGACTGGCACTATGCTGATTTTCCAAGCTGTTGTCATAAATTAGCACCCACTTCCCTTCATGTATAGCTTGTGGTCGAAGTCAGTGTCGCTTGTCAAACCTCTTCTTGTTCTTGATCCTTGCGGTCTTCAAATTTTTCATAGTTGTCTCAATGTCTTCATGCCTTCTTTCTAACTGTCTAATGCATAGGACTAGCAACTCTTCTCTATTCAAACCCTCTACCCATGGTAGAAGACTCCAAGTAGCAATACTTGCCTCAATAGGCATGATTGGTTGTTGTCCATACATTAATTCAGCAGGCATATACCTTGTAACTGCATATCGAGTGGTTTTATCAGCCCACAAAGCAAAGGGTAACATTCTTGGCCACTCTTTCATAATGTCCTTGCATGACTTTGCTAATGCCTTAATGATAGGCTCATGATCCCTTTCACTTTTGCCATTTGCTTCAGGATTATAGGCTCAAGTTAAAGCCATCTTGATATCCAATCATGAAAAGAATCCACGAGCCTCAACTGCATCCAATTCTCCTCTATCAACAACCACTTTACCAACACAACCATACCTGCAAAAGACTTCTTCCAATAAGAACCTGCAAACTGCTTGAGTACTCTTTGTCGACCTTCCACTTGATTTGTCAAGTCTTCTCGTGCAAGCACAAGATATCCCACTACATGAGCTCCCATAAAATATTCCCTATCACACTTAAGGGTTGTCACTACACCCCAAAGCTCTCTTTTGACTTGAGAATACCACTGTTGTTGTTCATTGAGAATCTTTGCTCCAAACTGAAGTGCATACCTATTTCCATCAGCATCATCCTGACCCATTGCCCAACCAATGCCAATTGGGCTTGTATCCGCAGTTAAAATAATAGGTTTCCCATTCTCATTATTTGCTCTCTTTAGTGTTGGGGCTAAAATCAATAAGTTCTTTAACTTTTGAACTGCCTTCGTATGCTGTTTACCCCACCAAAACTTTTGCCCTTTTCCCAAGAGCTAATATAAAATTTCAACCACATGAGCAAAATGCGGAATCCACATCAAGTAAAAGACACATGCACCCAAAATATTCTTACCTTGGATACATTCGAACATGTCTCCTGCATCATGCTTATGGCATCAATCTTTATTAGTGAGGTCTTTCTTCCATATGGTCCACACGTGTGTCCAACAACTAATACTTCCTCCACTCCAAAAACTGACTTTTCTCTTGAAAAAGTCAAATGCACTTCTTTATCAAAATCCTGTCACAATCAACAATATGATCAACCACAAACCTTCTACATCCATGCTCATTCAACTCTTCATTCTTCTCATATATATCATATCCTTTGATTGAAACATCATCAAAAAAGGGTAATGTCAACTTAGGAGAATACTCCCTCAAAACTTTATGCATTCATCATATGCACCACTGAATTGGTTGCTCCCTGTGGAAGCGTACACATCCTAACCAATCCAAGTGGTGTCTTCATGGTAGTGATATCCTGGCTTTCCAACACAAGCTGGAACTAATTATATCCTGAATATAAATCACCCACAGAGTAAATCTCCTTGCCTACAAATGCTTCTGCAAATTCATCCACTATCAGGCTTGATCTAACATTCCTTATGGTGACTTTATTAACTGGTTGTAAATCATGTATAAACCTCAAAGCACCATTCTTCTTTGGAACAATAAACCATTGATTCGAATATGGAGTTGAAGAAGGCTCCAAAGTCCGCATTTTGATCTTCTCATTCAAAAGCTCCAGCAGCTTAGGCAAATATGCATGAGGCACTGTAATAGGCTTTAAATTCCATGGCACATGAGGTACTGTAAAGATCACCATAGGTGCAACTATGGTCAAGGATCAACACATCCAATTTCATCTGAAGCTAAAACGCAAAGGCTTTCCCATGCCTTGCTAACTTCTGCAAGAAACAAGCTCTTTTTGTAGGCAAAAGGAAGCTTGTATTACCAATTTTCAGCTCTTGTAAAGTTTTAGATGTAAATTTATGTCCTACTCCATGTGGATCCCATAAACTAGGCTATTGAGTCACCTTTTCAGCCAACCCGTCACTTTCAGGTGGTAAAGGCAAAGCCACAGGCTTAATCTTTATATCCGCCTTTGCTTCTAGCCCTATTTTGTAGCCCTATATTGCATCCCATAACATTCATGCTTAGAAAACTCTTAAATGACTTCACACATCTCTAAAGTGTCAACATAAATAACCTCTTTTTTACCCTATTTTCAGCATTAATTACTGTAAAAATTTCAGCCATTGTATCAATATCAACCAACCCTGAAAACAGACCTAAAATACCTTCATTTGCAGCCCATCAAACCATATGTCTTTAGCTCTTTTTCAGCCCATACTACATATTTCTTTTCAGCTCTGCAAATGGCTAAAATATTCTTAAAACTGGCAAGACTATATGCTGTCCATTCCTGCAATCCATACACAAACATAGTTTCCTCCTTTCTTGGAGACATAATTATCTTCCTAGAGGCACTGCCATAGCCTCCACTTATAGCAATGATGTCTAAAAACCCTTAAACTCTCATGCATTAGGTGGCATGGGATTATTCCATAGACTATCCCAATTGCGGGGATGATTCACACAAACAGTGAGAAACTATATTGCCTTTGTATTGTCTTTACTCAAAACCCGAGCATATGAAGAACCATCATCCAAGGCTTTTGTTTCTAACCTTGATTCCGAAATATAGGGCTGCCCCAAACTACATGAATCTTGCATTAAAAAATGATATTCATTCCTAAAATCTCCAATAGTCACGGGTATATTCGGACAAGCCACATAAAGATCCCCTGATGAATTGTTTGCTGCCTGCATGCGCCATCCTGGATCCACATCAATCGGCCAACCTCCATTCTCATACAAGCTACATGCCATAATATTGATTTTGGAACCATGATCCAAGAGAGCTATGCAAGGTGTCTCTCTTTCTCCCACTTTAACAATTGTCTTCGTTGTAGCACAAGCCCAATGCGTTCATGAATAATGACTGCCTGGAATAAAATGAGCATCTTCTTCTTCATGTACTTGTTGATGGACATTCCCATTATACATAGCCTTCTCTCTATGCTTACTGCTACCCATAAGATCAATTTCAGTCACACAAGCTTGCTATTTACACTCCCATTTAACGCATTTTCAACATCAGTCTACTCCAAATCAGCATTACATACATCATCATATTCCCTCTGAAGTTGTTTCTCTATGTCTTTGTCAACCTGCATCAATGCTTGCAAAACTTCACCATCAAACTATCTTTTTTGTTTCAGCATATCAAAGATTGCATCATGAAATTCACGCTTCGTGATTTCAAGAACTTTGCCAAGTGTGAATTCCACTCTACTACCAAGTATGCAATCTTCCAATACCTTTTTAAGGTTTGTGGCAGTTTCAAGATCCAATTGCAACTTGTAACCATGCTGCTTGCCCCTTTTCTTCCCTTCTTGTTTCTTCTCTTGAGATGCATCCTCCATAACATGCTCAAGTATGGCTTTTTTAGCCTCTTTTTGCTGCTCCATTTTACTTCGTGTTATGTGTTTAGATGGGCCTGCAGAGGAAGGTCCAGTAGTGTCCTCATCTCCTCTTCTCTTTTCTTCCATAAGAGCTTCTTAACTATTAAGCATAGGCTGAAAATGAATCCACTAGTGCACTCCATCATGTTCTCCCTCGTATACTCTGACTTGCATCAGCCAATTCAGACTTTGCTATTTTGCATTTTTCCATGCAATCTAATGTATGCGTCCAAATGCAAGATTTTGCTTTAGTCATGCCTCCTTTCTGAGCTTCTTTGTTCCTTTCAATTCTCAACCCATATGTGGTTGCAACTATTTCAACAAATGTTGTCCTTGCTGCCATCTCTTCCAACCTCTTCTGCATGCCACCATTTCCCAAATTTGGCTCTATTGGACGACTAATTTCTATTGCATGCATTTTGCCATCTTTCCAAAAGACTAACCTTTTCGCTTCCGCTTCACAATAGGCGGTACAGTCTCGCTTGTCATGCTGTAAACTGTCACACCAAATGCATCTCCTCTTATATCCTTCTTTGTACGGTCTTTGGGTTGTTGCTCAACTCGTCTCTTCTACCTTAGCATCCAACTTTTCGACCTTTGCATAGATTTCTATCAAATTCAACCTCAAATCACGCATGTCTTTGATTAATTCATCCACATCATCACCTTTAAGAGCCAGACCAATAGGTATAGCTAGTTGTTATACCATAACCACATGTGCCTTGGTTGCAATTTCAGCCCCCTTCTAAGCACTTGCAAGTGCAGTGCTTATACCCCATCCTAATTTCATCCACTCTCTCTTTACCAACATATGCAGTGCCTCAATCACATTGGGCCAATCTGATTTCAACCCTGTTTCAAAAGAGGCATCTTCTAAACTATCAGTCAGTTTCTCCTGCAATATAGGATTTGCAGCCTTCAGAAATAAATCAATTTTTTGACTCTCCAATGATTGCTGCTCATCAGCGTCCAACTGCACATACCGACTTTCAAATTCATGGAGCAAAGTTGTAGTAGCAGCCAACCTGGGCTTTTCAATCCAATCAATAAATGTCTTTTTAGTTACCAATCCCCCATCTTCCAAGAAAAACTCTTCTCTCAAAGCTTTCTTAAAAGCTACCCAATTAGCACATTTCCTATGTAACTCATCAATCTGATCATGCAATGCATGCATGGCCAAACGGGAGAAATATCGACTCCATACATACTGTGATACCCCATGAAGCAACATATTTTCTTCATACAACCAGATGAAGACTGAAACATTTTGACTCTTAAACTGCTTCAATTCCTGTCCTACTGTCTACAATGCATTCACAGCTAAGGAATCAAATCTTTATGCTTCCTACCGAGTTTGCATCTAGCTGTTGTAACAAAAAATGTTGCTATTGTTGTTGCTGCAACAAAGCAATCATCTATTGTAAAGCATCACCACCACTTGAACCAGCAGAATCTCCCATCTTTACATGCCTGCTACCAACTTTCACATCGGGTTCACCACTTTCAGAGTGTTTGGGGTCGAAAGTCTACCACGGGGATAAGAGACATTTGGATGAAGGGAGATTCAGGGAGAGCAATAGAGGAAATAGAAGGGGTTTGAAGAAATAGAAGATGTAGAAGAATACTCATAGAGGTGAAGCCTGTCAATTTATTTTTGCATCCTGAGAAGATAAATCCCTTGTAGACCAAAAACATACATCAAACAGTAGCTTCTTCTTTGCTACTCAGACCGCCAATCTGATGCTTCCGTTGACTTCGAAAGGGGGGTAAAATATTAGGACACCTGATCTTAATTCTCCCAGATTCACTCCTTCTTCTTCTCCTAGTTCGGAGTGCTGTTTGTTACTTGTAAACTACGATCGTGCATCGTGCAATTTTGCCAATCCTTCTTTTTGCATAAAATCCCCCAAAAATGGTTGAAAGCCACTTGCTTTTTTTTTACATATCCTATTCCACTACAAGATATAGACCTTATACCGACGTTTAAAGCGACGAAAATACAAACAACAAAATTTGCCCCCGTTGTCGCAAAAAGCGTCGTTATTGGCGACGCCATAGAAACGTCGCTATTGGCGTCGCTATATGCGTCGCATTTGCGACGCAAATAGTGACGCATATAGCAACGCAACCAGTGAATCTGCGACGTGCATAGCGAGGGCAATAGCGACGCGAGCAGTAAATTTGCGACACAAATAGCGACGGTAACAGTGAAAAAAAAATTGTGGCAGGGCAGCTAGTTTCTGCACTACTGCATACAAAGTGCTTGCAAACAAAAAGAATGTATACTAAAATCATAAAACTGATACATGAAATAAATACATGATCGCATAAAATGTGATTGGTACAATCATGAAAGGATATCACTAATACATAGAAAATGTCTACATAGATCAGGCGACTAAAAACTAAAGGTGTGTGAGCTCCAAGGATCCAAGGGCGAGCTAGAAATCCTTGTCCCCCGAAAGCTCGTCCCGCCGCAAAGGAGCATCGAACGGATTCTGCAAAAAAAGAAACAACATATCAATCCACCATACAATAATGCATTCAAATATCTCATGGTAACTACGGACAAGAAAGATGAGCGACTTATAGGGTCGCCGCGTCTATACAATCGGTCGATCAATGCATTGAGACCATGCCTCTCTGCATATCGAGTCTCAAGGCCTTACGGATCGCGATTTGTAATGGAGTGCTACAAAGAAAACAAAATGCTAACTGTTAGAAACATGATTGTTAGTACAAAGAATATTTCAAAAAAACAAATAAGCAAAACAAAAGAGAAACTTACAAAGTCCTCCAAATATGTCTTGTGGCCGCCACTCCCAAGATGATGGACCACTCCAGCCTCGAGTCGTACCCTCGCCGCCTCCCGCTGCTGACTCCAACGTCGTGGCGAATCTGTAGCCTCCTCCCTCAGTCGGCGCCAGTCGTCTGCATCTAACCACTCGGGCTTTGCAGCACCACTCTTGATTGCCTTGCGTGCATCGAATCGTCTATGTGACATGTATGCACGCATGCAATCCATTATCCAGCCCGTGGAGAATCTATCTACTGCGGCTGGCACCGGAAACTCCTCGTGCAAGGATGCTACTATGTAGTCCTTTCTCCCCTCCGGTATGTTCTTCCAATGATCCAAAACATTGTGCCGAAAAACTTGTTGGCACAACTCTCTCATGCGAGCCATCACCCTCCTCCCCTCATCATTCATGATGATGGCTCCTGACCTACTATCAGCCAGGTATCCATAACCCCTAGGAGTCTGCCTAAGATGGGTCCTCTCCCATCTCTGTCCACGCTCCTGGGCATATCCAGGAGACCCTTGTGCATCCGGTGTACCAACGGGGGTAACCTCTCTCGGAGTGGCACTCAAAGGGGTGCCACCAAAGGGGGTGCCACCCGCTGACGGCTGCGCAAAAGCCGGAGTAACTGGAGTAGACGCCCCCACAGGTGTGACAAATCCTGGAGGTGACGTAGCTCCAGCTGAACGACGAGACAGAGACACCACATCCGTGTCTCCACAGTAGCACCCCCTAATTCCGATGCAATCCCTCCCTCTAGCCCAAGTCGTGAGCGTCGAGATCGTCTGCTCGAAGCTGAAGCATCTGATCGCGCTGAAGCAGATCTAGCAGAGCGCCCTGACGAAGAACAAGACAGCTCCTGGTCTGCCATCTCTCTGAATCTCGCGAGCTAGTCTGGAGACATGCGTCCCATCATGTCCTGAAACTCCTCATCGCTCATCCCTCGACTCATCCTGAAAATGTCACCTGCACAGATAAAAAATGGTGTTAGAATAATCAATTTAAACTATATAAAGCACAGTAATATAAATCATTTTTGAAAAATGCCTCTTAAAATGCATATCTTATGTACCTTTATGGAAGATCTAAACAACGAATTGAGTAATACAATTCTCCAAGAATGAAGTATTCTATGGTCCCATGTTAATCTCCTGATACAACTCTGCATACACTGGAAGGTCGATAGACATGTCACCACAAAAGAACGAGTCTGCCTCGTTCTCAAAAAATTCTTGGACTACTATATTTCCATCATTGTTAGCCGATGCGGGCTCCAAGCTTGCGGTGGCCTCCACCCCTTGTAATATCGACCCCTCTATTTGCATATTTTCTTCATCTATGCCCGGAACATCGCTTTGATTATATACTCTCACACTTCGAGGAGTTGAAGGTATAACATACCACCATTGAGGTTGTCGGGGGTTTGGATAGAATATTACCTGTTCACAAACATGTACAAAGCGAGTTCAAACCATTGTGACATAAACCATGTCGTATTACAATTAGCAAGCAAATGACTCTATGCACCTGTTCACAATGGGCCGGCAACACAAAGGTATCGCGCAAATCCGTCCATTTTTTTTCGGAATCTATTTCGAGAAATCCAGATGGACCTCGTCGAACTGTTGCTCTAGCTCCTCCAAGTACCACTTTGAACCACTGCACATTGAATAGTATCATGGAGAAGCTACGGTAATCCACCGTAATAATACTTTGCAAGTTCCCAAAATACTCCATCTCATCCACAACCGTGTTCGGATCCGTTGCTCGTCGCCAGCTCTCTTGCTCAAACCTTGCCATGACACCACAGTCCATTGTGGAGCGCATTTTGTCAATACGCTCCACGCGAAAATGCCGTCCGCGTGACCACGCTGCACTATATATTTTGTATTGTACATTGAAACACTCAAATTAGATGTCGCATATAAAATTTAGATACGACACATTCTAAACCCCTCATCACCTTTGGACTACATCCGGTCGAGAACTCCCACTCCTCCATTGAGACCTCTATCCCTTCGCTGGATGCTGCGGTCAAGGTTCCATGCAACCATCGTGTTGACATAAACCGCGGCATCTCCTCCATGCCTTTGGGATATCGAATCGGTCGATGACGCGTACTGCGTCGGAATTCAACTCGCGCTTCCTCTCGATCTTGCCTTGTAATCTGATACTTGGCGAGCCACGTCTCCATGGAGGCATGGTGCAACATACAAAAGCGATTCACCTTCTCTTCCATTGAGGCATCCATTCTTTTTTCTACCCCATTTCCAACCACCACATCTCCAGTTAGTCTATCATCGTCCTTCAGCGCCCATAGCATTTCATTGTCTGGTTCCACCGTTGGTAGCCATTGTGAGATATGCACTAACGCCTCTGACACCAACCAACCTTCCGCCATGCTACCTTCTGGATGAGTTCGTTGTCGCACAAAGTCTTTCAGGGTTTTCATGAAGCGCTCCAGGAAGAACATCCATCGTGTATGGACAGGTCCAGCAATCTCCACTTTGTCCACAAGATGCACAAGAAGGTGAACTTGTATCGTGAGCATGCTAGTGGGCAGGTATTTCTCAAAGAGACAAACCGTCTCCACTGCTCCTTGCCTTGCGGATTCAATAGAGGACGTCTTAATCTCTTTCTGTGAGATCCATTGCACCAAAGTCGACAACTTGTAAATGGCCCTGCGAATTTCTGGAGTAAGGCATCCTGCGATCGCGATCAGTAGGACAAACTGCCACAAATGAGAAAGCATTATGAATAGTGGCCACTTTTCAAATTGCAAAATGCCCACGCTAATTACAATCCATTCTGTTCACAAACCTGACATATCTTATGCCAATCATGGGATTTTAGCCCCGACAATTGGTCCTCTTTAGAAAATGCGGACCTGAGAGAACGCATCATACCCGTCGGAGTGCGGATAGACTTGATTACTTGCTTCACAATGCGCTCTTCTTTGGTGGACAAAACCCAAGGAGCGCAAGGAAGCTGCACTCCCCCTTCAACACTCGACTGCAGGCCAAAGCGCCTCCATCTTACCTACCTCCTTCAAATCTATTCGTGACCCTATAGTGTCTCTCTTTCCTGTGATGTGGTCCCATAGGAAGCTGCCCACATTCTTGAAAATATGCATGGGATCCAACAAGTGGTTGACCTGTAAGTGGGTCAATATGGCAACTCGTAGAAAACTGAGAACCGTCGCATTCCATTTGGATGTGATTCCGGGTTTACCATTTTCAGCTCGTACCAACTTGCAACGTTCATACGTGTTGGAGGTCGTCCAAGAAAACCTTTCCTGAGTTCATGATCCTCCAGTAAGAAAGCGGCATGTCCTTGATATACCATCTTCTTCATGGTTCGTGACCTTCAGGAGTCTAACTGTGGCCCACACAATGGACATGCATGATAACCTGAGGTAACCATACCTGTAAGACGAGCCACGACCTAGTGAATACTTGATTGAATGAAATAAAATATAGATATTACCAACGAGAATGGAGGTCTGCTCACATGAGCACTCTCCCAATCCCGGAAAGTCATGTATCGTCCACATGAAAATGGCTCGAATGTTGGCTGACCGGCTGCCGACCATCGCGCATGCTCATATCTTGCACAGTGACCCCCTCCTCCCACAAAATCTTAAGCTCATCGACTAATGGACGAAGATACACGTCCATATTTTTTACTTTGTAGCAGCTCGAGACGAGCAAGCTAAGGATGAGATGTCCTTTCTTCGTAGAAAGCCATGGAGGGATGTTGTAGCTGACAAGCACTATAGGCCACACACTGTAAGAAGTCGAGCGCAAACAGAATGGGTTCACACCATCCATGGCGAGACCGAGCCGAAGATTCCTTGGCTCTCGCGCAAAGCCTGGGAAGGTAGAGTCAATGTGGCGCCATGCGCGCGAATCCGCTGATATTCGTTGAACTCCATCCGTGGACCTATTTTGCACATGCCACGTTGTCAAGCTTGCTATGCCAGACGTGCGAAACATGTGGTTTATGCAAGGGATGAGCGGAAAGTGTTTGAGAACTTTTTGAGGGATGGTTTGCCCCTTGCAAGTGTGAGCACCACACTTTGGACATGTCTCCATAGTCTCGTATTCATCTCGAAATAGTATATAGTCGTTGATACATGCATGGATATTATTGTAGTCCGTGCCAAGCTTCCGTAAAACATGTCATGCATCATCACGAGACTCAGGCATGGTATTTGCAGGTGGTAATATATGATATTTCAATAACCTGAAAAAAATCATAAAACACCTTGAAAAAGCACAAATGTTTGCAATAATACTGGTTTTAAAAAAATCAATGAAGCCTATGTGCAAGGTACCTGAATAACTCAGTCACACACGTATCGCTCCAACCGTATTTTGCTTGCACACTTAAGAGTACAAGCAATGTCTTCAACCGAGATACTCGGCACCCATCATATAATGGTATGGATGCTTCCTCTCTAAGCGGGTCAGATGTCTCAACATCCATGGGAATCAATGCATCGATCATTGCCTCCATCTCAGGCTCCAAGATTGTAGATAGGTCGGGAAGGTTGTCTGTCTCCTCTGGCATTGACGGTATAGATGGGCCTTGCGAGTGGTGGATTGGCTCCTACAATCCATCCATCACATGTCCACGAACTCTTCTAATTGGCCGCAAAGGGTGCACTCCCCCTTGGGTCGAGACATCACCCCCCTGGATAGAATATTTGCCAACAAGACCCAATCTTATTGTGTATGGTTTTCAATTAGCTTGCGAGTACAATGCACGATTAATATTAACTTCAAATTACCGTTTGCTGAAAATCCGCAATCGCCTGATCAATGATCTCAGATTGAAACTCGCCAAATCGTCGTACGTGTTCTATAGACAATCGGCGTTTTCATCTAATTGCCAACTTGCATTGAGAGCAAGGACATGGGACATGTTGATTAAGATACGTCTCGCGGTCTTGAACAATAAGACCTTCTTCATTTTCCATCTTATCTACATTACAGCAAACGAGGCTTAAATGGATAGCTTTATGGAGATATATGTCAAGTTGCAAGTTGACCATAAATCTTGCATTGTACATAGTAGTTGAGAGATTTTTTGATGTTATATCTCGGCCTTGTATCATGCTCAAGGATTTGTTTGTCCCGGTAGATAATTATTCATTATTGTAAAAAACTACACTTGAGGGCTTTGAGTATAAGTAATCCATTTATGAGCATCATTGAGGATCTCTTAGTCTAATAATAAATCAGTCTCAACAAAAAGCATCTTAGAAATGTGGTTTTTTTGTCCTAGGATCGCGTATTAAAATTAATGCCATCTATGAAATTTATCAACTATAGTAATAAAATTTATTTCAATCAATTCTACTCATAGTCATAAGACCTGAGAGAAAATATCCTATACTCAATTTAAGGGATTCTTCTTCTATAACAATACTTTTGGGTTCATTTTGATGAAGTACCGTAATGACTATTAGCTACGGTATCATTTTCTTTTAGTCCTTCCGTTGACTAGTTGGCATGATTTCTAATTTGTTCTGCCTATAAAGTTAATACAAAAACAATTAATTATGCATATCACAATTAGATCCCCTACTTGGACATTATGAAGGACATGACCAATTTTAAGCCATCTTAAAGTGTCACCAATGTACGTGGCCCATGGCAAAGCACATTGCATACCATTATCGATAAGTCTATTATCTTAAATTTCTTTCCCCTCCCTCTCCTTCTCTTTCTCTCCCTCTCTCTCCCTCTCCCTCTCTTTCTCTCTTTCTCTCTTTCTCTCTCATTTTCTCTCCTAAGCAAGCAAAAAAGAAAGTGATTCACACATTAAACAAGCAAGAGGGAGAGTGAGAGAGAGAATGCACTCTCCCTCTCCCTCTCCCTCTCTTTCTCTTTCTCTTTCTCTCCCTATCTCATTTCCTTCCCCTCCCTCTCCCTCTCCCTCTCTTTCTCTCCCTCTCTATCTCTCTTTCTCTCTCATTTCCTAAACAAGCAAAAAATAAAGTGATTTAAACATTAAACAAGCAAAAGGGAGAGGGAGAGAGACAATGCACTCTCCCTCTCTTTCTCTTTCTCTCCCTCTCTCATTTCCTTCCCCTCCCTCTCCCTCTCCCTCTCTTTCTCTCCCTCTCTTTCTCTCTCATTTCCTCTCCTAAACAAGCAAAAAATAAAATGATTTAAACATTAAACAAGCAAAAGGGAGAGGGAGAGAGAGCATGCACTCTCCCTCCCTCTCCCTCTCTTTCTCTTTCTCTCCCTCTCTCAAAACCTTCCCCTCCCTCTCCCTCTCTGTCTCTTTCTCTTTCTCTTTCTCTTTCTCCCTCTCCCTCTCCCTCTCCTTCTCTTTCTCTCTTGCTCTCTCATTTCCTCTCCTAAACAAGTAAAAAAGAAAGTGATTTAAACATTAAACAAGCAATTGGAGAGGGAGAGAGAGAATGCACTCTCCCTCTCCCTCTCTTTCTCTTTCTCCCCCTCTCTGATTTCCTCCCCCTCCCTCTCCCTCTCCCTCTCCCTCTCTTTCTCTTTCTCTTTCTCTTTCTCTTTCTCTCCCTCTCCCTCTCCCTCTCCCTCTCCCTCTCCCTCTCCCTCTCCCTCTCCCTCTCTCTCCCTCTCCCTCTCCCTCTCTCTCATTTCCTCTCCTAAACAAGCAAAAGAAAGAGAGAGTGATTTAAACCTTAAACAAGCAAAAGAAAGAGAGAGGGAGACTCACTGATGAGATATGGCGAGCATGGGGCGGCTCCTCTTTGCGATGAAGGCTCCTCCTCTCCTTCGCAAACAACGGCGACGGCAGCGGCGGCAAGTCTTCTTCCTCTCCTTCTCTCACGACGGTCGCTCTCTCCCTCGCTCTCTCTCTCAAAACTCACAATGGAGCAAACACGAAATGAAAACCGCGCTCGGTTTCGGCTGCTTTTTTTCCCTGCGGCGCGTCTAGCGATGCTATTAGCGATGCCGCTATCCGCCATTGCTAATCGGTGTCGCTACTAGCTCAAATCCTTGTAGTGTTCTAGAAGTTGTCTAGACCTTTTGGATATTTACAAGAAATAATATCGAACAAAATAGGGTAAACTTGTCCAAAAATCTAGTATTTTTGAACCATCCACACTATGGACATCGACACTAGTAATGAATAATATGGCATTGACTCTCTAGATCAATAAGAAAGCCGAATGATGATGCATTCTAGAGTTTTCACACTATGTCTGCGTAGCGGCACAATACCATCTCTCTCTCTCTTCTCTTCTTCTTCTCTCTCTCTTCCTCTCTTCTTCTTCTTCGTATTCTTACTCTCTCTCTCTCTCTCTTCTCTTCTTCTTCTCTCTCTCTTCCTCTCTTCTTCTTCTTCTTCGTATTCTTACTCTCTCTCTCTCTCTCTCTCTTCTTCTTCTTCTTCTCTCCTACATTTATGAACACATCCAAAAAAATCGATGGCTGCATGCTAGGTCTTCAGATAATCAGGAAGAGAAGTTGAAATATATTATTAACAGTGCAGTTCGTATAGAGTATGGAGTATGTGAGTTAATTATCCACAAGAATGAGAGCTTGGTTACACCGGATAACATTGCTCTTAATGTGTAGCTTACTTCTTTGAAAGTTTATCTTAATAGATTCTTGGCAATGTTAACCTAGATGAATCGCCACATAGGCTGATCACCATAGTTTGCATGATATATGCAGTCTCTACATGACTTTTGAAATGAGTTTTCTAGTGAAAAACTCCATTTTGAAGCACATTGTCTAACTCTTGTGGATTATAATACTATTTTTTTACCATTCTGATAGTGCATTATTCCCTCTGTCTTGCTCTCGATCCTGATGTTGTGACCTAGCCTCAAAGTTCTTTCATGTACTGATGCTTCGTTATTCCTTTTAACCAATGTACCTTGAAGCTTATGTGGCAATAAATAGTTTCATTAAATCAAACATGGTGGATACAATTTGACTAAAGTGCGCCCATTACTTGGTTTTAGATATATAAAATGGTTGAAAGCTTAAAGGTGTTGGGACAAAAAAATAACTTCATAGCATGTTTTTGTGTGGAAAAGTGATGGTGCCATTGAAAAGCGGGGTCAAGATTTGCAATTGAATTCATTGTTGAGGAGTTGTGTGCTTAGGCTCTACCATTGCATTCTTTGATGATATTGTATTGCTATGTCACTTATGCTCATTTCTTTTGAAATGAGTGAATCTCTAGGTATTTTGAGGGTAGGTAATGATACAACCATGGGTTTGTGACATTCTCGCTTAGTGTAGGTTGTATAGAGGATGGAGTGTGTGAATTAATTGCCCACAAGAATGTGAGCTTGATTGCATAAGAGAACATTGCTCTTGATGTAAAGCTTACTTCTTTGAGAGTTGATCTTAATAGATTTTTGGCAATGTTGATGTAGATGAATCGGCAAGTAGGCTCATCGCCATAGTTTGCTTGATGAAGATCTTCATGTGAAATTAGTTTTTGATGAAAATCTCCATTTTGAAACAAGCTGTATAACTCTTGCAGATTATAATGCGATTTTAAAGCAATTTTGATAGTGCATTCTTCCCCTTGTCGTCTCGCTCTCCATTGTTGCTGATGTTGTGACCTGACCTCAAAGTTCTTTCATGCATTGGTACTCCATTATTCCTTTTAACTAATGTACATTGAAGCTTGTGTGGCAATAAATAGTATCATTAAATCAAACATGGTGGACACAATTTGACTAAAGTGCTCCCATCACTTGGTTTAGATATACAAAATAGTAGTTTTGAGACTTCGACACCTTATTTAGGGCACATTTTTTCTCGCAATGATGTATCTTTGTGCAAGTGTAGATGAATAGACATCCATTAGCAAGGCCTTTAGGCAATGCTTGGCTAGCCTTTAGTGAGCGCCGTGTATGCATGGCGCTCCTGCATGGCCATATATGCATCTATTCACGCATTTAAGGTTTATGTTTGTGAGTGTGTCTGCCACTCATGTCTTGAATAGCTTTGAGATTTATTTGTTGTGTGACTCTTATGTTTTCTTGAAGGTTTGGTGTGGTCATGGAACAAATCAGAGCCATGGGAGATGTTCCAGACATAGTGCTTTCAACTTCATTGAATATAGTGGATTCGATAGAGTTAAACACAAAATGGCCATAGTATCATCTCTTCGACGCTTGTAGCTTGAAGCTGTTCACATGGGTATGGAAGATAGTTTTTTTTATTGTGCTTGCATGAAGATGCTATGTATATTTTTGGAGATAACCATTTGTATGTTTTGATGCAACCAAAACATGGGCTCTAATAGATTGAATGTATGAAAGATGAAAGAGGTGCCAAGGAGACAAGGAACCATGTTGCTAAGTGTGAAAGGATGGTAAGGATTCGAAGAAACACAAGGAGTACTCCAAGTTCTTTCGACTTTTAAAAAATTGAGACAAAGATGAATGAGTTGATGGAAATGCAGATGGGTCTATGTGTGCGTGTGGTTCATGCACTTTCCATGTTCTTGGTAGAGTTGCATGAGCATGCTAAAGGTTTGCATGGTGTCGTGTATGAGACAAAGCACACTTAGAGTGTTCTTCACCAGGTGTCGACCTCGACTGACCTGAGTGGTGAAGTGAGGACACTCTCAACGGTTATCTCTAAGATAAGTAACTTAATGAATCTACCGGTGAATAATATGTGGGTATCGTTCTTGCGGCCTGAGGATAACCATGAGCTAGTGATTTTCTAGAGGGATTGTCTATTGACATTCTTGCAGTTTCAAACGAATGTTAGTAGGTTCAATGCCTTGCTACAACAATTGAGTCATCAAATGGGTGGTCACAGCTAGGGAGGGAGACCTTATGGGGGGGGACTTATAAGCTCATACTATCTCTCATGTTTCAAAGTTCTTGGGTGAGCATTTTTTGTGATGATGTGTGCTTCTTCTACAATGCTTTTGATGATGTAAGGAGACATATTTGAGTGAAGTATATTGAGTATGTAGAATGTGATATCTCTTTCTTGAGGCTTACATGGAGAAGTTTTGATAATTAGCAATTGTTAGTATACTTATATTTAATATTTGATATTTAATATTTAAATATTTAAATATTAATAGTACATTTAATGTTCATGTATGTATATATTGAGTCATGCCTTTGATAAAGTATGTTGATAATAGATTCTGTGGGCATTTAGTCAACATGGGGTGTTTGCATTGAGCAATTGGCAGAGACTATGAGTTGCGTATTCGTAGAGGTGTGCTTAGCTCCACTAGGTGTGAATGATGACAGGTTGCAAGCTCAGGGCTCAGAGAGGGGTTTTTAGAACATGAAAGATCCATTCATAGTAAGGGTGTTGAAAACTTGCCTTTTTTATGAGAGATTTTAGATGGTGATCATGAATTGGGCCATGTGGATTTGGCTAATGCTTTACCATCACTGATTGGTTGCAATGACCGATATCACATGGGTGTGGAAAATAATGTGATCGGTATGCCTTTTCACATTGGGAATGCAAGTGGTAATAGTGAGCTTGCTCAATGGTGTGGATTTGACTAATGTTTTGGCATCAGCAAGGCAATTGCAATGGCTGGAAGCATAGAAGTGTGAAAAGTCATGTGATTATTGACTCGTAGGTTAGTGTTGGTCGTATTGTGCCTAATATTTTAACATTGATGGTTGTGATCCTAGGAATTGATGTAATGTGAAAAATTCCATGGTTAATAAGTCGTGTGTTTATGCTATTGCAAATTTTGATTTCAGAAATGGTGTGTTGTGCTCCATTTTACATACTTTGTTTGTTAACTAATATTCATCGAGCAACAACGACGTTGATGTTTCAAGAGCCGGATGGGCATTCCATGGGGAGTCTTTTTGAAATATGTGAGAGGTGTTTAGCTAAATTGTGGAGATGTGAGGCTCAGCTGCAAGGGTCGATTTTGTTTGAAAAGCGCTATTGTTGTCGGAATGAAAAAGTAATGTTGCTATTGTTGCAATGTCCATCGTAGCCATTGCACGATTTGTTACATGGTATGCACCCTCAGAGTAGGATATTTAAAAATAACATACAATCACACAACAATGCTCTTGCATTTGTATCCCTTGGAGTTAATATTGATGAGTTGCTTGTTGTTGGGAGTGGTTACACCTTTAGAGTGCATGGCTCTATCTATCACCGTATAGGTCCTCTGCTTCCTGATATGCAACATCGAGAGAGGCCAAGATTTGCACAGCTCTATATTTATGATATCTAGCATGAGTTGCCTAATTGGCTAGGGGTCATACGTGATTTATTACCAAATTTTCTTGGGGAGTTACAGTCTATGATGCATCAACACAATGTATATGCACATGCTTTTAGGTCTGTGGATGTGCAATTGCAAAATAATTCCATGTGAGAGTTAAGAATGAGTATTTTTGGTGTTCAAAGAACCACTAAACAATACTTAGCTCTAGTAGCAAAACTGAGGCTTTTGCTATCATGCTGGGGCATGGTGATGAGAATGCTCTTGATCATCGAGATATTCATATTTACACTCAGGGTGGTTGATGCGTTGCTATTTCAAACTTGCATAGAGCATATATGCCAATGCTATATGTTCTCCTTTTTCCAATGGGTGATGATGGTTGGCATGTAAAGGTTCCCTATAGTGATGTCAATGTTCATGTTAACATACATGAATTGTCCAATAAAAGTTATGCTACCTAGATGTAATTTTATGCGTTTCGACTTTAGGTGCATGAAGATACTGAGATGTGTATATTGTGTGGTGAGATCGATTGTTGCAACATTTTATTGTTGATGCCTATTGTAGTATAGGGGCAGTACAGGTCAACTTGGTGTCTTTAGAATCAATCATTAGTGTTGTGATCCAAGGCCTATAAGGGCTTGGCAAACATGGTGGGGGCAAACAGTGATGGGCCAATGCAGATTGTTGCTACCTCTATTGGCAAGAGGATAGTTTTGCCGTCATAATTTATGGTTGGGCCAAGGTACACCTACCAATTGTATCAAGACGCCATGGCTATAGTGTGATGCAAGGGAAAACCTGACCTTTTTATAACAATGACATGTAATCAAAAGTGGTTGGAGATAACTAATACTTTGTTGCCTGGATAGAGTGCTTATGACAGTCTGGATTTGACTGCTTGTGTGTTTTACCAAAACATGCTGATTTGATGCACATATTGTTGTGAAGAGACCTGTTTGGAAAGGTTGCAAATGCTATGTTACCGTGATTGAATTCCAAAAGAGGGGGCTACCACATTCTCATACTTTACTAATTTTAGAGCAATCTTTTAAGCCTTCTAAAGCACATCACTACGATAGAATGGTTTGTGCTACATTGCCAAAGTTAAGTTTCCAGCCTTATTTGAGACAATTTCAAAATGCAACATTCATGGCCCTTGTGGACAATTGAACCCCATGAGCCCTTACATGGAAAAGGGCAAGTGTAATAAAGGCTACCCTAAAAAATTAGTGGGCATGACAACGGTCGATAGTTCCGACTACCCCATTTATTGAAGGCAAGATGATGGAAACACGGTCGGTGGGCACCTATTAAGTATTTATATAAATATGTGTACAAGGGGCATGACCATGTAGCCATGAAATTTTCTATCGGTGTTGATTTAGTGCAAAATGGTGGCAATGTTTGCGAGGTGGATGAGATCCAAAGTTATTTGGATGCACGATATGTTTTTTCCTTTGAGGCATGTTGGTAGATCTATGATTACTTGTTGCACAATGAAAAGCTTGACATACAACGATTGTTGCAAGTGCACTTGCCTGGTGAGAACTATGTGGTATTTTGATATGCAGATAATATGTCGGATGTCATGCCAAATGAGGACCAAGAAGATTACTCTTATCGAACGGTTTGTGTACAGTCGCATTCATCTGGAGGCTAGAACTTTCCACTATCAAGACTTCCCAATGTATTGGGTGTGGAATGCACGACATAAGATGTGGACAAAGAGAAAGCATGGGAATACATGTGGTTAGATGTATTTTATGGCACCTACCTATGGTGAGCTTTACTATTTGTGGATGCTTTTAACAAGGTGTCAGGGGTATACTTCTTTTGAAAATTTGCACACTGTTGACAATGTGATCTATGATACTTTTAGGGATGCTTGCATTGCAAGGGGCATGTTAGAGAGTCATGATGAGTATACTATGTGCTTGGAAGAAGCTACCTTTATACAAACCAGTGCTCAGGTTCGTATACTTATCTATTGTTGCTAAACGTAAATGCACCTATTATTCTTCTTAGAAACCTAAATCTAGGAAGGGGTTTATGTAATGGTACACAATTGATCTGTAAGGCCTTCAATAGAAAGGTGATATATGTTGAGATAATTGCGGGGGCAAATGTAGGTGAACGGGTTTTTGTTCACATGATTACTTTTATTTCCAATGCTATGCAACTACCATTTACTATGAAACGAAGGAAAATTTCCATCCGATTGGTGTTCGCTATAATGGTCAACAAGTCGTAAGGGTAGGCTCTATCCATTGTTGGGCTTTATCTAAAGGTCCCATATTTACACATGATCAGGTGTGTATTGCATTTTCAAGGGTGAGATATTCACATGGTGTGAAAGTCCTATTGGGTGACAAGGATGGGGACATGACCATAAACATTGTGTATAAGGATGTACTTCAAAAGGTGCAGTGATATGTATTGCTATTGATGATTGTGTAAGGTCATTGGTTTGACATATGTGTGAATTGCTCTTCATGCCATGTTTGGTTAGCATGTGCTCTTTTGGAGGTGGATTATTTTTTATGCTTCAGTATTTATTCGACTTTTGTAGATGCCTAACCTAGAATGGGGCTATTACTCGACTTCTGACTATCAAAAGGAGCTACAGTGTATGTTGCATACAGTAATGAGCGATGATATCATAAGAAGGATGATTGCAATAGTTGTTGATCATTTACATGATGATGTCAACATAGACATTAAGCCCCCAAATTTTATTGAAGTTGTGCATTGTGGATACACGTAGTGTTTTCAGGTGTATATGTAAGAGGTTGACCATGGAAGAGGTTTCAACACTCTCACACTAATAAGATACTGAGGCATTGGTTTAAGTATGGGGTTCAAGGATTTGGGTTGTTTTGTTATGCTGCATCAACGTCTGTCGGTACCTATTGAATGGTTCACAAGCGTTCTTCTAGGTATTATTATTTTGGGAGTGGTATGGCCTTTGTTAGTTGCTCCACGTACTTATGTTGAGATTTTGTTCAGATGTAGGTACTGCAAAGAGAGATAGGAGTATTGTTTCCCCCCTGCGATTACCAACAAAAACTATGGAATCAACCCCTGCTTTGCCTTTGCATGTTTTGCTTGAGAATGGTGAATTTGCCAATAATTCCTTGAAGAAGAGGAAGCTTTGTTTCAATTAGGCACCTCTGAAGCGATGCCTTTTTTGGTTGGTATTGGTCATTTACATGTGGTACTTAGAAAGAGTTGGGCATGTGTGGACAAAAGATAGGGTGTCTTAAACTTGGTCTTCATGGCTTGCTAATGAAAAGTAGGATGTCTTATACCTTCCCTTTGTGGCATGATCAATATAAAGAGGCCAATGATAATAGCATCGGGCTCTACTTCACCTATGAATGCCTTGCTTAGAGATAAAAACGATTCGCGCTTGGAGAAAGTCCTTTTGTACTGCTTGGTTTTTGTTTCAATTGCGATCCATTTTTCTGTATAATATCGTACAAAGCAAGCAGGTGATTCCTTGCCTTTGTGAAGTATGGTGCATGGAAGAGATGGCTTGTATTTGTGGCATTCTATGTTGCAAATTTTATAAGTTGCTTTTGCTTTAAATTTGAAGAGAAAGAGAGAGAGAGAGAGAGAGGGAGGGAGGGATTTCTAAATACTATGCGAAGCAAGCATGTGTTTTCTTACGATTATGTATAGGTGAGATTGCATGTATATCTGGCATTCTCTATTGAGGATTTTATAGATTTGAGAGAGAGAGAGAGAGAGAGAGAGAGAGAGAATAAGAAGATGTGAGAGAATAGAATAAAACAGAGGGCGGAGGGTGAGAGGGAGAGAGAAATAAGATTTATAGAGAGAGTTGGAGGGAAAGAGAGAAGGAGGGGAAAAATATCTAGACATGGGGAGTTTGGGGGGGAGAACAAAAAGGGGAAACTAAAAGAAGAAACGAGACAACTTGAAAATGAAGAGGGAAAGAGTGAAGAAAAAAAAGAGAAATGGATTATTGAGCGAAGTTGTCACACACTTCGTTCGCCGGAATGGTCTAGCGTTTCATAATCTCTAGGAATCGAACTTGGCTTCTTATGCAACTCATGGAGATGCTTTACACAAGACCCTCGGGAGAAGATGTTAAGTGGGGAGGCCCGTCATGACAGTTCAGGCCTAAAAGTGTCAATACAGTGTCACGCGACTCGACGGTGCAAGATATTTGAGGGTGCGAGGGTTTAGTGAAGGGTTTTACTCTGGATGATCGTGTAGGTAGCTAGCGCCTGCCATGCTGCCTCTGTTCCACAATCCTTTCCTCTTTTGCTTTTACTGTCCGCTTCCACAGACTGATAACACCGCAAAGCCGTGTCTGCATCCAATTCCATCGCTTTTCTTTTAATTTTACCTGGGTTTTGCCAGGGCTTAAGCCAGGATTCTGCCATGGCTGTCGAAGAAAGGGCCTGCTTTGTCACGGACCATGGTGAAGCCATGGCCCTTAGCAAGAAGCTTAAGAGCGAGGAGGACTGCACCGGCCCTGCCGACAGCGCCTGCAATCGCCCCGCACCTGCGGACCTCGCCCCTCACCCGGACAGCTTCAAATCCCCTGTCACGCCCGCGCCTGTCAATGAACATGATGATTCGCCCGCGTTGAAATGGAAAAGCCACGTCAGCAGCCAGAGAGAGGCTGCCAACAAATCTGGCATTGATCTCAAAGGTAAGCTTGTCATTAATCTTTGCAGTGCCCCTCGTGGCCTCGGGCCTTCATCTCCTACTTCCTCTGATACAAAGCCTGAGGAAATTGGTGCCAAAGACAGCCCAGTCTGTGTCAGCTCTGATGTTCAGCATGCTGCGAGTAGCGGTCTACTAGCGTCCAAGCCTGCTGGAGACGCAACAATCAGCGAGCTTGCTAGGAGAGTCCGTCTTCGTGTGAAACGGAGCCGGCTTCCCAGCAAACCTAATGTTTTCCAAAGGAGACGTGAGGCAAATAAGGTGGCACTGGAGGCAAGCACTACTGTGAAACAGGCTGCTTCGTCAAGTTGTGGAAGCAAGGACAGTGCTCCAGCACTCGATATTAAACAGAGTGCCCTACCAAGTGGTGAAGAGCTTCAGAATCATCAACCAAAACGTGGATGTGTGATGAATGATGTTTCCCAGTCTGAACCATCCATGGACACTAATCTGCATACAGAGCTCAAGGCACAAACAGTAGTAGTTGACCACCAAGGAATGCCTGAAAATGCTAACGTACAGAAAGCATCAAAGGAAATGGCTATCAAAAATGTCATCAAATTGGAACATGGTGGCAAACAGATTTCTCTGCCTGTTGGTGGTGGTGAGCCTGAACATACTGAATGTATCAGGCTATCCGAGGAGGCTTGCATGGATGCATGCCACTCAGAGGAGAAGGAGTTAGTTGCAGCAGCTGCCCAGGCGCCCCTAGTAGAATGTAATGAGCATCTCAACATGGAGAACGAAGTTAAGGGAACTAGTTTTAATGAGCACAGAGATGATTTGGCACATGATCTTGTATCTAAAGAAGGTAGTGCAAAGGATGGCAACAGCCATGATAGGGGCTCAAGAGAATATTCCGCATCAGGTCGGGGAAGGCCTGCAGCAAGGACTTGCAGTGTGTCTGCCCATGATAATGGAACAATGTCTGAGACGTCTAAATTAGAGATGAGAGAGCAGACTTTGCTGGAAACTTTACTTCCTGATGAGCCTCCTGGATACAGTTCAGCAGGAGGTTCTGAGCCAAGTCGCATGTGTGCTAATGATAGGATTCCAAATAATGAACACAGTCAAACTGAAGAGTCTGAAAGCGATGGGGCCAGCGGTGAGGCACACTCTGATGAAGCTGATTCTTATTCAAGTGGGAGCGAAGAATCTGAAGATGAGGATGATTATAGTAACACTCAGGAGTCTGAGGAGCATGACTCAGATAGCCCTCCAAAATGCTTTTCTCCTGGCACCCCTGGCAGAGGAGCTTTGTTTTCTGAGCAAGTGCCATCTGTGTTGTGTGATGCAGAAGGTACGGCTTGCAGTTTCATGTTCAGGATGTTTTGTACAGGCTCTTTTATGATGAAACTTAATCATGCACTGCCTCTGATGTTTTGTTTTCCTAGGTAATGTCTGGCACATTGGTAAGAGGGCTAAGCAGGCTAGGGGAGTTCAAGGTGTACAAACTTCCTCCCCATCAGATATTGAACCCAGGGAAAAGCCTGATTCAGCTCATAAATTTGACATGGATGAGAGGCAAGAAAAAAAGCCGCCTCCAGAGATTGCTCCATTTAGTCATCAAATACAGCTAAATTGGACATGGCCAGATGTAGATAACTTGAATGGCACTGTGCCAGATTTATGTCGCTCTACAATTGTTAAGGAGAGGTCAGTTTTTGTTGGATGTATTCCTGATGGTGTTGAGAACCTGGTAGATATTTTACAGAATTTGATGGAGAAGTTTCTTGAAAGATTTGATTTTGCACCTGCATCAGTAGGTCAGTTACGAGTAGTGAAAGTGGTTAAGGATTTTGCTTTCTTGGAGCTAGCAACAGAAAAGGTTGCTCAAATTGTACTGGCAGCCAACCAGTTGGATGTGTTTGAATGGGGAGTGAATGGCTATCATTTCAACATTCAAGGTTGCACTGGTACGTACACCTCTGTGAGGCCACTTATTGAGTACATGCCACTAAAGCCAGCCAGAACTATATTTGTGGGCAAAATTCCTAAATCTCGATGGCAGAAAGAGTATCTAGAGGCCTTCTTTTCAAGGGTGCTACGTGGTTCTGATGGTTCAGTTGCCTCCAAGATTGTGATTTCAGTTTATCTACTTCCTGAGTCTTGTGATGCATATTTGGAGTTGGCTTCAGAGCTCATGACTGATTCCCTTATTTTTAAGTGCTCAAAAAATCCTCAACTTTTAAAGGAAATTGGGGAAGATGTATTCATCTGTAGAGATGCAAGCTCAGTGCCTATGATGTCCAGGCATAAAGGCACTGTATGCCCACAACGGTCCCTCTTTATTGGTATTTCTGTCCGTGGTGAGGAGTTCAAGATTGACTGTGTAAGAAAGGTTTTTGATGAAGTTTTACCAATGATATCACGGAAATACAATCAACCGGGCTACATTGAGTATGTTTGTCTTCATCCAGGCAAAGATTATGCATTCTTTCAGTTCAATTCTGAGGCTATAGTAGATGCTATTATGGATGAGTACATTGAGGATACTCAGCTTTTTGTATGCAGAAATGGCCCCGTTCCTTATATCATTCTCCGCCCCCCAGGATATATCCGACCAGGGGCCAAGTATAATTCAGGCAGCAACAGTAAGGGGCAGTCTCGATTGAAGTATCAGCATATGATCGAGGCAAAAGGCAGCCAAGAGCAGTGGGAACGGAGGAGCTTCCTAGAGCAGGCTGGTAGTGTCCTCTCTTTGTTGCCGCGGAGGTTTGGAGATGAACCCACAAAAAAGCCAGATTGCATTTATTTAATGGGTGTGTCACCACTGCCTCTGGCAACATGGAATGGGCTTTCTTCAGCAGGTGCTTGTTCAGCTGATCCTGAATGCATGCTTATTGTAGAGGGTCTTCCTAAAGGGCTTAGCTACAAATTGGTTCGAGGAGCTCTGAATGAGTTGTTTGAACGGGCACTTTGTCGCACAGGACTTGTTGAGGTTGGAATGCTTGTCTTGAGGTACCTTGATCGTGATGGTAATCTTGATGCAGTGGCAAGTTTACCTAATGCTAAGTTTGTATATGCATTGCTTTCCATGAGAAGGCTATCTGTAGTGGCAGGGCAAGAGATTCGTTTACTATGTAAAGATCGGAGAAAAATGTTTACTTGCAGGGGAATGCCTGTAGACTTGATGGGTGGACATGGTGATCTTTCTTGTTTAAGTGATGACAATGCTATTCCAGGGTGGTGGCTTAGAAACACTGCTGTTGATGATCAGAATAGTCCGAGCTTTGCATGGGACCGAAAACACCGGTATATTGAAAGCGAAAGTTATCCAGTTTGTGCTGGAAGGGGCCCTAGTAAGAGGAAGGGTGCTGAGTATGATGCAGACAAACAGGGTAATAGTGAGGCTTGGAGAAGTGTATCCCCCTTACCAAAGCAAGTGTACAGACCACAATTGCAAGAGATGATGCGGCATCAGAATGGTCAATTGAAACAACATGGCATTGGGAAGATTCTCACACCTAGACCATCTCAAGATCAGCCAAGGAAGGGGAGCATTTTACGAGGCAAAATTTCTTATGTTCAGGAAGGTATAGGTTTAGTAAAGTCTGAAAGTAGAAAGCTGCCTAAAGATATCTTGAAAATTGTCAGTACAGAAGGTAGAAGAGAAGTTCAGATGGCTCCCAGCTCTTATGCTAGGGACATAGGAGCGAATGTAGGGATGGTTAATATTATCAGGGCTTCAAACAAGAGAAAAAGGCTAGAGGCCGCAGAAGTGGGTTCAATGGCAAATTCTGGACCAGCTGTAATGAGTTTCATGAAAAGAACATGCTTTCCTTAGCATGCCAGGGTAATACATTTCACACATGCACACCCTTCGGATCTGAATTGTCTGAAAAGGTCAGATTCCTTTTTTGGTCTGATTACATGTGTGAAAAAAAAAGCATGGAGTTGAAGTTTTTACTGGAGGGGGAGAAAAAAAGTTTTTTTTTTTTTTGGGGGGGGGGGGGGGGGTTTGTTTTGGGTTGGGGAATGGTTGCTGAAGTCTATTTCTTGGGTGCATTACTGAGGGCTGATCAGAAGACGTCTCAGGGTTTTCAGAATTGTCTTGAAGTCGAAATGCAGGCTTAAATGTTTCTTGTGTGGGAGCTCTGTGTGCTTATCTATGGTTCAAAATTTGGAAGGGTGTGGTTTATGTAGCAGCAGTGGTAAGCATTGTGTTTTTGAGTGATAGGAGTACACACCAATGGAGGAGTTGTTGTAGCAGGTTCTATTGGAGACCATTATCATTTCTGCATTCCATTGTAGATTACTGAAATCAGAGATTAGGAAAACAGACTACAATTTACTCATTTCTCTGACAAGTTTTAAATAAGGAAGCCTTTCAGAAGTGAGGGAGTACCTGTCTCTTGAGTAGTTGTAGTAGCAGGGGTTATTGGAAACCTTGAAAAAAATAACAAACAAGTTACAATTGCACATTTGTTTGCCAAGTTTGTTAAGGCATTTTCCACAGCTAGCTCTCAAGTCAGGCAAGACTTGACCGTAGAAAATGGTTAATGGGAGTAGTGCTAATGCTGATAATGAGGACCTGTGTTCATGCAGGTCATCATGCTAAATGAATCCTTATGAATTGCCACTTGCATGAGTTGCGTGCACAGGACATTATGGCCAAATGGCAATTCTAATCGTAGTCCTTCATAGCCATGCGCACCTACATGCATGCCACAACAAACCCACCCCACACCACCGACACCACCAACCAAACCCCCAACCAAAACCACTAGCCCCAACCCCAAAAAAAAAAAAAGTCTCATCATAGTCCTTCGTGGCCATGTGCATGTTCATGCATGGCACAACCACCCCAACCCACGCACCCGTACCATCACCCGACACCACCAAAACCCATGCCACCAGCACCCACCCACCCACACCACCACCCCAACCCCCCCATACCCTGCCTACCACCACACCGAAAACCCAACCCCAACCCCCCTCAACAAACTTAATAACATACATCCACTATATCTGTTGGGCTTCATTTTTGCAACTGTAGGTTTTGGGTTGTTCTTTTGGGGGAGGGGAAACGGTGGCATCCCTATTTTGTTCTTAATTTTCTCTATGCTGCTGACTTTTGTTAGCTGCTAAAATATTTCCTTTAACTTGAGCTGACTGCTTAGGCTTCAACTTGTTGATTCACCTCAATATGTTTTTATGCAGGGAAGCATGAGTGGGGTACCTTGAACTTGTGAAGCTTTTACTGCAAATTAGGTGAGAAAGTATGTGTGTGTGAATTATTTGGAATTGTTGGCTTCTTTCATGTTCTTTCCAGCTATTAGTACCCAAACCAATCTTTGAATTATACACTCCTTGAAATTGAGTCACTTGTGCTGACATATATGACACCTTCATTTGTTAAAAGTAATAGCTTTCACTCCGTGTTTTCATAAATAAATTGATATGACTTTTATGCTTTTTGAAGGAATTTGGGCAATTTGGATTTGATTCCTGAAATTATACAACTCTTGTCTACAAGCTTTTGAAACTTCAGCCTGGAAATTCTATTAGAGATGGTGGTCACAGGAACCATGATTGTTTAGCGATGGAATATCCTGATGTAGAAACTATAACCGTGAATGTTATTGTGTGGTACATAGTCTGTGTGAGTGTGCGTGTGCATGTGCGTGCGGGTATGCATGTGTGCAAGTACTGTCATTTCATATTGCAAGCAAATTTTGACCAGACAGTACATCACAAATCTTGAACTTCTAGGAAACAACAAAATTTTGTAGACTTCATGATGTTTGTATTTGTGTCAATTGCTCTTACTTTGATTAGTGAGTAGATAGTATTGAGATTGGACTAGAGAAATTAGTGGGGTGCTGTTTAAGATTGTTGCATTATTTACAAAGCTATACTGTGAATTGAACTTTGATTTATTGAGATGGTCTCTTGTTGATGATTGTCACACTCCTGGACATTGACATGGAATCATGGTATGCAAGTAAGTTTTAAACCATCTTTTCAGGAAACTCACTTGTTAGGTGTGTGCATGTGGACGTTTGTGATTTAGTGGCTTGCTCAAACCTGGTTGGGGGATGAAGTCATGAAGTCTGCTCCAAAGTTGTCGTACTTTGTCCTCGATTTTCTCAACAGTATAATTTCTACTTTGCATTGGCAGATATTTGTTCAGTTTGGAAACTTTGCTGAATTTTGAAAGTAAGGCCTTGGGTTTACAAGGTGACTTGATAGATTAGTGACGTCTTCATGCATCCTTGTCTTACTACCAGGGCTTTACATATGAAGATGTATGGGTATATTGTACATCCTTTTTTGAGTGTGTGCATCTATAGCAATGGGTGACATTTAAAAATGGGATTGGTGGTATAGGTCAGAATTGGAATATCTGTTTATATTATGTGTGCACATGGTCAAGTGCATGTGTGGACCATGTGTATCTAAATATAATTTAGGTTTGATCCTAAATCACTCACTCGAAATGACACAGTTTTGTTGGAATACTACTCAAGATCAATGTGTCAAAAGAGTACAAAGTAGTCATATTGCAATCACATATAAAGGCTTCCTGTACATGTAAAAGGTCCTTATACAGACTCACAAGAAGTAACAAAGGGATCTAACATGGTGCATGTATTTGCATGAAAGCACCATCTGCATTGCATGTGTCAAAGTTGGAATTTTTATGTTGAAGTGGAGGTACGTTTAGAATCAATAGAAAGTTAGAAAGTCCTCACAATATAAACGATTTTTGTAGGTTTAGGTCTTAAACTTAGTGACCTAGAAAATCTCTTCTTAGATAGGGATGTGTGAGTACTACTATTGTTGCATGTTCACAAGTGCAATAATGTGTATTCTATGAGTAAAGCTTGGGATCCTTATGTGACCAATGTTCCATCAATACCGTGGAAACAATGTGAAGGACTTTGCAAGCTACATGTTAAAATTAGTGATGAACTTTGAGAGCATAATATCTTTTAAGAACACCGTCTAGAAGATGTGGGATGTGTGGAAGCTATGAGAAGGTAAGTTCCAAAGGTTTTGTTATATGGCAGTAAGATGTGTTTGAGTTGCATTTGACATTATTTGCCTCATCTTCACACACTAATATCTTGATGAGGTGCTTTGCAATGTGCGACTTGCTTTTAATTTGACTCATTGCCTTCAATATGCTCTTTGGATTATTCATACTGGTCCAATCTTAAATTCACCTTAAAACACTCCATCTCATATTTGAATTTATATGATTTTGCTTCATTTGTTTTTTTATACACAAATCACTCTTATCCTTACATTTTTGATTAATGATTCGAAGATATGAGATCTACGTGCTTGCTACAGAATGATCAAAACGTTTTATAAGAATAGAGCATGCATTGTTTCCTCCCATTTTAGTCAATGAATTGCCATATTTTGTCAATATACTTCTTCCATATTCCCTTATGAGTTCTCTTGGTGGGATGGAAGTGTTGCATGTCATGTGTATTATATATATATATATAGTAGATGCAATGTTGTGGTAAAATTTGGAGGGTATTCTAAATCTTAAAGCCCTAAGGTGGTAGATTAATGAGAACCCCAAGTTGGAAGATGCCAAACCACAAAGAGCAAGACCTCTTATGATGAATTAAATGTGAGATTTGTTCAAAACTTTAGGTTTCTAACCTTAGAATTTTGTTTGTAGTGGAGGTCTTATTGGATGAACATAGCTTGAGTTCTTAGAGCAATCGTTAAGTCCTCATTAGGGCTTTCAAGAATCTTGGTATCAAAGTGAATGGTAACCATGCGCATGGAAATCGTGCTAGTTTTCTCAACCATTGGGTAAGAGTTAGTACCCCAAGTATACAACCTAATCAAAGCAAAAATTCATGGACCTTGTGCTAGTGTTTATTGTTGTTAACTATGTCCAACAATTATAGTTTTATAGATAGAAATCAAGCCAACAAATGCATAGTTTACTCCTTGGTTGCACTTGTAGTGTGTGATTGTCCCAAATTGTGAATCATATTCTTGAAGGTTCTACTTGATGCCTTATTACAATTGAAGCCCCCATTACTAGTTATGCCTCACCTTTTGTCATAGTTGAAGTTGTAAGCAAGATTAGGGGTATGATTAAGACCAAGCCTCAAACTAATGCTTTCCACTAATCTTAGGGTAAACACTAATAACACTAACTCTCTACATGGTCTTCAAAACCAAATCAAACCTTGAGTTTAAAAGAATTAAAGAAGTAATTAGTGTTGCAATTTGCCACCTCATCCCAAATCTCAAACACAACAAAACAAATTTTGTAGATTTATGCATCTAAAAATCATATTAATGTCCTTTAGGATGCCTCAAAGGCACATATGACAAGACCATACTAGTGGAGACTTTAGTTACAATGTACTTGGGGGTGTCATTGGCATAAATGTAAATGAATTGTTAAGACTACATGAGTTGCTACATAAGTCAACAACCTTAAAAGTAGCCTAGTGCTTGGGCTTTTTGAAGTCTTCTATTAGAAAATAGGTGCTAGATATGTGGATTAATAAAATAAGTTGTTTATCACTAGGGTTGACGAGAGAGAGAGAGAGAGAGAGAGAGAGAGAGAGAGAGAGAGAGAGAGAGAGAGAGAGAGCATGTGTAACTTGGTTGTAGGTTGAGTGTATGGTAACTACAGGGTCTTAAGTTGAATTCCTATACTCAAGTTTATCAAGTAGTAAGGATAAAAGGTCAAGATTTGAACTTGGGTGTGCGGGGTGGAAAGATAGGTGTTGGCTTTGTGGATTGATAAAACAAGTGTTTCATGACTAGGGGTTATGAGAGAGAGAGAGAGAGAGAGAGAGAGAGAGAGAGAGAGAGAGTTGTATTATCATTGATTTAGATGCTTGAAAAGGTATATAGGATAAAGACACACATCAAGACTTTTAGCTACAATCCACTTTGGGGAGTGATTGGCACAAAATGAACATGTGGCAAGGTGCCACTTGCACTAAAACATAGTGCTTAGGCTTTTTCAAATCCTCCATCATAGCTTTACCATTTTGATAAATTGCCCATTTTCCTTATTTTCTAGTTGCTTTTATCCTAGTAATTTCAATTGGTTGTTCTTTGAGTTGTAAGTTCGTTTGTAATCCATGTGTGGTTTCCTTTAAATTTTTTAAAATTACTTTAGAACTTCAACATTATCTTCCATATTTCCAAATTCCAAAGTTGATTTATTATATCCTTGCTTGGTGATTTTTCAAGGTATTGTCTATTTGAACCCCTTTTTTTTCAAAATTGGATTTAGTTTGATCTCTAGCCTCTATGGCTTTGAAGATCCTTGGAAGGTCATCATCATCTAGTTCCTCTTGTGGTTCTTAATACTATTCCTAAGGGAGGTCTCCTAAACATGCATGGAACGTGAAGGTATTAATGCCTTGTTGGATGAGAAAACAAAGAGAGGATAGTGGTATTATACTCCTTAGCAAGGGGTTAAGGAGTTAAGTATAGTTTTTGAGTTTGCTAGCTTCTAATCATGGAACAGGGAATTAAGTATATTTGTTGAGTTTGGTAGCTTCTAATCATGGAACAAGGGGTTAAGGAATTAAGTATAGTTGTTGAGTTTGGTAGTTCCTAATCATGGAACAAGGAGTCCTATTTGTGAAAATATTTAAGAGGGGGTGGATTGGGGTGCCAAAGAGTTTGCTACACTAAATTCTAGAAGTCTTTTAGAGTTCCAAATTTAATATTGCTAGGCTTTAAACTTAGGTAGATTTATGGCCAAACTGTTAAAAAAAGGAGATTATGCTTTTGATTGGATATCTAAGCAATATAATTTAGGGCAATTTGGAGTAGATAGTGTAACAACTCATCATTTTTTGATGGCAATCAAATGGGAAAACACTAAAATCATACTTGTGACACTTTGGACATGGTGATAATTGATGGTATAGTAAATTTTGTATTTTATGCGGATATTTAGAATCTAATATGGAATTATTAAGGTAGTAAACCTAGTACTTTAAATTTTTAAATAATGGAATGAAACTTAGAGCATAACTATGCTTTGATTGAGGTAAAAGTATGAAACTTAGCCTAACCATGCCTTGATTGATTGTTAAGATAGTAAACCTAGTACTTAAAAAATTTTAAATAATGGAATGAAACTCAGAGCCTAACCATGCCTTGATTGATTTTAAAGTTAGTCCTTCACCATTCCATCATGCTTTCACAAGATTATGGAGGATTTGGGAGTTATTTTCCCAACACCATTAATTGACCTCAAAGATTAAATATGAGTAGGAGTATTCATTGTGTGTAAATCGTGCCCTCATGACTAGGACTATGAAGAATATGGAGCCTCCTTAAATTAATGCTTCTACATTGACCAATTGGATCTACCCTAGAAAATACCGTAACATTTCCATGGCCACAACCATAACCTATTGTAGTTTGACAATTATAATAATTGAAAAAAATACAATGTGCATAGGAGTGAGCTTGGCCCTCACAAAATAATAGAACAATAAATATGATGTGCTTGATATAAACACATGTGCCCAAAATAATCTAATGAAGCCCAAATAAATAATCCTCCTTTTGAAAATAAAATTTGGCACTTTGCCTTTCTTTGACTTTTTCCTTGCACATTTGCTATTAATATTACCCCCCTCCTAGATGAGTACTTGTCTTAGGGCACTCACATCAATAGAAGTAGATTTCTAGAACAATTGATGAAGTAGTCTTAGGGGAATAATGGTCTGGATGGTGTAGTAGATGGCTTGGATGATTAGCATATTCCTATAGATGAAGATGGAAATTGCTTTTGGTAATTAGATATAAAGCAACAAAGGTTTTCATTGGTGACAAAACTTGTAGAAGTTAGTGTCGTTGTTGAAGATACACTTGACAATTGGTCCTTCTAGTGGACAAAACTTGAATATTCATGGAAAATGATTTGGAGGTTGTAGAAGGTAGGAGATTCAATATTGAAGTAGAAGTGATGGCTCATGATTCTAAAGCCTAAACCTCATATGTAGTCACTACTTAGTGCTAGTTTTTGTTCTCATGCATAGGATGCATGCTGCTGTTAGTTTATGAGATGGGTTAAAAGCTCTAGGAAATGTATTTAAGTAGTGTCCCATACTTTAGGACCCAAAACCATATATAGGTTATGGTGCAAATGCTTATGTGAGTATGCTTGCATAAGCTTAGTTAGAAGATTGCTCCATGGGTCCTTTTCTTTGATGGTGGTCGATGAGGCAAGAAACCTTGAGCTAATAAAGATGTGAAGAATTTGTGGTTAGTGAGGGGAAAGGAAGTTGTTGAAGAAGATAATGGAAAAACCAAAAAGATAGGATGGAAGAAAGTTGGAGTTCAACCTAAGAAGCCCTTGAAGTGCATGGTTCTCCATTAGATCAGCAACATGTGGTAGTGATGTAATTGGTCCTCCCTTTTTGTTTAGAGTACCTCTTTTGCCTTTCTTTAGAGTTGATGTTTAGATGCTAAATGAATAAAATGAAGGAGAGAGAAGTGCAACTGACTCACGAAGACATGCCTAACAAATGTGTGTTAAGACTCCTTAGGTATGTCTCAACCTTGATGTGCCCTTAGTAAATGTGTGGAAAAATGGGAAGATAGCTAGGAGGTTAGAGATGAACTTGGCTGATTAGGGTCTTTGGACATATCTAACTTGAGGATCCCTAGGTATATTGTAATCCTTATGAGTGCATATTTATTTTTCTTTTCTTCACTTTTCTTCTCGCTTTTCTTTCTGTAGGTATATTGTAATCCTTATGAGTGCATATTTATTTTTCTTTTCTTCACTTTTCTTGCTTTTCTTTTAGTTTTTTCATTTTGCTCTTTTCCCGCCCTCTTTATTGTGTGAAATAATGATGGTAGACAACCATCTAATAAAATTAAGGACATGATTAGTGATATTTAAAGTTGAGATTAGCTATGAGAAATAAGACAATTTGACCTATAAAATGAAGCAAAATTAGCATACTTGTTTGCTCATATGAGCCTCTTTATATAGGCACGATTTACATCATGTAGCCCCAAGAGAGCATTCCCCAAAATATTTCCTCCACTTCACTAATTACACACTCTTTGGCACAATGTATTAATGACTTGGATGTTGCCATATTGACATATTCAATGGCCTTAAATGTATTTTAGTGAATGCTGATATAACATTTACTCTCAAATTTGAAGGTCTATAAGGAAGTAGGCAAGAGTTAGGAGCCCTATGTAATAACAGTAATCTTGATTTTAGTGGGGTTAGGTTTTAGGATTTACTATTGCAACATCATATTATGGTCCTCAACTATATAAACCTTGGGCTTTCTTTTATTCTCATTTCATATTGTTGAATCTCTCCCCTCCTTCTAGCTATCACACTCACACTTCTTCCATGTTCCATGACATTGTTGGCATTACACACTACGTTCCTAATCTTGAGTACATATTTTCATCTTGTTTGTTTCTTTTGTTATTGATTCGTTCAATTTCATTATAGTTGTGGACATTGAAGCATATCACTACTTGCAATTTAGAGTACACTTTGGGCTTACAACTTGGGAGGAGCTTCATATTGCTAGTAAGGATGGCTAGCCTTATAAAAGAGATACACTTGGGAGGAGCTTCATACTCGCACCAAGGCTAACCATTCCTCATGACCATCAAAGTTTACCTTAATGTAGCCCTTGTAGCTCTCAAAGTTTGACACCACCAATAAGAAATCTCAATTATTACTGCATGCATTACCTCAAATGCCAAAGATGTCAACCACAAAATCCAAAAATGCTAACCCTAGAAAAGTTGGTTAAAATTTCAAGTTCATCTCATTATCAATGAGCAACACTAGCATGGGCTACTAGTGCACAAATCCAAAATTTCCAAGCAATTTACAAAGCCTCATTATGGCCAAATACTCATCCTTAACTACTAGTTGGACTACCACATTCACACCTTTAACCATGAAGTTGACTTTCCCAAGTGCATCAAGCTCATGACAACTTATGTTGTCCACCAATGAGTTAGAGAAATTATTTTCACATTACCAAAACTATCACAAAAATTGATCATTTTCTTGGAGGCTATTGTGGAAATTCTATCCTCCAAACACCTCAAAATCCATGACCCTATATTTGCCATAAACCTTATCACCATGTGTTCATGGAATTTTCCTTAGTTGCTAACCACTATATCATGAGCATAGATGCTTCTTTGAAAGTCACCATGCACATTTTTGTGAGAGTTAGGGTGTATACTCTAGACATAGATACTTCTCTTCAATGAGTGGACATCTCCATATTTTCCCTAGGTTATGTATGTCTTTAATGTGTTGATAAGGGATGCTCACATTTACTTGGAATTTTGCATGTAAAATGTGTCAACACTTGATTATATCCTTTGTTTGTATAAGCCATGATAGAGCCACAAAAGACATAAAAGACTATTGTCTTTCCCAATATAAATAGCCTAAGCTCAATATTTCAATAAAAGTGCTTAGATTCTAGGATTTGTTGTGAAACATATTATCGAGAGGAGGGAGTCAAAATAAAAAAATCTTAACACACTACTGTTTTGGTGCCTTCTAGATGGTACAAAGGGTAGAAATATTGTTGATCCATGTCCACCCCTAGCCTATTGATGATAGAGTCTTGAGGAAGGGAGAATACCATGGAAACCCAATGTTGAGTGGCTATAGTAATAACTATGGAAGTAAGAACCAAAGCTAGTTGAATGCATCCACCCAATTGTTTTTAGGGTGGCTCATCATTCAAGTGAAGTTAGTGATATCAACTATAGTAGCCCTATGGTTCCATGTGGAAAATTTTGAGGGGGCCTCCAAATTTGGGTGGCCCTCAATGAGAGAGAGTCAAAATTGTATAAGACAATTTATGTGCTAAATCCAAGAAACCCTCTATGAGAAAGAGTTAAATCTCTATGAACTAGGGTACCAAATTAGGCATGCACCCTCTAAAGTCTCTTGGCTTCCATGCTCCTTAGGTACACCAAAATTAAGGAAAGGCTTATAATCATGGGTATCATTATATTTCATTCCATAGGTAGAGATTCCACGTTTTGTGACTTGAGCAACTTTGCATAGCCAAGGTATTCCATGTTTCAATATAAAATGCAATCAATGTGTATTAAGGATATAAGGTCTCTTTATTGGTAATATGTTTTCTAGTTACCATCTAGTTGTGTTGTTGCATATGCATGGTTATAGCAACCTCTTATATGTGTGAAGTTTGTAAGTCAAGGGTTCATTGAGTAAACCATACACTATATAGCTTCCATTATATATAGCAAGGATTGTCTCTATAGAAAGGACCTAGTATATATAGACCATATGCTACTATGGAGATGACACATGCCATGTTTTATGATCTATGGGTGGCCATGCACATGTAGTAGACACTATTTTTAGATATATTAAATGCCATGAATAGGAGCCAAAACCACAACTTATCATAGAACCATCAATGATAGCGTAATGTGGTTCATATTCTTGATGATGATGCTAATGATACTAATGAAGCTCACAAGCCAAGTTGACCATCTAATTATTACACATCCCACACATAATGTGGTTCATGTGCTTGATGATGATGCTAATGATCCTAATGAAGCTGATAGGCCAAGCTGACCATCCATTTATTTCATGTCCCACATTGCACATTGTTTGTGCTTATGGTGAGGCTCTCTTAGTTTTGGGAAGCACATGTGATATTTGCAATTGTTATGGTGATGATCAATGCACTATCGCTCATGTTGCTCAATGTCAGTGTTGTCCCTTGTGATTTCAATGTGCGGTACACTTGCTGCTATGAATCTTGATAGTTCTAGAATGCCCATATGATCATGTAGAAAATCTTGATCATGCTTCTATGGTGGATGATACTAAAACTCTTTTTCATGATACAATGCCTCTATGTATGTCCTTGATGTTGATGTATATGTTGCATGCATTTTTTCTTTTTTCTTAGTGCTAGGTTGGCTACAATGCATGCCTATGTGGCTTAATTGTCACCACAAACAACATTAGGAAAAACATGGGTTCCAAAAGGACCTTGTAAAGAATGGATTAGGAAACCTTAACCTTGGATTATTCCATTTTCCATGCTTTTAATTCTATGTCTTTTTGTCCCCTAACACATCCACATTCCGAGGCTCCACTCTACTTTTTGTGGAGGACTCCACATGAAGATTAGGAAATCTCTTTGACCTTGGTAACTACCCAAATTTACCCTCCAAGATATGTTATACCAAAGGTTATATAACTCCATTTCTCTCCCACAAGTGCCATGTTAAAATTTGAATTAACATTTATATAAAGAAAATTACTTTTTTTCATTCCTCACCCATATTTTTTTTCTTCTTCTTCTTCTCTCTCTCTCTCTCTCTCTCTCTCTCTCTCTCTCTCTCTCTCTCTCTCTCTCTCTCTCTCTCTCTCTCTCTCTCTCTCTCTCTCTCTCTCTCTCTCTCTCTCATTCACATAGCCTTTGAACTCCTAAACCTATGCAACAAATGTCAATAATTTATAATATTTGCACAATCAAGACTTCATGGTTTTGGGATTATCACTACCTTGTGCCTCGTGACACATTAGTTGTATTTATTATCTACTTATTTATGTAAGGACTATTGTGCCTTGTATGATTAATTTTCATCGATTACTTTGTAAAAAATCAAATGATAATGAAAAATAACTTGGATTCACTAGTATCCCAATATCCCATAACTAGTTTACAAATTAGATCCATAAAAATGATGTTTAAGATTGCAAAATGTGGTGCTCGTCTAGACACTCGAGGAGGCAAGTCATTAATATATATATGTATCACATGGGTTTAACATAAGGGACTTTTTAAAATACCATTTTTAATACATTTTTACATACACAAGAGTCCTATATAAAGGGTTTACTTATAGATTGAATAGAAAAGGGTTATGTTTTATTAAGGAAAAATTCATAGATAAGGATATTTATAAATAGGCCTTGAACGCATAGAGGGTATACATATAGTGAACCCGAGTGTAGACATCCCAAGGCTTAGAAATTTACATCCTTGAAACTTTGTCTAGAGCTAAAATAGGACATCTTCACAATCATTCTTGAGGTCTTTGGCCCTTTTAACCTCAAATTTGGGGTCAAAATCACCAAAATTTGTAGTCTTAAGTATTTTTGATATGGTTCCACATTTAAATAAGATTTGGGATATTAGAAACTTCAAGTTTTTTTTCCTATGTGCATGTGAGTGTATGTACACATACATACATATGTATATACCTATATATAGATATGTACATATGTGTGTATGTACAAATATGTGTGTATATGTGCACACACACACACACACACACACACACACACACACACACACACACACACACACACACACACACACACACACACACACACACACACACACACACACACACACACACACACACACACACACACACACACACACAGTGTGTGTGTGTGTCTTTGCTTGCCTAAATATGCATTTGTTTCTCCCTTATATTCATTTTGGTGGTATAGCAACCAAATAGGTACTGCCAAAGCTAGGGTAGACCACACTAGAGCTTGAAAAGTATAAAGAATAAACCATACTTTTCAAGCTTACAAGGCCTAGTGTTAGGAGAGGGGCGGCCTATGATGGGGTTGGGTTAGGACCTAGATAAAACTTCCAAGAGCATGGAAATTATTTTTGGGGACCCCCTTAAAATTTCATTTTGGGAAGAGAGGGATGAGGACCCAACACTTTTTGAGGGCTCAAAATTTGTGGGCGCCATTCCTTTGTGCTTGGAAAGAAAAGCAAGGTAGGGACCCTATTTAATGATGGAGAGGTGTTTTGATGCATGCATATATGTATATGCATTTCATAAGCACACATAATTCACCATCACACACAACCATTTTTTTTCCTAAACACACATATTCAGATTATGGATTAGTAAGCATGCCCTATAAGCTCACATAACTAGACATATGGTTGTAAAAGCTTGCCTAAGGATGCCAACCAAGAAAACACACTCGTTTTATATAACATTTTACACTATAAGACTTGCAAAACAATATTCTCTTTTTTTACACTCCAAACATGTGGTACTTGGGCCACCAAAGGTAGTAACATAACTGCTTGATGCTCTTCTATTAGCAACATAGGCTAATTTTGGCTTCAAAAATTGAATGTTTTCATTTCCTCCCAAAGATTGATTTTTCATCTCAAAATGTGCCCAATCATATTTTGTTTATTAATTAACCATTTTTCATACTTTGTCTAGAGGACCTCCAAACCAATATTGGCTTGGAAAAAATCAATTAATAACAACCTCACTCTACATTGCCTAAAATAGAACCCCTTGTTGACAAATCAAGCATAAGAGAAAAGTGGACTTGCATGCTTGAATGGATGAGGAATACACTATAATAAATATGTGTTTCAATAAATATGTCTTAGATGTTACAATAACTTTCTAATATCATTTAAAGGGAAATAAAAATATTGATATTTAGATGAGTTGTTACTTGTACCCAAATGACCCTAGTAGGAACCTAAATTCCAATTTCCATTCTATTTTTTCATTGATCACTTATTTTAGAAATAGCAAACTAGGTCGGTTAGGTTATTATAATTTGCATGACAATGCCCAAACATACCAATATTATTAGTCAATGTTATATAATGCTCATAAAATTTTACCACAATGACAAGGTTATTTGAATATATTTTAGCAAGCCTTACAATATCGGAAAAACAAAGTGGTTTAGGGTTTAGGGTTTAAAATTGATATTATCTTTGCTTAATTTTTTCTTCTACAATATACCTTAAGCCCAAACATAATATCAATTTTAACAAAAGAGCAATGGAGGAGGAGGCATAAAGGCAATCATCCTTGAAGATTGAAAATGCATTTTTCAAAGAAACTCTAGAGAAAATGTAGAAGAAAAAAGCTATAACAAACTTGCCAAGGCTACGAGGCAATATATGATATGATACAAAATACAATAGCTCATGACAAAATAAAGCATATGATCCTAGAGCTATACACTCAGAGCTATACACAACAAGTAGAAATGCATCCATTCAATATTTAATCAAGCAATGCTTTTTCAACCATGAGAATGCAAATGGAAGGAGCTTAATCCAAAAAGAAGATTTCCTACTAGTATGATGAGTTTAACAATATCTTTGTTGATCTTGCTGAAGTGTTAGCACCTACACAAAATGTATTGATGACTTATTGTGATACAATCCTCTACTTCTAAATTGATGCACCTATTTTAATATATTTATAAAAAATATATTTTATACTGTCTTAGCCCTAGAGTTTGTTGTGAAGCTTGATGACGACACACAATGTGCTTTTCTAGACTCCTTATCTTGATATCATTTCTAGGCAAACAAAGTGGTGAGAAGCTCTAAGTAGAAGTTAGAGAATTCAATGTTAATTGGCACTTGGGTGGTGGCCTCAAGATGTTCAAGGTTCTATTTAATTGTGACACTAAAGCATTAGTGTTGAGGACTACAATATTAATCTTAGTCTATGCGTTGTAGATATGAGGTTGTATTTCATATTTATGTGACATGTAAGTTAAAAGTTGGATCTCTTAGTAGCAAAATGTGATATTTGTGGCTCGACTGATTGAATCAAATTCTGTAAATAATTAGATATCACTCTTGTTAGTATTCTACTATGTTTCTTTATTTGTGGTTTGAGGTAATAGGTTCATAGTCTATGAGACTTTGATGCACTCATTCATAAAAACTGATATTTCTCTATGTAGTGTTTTGTGTGTGTTCTATAGATTAGGCAATCACACCTAGCAATCCTGTGTAATATAGGCTTCTTGAGGGGTAACCATTTGAATAAGCCAATTCTTATAATTTTTGGGTGATAGAGAGATGCCCTTTTCTATGGATGCACTAGAGATTATGGCTATAATCTGCATGAAAAAAGATATATTATGTTGTGTGCATGTTAGAACAAAAATCAAATTTCTATAGAATTAGAGCATTCCAAGAATTCAAGGTGTTTTTGAATTTGTGATTTTTTGTAAATGGAGGATATTAGGTCCCTACATTAGAACACCCTACATTAAAATGCAATGCATTGAGGCATTTTATAGGGTGCTCAAGCATTCAAGTACATTCATACAGACAAGCATTCAAGCATTATATAGGGTAGACAAGCATTCAAGCAATTTCATGTATCCAAATATTCAGATATTTTGTAGTGCAATTCAAAAATTCACGAAGAGTACACATAAACTCAAGTAGCTTTCTACAAAATAGAAGTGCAAAAGTTCAAGCAATCCTTGGTAGTATAATAGTTCATAGATTTTTCATATCAAAATATGTTCAAACAAAACATATCATATATATATTTTAAGTAACTTCTCTATTCATGGACTTTTCAAGAAATGCATACATTCATGTTTAAGTGTTGGATTTTCACCTTTAATATTTCTTGATGAGAAGAAGAAAATGTGCTATATATGTTGTGAGCATGGACATTATACAAATGATTTTTTATATGTGCATCAGCCTTATGTGAAGGGAAAATCTTGCAAGTTCTTTTGCATGGTTGATTTACGAGCAATTATTTGTATCCTAAAGAAATTTATTTTAAGCATGGGTCACGTTTAAAGATAGAGAAAGCATGGGGCTGGTTAGATTCCTTTGAAAGTTTTCTTGAAGAAGCTTATAAATGGTATGAGGATTGTAAAGGTGAAAAAGTTAAGTCTTGCTCAGATTTAAAATGCATCAAAAGAATAGAAAGAGTAGTTATAAAGCTCAAAAGAGAAATATGATGATGTTTTAGATTTAGATTTATTATTCAAGGTCAAGTGAGGATGATGATTGGCTCCTTTCCCCTATGGTCTTGCCAAGGTTTGATGCAAAGAGAGCAAGAGATGAAAAGAGCCAAAGAAGCCAAGGATCCTCGAGTGCCACAAACCTAACAAAGAAGCATACCAATGGTAGAGTGGAGCATCACATATCTTGCATTGAAAACTTAAATATATTTCTTATAGTTTTGTATCTTCTAAGCAATCTTAATGAATCTTGAATCACCTTTAACCCATAAGAAATATGATCAAGAAGAAGATAAGTCCTATATTCAATAGATGACGTTTTCATGGATGACAAATTTGAGGATCATGATTCTATTGATGAGGATGTCATTGTGGATGAATTCCTTTGCTTTGTAGTTGATTTTGAGCAAGACAATGTAACTATCAAGTTGGATCCCAATAAAGAGATATTACAAGTTCATGAAGTATTGCTACATGCAGTCCAATATATAATACCAACTTTCTTGACAACAAATGACTATTTTTAATAGTGTTTAGAGTTCCAAAAGTTGGATGAAAGTCAGGAATTACAAAGATCAATTATATTGTGTGGTTTTCCTAAAGACCAAAGTAGGTATATCCTATTGCAAATCTCCAACTAAAGTGATTGATTGAATGGATTACCTTTTGTAGAAATTACACTTTGCACAATAGACAGAACCTAAGCAAGGGGTAGAGAACACACAACAAATATGGGAATAATAGAAACTTCTTTAATCTCAAATGAACTAATACAAAGATGACTTTGTCCACTTGTGTGCTTCCACTATGAATTTTAGATGGCATCTAGATAGATGATATGTGAAAAGCTTAAGGATAGTTGAAAGAACTCTAACTAGTTGAAAGATAAATTGACGGTGGCTTTGGAGGGGTCTTCCTTTTATAGCCCAAGAAGGTAGTCTGGTTGGCATGTTCGACCATGTTATGAACCTTCACTAGTCAATATTTTAGGGAGTATTATCTTTACCATTAGGTGGGGGGTGCTACTCTTGGACCCTCGTTAAGGGGGCCACTAGAGCCCTTGAGACCCCATAGCCTAGGGGCAATAGAAGTAGCCCTTGGACCACAAAATAGGGGTCCCTAATAACTCCCACACCCTACAACTCGATGCATTGTGCCTTAAGTTACTACTAGCATGCCTATTTTATCTACCCAAAGCCTAGATCCACAAGTGTCACCTTTTTGCCATCCAGTCATATAAACCTCATCAGACATACAAGTCAGGATTCAACCAATGTGCGTTCTCACACCACATGGCTTCTCCTCATAACAAGGGCCTTACAACTTAGAGCACCATGGATCATTGGTGGTACCTTACAAGGGTGGGGCATCGAGCATATCTAACACCTTTGAGCTTGAAAAGGGGAGAAAGTAGAAATTGTAGCAATTGAAGCTCTATCTATAAAAATCAATTGACTTGTAGAATATAAATAAATTTTAAAAAGGGAATCTTCTCAAGGTAAGGATACAATGGATTTGTAAGTTTTCTCATTGTATTGAGGTTATTAATGCTCTTGACAAAGTTATTTTGTAGAAGGGCAATGAGATTATAGATTTACACACTCACTTAGCATTTTCTTATCTTCCAAGTTAGGATATTATGCATGAAATGATTAGATTTTTGACATTTCAATTCACAATGATATTTCTAAAATTTTTTAGAAGTCTAGTCAGTTTATGAGTGAAGTTGGAATAGATGGAATTATGTATGTGCATGAAGTGGTGTTATAGCAATTAGCTGGAAATTTCATATATATGTATCTCAACTAATACCAATACTATCCAAAGTCTTCTAAAAACTAGCTCATTAATGAAAGAATCCAAGCATTGTCTCTTTGCATTTTTTAACTTCTTCTTCTCAAGAATATCCTTTGGTGATATTGTTTAGGTCTCTTCTTTAGTCAAATGAAAGTGAGAGAGATGCTTCAAAGGCATGAGAATATTATGATAATGACTTCTTAATGATTTTGATATGTCTATTTATCAAAATCTAAATTTTTTGAAAATCACAAGGTGATTTCTTTTCTAAAATATTTTCCCTCTCTAGGATATCTAACATGGTATTTTTGAGACCTCAAATCTCCCTTAACAGATAGTTCATTGCCTTGCTTCAATTCACCTAAATATTTCGTTTAGAATGCAAGGTTAGAGGGTCTTAGTGGGTTGTTAATGGGTGATATTGAAATTTTTTATTAATAACTTGTCCCAAATGTCCATCCTAGTAATTATTAGATGTTCTAAGCTAGATTACTATTATTAACAATGGATTTAGCTTATTTATGGATTTAAATTAAAACATTTTTCTATAGTTATTGAAAAAAAAAATCTCTCACTAGCTCTCACATTGAAATTGGAGTGTGTCACTTTATATTGTAGCCACCATTGCATATGGGCATTGTAGATACAATATATTTTGACAATATAAGCTTAATATATTTGTATATATCTAATCACATGAGTCCTAGTATATTACATTATCATCATACCAATTTACCAACATTAAAAATCAAATGTAATATTACTCAACATCATAAGCCCTAGTAAGTTGGACATTAGATATAACAAATATAAGTTTCCTAAATGAGAAAAAAGGATAAGAGTGCAAAGTGCAAGAGTGGGCAAGCACTAAAACTAAGAGCATTGAAGGGCTCCACTCTCGATCAATCCTTAGTGTTTTGGTTAGTTGTATGTTTTTTTGCATTATTATCATTATCTTGGTATAAATTGATCACAAGACATCCTCAAAGATGTTAACAAGATAACCTTTACTACTTCTTAAATAGCTGCTAGTCCACACCTTACATGCAAGGGTCTCCATGTGCCTTAAGGATTTCTTTCATGGTGCAAGGAAAGGGAGCTTTTTTTCACAAGAGGTTGATGCTATTTTGGTATTTGCACATCTTTCTAAGGACTACCAAGTCATAATTCTTTCTCATCTTCATCCTTTGCCCAAGCACTCGTGATGCATTACCTCATTATGCCATTGGGGCTTGCATTTGTTGGGATTGAACTTGTGGCTAAATGGTTGGTTTTGGTTGTGGAGGAAGAGCAAGAGATTGGGAGTGTCGTACTACTTAGAATTGGGGAAGATGTAGCTCATGGGCATGAGGAAGTTGGGGCACCCTAGCTCACTAGATGGGCCCTTGGTACACATGGGCTCCTTGCCATCCCCTAGTGTCTTCAAATAATGGGTACATGCACTTGGGTCCCATCAAATGCTATTCTCAATCATCCTATTAGTGTGCTAGTCACTCTTGACCTATTTGAATCTTTACCTTCACTACCATAGCCCTTCTCATTTGTAGTAGGGTTGCCCTTATCATCATGCTCCTCGTCACTATGATTACCGCCACATTCCTCTTCTTCGCTCACTAGCTCAAATTTTGAATATTATTCTTTTTCTTCATGAGTTGTTTCAAAGCCTCCAAGACTTAGGTAGATAGTGTATTTTGACTTTTGGATTAAATGAAATGAGGTATAGCCAATTTTCAGGGAAATAATGGTTGAGCATATTGGTGAGGAAGTTAGGGATATCCTTTCGTGGCCTTAGTGTGGCAAAGAATTCTTGACTTGGTACTAAATGTTATTATGCACTTTGCTTAGTGAAGGCCATAAGGTGGATGAGAAGAGTAGAGAGAAAGAGAGAGTAAAATAAAAATTATATAAATAACAAACTAAAAAGGATGGCTATTGTAAGGGTTAAAGGCTGCCTATGTCTAACTTCCCTATTCACATAAAATCTCGGCCTATCCCATAAAGAAAAATTTAGAAGTTTTTCCTACTTTTCAATGCTTTCTTTCTATGGTTGAGAACCTATCTAGGCATAACCTAAAATGCCTAAGATTTGATAATGGGGGTAAATATGTCTCACATGCTTTTGAGAAATATTGTGTTGAGAGGGATATTAAGCATCAACTGACTGCCCCTTACATCCCACCCTAGAATGGTATTACATAGCACACAAATAGGATGATTCAAGTGGTGCTAAATATTTTGTTACATTCATTGATGATTATACACATAAAGTGTGGTCCTATCCCATAAAGCAGAAGATAGAAGTTTTACCTTTTTTTAGTGCTTTATTGCTATGGTGGAAAACTAGCTTGGGCATAGACTAAAATGCCTAAGATCTAACAATGGCAATGAATATGTCTACATGCTTTTGAGTACTTTTGTGATGAGAGATATACTAAGCATTAATTAACTACCCTCTACAGCCACCCTAGAATGGTATTACAAAGAGCATGACTAGGACTATTCAAGAAAGAGTCTGTAGCATGCTTACTCAAGTAGGATTACTACATACATTTTCGGTTGATGCAGCTAATACTACAATTCACTTTATTAATAGATCCATGTGCAGTGCTCTTGGTGATAGAGTTACAAAGGATGTATGGTATGGTAAATCTCCATCATGTGCTCATTTGAGAGTATTTGAAAAGATGAGACATTATGCTTTATTCTCAAGAAAAAAACATAATAAGCTAGATTTGAAGTCTGCCAAATGCATCTTTCTTGGATATGGTGATGTAGGTGAGATGGGGTATTGCCTTAGGAACTGTAGGCTACTCAAAAGGTTAATTGTAGCCACCATGATGTTGGGTTTCATGAGGAGAAGATGCATAAGCAACCAAAGCAAGTGATTGAGGTGTGCAAGGTGATCTTTTAGGAGGAGCCTCATGTTACCATACAACTAGCCCTAATTAGATAACCTAAAGCTACTAATGACGTCGTGGCCTAGGATTTTCCTATTCTACAAGATCAAGATGTTGGACAAAGAGGATAAGATGTACAGGTCCCCCCCAACTAGTTTTAAGATGCTCTACTAGAGCCTTGTGTCTTGCTAATCATTATAAGCTCTCTATGCATTATGTCGCAGTGATAAATTTTGATGAGCCCCTTACTTATGAGGAGGCTATGCACAGAGATTATAATCACTCTTGGGAGAGGACCATGTAGCCTAAGTTTGATTCATTGCAAAAGAATTATATATGGAATTCGGTTCTATTGCCTATTAGAAAACATGCATTGCCATACAATGTGGGTATATAAGTTGAGAAGCACCCCTTATTGTTCTAAGCCAGCATATAAGGCCCCTTTGGTTGCCAAGGGTTTTAAATAGAAAAAGGAAGTTGATTTTAGATATTCTCCCATATGGTCAAGATGACTACCCTTCACTTGGTTTTGGTCTTAATTGCATTGATGGATCTAGACTTGTACTAGATGGATGTGAAAATGGCTCTTTTACATGGGGATCTACATAAGAACATCTATATGCAGCAACCTAAGGGCTTTGTGGAAAAGAGCAAGAAACACCTAGTGTGCAAGTTGAGGAAGAGTCTTTATAGTCTTAATTAAGCACTTAGGGAATGGAATCACAAGTTTGATGCTTTTATGCATTCACAATCATATCCCCACAATGATATGAATTCATGTGTTTACTTGAAAAAGGCTATGTAAAAATTACATGGCGCAGCTAACAAAATCTGAGAAGGAGGTAGAGAGTACACAACAGATAAGAGGAGAATAAAAAAATTTCTTTATCTCCAAATGACTAATACAAAGATGGCTCTGTCCACCCGTGCACCTCCACTGTGAAGCTTAGATGGTGATCTAGACAGAAGATATGTGAAGAGCTTAAGGCTAGCTGGAACAACCTTGACTGGGTGAAAGATGGATAATAGATGGCTGTGAAGGGGTTTAGCTTTATAGCTTGTGAAGGGGGTCATGATGGATGACCTTCCATATGCACCTGTGTCTATTGACCTTCCATGTGCCCATGTGTTTGTTGACCTTCCATATGCCCATGTGTTTGTTGAACTTCCATATGCACATGTGTTCGTTGACCTTCCATGTGCCCATGTGTTTGTTGACCTTCCATGTGCACCTCCACTAGTTGGCCAGGGAATATTCTAGGAAATATTCCCTTTACCATTGGCTAGGGCCCTTGATAACTCTCTTACCCCGCAACTCGATGCAATGTGCCTCAAGTTGCTACCAACTTAACTACTCTCTCTAACCCAAAGATTAGACCCACAACGGTCACCTTTTTGCCATCCAGTCACATAGACCTCATCTGACATACAAGTCAGGACTCAACCAATGTCCGGGCTCACATATGGCTTCTCCTCATAATGGGGGCCTTACAACTTTGAGCACCATGGAACATTGGTGGCACCTTATGAGGGTGGGGCATTGATCATATCTAACACCCCCCTCAATGTCCACCCGTAGGTGAACTATATCCTCAACCCAATGCCAAGTCTTTGAAGATGAACTTGAAGCAGATCCTTCGTAAGTGCTTTGGTGAAGATATTTGCTCCATTCTCCTTTTTTGGATAGTAGACTAATTCCACTATCCCATCCTCGATCAAATCACGCACATAGTGATACTGGATCTCTATATATTTGGTGCACGCATGAAACACTGGATTTTTGGCAATGGCTATGCAACTTTGATTGTCACATCTCAGCATAGTTGGTTCTTCATCCTGCACTCCCATATGCCATAGGATCCTTCTCAACCATACTACTTCACATGCAGCAAAACAAGCTACCTTGTACTCTGCTTCGGTAGAAGACAATGCCACTCTTGGCTGCTTTTTACTAATCCAAGAGAAAATTCATGAACCTAAAGAGAAACAATAACCAGAAATAGACTTCCTGGAATCACTGTCTCCTGCCCAATCTGAGTCACAATTCCCCACAAGAGAAGTTTTAGAACTCTATGTGATACCATAGTCAAGAGTTTCCTTCAAGTATCTGAGCACCCACATCCCAGCTTTCCAATGACTCTCATGAGCTCAAAACACCAATAGCAAAATTGATATCTGGTCCGGTGTTACACAAGTAGATCAGGCTGCCGACCCAACCTCCTGTACCTCCCAATGTCTACTAGTGCTGATGTATCCTCAATGGATAACTTTGCATTCACCTCCATAGGTGTAGCTATCTCCTTGCACTCGGTCATGCCAAACGCCTTCAAGATCTCCCATGCATACTTCTTCTGAGAGATGAAGATCCTTCCTGGCTCTTGCTAGACTTTAATCCCCAAACAATAGTGCAGCAAGCCTAAGTCTGTCATTTCAAACTCAGATTTCAAAGCCTTTCGAGTTTGGTTGATCATATCTTCATAGTCACCTGTAATAAGAAGGTCGTCCACATATAGGACAATCACTACAGACATTTTACCATCCCTGTAAACATACAAGTTAGCATCTGAGGCACATATTTTGAAGTTTAAGCTTAAAAAGAACTTATCTATTCACTGGTACCATGCTCTGGGGGCTTGTTTTAGCCCATACAATGTCTTCTTTAGCTTACACAGATTGTTCTCAAAATGGGGGGTCTCAAACCCTAGTGGCTGAGCCATGTACTCCTCCTCCTTGAGGTCACCATTTAAGAACAATGAATTAACATCCATTTGGTAAATTGGCCATTGCATGTTCTGTGCGAATAGTGGTCATTCTGGCAGTTGGGGCAGATGAATCTTGAAAATCAAACCCTTCAAGCTATGGAAATCCTTGGGCAACCAGTCTGGCTTTGTACTTTTCTAAGGTACCATCAGCCTTGTACTTTACCTTCCAGATCCACTTGGTGCCAGTAACCTTCCGCTTTGCTGGCCGATCCACTAGCTCCCAAGTGTCATTCTTCATTATGCTGTCATACTCAACTTGCATAGCTGCCTTCCATGCTGGATCTACAAGTGCTTCTTCCAAGTTAGTTGGCTCTTTTACTTCTCTCATAATCTCAGCCATCAAGGCCATATTGACTATGTGAGCAAAAGCCCTCCTTTGCTCCTCTATTCTCTGAGACCTCCTTGGTCCGTCTGCCTTCTCCTCAACAGATGCAGGCATAGGATTATTGTGGTTATAGAGATGCTTCACCCAATGCGGCAATGGCTTTTCTAGTGGGGTGATGTCAGGTTGGTGAACTTTTTCCTCATCATTCGAAGATGATGCTTTCTTCTCCTTAAGGATAGGGATAACTCTCAGGACAAGCTCATAGTGGACTACTTCTTCGCTTGATGATAAAGTGGAAGAACTTGCCTTCTCCTCCTCCACTATATGCGGCTCCTCCTTAAACACCACATCACGGCTCACGATGACATTCTTTGCCTCTTGGTCATATAATCTGTAAGCCTTCTGCTCATCACTATAACCCAAGAAGATACATTTTCTGCTTTTGGTTTAAACTTGTTTCTCTTCTCATCTGGAACATGTGCATAACATTCACATCCAAAAATTTTGAAATGTGAGATAGATTACCAATGTAAGCCTCATGAGGTGTTTTTTCCTTGAGAGCCTTTGTGTAGCTCCGATTTAGAATGTAGATTGTAGTATTAACAGCTTCAGCCCAAAAATGATTAGGCAATCCCTTGCCCTTTAGCATGCATCTTGCCATCTCCACAATGGTGCGATTCTTGAGTTCCACAACACCATTCTACTGAGGTGTGTGAGGCATCATCAATTGACTCTTGATCCCTTTGCTCTTCCAAAAGTCTTAAAACTCCTTTGAGTTGAACTCACCACCACCATCTGTTCTAAATTTCTTCACACTTTTCCCTGTTTCATTCTCAACAAGTTTTAGCCATTCTTAAACTTACCAAAAGCTTGAGCCTTATCATGAAGGAAGTACACCCAAATCTTCCTACTGTAGTCGTCAATAATCAACATAAAATAAGAAGACTCCCCAACGCTTGTGTATGCATCTTACTACACAAGTCAGCATGCACCAACTCTAGAGGAGCTTGTGCTCTATTCTTGCTTTCCTGTGGAAATGCCTTTCTCTGTTGCTTGCCCATCATGCAAGCTTCACATGGTTCCTTCAATTCAGTCACGGTAGGTAGGTGAGCAACCATACCTTGCTTTTGCATCTCCTTCAACACTAGAAATCCAATGTGTCCAAACCTTTCATGCCAAAGCTTACTTGTGCCCACTCTAGCGGTGGTTGTAAGAGCACTTAGCTCATACATGTTGTTCTTTCTTTCTCCTTTGCCAACAATTTTGCCAGCACTGTCAAGAATTTTTGCACCTATCTTCTTGAACCTCACTTCATGACCAAGATAAGTTATGGTAGCAATTGATAATAGATTTCTCCTAATTTCAGGAACATACAACACATTTGAAAGCTTTTTGACTTCACCATTTGCAACAACAAAAGAAATAGTACTCGTGCCTGCAGTAGAGCATTTTGTATCATTTCCAACCGTCACAATGATGGATTCTTGTAGAGGCTGCATAAAACTATATAGACCTTTCTTGTTGGTCATGTGACGGGAGGCCCCACTATCCAAACCCAAGGGCCTGCAGAGTATCCTCCTTGTCTTTATGACAAGAATTCCCGTCCTTGTGGTTCTCTTGCCCCACTGCCTCTTGCTCTATACTCTTGAGAAGAGCCTCTCCTCTCTTGCATAGGTTGCCCTCCAACTGCTCCTCATGCCTTGTATTTAAATTGCACCTGCAATTGTTGTCTGGATTGCGCACCTATATTTGTTATTGTATTAGTGTACATGCAATCTAATAAGGTTAAGGTATAAGTATGCGTCAAGAAATTATCAGCCTAGATTCCATAAAGTAAGTAGGACTCCCAAAAGAGGGTGTAAACCCTAATTCATAGTTGTGGAAACCCTAAAATACAAAAGGAATGCAAATCCTGAAATGCAAATAAGGCATCATCCTAGAGAAGTGACCTAACCCTAACCCTAATTTGTGTCTATATAAGGGTGGGAGGTCTAGATTGTGTTTACCCTTTTGCTACATCCATGTTGTAGAAGCTCTATCAATGCAAGTATTAAAGCTTTCTATTCTCTTCTTGTATTCTATCATCTTGTCTCCATTATTGAGAGTGATTGAGAGTGAGTGAGTAGTATGAGGTGTGTTGAGTGAGGGACTCAAGTAAGGTGAAGCTCTTTGTTGCCTTCTTTCTCTTCTTCGTATTCTCTATTAGCTTCTTGACTTGTTGGTGTGCTCGGTGGTGGATGAAAAGGAGCAACACCATTGGATCAAATTTTTAGATCATGGAACCATCTTCAAGCTTTCAAGCTTTTGAACTACAACACGGGAAGGTAAGATGTGAGTTCACTACATCTCGAAGCTAGACTTGTGTTCTTGCTTTCTTGGGAGGGATTCATGGTTAATTAGAGTAGAGTGTTGAGAGACAAGGTGAGATATTGTCACATCAAAGCAAGTTGTAGCTATTAAAATAATAGAATTCCATCCAATGTCCTAACTTTTTTGCATTTAGCCCAATAAAACTCCATCTCACTATGTATTTTTTTACTTTCTTTCTCAATTGAGTTTCTTGTTTAAACTCAAGTTTTTGCATGGTTAGAATATTAAAAAAAAAAGCTTTCTCCTGAAGAAATAGAATAAGAAGAATTGGAGAACATATATGATGATAGACTCTTTGATTTGCTTCACAATACAAGAAACTCATCCAAGTTTATGTACATCATGAATTATGCTAAATATTCATTTTGATTTGGAAGAGATATTCAAATATCTTGAAGAGAATCTTCAAGTGTACAATGAATAATTACATTTTTCTTCATTTTAATGATGTGATTCAAGCAACCAATGCTCCTATGACAACTGATTACCAAGTTTAATACTATTGATGAGGAATTTAGAAAGTGTGAAACAAAATTGCCCTTATCATAGGGATCAATAACATTGTCTTATGATCCAAAAAGACATAGGATTTCTTGTGTATTTCCAATATATGGAAGATTCTTCTTCAGAGAAAGTATAGGACAAGAAGGAAGAAGATGATGCATGCATAGATGATGAGGTAGAAGATAAAGCAAAGATGTCTCAAGAGGATGTTAAGAACTAGCCGATGTAACATTTTGATCCTATATATTTAAGAATGAGAACATCACAAAGGTAGAAGAATATGAGATATAATTAAATAGGAACCATCTTCGAGCCTTTGAATCATCAAATGCAAGAAGGTAAGCTAGCTGAGTTCACTACAACTCGAGCTAGTCTTGTGTTCTTGCTTTCTTGGGTTGAAGAGAAGGATGCTTGGTTAGTTAGAGTGGAGTGTTGAGAGAGAAGGTGAGAGATTGTCACTGAAGTGAGTTGCACTTTTGAAACAATAAAAGTTCGTCCAAAGTCCCGATTGTTGGTGCGTTAGGCTCAACATTTTGGTTACATTGCCAGGACCTAGGATGGTGCAATTACTGAGGTTCTCACACTCCTATCATGGGTGTAATAGGAGGCTTGTGCATGGGTGTGGATAGAATTGATGGGGTTCCTATTGTTCCCGTTTGTGGCTAGCATTTCGAAACCCATGCAGCTAGGTTAGGAAGGCCAAATCGGAAGAAACCGGTTCATTGGATTGAGATTGGAATAGGGTGGAGTAGAAAAAAATACAAAACAAAAACAAAAACACAAAAAAATACCCAAATCTCAAATCTCAAACACAAAATGCAAACTCAAGGCACTCTTCTTATTGGGCATGTCATGTAGCAAGGTTGCTTGATTGCTTGCCCTCACATCAATGGTTCCATACTACATGCTCATGATCAAATGCAAATCAAATCTATTGCTTACCCTCGTCCTTGTCTCATGAAGCACTTGTCTTGTTGAGGTAGAGAAAGAAGTATAAAAGAAGGTATAGAGGGAGTAGATGAGGAGAGTAAGAAGAAGAATAGTAAGAAGAAGAAGGCATAAGAATAGGATAGAAGGGTAAGAAGAGGACAAGAAGAAAAAGGAGAAGAAGAGAAAGCTGAGGAGGGAGAAGAAAGATGAGAGAAGAGGAGTAGAAGGTGAATAAAATAAAGAAGGGTGGAGGAGATGGGAAGAGTAGGAAAAGAAGAAGATTAGAGGAGGAGGAGAAGATGATGATGAGAGGAGTAAGAAGAAAAAGGAGAGAAGAGGAAGAAAGAGAAGAGGAGTAAAGAGAAGAAGGAAGAGAAGAAGAAGAAGAAGAAGAAGAAGAAGAAGAAGAAGATTAGAGGAGAAGAAGAAGAGGAGAGAAGAAGTAAGAAGAAAAAGGAGAGAAGAAGAAGAAAGAGAAGAGGAGTAGGGGTGGAAGAGAAGAAGTTTAGAGGGAGAAGTCTCTCTCTCTCTTTCTCTCTCGGTGCGTTGGTCATAGGACGGTGGTAGTGGTTTGGCAGATTGACATTGGTGGCATGGCGTAGGCCGGTGGCGACGTGATGTCGCAGGTTGGTGGTGGCGTGACGTAGTCGGGTGGTGATGACAAGCTGTGGTGGCACGTGTCAGTGGCGGCGCGACGTGGCGACCACGATCAATGGGTGGCGAACAATCAGGTAAGTTTTCATTTTTTTCAAAATTTTTGCTTTTATTTTTTAAATAGAAAAAAATCTACTCTTGCTATCTCTACACACACACACCTACACACAACAAACACACTAACACACATCTAAACACACACTAACTAACACACAACCACACACATAAACACCCATACACACACATAACACTAACACGCATACACACACACAAATACACACACTTTGCACCTACACCCATTCGCACATCTTCACCCCACATTAACACATATACAACATGCACACATACACAATTCAACACACACTTCATTGTACATCTCACCTATTAATGTACCCATACTTACACACACATTCATGTTAACACTACACCTCTCTACACGTCAAAACCTCCCTAAAAGTCTAACTTCTATACATATCCCCACACATAAAACCCTAACTTCCACACACCCATTCACTCATCCACACACACACACACACCTATTTTACCTCACCATATGCTACGTACTCCCATACGCTTTCTCCTACTTACACACTTATTACCCACCCACACCCATTTTTAAAAACATACCCTTCTCATGCCCTGCACATGCACCTTACCCTCATGGCCCTTCACTCACCCTTACACACTCCCTAGGTAGCACTCGTGCATGCACTTTTGATACTCTAGCACTCTCACCATTCACACTCATTCTTATAGGTAGGCACTTAGCATGTTGCATTGCACTAAGTTAAGTAGAAGGCCATAGCATCACTCACATGTATCATGATTGTCCAACATGCTAGGTTTCATGTAGTACCCTAACTAGGTCTACCATGCCTAATATCGAAAGGTTCAAGCCACAAACACTGACCTAGAAGATGAAGAGCTAATCCCTTCTACATATCTTAGGGTCAAACTAAGTGCCAAGCGAGAGCTCATCATTGACGCTCTCATAGATGAATTTTCACATTACAACATCTTGACCTATGAGGTATGGACTGAGATCCGACAACCTGAACTCGTCCCGACCAATGTAGCTATCAAGCCGTATGGAGGATTAGCCTATTCTCTCTTCGGACGATGAAAATTTCTTGACTGTTGAGAGTGAAAGCATACTCACAATGTTTTATGTGCTTCCAAATCGAGAAGATATGGGAAATGAAGTCTTTCTTGGAAGACCTTTCAAGTGTGCAACCACGTGCATTGTGTGTAGAACATGTCAGATCTAGAGCATGGCTATGGAGGTTGAAAGAGGAAGAGTGAGCTCATGAGGCAACATACATCAAGACCAAATGTCACACAAGTGAATTAGGTTCCAAGATGGAAGCTTGGACTCGTAAACACAATTTTGTATAGTGGACTAACAGTGACATAAACACTTTGCTAGAAGTACAAAAGTACTATGGCATTGCATTCAAAAAGAGAGCAAGTACAATGCTTTATAGGAATAGACTAAGTTGCACTTTCTACCATTGTGCATATGGGATTCTGCATCTTGAGCTCACATTGCTCCATACAAAGAGGCTAAGCCGAGTGTGATTGCCAATATCTCAACATCCCTCCTCAATCACAACCAAAGAAGTACAAAGTGTGTAGAGGCTTTAGTGAGCAACCACCTAAAAAGTGTGGGCACACCACAAACATGGTAAACACTAGAGGCTGTTATAAAAAAGGCTAAGTGTAGTTACCAAAGACATGGTAGACATCTAGAGGTTGTAACAGGGGCCTCACAAAGTGTACAAAGGCTATAATGCAAGGTTACATGAGGAGTTTACAAGCTTATGTCAAAAGCGTTAGGGCTAGGCAATACAAGGCTAAAAAAGTATCAGAATAGAAAGACTGGTGAGGTTTATCCTTCTCTTGGTGGTCTTCTTCTTCTTCTTCTTTTACTACATGGTCTTCTTCTTCTTTAACAACAACTAGATAGGCCTTTTGGGACCTCTTCCTAGCATGACAGAATTTCTCCGTGTGGCCGATCCTTTTGTAGAAATCACATACCAATTGATCTTTCTTGCCCTTATACCTAGTACCTACATATAACATTTGTTCATCTTTAGAGGTGCTTGGTTCTTCTTTGGATTTTACCTTATTTTCTTCTTCTAATAGGGAGGCCTTAATGTAAACTAGTCTAGGACTAGGCATATTGATCAATGTAGTTGATACATTATTACAGTCAGGAGGCAGGCTTTTTAACAACACACCAATACAAGTATCTGCATCCATCATGAGATCAATTCCAAGATGAGTTAAGAGACTTTCCATGTAGTTTAAGTGAGTTGCAAGAGATGTGTTTGACTTCATATCTAGCTTGAAAAATTCAATCAGTAATCCATACTTAGATGACTTTGATTGTGCACCAAACAAATTATCTAATCTCTTCCATGTATCATTAGAGGTTTCACAAAGTATCCACATGGTGGATGTAGCTATCATCCAATTACAGCTTAATGATGGCATGTGCTTTGTCATCATTCTTAACTGCAAGGTCTGCATCCCAAGGCTTCTTCTCCTTGCCATTGGTAATGTCCCAATGACTCTTCTTCATCAGAATGAGCTTGATGCGGGTTTGCCACATGTGAAACCCGACCTCTTTGAATCAAACAATTGGAGAGTATTTGCCCATGCTAGAGCAGCAAATTAGCAACAAAACTTTCAAATTTGAGTAGTAGAAGATTTAATTGTGTCAAGAGACACAACAAATATAGTGTCAAATAACACTTGATAAGTATTAATAGATACTATGCTTTCACGAACTTGCATTTGATGCTTGGATTTCTCCTCTCCTTGCTAATTTGATGGGAAATGCTTGATGGAAACAACTTCAAAATGGCTTCACTTGATGGAGGCTGAAAGAGGAAGAGTGAGCTCATGAGGTAACAAACATCAAGACCAAATGTCACACAAGTGAATTAGGTTCCAAGATGGAAGCTTGGACTCATAAACACAATCTTGTGTAATGGACTGACAATGACATAGACACTTTGCTAGAAGTACAAAAGTACTATGACATTGCATTCAAAAAGAGAGCAAGTACAATGCTTTATAGGAATAGACTAGGCTGCACTTTCCACCATTGTGCAAACAAGATTCTACATCCTGAGCTCACATTGCTCCATACAAAGAGGGTATGTTGAGTATGATTGCCAATATCTCAACATTGTGGACTATGAAGCACACCGTATACACCTAAGATTACTAGCCGTGTTGAGTATGATTGCCAATATCTCAACATTGTGGACTATCAAGCACACCGTATACACCTAAGCTTACTAGCCATGGAGATAGTCACTACTTTCAGCAAAGGGGACCTTGTCTCGGCAAGAAGCTTGTATTAGAGTCAAATCAAATGCCTAGAGAGGATAACCTGAGAGTTCTTAATGAATTACTCAAGGCATATGAGAAAAGAACCAAAGGAAAGACCACAACTACTAGAAACACCACTACAACTTCTCAAGCTATTGGGAATAGAAGTGCATCTAGAAGGGGGAAGAGATTTAGGGCAAGTAATCGGAAGCATCGATGGAGAGCTAGCATAAGGCCACGATGGGTGCCCAAAGTGTTGCTCCTTGCTCAAGGGTTTTATGCAAGAATTTTTTGGATTTGATTCACAAAACCACCCGCAAAGCCACCTCCAACGACCATAGACCAAATCCCCTCTAAATCCAAGAGAAAGTGTAAGAGAACCACACACAGATCTAGGTCATGGACCAAGATACTTGAGGAGACAACACCAGATAAGTTAGTGACTGACGAGTTAGTTCTTGTGACAGTTAAGCCCATAATTCCAAAAGAGCAACCACTTGAAGTTGTTGCTAATCCACACGAGGAACTGGTAGTGTCTAAAAATTCATCGAGTAAGGAGGAAAAGCTAGAGCCAAAGTAGCCACTTCCATGTGAGGTTACTCAAGCTAAAACAGAAAGTCCAAGGATAGATGAGATAAATACCTTAAGTGTTGATAAGCAACAACCCCAGGTTGTTGTGACTGGTTGCCCAAAGATTTTCACAAGTTGAAGGGTTTGATTTTCAAGAGTCATTTGCCCCAACTGCCAGAATGACCACTATTCGCACGGTACTTGCAGTGGCTGCCCACAAGAAGTGGCCAGTGTACCAAATGGATGTTAAGTCAGCGTTCTTAAATGGTGACCTCAAGGAGGAGGTGTACGTGGCTCAGCCACCAGGGTTTGAGGCCCCCCATTATGAGAACAAAGTGTGTAAACTGAAGAATGCATTGTATGGGCTGAAACAAGTCCCCCAGAGCATGGTACCAGCGGATAGATAGATTCTTTTTAAACCTAAACTTCAAAAGATGTGCCTCAGATGCTAACTTGTATGTTTACAGGGATGGTAAAAAGTTTGTAGTGATTGTCCTATATGTGGACGACCTTCTTATTTACAGGTGACTATGAAGATATGATCAACCAAACTCGAAAGGCTTTGAGTTCTGAGTTTGAAATGACAGACTTGGGCTTGCTGCACTATTGTTTGGGGATTGAAGTCTGGCAAGAGCCAGGAAAGATCTTCATCTCTCAGAAGAAGTATGCATGGGAGATCTTGAAGGCATTTGGCATGACCGAGTGCAAGGAGATAGCTACACCTATGGAGGTGAATGCAAAGTTATCCGTCGAGGATACATCAGCACTAGTAGATATTGGGAGGTATAGGAGGTTGGTCGGCAGTCTGATCTACTTGTGTAACACCAGACCAGATATCAGTTTTGCTGTTGGTGTTTTGAGCAGGTTCTCAAACAAACCTCATGAGAGTCATTGGAAGGCTGGGATGCGGGTGCTCAAATACTTGAAGAAAACTCTTGACTATGGTATCACATACAGTTTCGGAACCTCTCTTGTGGGGAACTGTGACTCAGATTGGGCAGGAGACATTGATTCCAGGAAGTCAGTTTCTGGTTATTGTTTCTCTTTGGGTTCAGGAAATTTCTCTTGGATTAGTAAGAAGCAACCAACACTGGCATTGTCCTCTACCGAAGCAGAGTACAAGGCAGCTTGTTTTGCTGCATGTGAGGCCGTATGGCTGAGAAGGATTCTATGGCATATGGGAGTGCAGGATGAAGAACCAACTGTGCTGAGATGTGACAATCAGAGTTGCATCGCCATTGCCAAAAATCCAGTGTTTCATGCACGCACCAAACATATAGAGATCCAGTATCACTATGTGCGTGATTTGATGGAGGATGGGATAGTGGAATTGGTCTACTGTCCAACAAAGGAGAATGGAGCAGATATCTTCACCAAAGCACTTACGAAGGATCTGCTTCAAGTTCATCTTCAGAGACTCAGCATTGGGACGAGGAGATAGTTCACCTATGGGTGGACATTGAGGGGGGGTGTTAGATATGATCAATGCCCCACCCTCATTAGGTGCTACCAATGATCCATGGTGCTCAAAGTTGTAAGGCCCCCATTATGAGGAGAAGCCAAATGTGAGCCCGGACATTGGTTGAGTCCTGACTTGTATATCAGATGAGGTCTATGTGACCAGATGGCAAAAAGGTGATTGTTGTGGGTCTAATCTTTGGGTTAGACGGAGTGGTTAAGCTGGTAGCAACTTGAGGTGATAAAGGGAATATTCCCTGGTCGACTAGTGGAGGCTCATATGGTAGGTCGGTCAGCAGGCCAACCTAACGACCTTCGCGGGCTATAAAAGCTAAACCCCTTCGTAGCCATCTTACACTCATCTTTCACCCAGTCAGAGTTGTTATTCCAGCTAGCCTTAAGCTCTTCACCTATCTTCTGTCTAGATCGCCATCTAAGCTTCACATAGTGGAAGCGCACGGGTGGACAGAGCCATCTTTGTATCAGTTGTTTGAAATTAAAGAAGTTACCGATTCTCCTCTTATTTGTTGTGTACTCTCTATCTCTTTCTCAGATTTTGTTCGCTGCACCGTGTAATATTTTACACCCGTCTCTTCTCTCATCTCGCACGTGGCTATGGAGGATGGAGCTTGGAGGAAGAGGTTTGAGGATGCTTGAGCTTGCATCATGAATCATGGAGCTATCGGAGTGCTTGAGAGAGGAAGCAACTCAATCGGGTATCAAGGTAAGGTCAATACACTCGTAGAGAGGGATAGCGTGTCGGCTATGTGAGAGGTAGCCATTAGTGCTCACTTGAAATACTTGAATAATAAGCGGTCCGTGGGTCTTGGCAGTTGAGCTTGAGCTCTTCTCAACATTTTGGTTTGATTATCCGCAGCGATAGATTCAAGCTTGAGCAGCTGCATGCTTAAATTGAGCGTCGAAGTAAGGGTTTCATCCCCAAACCAGAGCTTGAGATAGATAGGAGGCTTTGGGTTTTTGATCGGTGCTACAAGTATTTTTGGTTTTTTATTATTAGTTGAGTAGGAAAAATCATTTCAATACTTTACTTTTGATTTGTGTTGCATTTAAAGTAGGATAGGATGGAGAAATCAGAGTGGAAAGCTTAGAGTTCGCTGATGTAAAACAAGCCTGAACACGACACAAGCAGGGAAAAAATGGGAAAAGGGAGTGCTCAAATGTATCAGAGTCACAAGAGGAGTGGTCCAGAAGTCTAAGGTTGTGCTCAGCAAGGGTTTAAGGTCTTGGGAGGCAAGGGAAAGTCTCATTTGCAGACTTGGCTTTGTGTGTGAGAGAGAGAGAGAGAGAGAGAGAGAGAGAGAGAGAGAGAGAGAGAGAGAGAGAGAGAGAGAGAGAGAGAGAGAGAGAGAGAGAGAGAGAGAGAGAGAGAGAGAGAGAGAGAGAGAGAGAGAGAGAGAGAGAGAGCTTGTAGGCCACGAGTCCACATCAGATCGATCGGAGCGTATCGGAGTTTTTTGTGAGATTCAAGTACATGATACCCTTGGGGTACACCCTCGCTTTAATTCTAGAAGGTATTGTAGGTGGTAGTAGCCTAAGAGTTGAGATTTTTAGCAAATTGTAGTCGACACATGTTTTGGCCGAATCAGACGCTCTTCCTAGTGTTCGATTCCTAGAATCGGACACTCGGACCAAGGACCTAGTCTAATCTAGAAAATCAGACACGTAGGATCAGGCTTGCCATGTCACCACTTGGACAACCCACCCCTGTCTGATTTTGAGAATCGGACAAGAAGAAATCATAAGCACCACCTTGTTCGATTAGACGACCCATCCAATTGTGGCAATCGGACCACGAAATCAAACCCAATGACATTCGATCGGACACCTATTCAAATCGGGCCAAGCACCCTAGTCCAATTTCGAGGAATCAGACATATTCAAATCGGACCAACCCACGCTGTCCAATTGGACACACTTTGTTCAATTGTGACAATCCGACCCGACCCTGTCCGATTTCTAGAATCGGACACTGGTAAATCAGACTCTGGTAAATCGAACACATCCTAAGAGAGAAAATCTAGAAATTTGATAAACCTGACCAACGAAGAGTGTGATCTGTGCCAAAAGAACCCACCGAATGCCTTACACGTAGTCACAGACCTAGAAATCGTGGTCGAACAGCTAAGAATCGTACAGCAGTGTGTTTCCACAAACTTGATGTGTCTAGTGCTGTGGGCTGGTTGTAAGATCCCAAATTGACTCTCTGAACAACCTGAATGGCATAGCGTAGTGAAAAACCCTACAAGCTAGCAAAGGAAAACTAGAAACCAAACATACAAGCATATCAGGCTAAACCATAAATGAGAGCACTAGAGCTATGTAGACAATTTGTTTTCTCATTCACTCTGATTTCCAACACTTGAAACACACTTAAGAAGACCTAAGAGCCTAGTTGTGCTCGGTGCACGAAAGAGAATACACCACACACACATGCACAGAGTGAGGGTAAGTTGAGAACTAGTTGTAATTAACAAGGAACTCACTCAGACATAAAACATTAAAGGAACCCACCAGTAAGAGAAGATCACAAGATATAGATAGGTGATTGAATCCCCAAAAGTAGGACCAAGTGAAGAACACAACTAAAAATCCGAATGCAACAAGGATCTACCTGGCCTCATCAACCTGATCGACAACTTGACAGAATAGAAAGTCTTGGACATGGAAGAGGGCAGGTCAGGTCGTAGAAGCAATGAAGGACTTGACCCATGAGATTTTCCTGAGGCTACCTAGCAACTAGTGAGAAAATATGATGCCCAAACCCAGCTAGAACACCGCAGCAAACCTGCAGAGGACATCATAGAAAATCTTGAGGAGGAAAGAAAGCTAGCATGCAAGGCTCTACAAGGCCTAGCCACGAACAACACCAGGATCAACAAACTAAGAGCTTACACGAGATCATGGAAATGCAAGAGATCCAAAGAGTGCTAGCCCTAGTAGGCAAAAATTGGACAGAGAGTGAGAGAGCACTAGAAGGAAACCTCACGTTGAGTGAGCTTCTAACAAAGCAGTTGCTATATAACACGGTGGCAGAGCAGAGCACTACAATGTTGGCAACATTGCTACTGACAGGGTTGGGAATCAACAAAGGATCTAAGAGCTAATAAAAAATTCACGTGGTAGTGAAGCAGCTGGACAGATACCAAGAAAATGATGACCCATACAGCTTTGTGGAGCTGTTTGAGCAGGTCTACGAGGCCAACGGCTTCACCGATCCTACTCAACGCTCCCAAGCTTTCAAACTCTGCTTAGGTGACAAGGGACGAGACCTAATACACGAGTTTGGATGCTGCGAAGCATGCCAATTTCAATGGCTTGAAAAATCTCTTCAAGAGATTTTTCCAACGTGGATACTCCAATAACCTACTCGTGCGACTTATGAACATCAACAGAAAGAGAAAGAGGACATACGAGATTGCATGACCCATGTGAGGAGCCACTTTAAGAGAATCTCTATGGGTGAGAGACCAACCAAAAGAGCGGTGTCCATGGAATTCATTAGCGGAATACAAAGTGAAGAGCTCTACAAAGCCTTGGCGAGCAACTCAAGGTTGCAGCGAGTTGCACTGACAAGGTCTTTGAAGAAGCTAATAGAGTGGACGATCAGCTCAAGGAGAGAAGCTCTAGGTGCTCGAATCAAGAAGAGTCCAGTGCCAAGAATTCCAAGAGTGCCTCAACACCAAGTGAGAAATCAAACCCAAGCACTCAGGATAAAGGGAAGGGTACTGATTCAAGATGAGAGCTAGCAGAGATTAAGATGGACATAGCCAAATTGCAAGAGATGATGAGAAGACCAATGTGCCCACACATACAATGCATGCATTCTAGCAAAAACCACCTACTAGTCGAGTGTTAGGACCCCAGGTCACGACCTTGCGCTAATTGTGGTAGGTTCAACCATGATGCCCTACATTGCTAACTCCCTCGGAGACTCCCATACCCATAGCCTTACGATCAACTGTACCTTGCGAACAGGCCACCGAACTTCTTTGGAAGGGGAGCCCCATTGGCCCTCCCAGCATCTAATGATGCTAAGCCGATCCCCAGGATGGAGATAAACCCTATAGGTATCCTAGACCATCGAACCCTGCATAACCCATCCACCAAGTGATACTCCAATCCACTACGTGGAGGAGCCTGACAGCGATGAGACTTATGTAAACCCTTATGTATCGTACAATGAAGAAGGCAATGCAGTCCTTATGGACTAGTACCGGTGATGATGTTAGATAGAGGAAGAGGCAGAGGCCTAGGAGGGTAGACCCAACAGCTAATCATGTATTGGACTTGCAGTCACCCAAGACATGTTTCTTCACACTGCCCCAAGAGGGAGCAAGCTAATAGAGACAAGGTTGACCTAAGATGCATTGACTGTGAAATCACTCATCTCTTTGTCGATTGCCCTAGACAAAAACCATCCTCTAGTTTGACAAATGAGCTATCGATTCCATTGGGGTTGTTAGGTGTTGAGACACTCGATGGGGAGGCCACGCCTATCCCATTGCATGTCATGACAAGTGAGTAGGCAAAGCAGGCTGGCATATCATTGCTAGGGCCTAGCAACCTCGACACAGCCTCAATCAGAAGGAAGAGTCAGAGATAAAGAAAGAAAAGACCAAGCACTAAGGTCACGCTTAAAATCAAAAGTGCCATGACACTACCTATTGGACAGAAGGTCATTGACACAGAAGTAGAGACATCAGCTCCAAAGACAGTTGTGATGGGAAGTGCTAGGTCAAGGAGTACCCCAACCCAAAGTGCTAGCTCAAAGCCATCAAGAAGGTGAAGGAGTGGGTGAAAGAAGCCCAAGAGCACCCAAAGACGCTAAGCCCATACTGGAAGACGAGATTGATTATCTCTCAGGCATAAGCAAACCAGTCTCTCCCCCACGACAAAAATCAAGGGATATGATGGCACCACAAGCAATGCCGCCTAGACAAAGTCTAAATGCTACAGTCCAACAAACTAGTCAGGGCCATTAGCCAAGAACCACAGAGTTAGGAGAGAGGCAAATGGCCAGCAACCTCCTTAATACACTGGTGACCACCCCTATGACTCTAAGCTTAGGAAACCTGCTTAGGTAGGTTCCAACGTTATGAGAAGAGTTGAAATAGTGGGTCGAAGAATCAAATGAGCTAGTTTGCAACAGACTTGCTTGAACACAATGCAGAAATGCAAATACCGAGGCTGACATTGCACTCCATGCCTAAATCCTTGCACGTTAATGCTTTTTGGGAAGGCACAGAAATACATGCAATCTTGCCAGTCTTAGCTTTGGGGGATGTCACAAGAAAGGAGATCGTAGACACAGGGGCAGGAGTGAGTGTGCTAAGCCATGTAGTACTCCAAACTTGGGGTAACCCATCAGTCGAGACTACTAGATTCAATGTCACACTGGCTAATAGAATGAAGGTGAAACCATTCGGAGTGTTGAAAATTTAGCCAGTGAAGATCGTAGGAATCCAATTCTCTATTGACTTTATAGTCATGAAGGGAGTGGACTACGGCATTCTACTAGGCCGACCTTGGATGCGCAATGTGAGAGTCGTAGAAGATGGGAGCAACGATCTTATCTTCTTAGGCAATTAAACGAAGGCTGCAAGAGCAGAGATGGACACTTGGAAGACTACGCCAGTTGACCTAGATGCCATCTCCACCATGCTAAACGGTGATGGCCAGATTAGGAAATTCTATGGGGCCTTAACCAAGTATATCCTATGCCCTGAGGATGAGCGAGACTAGATGCATGTTTTCGCTACCATCGACCTACCGTTCTTGGACAATGAGGAGTACAAACAAGTCATCAAGGAAATTGGCAATCCCAAGGACACACCATCAGCACCAGTTTTTATGATACCTAAAAGCTTATACGGAAAGCCCAACCCTGTCACATTCCAAGTCGTGAAAAATAAACGAGAGCTCCTAAAAATCCTAGGATATCTGACCGACAAGTTGGATGGAAATCCAACAACTAATCTCAAGCCACTCCATGATCTCTTGGATGAGCTTGAATGGCGATGGTCCAAGGTGCACAATTTAAACTTAATGTAAAATTGGGCTTTAGTCCCCGATCAACGAGAAGAGATGTATTAGAACTTGGAGAATGATAAGTAATCGAACAAAGACAAATTTGATGAAAAATATGAAGACTAATGTTCCTTCAATGATGAGAGTGAAAGGAAAATCAATACTATAGAATACAACACTGAGGGACGTGTAATCGAATAAATACGAGTGGACTCTAGACCACGCAAGCAAAGTTCCCTTAGAATAGAGAAAGCAATCATGCACAAGGACTACGAACAAACTTGGTTGGAGCACATGGGTGTAATCGACTACGAGCAAGCAGGCCTAGCCCACCCAAACAATGCACCACTATTGAGAATGGACTCACCTTTTGAGCTATGAATACCAGGAGAGACTCCCTCTTCAACAGAAGATCGAGAGTTCAATTCTGAGATGGAAGTCAGCTCGGATACTGATCTTGAGATCCCTCGACATTCCAAGACTAGATGCACCAAGTGGGACCTACCCATCCACCTAAGACGCTGACAATTAAGGGAGGAATGGAGGAAGCTACCTATGGATACATAGGAAGAAGAGCAACAAAAACCGCAAGACCTACCAAGATGATTCATGAAATTCAAAAAAGGGGATAGGGTAGTGATCTTGCCAGGAGCCAAATGACAAGGGCAAGCAAGCGAACCAAGCAAAGGACTCACCAAGGTCAAGGAGATCAATTTGGCCAGCGAAGGGGGGACACCCCAACCTGTCTTTATAGTCAACCAAGGAAGATGAAGCAATCCTCATTGCTCTCTTACAAGAATATATAGATGTCCTGGCTTGGTACCTAGAAGAACTCAAGGGGGTAGACTCGAGTGTGGTGACTCACAATATACCCATGACACCAGACACAATGCCAGTCAGTAGTGACTGTACCCTATGAATCCAACGCATGCCCATGTTGTCAAGGAAGAAGTTGACAAGCTAATGAGGGTAGGGCTCATCTACAAAATTGAGCACACAGACTAGGTTTTTCCCATAGTCATCATATAAAAGAAGAATGGAAATATTAGAGTGTGCGTCAATTACAAGAAGGTACGCGACTACAAAGAGAGATAACTATCCATTGTCTACACCAAACACATGCTCGAGAGAGTACCAGGCAAAGAGGCCTATAGTTTTCTAGATGGCTTCTCTAGATACAATCAAGAACAAGTGCATCCTAATGATAGGCACAAGACCGCATTCACCACTAAATGATGGGGCGTCTTTGCCTACATAGCTATGCCTTTTGGATTGAGTAATGCACTAGCTATCTTTCAATGGTCCTATATTCAAAGATATGCTTAGGAAGCAATTAGAGGTCTTCATGGATGACCTGTGTGTTCACTCTACTTGGAGGGAACACTTAGACCAATCTTTGAATGGTGTCTACTATATCGTCTCTCATTGAACCCCTTGAAGTGCCAGTTTTGGGTGAAGTACGGATGCATCTTAGGGTGCATAGTGTCGAAGAACAGCACTACCACAGACTTCTCAAAAGTCAATGTCATTGTCAATTCCACCCCTAATTGATTACAAGGGCATCCAATGCTTCTTAGTCCATATATGGTATTATCGACGGTTTGTGTTGAACTATGCATTGATTGATAGACCTCTATACAAGCTACTAATCATATTTGAATGGACCCAAGGAATGCCAATGCGTGTATGAGGAACTCAAAAAGGCTCTGACCACGGCACCAATCTTACGAGCCCCAGATTGGACACTCACATTCCATGTGCGCATCAACATGTTGAAATTTGCCATAAGAGTTGTGTTGTGCTAGCCTAGTGAACACAACCTAGATTATCCAGTGAGCGTTGCTAGTAGACAACTCACTAAGACCAAAATAAATTACTCAACAACGGAGAGATAGGTGGTATACCCCTTTTTCCGCCAGGAGGGGAGGGGGCGCGGTTTGGGGGCTTCTACTTGGGTGGCCCAAAACGGCTGTTGCCATGCCATCGTCGAGTGAAGGGATAGTTGGGGGGGAGAGGTGGCACACATGTGCCCCTCCTCCCCATCATCATCATCATCATCTTCGTCTTCATCGGCATCTTCTACTTCAACTTCCCCTCCTTCCCGCCAGAGCTGGCAGCATCGACATGGGGAAAAAGTTAAAAAATTTCAAGTTTTTTTTTTTTGGGGGGGGGGGGGGGGAAGGGGGTCCTATGGGGAAGTCCCCCAATGCTAGCTCCCCCTATCAAAGTATGGGTAGCCACTATCACTCAGGTGGACGATGAGGATGAGGAAGCTATAGAGCCAACTTACCTAAATATAACAATCACTATCAAGCACACATGCATCATCAATGCATTGGTTGATGAGGGAGCTAACTTTAATGTCTTAACTCATGATCATTAAACCCAAACTGGAAAACTGCAGTTACAGACCACTAACACTAAAGTTAGCTCATATGGAGGCCTAGCATACACACTCTTGGGAAAGTGCAAGGATATAGTTTCTATCGAGTTTGAAAGCATGCCAATGATCTTCTATGTGTTGCCTAACACTAAAGATGCATGCACAAAGTCACTGTTAGGACGAACCTTTAAGAAGCAAGCTCATTGTAATGTCAACTACGAGTCACAGTGTATCCACCTAGCCATGGGCAACGCCCGCATAGTTACAGTTTTCAGCAAGGGTGGCATGACTCCTAAGTCCGCAAAGCCATTGGTAGAGAAACCCACCATCGAGTCCAAGGAGGGGGGTCGTGACTCGTCAAAACCCGCCAAACCTCAATGCCAGTAACGTGCTAATCCCAATGATGAAGCCCATGAACCCTAGTTCAAATGGATACCTAAACATCAGGGATCGCCACCTAGAAACAAAAACCCACGGCCTTGCAAACCCACACTCAAAACCTAGGAGGCCAAGACGAAACTATAAACATCGACGTACAGTCAAAAGCTGTGATGGGTCCCCAAGACCTTATTGCAAGCGCAAGGCTACTGTCACTAAATTGATTGCTTATTACGCATTCTCTTTTTAATAAATTTATGTCAATAAATTAATGACTCACTTTTCTTTAAGTGTTAATGATGATCTAGCATGGCCATGAGACCATTCAAAGACCAGTATTCCTAGTGCATCACTTAATGGGGTGATCAGAGCACTGTGATAGGGATATCTGGTACAGCTAGTACAAGTTATGGAAGGAAAAATAAGTGTTTGCCAAGTGTAAGAGTGTACACAAGAACCAAGGAGTTGCACATAAATGAAAATGGATTGAGTTCTAAGAAGAGGAAGTGCATTAGCATTGTGTATATGTATTTATGTGTGCATTCGGAGATGCCCAGGAACATTTACTTTTGTGTAATGAGCATTGCATTCATTTGGGGTCATCTCTCCCTTATAAGTCAAGGTTTTAAGGTCTTTCATTAAGAAAGACGAAAGGTAATTCTCTCACTAAAAAAGATGAGAGACATGATCCTTTGGAAGTGAGGAGAGAAGTGATTTTCTCTTTCTAAGTTCTAAAATGACACAAGATTTTGTGTGGAATTCAATCTTAAGGTTGAGGCCCAACGCAATCTAATGAACTCTCCTTATCTATGGATCAAGGTGGTTGCATGACCACAAGTTAAGAGTACAGTTTAAAAAGCTATTTTTCTTAAAATAGACATGGTGAATCCATTTTTAAACTATCTCGCGATAGAAAGACAATCTCTAAAAATGGCTTGCGTAGGTTATCGGAAACAATGATATCTACAACTTTTGTGTTGGACGTTTTTTCATTTGAGCAATGCACAAAGAGATATCTCAAAATTGGTGTTGCAGAGTAGGTCTTGGAACAACCACATCTTGTATGAAGATCAACCTTTCCAATCTTGGCACTTAAGTCTCTCTCCAAGAAGAGAAACTCTTGAAAGCCTATAAAAGAGGAAGCTCTCCTTGGATGTGGGGGAGGTGAAGGAAGCATCATTTTTCATGCATACAAGAGGAGAAGAGAAGGATCAAGTGCTGCAGAAGCCCTGCTGAAATCAAGTTCTAAAAGGAGGAGAGAAGGTACAAATGTTGCGAAAGCCCTGCTGAAATCAAGTTCTAAGAGGAGGAGAGAAGGTGCAAATGCTGTGGAAGCTCTACTAAAATCAAGTTCCAAGAGGAGATCCCTACACATTGTGTAGGAGAGAAGGTGCAAGTGCTACAGAAGCTCTATTGAAATCAAGCTCCAAGAGGAGATCCCTACAGATATTGTGTAGGAGAGAAGGAAAGACTCAAGAAGGATCAAAAGGTGCCAACTTTTAGGTTGTGCAAGTGTCAGTCGGTTGTATACTGTGCAAGGAACCGTGATCTTGTTAAGCAGATCTACAAGTAAGAATTGGTTTATGTGTAACGGAGGAGCTTGCTCCTTGTCAATAATATAACTCCACAAGGGGGGGGGACTGGCCCATCTTCCAGTCCCTAGTGTGTTATCATTCTCTCTCTCTCTCTCTCTCTCTCTACATCTTCCTTTTCTCTCATCTATTCTCTCTCTGCGCCAACATAATATTCACCATATATATTTTAATTATATAAGAAAGTTGAGCGTGTATCTCGGATCTTATAATAGCTAATATGAGGATAACACTTGTATTTTTCTACCTAAAGCCAAAACAACCAAAGGCCCTACTCAAATGCCACCCTTGAGCTTGACCACAAGAAATATTAAGCCATAGACATGCAGGTCATAAGAGAATTGGGCTACTATGTCCATAGAACCTCCAAATCCTAGATTAGCAGGGCCTAAACCAATCTGTCGCCCAAAATTGTAGCCTACTAACAAACCGCCCAAATCTAGCATTGATGGTGCCCCTCAGACCTCAGAAGCAGCTAGTAGCGTGACAATCATAGCTACAACCAAACCCATTGAACATGAGGCCAAGCTACAACCTCAAGAGCAAACCAAGCAACAACCATTAGCTAGTGAACTCTCTAGTTCTGTCAAAACTCAACCACCCTACCGGCCATAGACCCTCTTATGAAGCAGTGATCAATTCTAACCTTGGCTGCAGACTTATCTAAAAGTATAGGGAATGACTTAGTCACTTGCCTGAGATGCTTGGATGTGATTTTCATGACACTAGCTAAAATTTACCATCAACTAGACTTAGGCCTCTTGGAGGAACACTCCCTTGCTCTTGGGAAGAGTCGGAATTTGTATTCATTAAGGCTCCTAAAGCAATCGAGGTGTTAGTTGCAACTGAGATATCCAGGGAATAGGCAATCAAACAGCGTCTCATCACATTATATAACAAGAACACGATCATGGCCACAGACCAAGAAATGAAGAAGCTGAAACAGCTTATTGACAACGACTCCTCTTTCTTATGAAAATGGTATGCTCTTCGATTGCAATGGGAACTAGAGGGATGCCAAATAATGACAAACGCTGAGCAACGATGCACAATCAAGGCATTGGAGTATGACCCAACCTATGTAGCTCCAACTTCATATAGGGTGTTGACTACCCTTCGTAATCGACCCCTCGAAGAACACATTAAGGGACATCCTTATTTAGATCGCATCCTCACCAAGGAGGAGTTGCATGTTGCTAGCTAAGTGGACTTCGGTGACTTCTTGCTTGATGTTCTCACTTACATTACACAAGTAGGCATTCGCCCTTTTGATATGAATAGCTATGCTAATTTAGAATATAATCCAAATTTCTATGATTGGATCATGCAAAAGTAAAAATTAAGATTATGTGCTGAAGCCCCATCATCCTCTAACCCTTTAGTCCTAGTAGGAAGGATTCTTCTCATTTCAGAAGGGGGAGGGGGGTAAGGTGAACATGAATCAAACCAAATGCATAAGGAAAACAATAAAGAAAAAGCACGCATTGGAAACCTCAATGGTAGGATGAAACAACTTGTGATTGAGAAAATGTCAATAAAATTTGAAATCAATAGACTACTTGGAGGAAAAAGTCTACTTCTGCACTCAAGCATTTAAATTCAACAAGTATGTAGTCATTTCATGTTGCTTGTAATTATTCTAACAAACACTAATGGTGAATATGGCTTCATGATAGGTACCCATCATGGTAGGCCAAGAAAAGGCTTGCAAATTTTCTTTTTCAGAAGAAGAGCAAGTAAAATATGGCCTTTCAGTGGAAACACATGCCTTTAGCCAGTTTAAGTTTTGACATGTCTTCAACCTAGAAGACATGGCCATCGAACAACTAGCGGTAAGACAGATCATTGAGCAATGCAACATGTAGAAATACATGGAAGCAATAAGCCAAGGAGTAGACTACATCCACTGTGTAGAGTTCTTGTAGACTTTCCGCAGGAACCACGGCATCATAATAGTGCGTGATGGAGAGGAAACTCATCGGGTGCAAATTGAATTGACCCTGGAGTTGGTAGAAAAAGCATTGGGCTTGGCAAACAAAGTAGTGAGGAAGCCAAGGAGAGACATATATGCCTTGCTAGGAATGGACAAGATGAAGGTTCACACCGACAATAGCGTTAGCTTGGCGGAGATTCCGGATCCCGAAATCCAACTCCAAGCCAAGATGGTGTATGCATTGTTTTCTAGTCAGAGGTACAATACCATCATGAGCCGCATTAATGTCCCCTTGTTAGAGAGCATTGCAGCATGGTTTCTAGATGAGGTAAACCTCAACGGTTTTGTGAGAAAGACCATTGAGACCTCGGCAAAGGCTTTGGCAATAGGAAGACAGCCCACCGTAGGAGAATCCCCTGCTACCAAGGCTAAAAGGAAAGCTTCATCTTCAAAGGCCTCAACCATTGGATTCGGTGGGGCCCTTACCACCATCATCAGAGAAGCCTTGGGACAAGGGCAGGAAGGAGGAGAAGGAGTGGATGAAACACCAAGTAGATCAGCACCTTACTAGGAACAAGAGGCACAATCAAGCGAAAGGATGCTGATTGAGGAAGAAGAAAATAGGGAACATGAAGAGCAGACTAACCGGGGAAAGGCTGAAAAGATGAAGAAGAAAATTGCACAAGAAAAGCAAGAAGAGGAGAAAAGGAAAAAAGAGAAAGCAGACTTGCAAAAGGCTCGCGGGGAGTCTAAGAAGGCCGAGGAGGAAAGAAAGAGAAAGCAGGAAGAGAAGGAGGAGCAGTTGAGAAGAAAGGAGGAGGAAGACATAGCCCTCGCAATGCACAAATCTATTGAGCAGCAATCCAAGCAAGACAAAGTCAGAGGCCGCGAGCCTGCTTAGAGATAAAGGGCCGAGCTCAAGCACCCATGTGCTAGAGTTTGTGCTGCTTGCAATGCGAGAAGGTAGGGGCAAGGTCCCAATCACCCCTATTCCCACTCTCCTGGCACCCGCCACCACCACTACCATGTCCACACCTAGTTCGACGACCTAGGTGGATGCCAACAACTTAATGGCTTGGGTCCAGTACTTTGTGAATAAAGAAATGACCCAGGGAGCAGGAGAAGGAATAGCTCTGGCAGGAACCAAAAGATTGACAGCAACAGACACCGAGTCGAGGCAAGACCCAAAGAGGCAAATGGTTAAAGAGCATCTACAGGCTAAAGAAGACACAAAAGCTGAATGGTGAGTGCAATTGGACAAAGAAACCGAGGCCATACAACACCTGCGATGGCACAATGAAGAGATTGTGGGGCTCTATGAAGATCTACAAGCTGAAATGGAGAAAATGACTAAAGCCACAGAAAAACTGGAGGAGCTGAGGGAGGAAAGAGCTTGCAGGTAGAGAGGTGGAAAGATTAACCTAAGAGGTTGCCTCGGCATAAGAAGAGTAGCAGAAGCTAAGGGGAGAAATGGAAGATCAAGAACAAAGTTTGATAGTGCTAGCTCAGAGGTAGGGGGAAAGCCTCGAAGACAGGAAAAGGAGAGCAGAAGAATGGGCCAACCAGAATGAAAAAAGAGTTAAAACCCTCGCACACCGTCTAGCTTAGGTGGAGAAAGACAAAATATTGGCGGAAAGCAGAGCAACTGTCCACATGAGTTTCAAGGCCCAGCAATGTGCCTTCCTCAATATGCTACTCAATGTCACTCAGACAAAAGAAGGGGAGGTCGTTGAGATGATTAAGAAGAAGCTTGGGATTGTATGCAAGGCCCTGAAGGCAAGACTATAGATGCCGACACCAGTAGTGGGAGTCTGCCTAAGCCTCGAAGAACAAAGAAAGTATCTATTGCAAGCAGGCCTCACCCCACAAGAGGTGGATGCATTAGGGTTCATCGAAGGGGCATAACAGGAAGCCCGACACGAGGAAGAGGCTGGATTGAACTTTGAGATGGGACCTCATGAAGAGGAATTAGTCCCACATCCTCCCTCCCCACCATAGCCAAATGACCAATAGCAGAAGCATGTGGACACCTCCAAAGAAAGAAGAGCTGCATGTAAGGAAAAAATGAAGCAGATGGTGGAGGACACAAGGAGAAGGCTGAATGCCAAATCTATACAAGTACCACCCGCACCTATTCCATCGAGCTAGGATACTATCCCAGCAAGCTTCCACACTAATTTGGTGATCTAGGAACACCAAGAGACCTCCAAAAACCCCTTCGACTTGAGCTTCCAATTCCTCCCTAACTTACATAGGGTTTGTTTTACCAGTCAAGGTGGTGGAAGAGGTAATCAACTTTGGAAGTAGGAACCCCACCCTCTAGGGCACAAAGAATGCGGAATTTTAGCAAGACAAAAATTTTGAGGTTCCAAGATCAGTGCCAGGTTATGAATGCCATCCTACATGGAGAAGGTGCCCCTATGACATAAATGTGGACACTTGGGTTGCATTTTGCAACACCCTCCCATTCAAGTGCAACAACCTGATATTCATGCCATACCCCTAAAGAATGGGAGTGGATTTTGACCCCAATGTCCATGGCTGGTACGATTTTCATGTGATCTACAATGCAAATTGTACCATGCCGAAGGATGCCCTTTGCTTCACCCCTGAAAACCTAGGCGACTCTATAGTCCATTTTGTAGAGGAATTCTCCTCGTGCCCTGACCCCGCATTCATTACTACCTATAATTACCTTAGGCTACTTAGGATCCTACTTAGGAAAAATCCCGCCCCCCAAGAACGCAACCTTCCACCCCTTTTCTTTGATCCCAACACCATAGATAGTTGCGCCATGGCTTGGCTAGTAATGCGTGCCACTTTTCTCCCCTCGTTTTGTTTATCCATTCTAGAAGATATGAATGATAGTTGCCTTATGTGTTGCAATCATCCATTTCTCTCAACCACCACTGTGCAAGTTTGCCTCAACCTCAAGAGGTACTTGCAGACTTGGAAATTCCTAAATAAGTCCCTTAAGCCCCCTTCTCCACCCCACTCGGACGACTAAGCTTAGCTCTCGTCTTGCCTATGTAATTTTCCAAAAAAAAGGAAATAAAAGAAAATAAAAACAACAAGAATGAAGGGAAGTATGAAATAAAAAGAAAGCAAAGATGAAAAGTGAAGAAATCACAATGAACACCAGTCTACCCCACATGGGTCACAATCCCTACACCTAGGGGTTCTCAAGTTAGGTGCATTTGGTGGCCTCGGTCGGCTGGCTTCGTCCCTAACCCCCTAGCCTCATTTTGATTTCCCACTTCACACTTAGGGCACATCAAGGACATGACACACCTAGGGAGGTAATACTCACCTATGGTTAGACCTGTCACCCTAAGCCACCCGCACCGCACCTCCCTTATGCACAAACTGGGTCCTCAAGTGTGGGGCAGCGTCTACCAGGCTTGGTTCAACCCAACTTCCAGTCCCACTAGCACAATCACAATGCACCATACGACACACCCCCAAGATTTGCACCTTTTCTTTTCAGATACAAACAAAGGCTCCAACAGAATGAAACAAGGGGAAAATGATTCAAAGGCAATATGCTAATGTACACAGTTGATGGTGCATTAGTGTGTCCCACCCCTGTTTGGCATAGGTGCAAGCAAGAAGACTAGGGAGCCTTGTTGTGTAGTGTACAGAACATGGTGACATGTCCTGTGATGATGGCAAAAACCCATCTCGTGTGTACATAGGGAAATGGTAACGCAACTAACTCTAAGTATTGTAACATCCCTCAATCCTCACCTCTTGATAATTGATTGAGGAAATGCTAGTCACACTCAGTCCCCCCCTCTGCCTCATGCTCTATTGATAGATACAAGAGGGCAGCCCATTCGTGAAACCCATTCATGTAAGTGTATGCCTTGTGTGCAATGTGAGTTATGGGTTCCCATGATTATTCATTGAGCAATGTGTGTTGGGGGGAGTGACTGTTCTTTCATCCTCCTCCATGAGCGACAGTGAGCTAAATGTCGAACCCTTCCTTGTCATCAATGGACTTTCTCGACAGAGCTACCTCCCTGGGTACTTTTGCACGGTCCCTGCCATGTTGGACATGTGATGTAAAGACACATTGGTACCTCCTACAGCTAACAATGACACATGGCGCGACATTGACAATCGACTTCACTTTTCAGCAACATGGGCCAAGTTTTTCTAACCCTACGCTTTTTGTTTATTAGTGACGGTCATGTTTTAAGTGTGGGAACGTCAGCGCTACTCGATTCACCCTTTCCGTTAAAATCTTAAGTATGGGGACGCGTCCCTGCGCGTCTACGATGCATACCTTCATGCCTATCCTGATTCTGATCATGCATCTATGCCATGATTGGATTTTACCCTAATGGGGTCCCTTCCCCACCCACCCATCCTCTCTCACCCCACTCCTAAGGACGTTTCTCGTTATCCCTTGATTTGCAGCGCTTCCATGTGAATGCACCCTACATTCACAAAAAACCCACATCCAACCAAATAGCTCTGTTTGTCCATTTGAATGGTACACTTTTTCTTTTTACAGATCCTTGTTCCAATTAACGGTTCAAAAGTTATTAATTTTTGAAGTATTTTACGTCACCTTGACGTGTTTCCATGTGAACACATCCTTTTTGCTTCGGAATCCCTAATGGATGTGACAGACCTAACCTATACCTTCCATTTGCCATTTTTCCTTTTTATCGCTAGTCCTTCCGAGATACGTTTGTCTGTTATTAATTTTGCGGGTTTTTGTGTCTTTTTTATGCGTCTTTTCATTGTTTTTCCCATTGCGAACCTGTCCTATTCTCCTTGGGACTTTCTTCTGATTTGATAGCCTAGTCCGATCCCCTTGTTGCCCATTCTTCCTTTTCACTCCACCCTATTCTGATCTCCAGATTTTTCGTTATTAATTTTTATGTGTTTTTGGGCTTTGTTTTCTCGTTTTTCCATGTGAACGCCTCTTTTTGACCCCGAAAATGCATTCTAACCTCATCCCTTGTTGCCTACACTTTTCCTCACATTTTTTACTTTTATTATTTTTTGTTCTAAGGTACGGATCTTTCCCAATTAATTTTCGTGCCCGGTTGCCGACGCGATTTTCTCATTTTTCCCATGCGAATGAACCTTTTTTGCTTCGGACCAGCAATTTGACATGATAGTCCTACCCTACCCCTTCCTTTTGACATTTTTTCTTCTTATTGCCCGTCATTCTAGTAACCGATTTGTCTATTATTAATTATTGTGTATTTTCGGGTATCTTTTTTTGCATGTTTTTTATATTTTCCCATGTGAACACCCCTTTTTTCCATCAAAATTATATTTTGACATGATAGTCCTATTCAACTTGTCTAATTGGACATTTTTTCTTTTTCCTGCACTTCATTTTGGAGGACGATTTTTATGGTATTAATTTTTGTGTGTTTTGTGTGCCTTGTTTTTTGTCTTCCACGCGTGCATGTCTGCGTTTTTGGGTTTTGATGTGTGTCTATGCGTGCATGTCTGCGTTTTTGGGTTTTGACGTGTGTCTACGCGTTCATGACATCGTCCTTCATTCGCACATCCACCTTGTCCACCGTTTCAATCCCGACATGTGATCATTGAGGATGATGATTCTCCCCCTCCATTAGTTCTGCATAGAAAATGTCTTAAGAGGATGGATGAATCAGTTCCAGTTCCTCCTCCTTTCGTTCTCGTTACCATTCCTGCTCAATCATGCAACACATTGCCTACTTTTCTTCAGACACCAAATCTTTTCAGAGCCCATAGAGATGGGATATTGGACATTACTATTCCTTTAGTGTACCACCTGGTCACGGGAGATGCCATTTCTTTTTTATGCAAGGATATCCAGAGTTCCATTGAACTTTTGGTTACTGCCTTTATACAACAGCTTTATTCTTCATTTTATGAAGAAGTTCAACAATCTAAGGAGGAGCTGAATAAGGCTTAACCTATGCTCAGGAGAAATTTTGTGACCTTTGTATGCAAATGGAGCAGCAAACTAAGCTCATGGATACCCAAACATATGAAATCTCTACGTTGAAAGCTTAGTTGGTAGAAGCTAGGTCTTAAGTTGTTAGTATAATAGAGGAGAGTGATAGGTTACAGAAGGAGGGTCAAGAGATGAAAGTAGTAATATCTGTCCAAGCAGAGCACTTTAAATCCACCACAGCTATCTTAGACCAGAGTAATGCTCAGATCTAGCAACTTAAAGATCAGTTGGCTTAGTCTCAGTCTACTACATAGAGTCCTGGGCAACCAGTTTCTACTTTATCCCCTATGGACTTGGTAGTTCTTCAATAATAAGCCATGTTATGTCCTTTGTTCTAAGCCAAAGTGGAAAGGTTGCAGTCCAGGATGGACTTATTATGGTCTTCATTTGAGCAATTTCAGAAGTATATTTCTCACGACCATTTCTTTTTTGTCCACTATCAGTTGCAGAAGTTGGCCTTCTATATTAAGCTCTCAACAGTAGATCTATCTCTCCTAGAGGATGGTCGGAGTGGAGCCTGGTCTTTTGATTTGATGATAGAAGTAGTCCACATGATCTTTGAAGACTCTATGAATTTGGATACAATGATGATGTCTTACATGTATTTATGAGGTGATTTGTTGATTCCAGATGATGAAGATCTAGCTTGGTATGTAGGGGATGTGGTCTTACAAGCTACCTTATATGTCAAACATTTGGAGTTGAGGATCGATGAAATGTTCTAGTCCTATTCTTCTAAAGTGGCTGCTTGCCCTGACACTTTATGGCATACAATGATTGATTTTGTAGTCCTGAACCAAAGACAAAATAAAGCCTCTACTCATGTGCAAAACACTAATCAACTGAAGGTGGATCTTTTAGCTTATCTTTCCAAGCACCATCCATTTGATTCATCCTTCTTTGATGCTACCATCGGCGGTCTACTATAGGTCCATCTTTTCCTAGCTTATCTTATTATCAACAAATGGCCCATCGATATGATGCTTATTTTTCCCTTTAGCAATCTAATTCAACAGTCATTTTACCTCTCCTTTTCCAACCTCAAGGTGCTCCTCAAATTCCAAATTCCAATCTTTACCCATTGTTCTTTCATAGAAGATTGAGAATTTTCCCCTTCTCTGTCTTGTCCTTCCCCATCCATACATATTCCTTCCACTTTTCTTGCTTATCAATTAACATATTTCTTAATTGATTTGCCTAAATTCTCAGCTAATCCTTCTTTAGCTTATTCCACATTTTATGATTTTGCTTACCCATCTCTTCATCCTCTTTTATCCCTTCCTCTTCCATCTCCTACCACTTCAATTTCTCAACCCCTTCAGTTGGTTAGAGGGTATGAAGGATTTGATCAGCAGATTCCAAGAAGAAGAGGATGGAGCTCAACTGATTTTCTTACGGGACCACATATTAATTGGCCATTAATTCTAGGGGAGTGGACAACTACTAGTCAAACATATCAAAATTATCTCCATTTTGCCCAACAATATTCACAATCTCCAAATCCTTCAGTGAGATTGACAGCCCACTTTGCTTGGTAACTAGCATATATGCATAGGCATTCACATAATGATCAAAAGGCCATTCCGAAGTTATGTATAAATTTCAATGTGAATATTGATTTCCAACAATTGGATGTCTTATATTTTCATGCCCTTTGTCTGCCTAACATATACCTTGTTTTGCTAGAAAGGATGTGGTGCCTTTAATTCTTCCAGAATCCTCCAAAAACTTTTGTGATGAATCCTTATCTATGGATCATTTTTGTAATCATCAATCCTTCAAGAGGGATCATCTTCACTGAAACCTTTGGATGTATCTTTTATGCTTCTTAATGATATATATTCTCTTTTGGAGGTGCCATTCGGATGGTTGTTTTATGTTTGTGCTATGTTAATTTCTATATGATGAGTTCGTGGTGGTTGAATATTGGATTTGTTCAAGAGATCTCTTTTCGACTATTTGCAGTGATGGTGATGGTAGATGAAAAGATTAAGATGCAAAGCTGACAAACCTCTCATATCCTTTACGAATTTGTTATGATTTGCAGTTGTTTATAAGATCTGTTAATGGATAAAGGTGTTTTCCTTTCATTGTATCCTTTCTTAGATATAGGTGCTAAGTTGGGGTCGTGGTTGGGTGGTTTATTGAGGATACTAAAGAAGATCGAGTTGAGCTATTTCATGAACTTGTATTCACTTTTTCTTAGGTTGCGAGGATGCTCCCTTATTAAGTATGGGGATATGTTGAATGCTGAATTGACTAGGTTTTTTGGTTGATTTTTTTTTATTTTGAGGCCTGAATGGTTGACTTTTGAAGGATTTTGAATGATGATTAGTTGTTTTGGAAGTGTTTGAGAGTGTTTTGGATGATATTGATTATGTTTTGGAAGCTCATAATGATTTTTAGTAGAGATATGAGGCTTTGTGATGTTTTGATAGGTTTTGTTGAGATTCTGATTGGTTTTGATAGCTTTTGTTTAGCTTCTGTTTTATTCTAATTTTCTTTTGTATGAAGCATGGATTAATGGTTGATGAAGTTTAAGGTTATATGAAAGCTCATTGAATGGTTTTTAATATTTTGTAATGGTTTTAGTATGAGTTATGTGGTTTTGATGTTTTGTGTTGACCTTCTACAAACCCCCTTGTTGAGTTTCTATAGAGCCTTTGTTCCTACTCTGTTTCTATTTTGTTATGTTTTGTATGCCTTTGTAAGTGTTCTATGGAATGTATGTGAGACTTTGGGGAAGTTTTCTAGCCTCGAGAAGAGGTGAATGTAAGTTCAAAAGAGATCAAGAAAGTGGAAGAAGTAGCTACCGAAGACTCAAGTGAAGATTGGAGTGAAGTGACAATGATGAGCTATGAAGAGTCATTGTAGTGGCTCTAGTGACCTTTCATATCAGACACACCTTTTGGAAGAGGCATCCACGACCAAAGAAGGATTATTATGAGTGATTATTGAGTATTGTAGTAAGGAGATGATGTACTGTTGATTGAGAGAGAAAGAGAGAGTCAGAAATAACCAATTGTATGCCAACAAACAATGTATCTATCTATGAGAGATTGTGAGAGAAAACTATGAAGACAATGAAGATGAATACCATGTGATATTTTTCCATTCAAAGTGGTGTCTCTTTTGTGTTCTCTTTGTTGGATGACAAATTCTATGAAGAATACAAAGATAATGATGGATTTTGTTGAAGTTAAAGCCATGGGAGAATTGTTTCTATGATACTACGTGAAGATTTCTTGCTTGTGGTGTTTTTTTCCTTGTTGTGGTTCTCTAAAGAATGAAACAAAATCTTGTTGATGTTACAAGATAGATTTTCTTGCAGTAGAACCCCTTTTCCTTGGTGTCTCTCTTGGGGATCCAAGTCACTTCAATTTTCAAAATATGATACCAAAGGGATGGAAAAACTATTTTATCTTGGGTAAGCCAGTTTGATGATTATTTCGAAGAATGTTTTCTCAAACAGATAAAATCAAGTGTATTACAAATGATTTGACGAACAAAGATTTTCTTTGGTGGAATGTTGTCTATCATAGTTCAGATTGACCTACTATAGTGGAATGAATTTCAAGAAAAAGTTAAAGAAGCGTTCCTTTCTCCTTAGTTTCATGTTCATGTGTGAGACAAAATTGGCCAAGTTTATCTTTTCAAGGAGACTTTGTGGCCAAATACATCAAAAGATTTTGTCAATTTCTTCTTTTCTACATGTGCTTAAGGAAGTTCTAAAGGGCATACTACAACAAAAATATAAAGATGGTCTCCATGCTAGCATCCAAGAAAAGCTTAGAACTCTTAATTCTCTTCTCTTCAATATGCTCTCTCTCATGCCAATGATGCAAAAAAGAAATTTCAAACCATCACCTAGCTCATCTTGAGTTAACAACCAAACTAAGATCAGCAAGACCCTAATGTTAAGTAATAACCACAATCCTAAAAGAACCTTCAATTCCTTCCACCATAATCCTTTTTCATCAATAGAATCACCTAATTTGCAACCTAAAAAAGGAGTAGAACAAAAACCTAGGGACACTAAAGAGAAACAACAACAAGCCACCACCAACCCCAATATCCAATGCAAAAGACCCAAACTTACTTCTATTAATATGGTAAACCTAGACATCTTTGAGTGAGTTGTTGTGTGGAGCTACCTTCCAACACCACCACACTAACCTATACAACATAAAGGAGCAATGTGTATGGATTAGATTGGACTAGTAACTCTTTGCAACAAGAGGTATCTAGAGAAGGAAAGTTAGTTATACCTATTTCTATTGCATGATGATGGTCATTTGCATGATTTTATTTTAGAATAGTTGATTAAGAGGCTGACTAGAAACTAGCACTTTGCTATACAAAGTTAAATAGGTCTTTCCCTTGGAATATACCTTTGGTGCACGATATTGCTAGAAAATGAAGAGCAAAACTTACTATATCTACATTGACTAAATAAAGTCATAATCAAGAACACATACCTTATTCCTTGAGTAGATGATCTACTACAGAAACTCAAGGGGACTCAAATCTTTAGCAAGATAACCTTAAGTCATAGGGTACCACCAAATTCAAATGGATCAAGTTGATGGCTTTAAGACTACATTTAGGACACCATTTGGATACTATGAAGTTGTTGTTATGCCTTTTGGTCTCACAAATGCATCAAACCACCTTTGCATGTTTAATAGGGAAAAAAAATTTGGATGATCAAATTTTGATTATTGTGTTCTTTTATGATATTTTAGTTTTCCACAAGTTGTGGAAGAATATTAAAAACATATATATATTATTTTTATTTTACTTTCCATCCCAAAAGTAATGGCCAAATTGAAGTGACATATAGTGCTATCCTTGACCTTCTTAGATCCTATGCTAATGATCAACCAAACAATTGGGACCAACACCTACTTATCTTATAATTTGCCTACAACATCACTCCACATTGAGTGCCACATTTAGCTATTAGAAGAGCATCTTTTGAGATAGTATACTGAAAGAAATTTCCCATCCCTGTGACCCCTTATAACAATCATTGTTCTGCCACCTAATACTTTAGCTAGTAGTCAATTCCAAAAAGACGTGATCGATAAAAAGTATGCACATATTTATTTATTGTTGTAAACCTTATGTTAAGGCCTAAGAATGAGAAATTTATTTTTCTAATGCTAGATATATTAGATATGTGTTAGATAATTACTGGCTAAAAGCATTTCTTTTATGTGAAGAAAAAAAAAAGCCCAAGAGAATGCTTTTCATGATTTTTTAAGCATAAAAGATAAGAAGTACAAATCCATAAATATATGTATGAGAGAGGTATTCACTTATGCATGGGGGAAGATTGTACCCATTCTCTATTATGTATTTTTGTCTCTATTAGGGAACACAAAGTACTCTCAATGTCCATCAATAAGGGGATAGTCAAGATCATCCCCAAATGTATCTAGAGACACCAGTTAATTGATTGATGTCCCCTAACTATATTGAATACAACCTATAAAAATGGCAAAGGCTATTTCTTGGCAGCCAAATTCCTTCACCTAAAGTTGCTTCATTTGTTTTGTCTTCAGAAGGAGGACTCAAGACCAAATCTTGAATGTGTTAACCTTGCTAGATTACATCATGCTCTTAGATAAAAAACTTTTGTTGGGTTGATATGGATTTTTATAAAAGTATATAATCAAATGTCTTGGAAATTCTGTGTTAAAGTACCTCAAGCCTTAATAATTGGAATGGATTTTGCAATTTGATGCAAGCTTTGTTTGCCAACATTCTTCAAAGGTGTCCATTAATGGATTTTATCCAATTGGTTTGCACTCTAGTTTAACAATGAGGTAAGGCTGCATGTGGTTGCAATAAAAACCTTGCTCAAGGCTTTGTATGATAAGCTTGAACATAGCCTTGTCAAATGTGTCCCTTTCTCCTATAGTGAAACTTTTCTAGCTCAGATGTACCTAAGAAAAATTTCATATCACTACCAAGGAGCTAGAATAGCTGTAGGAAGTGTTTGGACAGGAAAAAATTGATTAATTGAAAATAACATGGTTCTATAGCCCAAACCTAATTTTTGTTACAAATATAAAGGATTTTCAGATCAAGTATTTTCCCAATGACTCGTTGCACGCATGGAAGCACCTTAGCAAGAAGGTAGAGAAGGCTACACCTTTGAATAAGCTTGACACTCCTTTGTAGAGTCTTTTACCAAGAGCTCTTTACAAAGAATAAAGTTGCAAAGTTATGCAATTGTAACCCTACCACTTATTGTATGGGTGAAAGGAATAGGATGTTTTCGATCTATGTCAAGGATGTCCATATGTCAAAAGTATATGGAGGAAGTTTGAAAATAGATTATTTTCAAATCAGGTTTCCACTCTAGTACATTAAATGTAAGCAAGTCCTTTTAGGGGATCTAAGAGGCATGTCTAAAGATGCTTAGAGGATGTGGGCTATTGTTAGAGGATCATCAAAAGGGTTTAGTAAATTAGGAATTGAAGGGTCCAAGGTGGTCCCAAATTCAATGGTGATAACATTGATAATGCCTTTGAATAGTGCCCCTCAAGAGTTAAGGTCTTGTTTAAGTCTTTGGGAAGCTCTTGTTGGGTCTTCAAAAAGTAGCCAATTGTCACTTTATTTAGGTTTTATCCCTATGGACATTATAAGTATTTTACTTTTTCTTTGTTATTACAATAGTTGTCTACATTTTATTTTTCTAAAGTAACCATTGTAGACACCTTTCATATCCCACTTAAAGGTGAATGTGCCTTGAGTGAAGAGGACATTAAAAAAAAAGTGACAAAGTACAATGTGTACATAGAATACAATAGGACAAGGAATAGAGGCCATCTCATCCAACTCCCATCAACTACCAAAGGAAGGCAAAACGCTCTACTAAGAGAATTTTCGTGAGCAGATTTGCAAGATTTTGGTTAGTTGAGATCTTGAAAAGGTCAATCAACTTATCCTCAGCAACCTCTCTAGTAAAGTGGTACCACACCTCAATGTGCTTCGTCTTCGCATGGAAGAACAGATTCTTGGCTAATTTGGATAGCACTCATGGAATTCGAATGCAGTGTAGGAACCACCTCTGTCATACCAAAGTCTGCTACTACTAGACGGCCTAACCAAAGAGCCTTCTTGTAAGCCTTAGTGGTGGTTGCTGCAACATACTTGGCCTCTATGTAGTAGAGAGTGCCATGCATTTTTGTACCTTGGACATCCAAGAAATAACACCCCTAGCAAAGGTAAACACATAGCTAGAGGTGGATTTTTTACTGTTTGCATGTCTTGCATAATCACAGTCAGTGTATCCCATGACTCCTGTATCTTGGCCACCATAACATATGCATATATCTGTTGTGCCCTTCAGGTACCTTATGATACCCTTGACAACATCCCAATGCTACCTGCCAAGTGTAGCCATATAGCATGCCACAATTCCCATTGTAAAAGCTATGTTAGGACGAGTGGCTATCATGGCATACATCAAATTTCCCACTATGTATGCATAAGGGAACTTGGCCATCTTGGCCTTCTCCTCATCAAACTGCGGACAATTACCCTGGCTCAAAGGCAAAGGACATCCAATAGGCTTAATATCCTGCATATGAAATCGCTCAAGGACCTCCTAAATATACTCCTTTTGTGACAAGTAAAGAAGTCCCTAAGAGAGGTCACGTGTAATACACCTCCCAAGAATATGTGAGGCTTGTCCCATGTCTTTCATCTCAAAGCTCTTCTTGATCTGATTTTTTAGAGCATCCAGCTCATCAAGAGCTCTCCCAGTAATCAACATGTCATCCACATAGAGTGAAAAAATCAAAAGGATGCTATCACAAGCCTTCTTCATGTATAAACACGGATCCATATCACTGTGTGTGTAGCCCTATGAATGCATAAAAGCATCAAACTTGTGGTACCATTACGTAGGTGCTTGCTTAAGGACATAAAGGCTCTTTCTCAATATGTAGATTAGGTGTTCCTTGCCTTTTTCCTCAAAGCCCTTATGTTGATGCATATAAATCTCCTCATGCAAGTCCCCATGTAAGAAAGCTATCCTAACAACCAAATGATAAAGGTCTAGATCTAACTGAGCAACCAAAGCTAGTACTAGGCATAGGGTAGTCATCTTGACTACAAAAGAAAATACTTCTTCAAAGTCAACACCATGCTCTTGTTTAAAACCCTTAGCAACAAATCTGGCCTTGCTTGGGGCATCTAGGGGTGCTCTTTAACTTATACACCCACTTGCATGGCAATGCATGCTTTCCACCAAGCAAAGGAACCAACTCCCATGTATGATTTTTTTCTAAAGAGTCAAACTCTGATTTCATGGTCCTCTCCCAAGAGTGACTCACCACGATGTATGGCCTCATCATAAGTGAGAGGCTCACCTGCATCTATCACCATCACATAATCAACAAAGGGATCAAACCACTTAGGAGGACGTTTGGCTCTACCAGAGCATCTCAAGATAGGCTAAGGAGCCTGCACATTTTGTCACATCATGGTCATGGGATACTAGAGCATCAACTCCTACTACAGGCTGTCTACTAGCTGGCTATATGGGAGCAAGAGGCTCCTCCTGAAAGATAACCCTACATATCTCAACTATCTGCTCAAGCTTCTTATGCATCTTTTCCTCATAGAAAACTACATCATGGTTGCAAATGACTTTTTGAGCATGTGGATCCCATAGGTGATAGCCCATGTCACACGCATCCCCATAACCAAGAAAGATGCATAATACCCCTCTCATTGAAAAACTGCTCAAAGTCTTTAGAGACATATTTACCGCCATTATCTGATTGTAGGTATTTCAACCTATACCCAAACTGGTTCTCAACCAATGCAAGCCAATGCTGAAAGGTAGCAAAACATCAGCTTTTAGCTTTATGGGGTATGCCAAGAGCTTATGTGAGTAAACATCAATGGATGTGAAAAAGTACTTGGCACCTCCTGACTGGCAAGGCATAGGTCCACAAACATTAGAATGAATAAGAGCCAAAGGCTCACCTTTGTTCAGAGTGCCAGACTTCTTATCCATACTATGTGTCTGCCTGCCATACAAACAATGATCACATGACTCAAAACACTTATAGTCAAGGGGCGGAAGATACTGCAAAAATGAGTAAGCATTTTCATCCCTTTGATGACATGTTTCCAAGGTGACGACACCAAAGAGATACATGTGGAGCTGCAGTCTCACAGACAAAACATGATCTATGGATTGGATACAACCAAGGGATATAAAGTGCCAGACTTGGCACCACATGCTAGAACAAGGTTCCCATGGGTGATCTTCTAAGAAGAATCCCCAAAGGAAACAAAGTAACCCTCATCATCCAATGTACCGAGTAGTAGAGATAAGACTCTTTGTGAGAATTGGTACATGTTGAGCATTATGCAAGGTAAACATACTACCTAAACCAAACTGCAGTCAAATATCACCAATATTAACTATTTGCAATGCCAAGTCATTCCCCAAATGGATAGATCCAATCGTACTATGATTGGAGTGGAACCACTCTCTATGAGGGGTCACATGAAAGAAAGCCCTTAAATCCATCAGCCACCAACACTGAGTAAAACTAGGCAAGGCATCAGACAGATGTGACTCATACAAAGAAGAAGCTGCAAGTATGTAATCATCATTAGAGTCAAGTTGCTGCACTACATTGATCTCTTCAATATAACACTAGACTTAGTAGGGACAACACTGCGATCATCATATTTTTCTTGCAATTTCCATTTGCCCTTTTCCTTGTGCATTTTATGGCACTGCCGCCTGATATGCCTTGTTTTTGCACAATAATGGCATGTCAAATCGGACTTACATCCTAGGGGACTTGCTATACGAGATTGTCCATGGGACTTAGAATGAGACTTTGTGAGTCTCTACCATGGCGGTCGTTCCCGCTCTTACAAGCATGGCGACCCTGAACAATCAAAGCATGAGAAGTACAATAAGCATCCACATTCTTCATATTGATCTCTTTTGTTAGGAGTGCACCCTCTACATTAGACAATTTCAGCCCATTCTCAAGCATATTTGCACACATGATAGTATGGAATGTGTCTCGAGACTCAGGCAGTGTGACCAACAAGAACAAAGGTGAAGATTGTCCTTAAAGTCAATACCTTGCGATGACAGTAGGCTAATGATACCATAAAACTCACTCAAATGCTGAGAAACACTAGTACCTTCCTTCATACGAGGGTCCATAAGTTGCTTTAGCCAATATATCTGAGAAGTGGGGCTTTGCTTATCATAGAGATTATGGATTTTCTCCCAAAGATCCCATGCAGACTGCCCATATGTGACAACATTATAGTAAACCTACTTGTTGAGGGACATGATAATTGTGGACCTATAAAACTCATCTAAGTCATCCCATACATCTTGATCGTGGCCTTCAGGCTTAATGCTTTTATATTTGATCAGCCTAATTTGAGATTTATGCACCAAAACTTTTCAATGTTGAAGATGGCACTGTCATTTGAATGACCAACCATATTGCAAGAAAAAAGAAAGACACAATACTATACAGACCAAACAAGCTATTGTAATACCTGCAACAAACAACCCCAAAACCATTGCCAAAACAAGTTGAAAATAAGAGGTACATACCAAATAATGAGCTATCCACAAACTATGACCAAAATAGCATCAAATGGAGGAGATTGCTCTCATAAATAATACAGTAGTCTGCAATTACAACATCTAAAAATGAGATAAGACATACTTAAGCTCACTACAAATAAAATCCAAAGCTCAATGTAACATCCAAGTATCAAGTAAGTGGCTTCCACTAGAATAAAACTCAAATATCAGACAAGCAAACAAACCTCAAATCCTCATGTGAGTGGTATCCAAGCATCCAAGATACATCAAGTACATAACCAAGAGCATAAGACCCAATAAAAGCTTCAAGCACGTAAGGTCATAAACCTATGAAGCATCCAATGAAGTTATTGACAACAAATGTCAAATATCGTAAGCTCAAATGAATTCAATAGCATAACCAAGCATAGAGCTTCAATGTCATGCACAAATACATTCGATAGAATGCACGAATAGTATGAAAAAGCATTAGGCATAAACTATCCTGGTTAAAAGCTTGTTGTGCACTATATGTAAGTATTAAAATGACAGTCAAGACTAAGCAAAAGTGAGCTCAATTGAAGCCCAAAAGCATTATGGGAGCATGGCCAAGCATGTGGCATCAATCATAGACATCAATGTATAATCCTAAGTAGCCGGGAAGCATCAACAAGAAATAGGCATATGCTTTCACTGATAAAATAACCATCAGCCCTGCTTATTATAGCAATAAAAATGACAATAAAACTGAGCCAAGTATGGGCTCAAATCAATCTAAAAGTTTTCCAATATATTGGCCAAATATTCCTCAAGTGTCCATCATCAAATGAGCATCCCAAGAGCATCACATAAGTCAAGAGCATAACATTTTCCAGATAAATAGCATCCAGTCATGTTAGGACAATAGTGATATCTATGAGAAAACTAAGCTAAAAGCATGCTCAAATCAATCCAATAGCATCTCAAACTAATGACATATGATCCCCCAAGTATCCGGCAACAAAACATAAGTATACGGGCATCCTGAGAAGCATATACGAGCTCCAAACATTGAAGGTATGGATGTCTCTATTTTATGACATCATGCTGCCCTATTTGCATAGTAAATAGCTGAAGCTCAATGACTTAAAACCAATGCTCAATGTTAATGTTCAATGCTAGGAGGAGTGGTAATTGATGTCAAAGCCTTTGTCCAATGTCGAGGAGTGGTTGAGCAAGCATAAGTGCTTGAAAGTGGCCACAGTTGAAAAAACGTGTTTGTATTTCTAGCCCTAAATATTGAGTTGAATACTCCCTGAAACAAGCTCAATGTAGGCTCAAGATTTCCCAAGGATAGCCCCAATAGGATCTAAGAAGTCTTAGAGCAATGAGAGCTCAATATGAATCTCAAGAGGTGGAGCTATGGCTACCAATGGTGAAACTCTACTATAGGTAACTCAAATGAGAGCTGAAGTAATGCCAAATTAAGCTCAAGCTCACAAAGAACATGGCTCTGATATTAGTTCAAGGAAGAAGCCCAAGTGGAAGTACAAGCAAGCGGAAGCAAGAGAGGTGTGAGCTATGACGGATGGAGCAAGAGAGAGAGATTCAAGATGTGGCAACTCCAACAGTCACAATGTGTGAGCGGCCTTCCCTTTATTCAAATGTAATTGAAAGAATAAAGAATAAAGTGACAGTGATGGGTGCCTGTCACATGTAGTGTGTAGGTGCGGGTACTATCAGTGTAGTAATACGCAGGTGGCTAGGCATAGGCGCCTTTACCCCCAACAAACCCAAGAGCATTTGGAAACCATAACCAAGTATGTGGCATCAACCATAGACATCAGCGTAGCATGCCTAAGCATGAACAAGCAATACGCACAAAGTTTCTCTGACAAAATAGCATTGAGCCCTACTTATTACAATAGTAAAAAATATTTGTAGAACTTAGCAAATGAAAGCTCAAATTAGTCCAATAGCATTCCAAGACATTAACATAGCATCCCCAAACGATCTAGCATCAAATAGACATCCTAGGAAGTATAAGTGACCTCCAGACAAAGAGTGAAGGGATGTACAGGACTATATTACAAAAATTATAATAAACTGTGAGCTAATGGTTGAACCTAGGAGCTCCAATTGATGCTCAAACTCATATCAAAGGTGCTAAGTATGATGCCCAGTGATTGCCCAAGGTCGAGAGCAATGCCAAAAACTAGAGATGAGGTGGGACGGACCAGATCTAATAAAAAAGAGGAGAAGCCCAATTGATGCAAATTACACATGCTATCCTAGGCTGACTGCTAGTTAGGATGATGCCAATGGGGCCTAAAGGGATCTCAGTGAAACTCTAGGACATGCCTAGACAAGCTGGGAAGTAAGTGAACCGCAACACATACCACTTCAAGCTGAGCCATGGCTACCATGAAAAGTGTGAACTGAAGGTATTCTCCACAATTTGTCCGAGCTCTTAGAGAAGATGGCTCTAATACAAGTTGAAGGGAGTGAGCCTTGAAGTGGAAGGACAGAGCGGAAGCAAGAGCTATGGTGGAAGGAGCAAGAGCAAGAGGTAGAGAGAGACACACACAAGATGCGAGAACTCCAAGAGTCACAATGTGTGACCGAACTTTCCTTTATTCAAATGTCATTGAAAGAATAAAGAATGAAGTGATATTGATGGGCACCCACTACCTATAGGGTATAGGTGTGTGGGTAACTAATACATGACGCCGGTACTGTTAATGTGACTAATACATGGGTGGTTAGGCACATATACCATTACCTCCAAAAACTATGACTTCTACATTGCATTCAAACTCTGAGTGACATCCAATTTGCATGTTATCTGATTTTTCATGTGAAGACCAACTATATTGAGGTCTATGATGAGAATCCTATGGATTTGCTCACTAAAAGTCTCCCAGTGAAACATCATATCTTTCTTAAGAAGATGATGGGCATAGAATGAGACGATATCTATTCCTCATCCTATTGCACTTATATGTACACATTGTACTTTATCACTTTTTTCTTGTTTCTCCATACTCAAGCATAGTCACCTTAATCTAGGAGGTTGTTGGGGCTCAAAGGCCACCTTTGCCTAGCTACTTACATTTAATTGTATGTAAATCCTACACACCTATACAATGCAAGTGGCGACCACTCATCAGTGTCTTTTTATTCATTATTCTTTCTATGACAATAGAATAAGGGAAAGCATGTCACAAATTGCGACTATTAGAGTTCCCACATATTGTCTTGCTCTCTATTGCTTGAATTTCCATAGCTCTTGCATCCTCTTACTTCCAGTTGTGCTCTTACCTCTTGCTCCACCTTTCACATATCCCAAGAAAACTAGAATAAACAATGAATAGATTTAAGAGAGCTACCAAAAGTAGAAGTAATATTTAAACCACTACAAAAGAGTACGATTTGTTATTTTTTACCTTAGGAGGAAACTTGAGCACCTAGAGACTACAATAACACAAAGAAAAGGTGGCGAAAATCATAAAAGAAAGTTTAGAATTTTGGAGGGAATGTGAAGTAGTGCTATCAGAGCTAAGAATGAGAACCAACCTCTACAAACCATTAAGAGTACTTGATAGAGCATCATCACATCAACTATCTACATCTTTATGTCACGATTCCTTTGGACCCATGTGTTAGTTGAAAAATTTGTGAATAGTCTACATAGACCTAGACACATCAAAAAGTTTGTGTCTTATCAAGATAAGGGCTAACAACACTAGGAATCAAGAAAGGGCCCTTGATGTATGAAAGGGATGCACTCAAATTTTCCACATATTAAGTAATTGCTTGAGCTGAAGGTGCTTGTACCAGCTTGGGTTGCTTTTACACTTGATCCAAACTATGAATAAGGCTCTAGGGTGCCTAGCTAATTGAGCAATTTCATGACCCTCACCTTGAGAGGCCATCCCTATTCAAGATTAAGCAAGAACCCTCCGTCTAGGGGCTACGATTGGAGCAACTTAGCACATTATTCACCTAAAATACAAATGATTGAGTCAACCAAATCTATCCAAACTCATTGCAAACCAAGAAAAACTTGAGAGACTTTACACCACTAGAAATATGAACAACCAATGGATAATTTGATTGTCGAGTGCTTAGCAAGAACCTCGAAAAAAGGGAACTTGTTGAAGCCATATTATTGACAAAGAGGGAATTTCCATATCCTTAAGGACTACTTTGCAATTGAAAATTTTGCAGAATAGGTAAACCTTTTGAAAAATCATGATTAAAGCCATACTTTAGAGGATGATTCTACTAGGAGCCCTTAACTAGTAGCACACCAATAAACAACTTGAAAGCCTAAGCCAAAATCCCACCTCCAAAGTTTCCTAGGGAGATTGGATTGTATCAAAGACTACCTAATTACGGCAAAGGGGACCACACTCAAGTAAGGATAATAACATATTTAAAACTAAGAATGATGACAACATTGCATAGCAATTGAAGGCTTGCTTGAGCATGATACAATACGGGAAAGCCTATTTGATCACAAGTTGAATGCATGACATAGACTTGTATTTGAACACATTGGGTAAGAAGAGAAAAAGCCTTTATGAGCACACATTCATTGTCATAAGAGTCTAGAAAAGGAACCGTGAACTCCAAGGAAACTAATCATCAAGAAATTTCAAGAGCCTAAACAAGAAGATAGATGGTGGCTACACCAAATAGAATACTTAAGAACAAACATGAATCATATTTGCAAAACAACAATAAGGTAATGATGGACCACATCAAACCAACATAGATACAAGAGAAACAAAGGCACCATTAAGTCAAATATGAAAACTTCTAATGACCAGATTGATAATCAAATGAACCTATAATCAGTCTAACAACTTAGATAGAATGCAAAAGGTCAAGGAGCATTCTAACACAAAGAAGATACACATATATGGGCTAAAAATGGAGACCATAGAACTTAAAAGGACCATGCTAGACATTGAGGCAACTAGGCCATACAGAACCACTGAATGGTCCCATTTCCCAATGTCAAAACTAATGCATAAGGCACCAATTTCTTGAACGATGAACATAGCAAGAATAGAAAAAAATTCAAGAACTGAGCATTCAAAAAAATACAACAATAAATAGACATTGAGAAATATGCAGATGATATGAAAAACAACTTGTCCCATGACTTCTAAAGACTCCTTCACACCTCAATGCATTGACTAAGGGCATTTTGGCCTTTAACACTTGGTAAAGCCCAACAGATGGCTATGTGGTAGCCGTGACATGAACCCACATATCCCTAATCCAAAGTGAAATACAGTGCAACCATTTCAAGGCAACATGCTACTGATGCCAGGAGGCATATTTCACGGTGGATTCCGTGAGGTTTTATGGTGGATTCTGTAAACTTTGATGACCGGGGCTCATACACAAAGTGGATTCTTTGTGCGAGAAGTTGATGGGGACGCCTATCCTTTTCGGGCATTTCATTAATTTAGTGTGTACATGGGTGATTCCATAGCGGGTGATTCCACAAAATGCATATTAAATTAATAAACGTTTATGAGTTTAGAGTGCACACTCGTAATAAATTAAGGTTAGGATTGATTTCTAACCAGTTGATTTATTTATGTAGCTGAAGACTGTTAGGTATTCACTTTTGTTGGCTTAATTGTATTATTTTACTAACGATTGTGAATGCTTCAGTTGATGTGTAGAGATAGCAGCAGTGGCGGAGGAAAGCATTGGAGGATAGCGAGTATTCGATTTATCACTTATATTTTGATGGGCGCATACCTTAGGCATGGCGCCTATATTTTGTCGCGCCTATTTATTGAGGCGTTGGATATTTATTTATTATTTTGTATGCGCATGGGTGCACGATTATGTTATTTGTACTTGGACATTGTATTGGGTATGCCTGACTCTTTGGGCACTGCCCATTAGCTTTATTTCTATTTTGTGCTAAAGCAAACTCAAAAGCTAAAAGCTTGCTATTTTGTAATTTGGGCTATTATTTGAGCTTGAAGATGATTAATACATAAAATACATGCTTTGTGGAGCACTCACACAAGGCATGGGGGGAGATTGCACCCAATTGGTCTCTTGTTCATGTCGTGCATGCTTTTTACCTTGAGTTTTGTGCAAAAAGTAGAGTTCTTTCGTTCTTGGGGACCTTCCAGCATTCACTACGCGAGCCTACAACATCCGATCTGCACACCGGTAGTATGAGAGCGAAGCTGAGATCGAGAGCTTCCAATCGCTACCCATCTTGTGCGAAGGCGGAGCTCCTAGAACGATCGAGCTCTACGGTTAATCTCATCGTGAACGGTCGATACAAGTGGATTCCTGGCGATCAAGAACCTCCGTTTCCATCTTCAGATTGCGAAGGACCGGCCTGCAACAGCGGAGGACCACTCCTACATCCTCTTCTCCAAGTCGTGGTTATACAGAGATAAGTCTCAAATTTCCATAAGCTTAAAAGCTTAAAACTAAAGATTACAAAGCTTAGTATAAGCTTTAATAAGCTTAATACCACGAATTTGATCTCGAGCGGTGTCAGTATATTTCCGCTGCGTTCAGACCCGTCGACAACATACCGCGTTACCTGAAAATCAAATAGGCTTATTAAAGCCTTAAACTACTAAGCTAAATCATCCAAGCTTTCAAGTCACACAGAATTTACAAAGTCTTCCAAGTCTAAATCTTGCAAGTCTGCTACATCAACCAAGTTCTGCAAATTCTGGTACTCTACAAGTCACATAAGTCTGCAACTCTGCAAGTCAGACAAGTCACATGAAGTTAGAACTGACTTCTGTTCAAAACTCATAGAAGGACTGTTCCTGCGCAGAAACTGCAAAGTTGTTCATTGGAAGGTACTATTCGCATATGCAGGTTTGCTGAACCCGTTTTAGCACACACAGAAGGATAAAACGCAGATTTTTCAAAGATTACAAATTCCGCAATAGCCAAAGACGAAGATTGTGAAAGCCACACACAAAAATATATAAGCCTTGTATACCCGATCTTGAGCTACACTCATCCCGCTAATTGGATTTTGAGAGTGTGAGGTCTTTTGAAGTTTTACAGGATGACGAAATCACATATGGATGATTTAATAGCTGAAGGTGATCTTCCTGAACTTACGATGGAGCAAAAGCTGGACTTAATTATGATGTAGTTGGATGAAGAACGACGAGCTCGGCAAGCATTGCAAGTTCAATTGGCTAATTTACAAAGATCGACTACTGATAAAGAGGAACCTCAATCTGAGGACCTTATTCGATGTACCATCGACGCGACTCTCGAAGCTCAATCCATCCACGAGGAAACAAAGATAAGTAAAAGAAATTTCAAATTTCGTACTTTCAATGGCACTCGAGATGGAAAAACTGTTCTTGCATTCATCAGTCAGTTTGATGATTACTTTCATGAGGAAACATACGCAGAAAAAGATAAAATCAAGTGTGTCACTAATCATTTAGTGGATAGAGCATCTCTTTGGTGGACCGTGGTTCATAAGAGTATAGATTGTCCCACTACCTGGGAGAATTTCAAGAAGAAGTTTATGCAGAATTTCCTTCCTCCATAATTTCATGAAAAAGCCATAAAGCAATGGGACCTTCTTCAGCACAACAAGATCGTGAGCCTATTCCTTAGTACACCGAATGCTTTTGGAATGCATTACTCCAGTTACGCATGCTTGAAGACGTACCTGAATCGACTCACAAGCGTAAGTATATGTTTGGATTACTTGGGCATTACTACGCTGAAGTCAATATGTTCAATCCTGCAACTCTTGAAGACGCAATTTCATTAGCTCATGACACTGAAGACAAGCTTCGAGGAAGAGACAAGCATCCACAGTAATTTCAAACCAATGGTAACTATGGATCTAAGCAATTCAACTCAAATTTCAAACCAATGGTAACTATGGATCATCTTTCCGTAAAACTTGGGCAAAACCACCTGCTTTACCATCCAATACCAACCAAAACCCTAAGCCCATTCCACAGCCAAATCCTAATATTCCTAGACTTCTTGCCATTGCAAACAATATAACCAAAGCCAAACCTATAGTGTGTTATAAATGCCACCAACCTGGACATCTAGCAGCCAATTGCCATTCGAAAAAGCCACCTGTCCATATCAACTACCTTGGAGCAATGGAAGATGAAGAACATGAAGAAATGCCTGATTTCATGGAAGATGAAGACGACATTACTACTCCTTCGGATACTTTACCAGATATGCCAACTCCACATTCTTTATTGACAATGAAATGTTTAGTGCATGGAAAAGAAAAGATTATTTTGCATGATGATGGTAGTACTCATGATTTTATTTCTGCAAAGTTAGTGAAAGAATTGAAGTTACAAATTGTTCCTACACATTATCGCATTAAAGCAGCATTCTTAGGCACTAGGTATAATGGAACATAGGAAGTGCATGACTTAGAAATTCAAATTGGTGAATACACTGAAAGAAGGAATTTTCTAGTTGTACCATTACAATCCAATGATATTATTTTAGGTATGCCTTGGCGTCACCAGCATAACCCTGATATAGATTATTCCACACATTCATTAATATTCAATTTCAAGGAAAACATATTACATTGTATGGTATGCATGCATCTAATGCTTTTCCACTGCTTTCTCATACTTAAGCTAAACGTGCATTACACAAAAGTAGTACATCTTATCTCATTTGGGTGAATGAACTGCAAGTTAAAGAAAATCATATGCACCCTAGGCATAAAGAATTTCTTGCACACTTTAAAGACTGTTTTGCAGAAGATCTACCACCTGGTTTACCTCCTTCACGTCCAGAAGACCATAAAATAGATTTGATTCCTGGTACACAACCACCTTGTAAAGCACCATATAGGCATAACCAGATAGAGCAAAAAGAAATTCAAAATCAAGTTGAGGAATTACGAAATAGAGGATTGATTCGACCTAGTAGTTCTCCATTTGGTGCACCTGTTTTGTTAGTAAAGAAATATAATACCTATCGTATGTGCATTGACTATCGTGCTTTAAATAAGATCACAGTAAAGAATAGATATCCAATTCCTAGAGTCGATGACCTTATGGATAAACTGCAAGGTTCTGCCATATTTAGTAAAATAGACCTTAAATCTGGTTATCATCAGGTGAGATTAGATAAGTCTGACATATTCAAGACTGCATTTAGAACACAATTTGGTCATTATGAATTTTTAGTGATGCCTTTCGGATTGACTAATGCACTTGCTACATTTAGTAGAATGATGAGTCCTATATTTTTGAGATATCAGCATTGTGTTATTGTCTTCTTTGATGATATTTTGGTGTTTAGTCAAAATGAGAAAGAACATTATGAACATTTGTCATTGATTTTCAAATTATTAAAAGATAATCAACTGTATGCTAATTCGGAAAAGGGTGAGTTCTTTAAAATAGAAATTGAATATTTAGGTCATATTGTATCATCAGATGGTATTAAGGTTGACCCTAAGAAAATAGAAGCAATATTGAACTTGCCTATACCTAAAAATGTGCACGAGTTATGATCTTTCCTAGGTCTTGCTAGTTTCTACAGGAAATTTGTGCGTAATTTTTCATTACTTGCTTTGCCTTTGACTAAACTTTTAAAGAAAGGTATTGTTTATCATTGGTTCGATAATCAACAGAAATCCTTTGACTTATTGAAACATGCATTAACCCATGCTCCTGTATTACAACTGCCTGATTTTAATAGACCATTCTTTTTAGTAGTGTGACTGATGCTAGCGGATCTGGAATAAGAGCCGTACTTATGCAGGACAATCATCCTATAGCCTATTCTAGTTGTAAATTGAAACCCTCCGAACTTAAATATTCCACATATGATAAAGAATTATTAGCTGTAGTACAAACTTTAAGACAATGGAGACACTACTTAATGGGTTCTGAATTTATGATTAAGACAGATCAACAAAGTATTAGACATTTACTTAGCCAACCTCAAATATCTGACCGACATATCAAATGGGCAGCCTTTATTCAGAGTTTTCATCCGATTATCCAATATCAACCCGGTAAAGAAAATGTAGTGGCTGATGCATTAAGTAGAAGACCCACCATTCATAATATTTCTGTTATATCATTTGATTCTTTAATTCCTATGAAAGATACTTATCATTTAGACATTAATTTTCATGCTGATTGGAATAAATTAGTTAGAAATAACTGGATTCCTATTGATTCACTGTCTTATAATGATGGATTCATGTTTTATGAAAAGAGATTATGTGTTACAGATCCCTGCAGATCTTTTGTTTTGAATGAGATTCATTGTCCTCCATATCAAGGTCATAGAGGTATCATATCTACTTTATGTACATTAACTGAAGATTTTTATTGGCCATATATGGACACTGACGTATCTAACTTTGTTTCTGAATGTTTGATTTGTCAAAGAGTTAAGAGACATCATGGTAAACAGTATGGATTACTTATGCCTTTATCTATTCCATCAAGACCATGGGAACAAATTTCTATGGATTTTATTACTGGTTTACCTAATACTAAAGCTAACCATGACATGATTTGGACTGTAGTAGACAGGTTTAGTAAACAAGCATATTTCATTCCATGTAAGAAAACTTTAACAGCATCTCAGGCAGCACAATTGTTTTTGAAAATTGTTTTCACTAACCATGGATTACCAAAAGTTATTATCTCTGATCGTGATTCTAGATTTTGTAACAACTTTTGAATTACTTTGTTTGCTAACCTAGGAACAAAAATGAATTTCTCATCTGCATTTCATCTTGAAACTAATGGACAAACAGAAGCCACTAACAGTACTATTCTAGATCTTTTACGTGCTTACACTATTTCTAAACCACAGACATGGGATACACATTTGCATTTATTACAGTTTGCATATAACAATACACCACACACATCTACAAAGAAAGCACCGTTTGAAGTGATTTATGGTTATAGATTGTCTACACCTGTTGCATCTTTATCAAATAGAATTCAGAGTGCTGATGATATTGCTACTATGCACGCTACTATTTTTTATGAGGTTAAAGACATGATTGCCAAAGCCCAACAATCATATACCAAACAAGCCAATAAGAAAAGACAAGCAATGAATTTCAAAGTTGATGACTATGTTTGGTTGATAATAGAAAAACATAGATTACAAAGTGTAGATAGACACCCAGTTGTCAAATTAGCCCCTAGATTCTATGGACCATTTAAGATTATTCACAAAATTAATGACAATGCATTCAAGTTAAAATTACCATCTCACTGGAAAATTCATAACACATTTCACATTAGTTTATTACGACCCTTTAGAGGCCAATTACATGTACACCCTGTTTATGAAAACCCACCTTTGTTAGAGGAAGAGACTGAAATACTTGAACCTGAAGCTATCATAGATACTGACTTTATGACCACTAGAACTGGCCGAAGATATTCTAGATATTTAGTCAAATTTAAGAACCATCATGTAGAAGAAGCCCAATGGATGCACGCTAGAGACTTAGATGCTTTCCCCACTCTGCTAGCTCCACATTGAGCTAATAGCAATTGAGGTCAATTGCTATCCCACCCCGGGGGTATGATGCCAGGAGGCATATTTCACGGTGGATTCTGTGCCACGGTGGATTCGTTGAGGTTTTATGGTGGATTTTGTAAACTTTGATGACCAGGGCTCATACACAAAGTGGATACTTTGTGCGAGAAGTTGATGGGGACGCCTATCCTTTTCGGGTGTTTCATTAATTTAGTGTATACATGGGTGATTCCACAAAATGCATATTAAATTAATAAACGTTTATGAGTTTAGAGTGCGCACTCGTAATAAATTAATGTTAGGATTGATTTCTAACCAGTTGATTTATTTATGTAGCTGAAGACTGCTAGGTATTCACTTTTGTTGGTTTAATTGTATTATTTTACTAACGATTGTGAATGCTTCAGTTGATGTGTAGAGATAGCAGCAGTGGCGGAGGAAAGCATTGGAGGATAGCGAGTATTCGATTTATCACTTATATTTTGATGGGCTCATACCTTAGGCATGGTGCCTATATTTTGTCACGCCTATTTATTGAGGCGTTGGATATTTATTTATTATTTTGTATGCGCATGGGTGCACGATTATGTTATTTGTACTTGGACATTGTATTGGGTATGCCTGACTCTTGGGGCACCGCCCATTAGCTTTATTTCTATTTTGTGCTAAAGCAAACTCAAAAGCTAAAAGCTTGCTATTTTGTAATTTGGGCTATTATTTGAGCTTGAAGATGATTAATACATAAAATACATGCTTTGTGGAGCGCTCACACAAGGCATGGGGGGAGATTGCACCCAATTGGTCTCTTGTTCATGTCGTGCATGCTTTTTACCTTGAGTTTTGTGCAAAAAGTAGAGTTCTTTTGTTCTTGGGGACCTTCCGGCATTCACTACGCGAGCGTATAGCATCCGATCTGCGCACCAGCTACGGTTAGGAACCCATCAAATACAATGACATCCATAGTACATATTAGAGAATGAAAACATAGAACCATGATTGAATCAATAGATCACTACTCTAATGACAAAGAGTAAGAATATCAATAAGAAAACATGTTGATGATGCTCCAACATCTACATCATAACAAATGTATGGCAATGCACCACACAAACTATATCTCAAACAAGAGTGCCTTATTTATTAAAGAAGTAAACATGAAGAATATTGATGCAACCCACACTTCTCATACACTTACTATTAAAGGCCAAAATGGTGAAAATGGTAATAATAACCATCATAGAGACTCACAGACCAATAGGGACAAGTCTCAATCTGATGGGTAATCTTGCACTAATTCCTGTGGTCATAAGTCCTCTTTGTCATGTCATTATTGTGAGTAGCAAGGTCACACTAGGCCATAGTGCCATAAAATGTGCAATGATAGGCATAGTGAGAAAGGCAAGGGGAAAGTATAGGAAAATACAAATTCCACTAAGCTTGTGTCTACTTCTAGTGTAAAAATAAAGGAGGTAAATACATTGGAGTTCAGTTTTGATAACTATATTATTGCAGCTTCATCTCTTGATGCTAGTCAATTGACTGATGTACCATCCACTTACTTAGCATTGGCTTCTTGATTCAAGTGCTTCATTCCATGTTACCTCAAATTGCTAGTGCTTTCATAGCTACTCTACTGTTATATGGGTTTAAGACTGGGAGATGACACTGCACTACATATCATTGGCATATGTGAGGTTAGGATATTGGTGCTCCATTTGTGTTTCATGATGTATGCCATGCCATGGCTTTGATGAAAAGTTTTATTTCACTACCAAGCCACTTACCTATGAGGGGGCTATGTGAAGAGGTGATTCTCATTCTTTGAAGAGAGCTATGTAGTCTAAGTTTTATTCATTACAGAAAAACCATACATCAAACTTAGTTTCCTTGCCTAATGGAAAGCATGTATTGCCATGCAAGTGGCTGCACACATTGAAGAGTAGCCTTACTCTCCCTAAGCTAGCATATAAGGCCAGATTGGTTGATACGGTCTTTAAGCAAGAAAATGGAGTTGAATTTGATAAAATATTCTCTTCTATGGTCAAGATGACTACCCTACATTGTGGGTCTTGGCCTCAATTGCTCAATTTGATTTGAATCTTTATTAGATGATTGTTAAGATGACTTTTCTACATGGGGACTTGCATGAGGATATTTATATGCAACAGTCTAAGAGATTTGTAGAGAATGGCAGGGAACATCTAGTATGCAAGTTGAAGAAGAGTCTTTATGGGCTTAAGCAGGCACCTAGGAGTGGTACCATAAGTTTGATGCTTTTGTGCATTTGCAAGGATATATTGTAGTGATATGGATCCATGTTTATACACAAAGAAGACCCATGATAGTAACCTTATTATCTTGATGCTTTATGTTGATGATATGCTTATAGCTAGGAATGCTCGTGCTAAGCTGGATGCTTTAAAGACTTTACTCAAGAAGATATTTGAGATGAAGGACATGGGACATGCCTCACACATACTTGGTATGCACATTATGTGCAATTGCTATAATGAACTTTTCTACTTGTCCCAAAAGGAGTGCATCCACAGAGTTCTTGAGTGATTCTACATGCGAAATGGTAAGCCAAGCATGTTGGATGTCCTTTACCTTCTCATTGTGAAGGTTAATCACGCCGATTGCCCACAGTTAGATGATGAGAGGGCCGAAATGGCCAAGGTTCCGTATGCATCTTTAATGGGCAATTTGATGTATGCCATGATAGTCACTCATTTCCTGACATAGTATTTGTAATGGGAGTTGTGGCACGTTATATGGCTACACTTGGCATGTGACATTGGCACATCGTGAAGGGTATCATGAGACATCTTAAAGGCACTGCAGGTATGTGCATTTGCTATGGTAGCCAAGATACAGGAGTTGTGGATTACACTAACTTAGATTATGCAAGATATGTAGATAGTAGGAAGTCCACCTCTAGATATGTCTTTATCAATGTTGGAGGGGTGCTATCTCTTGGATGTCCAAGGTACAAAAATGTAGTCTTACCTACTACCAAGGTTGAGTACATTGCAGCCATTGAGGCTTACAATGAGGCCCTATGGTTAGGTCGTCTGGTTATAAATCTTGGGATGCCTATGATTTCTACACTATGTTTGGATTCAATGAGTGCCATTCAGTTCACCCATAATCTAATCTTCCATATGAAGACAAATCATATTGAGATGCACTATCACTTCATTAGAGAAGTGATAGAGGACAAGTCCATTGAGCTTGTCAAGATACCTATGGATACGAATCCTGTAGATCTTCATACTAAAAGCCTTCCAATGGAACGATATGCCTTTCTTAGGAAGTTGCTGGGTGTAGGATGAGATGACATCTTTCCTCATCTTGTTGTACTCCATGTACATGTTATACTTTTCTCTTTAAAAAAAAACACTCCTCTCACCAATGCACATTTGTCTTTAAGTGGGAGGTTGTTGGGGGTTAAAGGCCACCTATGCCTAGCCACCTACATTTTACTTGTATACAAACCCACACACATGTACACTCTAGGTGCTGGGCACCCATCATAGTCATATTATTCTTTATTCTTTTAGTGATAAATAGAAAAAGGGAAGGTAGGTCACACATTATGAATGTTGGAGTTTCCACATACTGGTCTCTCTGTTCTTGCTTCAACCTCCATACCTCTTGCACTCTTCTTGCTTCCACTCATGCTTCCACCTCCTACTCCACCTTTCAAGGAGTTTCATGAGGAGGCAAAATTTGTTGATAGAGGATTGGAAGGAGAGGTGGAAGAAGATTAGAGAGGTGAAATTTTTTGATAGAGGGCTAGAAGGAGAGGTGAAAGAAGTTCACCGATTGGCCACATGGAATGTAGAGAAAATTGTGTTTTCTCATGAAATTAGGTGGGCTAACACACACACGCGTGCACGCGTGCGTGCACGCACACGCACACGCATCTGCACATGCACATGCACACGCACATGCACGCGCACGCACGCACGCACGCACACACGCACGCACGTGCACACACGCACACGCACACGCACATGCACGCACGCACGCACGCACGCACGCACGCGCACACACACACACACACACACACACACACACACACACACACACACACACACACACACACACACATGCACATGGTGCATTAATGCAAAGATAGAGAGGAGGATTTTCAAAATTCTCTCTTTTTATTTATGAGAAATTTTTGAGGATTTGGAGGTTTGGGAATATTCTATGCTTGCCATGTAGGATCGAGGCCATGTTTAGTATTTGTTGCAACTATAATATAGTATAGAAGTATAGATTAGTAGAAAAGAGATATGGGGGTAGTTAACAACACAATTGAATTTTTGAGACAAAGTTAGCAAATTTAGTTTGTGAATTGAAATGGAGTAGAAGAAATGAATGGCTAGTGGCATTATGAAGAAATGGACTTGATGACATGGATGCAACAAATTTATAAATATGTTTCCTTGCATTAGGGCTACTCAGAGAAGTGATGCATGGAGTTACATGTGTTAGTTCATGGACTTGCAAATCTTGTTGTCTAGGCATACTTGATAACTATGTGTGCCTATACGAAAACCAAGCGTGAAGAGGAGAGAGAATGAAGATCCATGTAGAAGAGCAATCTCCAATAGCCACACATGGACTATTTGATGGTACTTCTTAAGAGAGGGGCCACATGTGGTCTTGTTGGAACATTTTGTATGTTAAACAAAGACTTTGATTGCAGTCAACTAATATAGTTACTTGATGGATGTTTGTAGGTCCCTTCACTCATCAAGTGGTGATTCACTACCATGAAGATCAATGTAAACTATATACACCACAAGTTCACAGGTAAGCTTTTCTTGTAGAGTGATTAGTTGCTTCAGTGAAGTTGAGACGGTAAAATGGTGTGTGGCATCTCTTGAGAATTTAGGTCTTGCTAGTTGAAGTTGTCTTGTGTGGGATGACTCTAATTTGAGGTAGTCTTGCAAAGAGAGTAATCAAAATGCATGTGCTGGAAAGGCATTCAACTATACTATATTATAATTGACTAATTTCATAGGCCTAGTACTCATCCTATGTGACAACTGTATAATGTTCCAAAACCCGACTCATTTCCTCTCTTTCTCTCTCTTCCAAATACTTGCCAAACTTGGCTCCTCTCTCTTTCTCTCTCTCTTCCACATGCTTGCCTATTTAGTAGATTGTGCATTCAGTTCTGCACCCCCCCCTCTCTCTCTCTCCCCAAACATTAAGGATTGCCACTACTTGTCTTTCACAACATCTCTCTGTAACATCAACTTTCTCTTGAGTCTCCTAAAATTAAATTTTGATAGCTCTTGCTTTTTTTCTTGGGCTATTCAACCACTACATATTTGCCCAAGGATGACTACTTGAGCCACTGGGTCCTACCTTGTCCTACTACATGGATAGCACCTTGGGTATCTTTCATGGCATGGAGTCTACCAAGAGGGTGGGTGGCTTGAGGGTGAATGTGTACAATGAAGGTCACACATTCAGGGGATGCATTATGTCTTTCACAATTGGCACTGCCATGCTAGTCTCTTCCTCTTCCTTGCAACACTTCAAGAATTAGATGACGCCCCTTTCCCTTCCCTACATAGTCGAAGCATTGTATCATAAACACCTCCAATTCCCCATCCACCATCTCCCACTTTATCTCAATAGCCCGTAAAGCATCCTAAACCCCCCCCCCCCCCCCGGAAAAAGAAGAAGAAGAAGAAGAAGAAAAACACTAGCTACACATGTGCTTATGTTGCTCATTAGGAAAGAGAAGCACATTTTCCATCGGCCTACCCAATCCTTGCCCTCATCGTTAGTATCTACGTTGTTGCAAATGGGACTGCTACCCAGCTGCCATGGAAGCTACCACATCTACTTCATGCAACTATTGATCTCCTTCACGATAATCACAAATGCAATGTTCATGTGTACAATTGTGAGGTAACTTTGGTTGGGAATACCATCATTTAATCTAATCTTCTTTTTAAATTTTATACAAAATGTTGAGGTGGCATATGGCCCAATGACGAGAGGAGTATCCCCCCTCTCTCTTGCAAGCCAAGCCTTTCTACCTCTCCATAGCAAAAGAGCTTGGGCATAGCCAAAACACAGATGCATTCTATGAATAGCAATTGCAAGCCCACTTCTAGTGCATTTGATTAGGCATCCATTTCATAGTCTATCATCATCACCAACAACTAAATAGGAAGCTTTGTCTTAAGTGCTTCTCAATATGATATTATGAAAAGATCAAGTGTAAGATAATGAAGAGGCCAAGTGCAAGAAATGAATGGTTGACACTTCATTAACAACTTTGCAAGTAGTCTCCTTGGTGGGCATATCCTTAGGATGCACATGGGTTTAAATCGCCTTAGGACTTCTTCATTCTCAATATAAGTATGTGTTCCATATCATAACTCACAAATGCATGATGGCACATGTCCACATCCATGTATGGATTCATAATGTAGTTCACTCTTGATTTCATGGATCCATTTGGAGTAGCTTAGAATAGACAAGTGTTTCACACACAGAGAGAGAGAGAGAGAGAGAGAGAGAGAGAGAGAGAGAGAGAGAGAGAGAGAGAGAGAGAGAGAGAGAGAGAGAGAGAGAGAGAGAGAGAGAGAGAGAGAGAGAGTATACATATATTTCTTAGCTACAAACTCAACTCCTTTTTAGGATGGTGAATAGTTAAACTAATATCGCATGGTATGAAACACTCCCCCTACTACTTTCAATTCTCTATCTTTGCTTGCCATTTTGATGTTTTCATTTTGCATACATTGTTGTCACATAGCACCCAACATGTCGCTACTACTTTTAATCTCTCTCACACACACACGCACACACACATGCACGCATGCACACACATGGTGCATCAAACACCACATGGAGTAAAATGGTGCCATTGACATATAGATGGTATGGTAAGAGAAATTGATGCAAAAGATCATATATAAAAATAATGGCCCTTAAGGAATATACATACCCAATTTAGTTAGCTACATTGAGTCTTTGAGACTTAGCAATGTAGATTATGGGCCACTTGATCATGAAATAGAAGCCGAACCGAGTTCTTGGTTGGATCCTTGCATTGAGACTATTCATGTGGTGACATGGATCCTTGTGAGATTTCTTACAGAGTGACTTTTTATGTTCAATATAGGGCATATGATTGATCAAGTCTTTCTATACCCACCACACAAGCACACAATGTTTTGTGTTATCCATCACATTTGCAAAGTCACACTCGTACCTATCGTATGCACATTTATTTATTGTGGAGCATGACATTGGTATTGCGCTTCTTTTATCTCACAAAAATGCGAAGGGAGCAAGGCATGAGCTAGGCAATGATGCCAACCGCATGAAGCATGGTTAGTGGGCGTAGCCGGTCAAGTAGTTATATGTATCGAGCGATACTTTGTACAAGTGAAATCCGCTTGTAAGTTGCGCGTGGCAAGGCTCTTAAGAGGGGGGATGCTGGATTGTTGTGGGAACCACGTGTTCTAACTTCTAATGCCTTGGAGACCGGACAAAAGGCAAAAAGGCAAAACGAAGGGGGAAAACCGTCTGGAAAGGAAAAGGAAACAAGCAACGACACCCGAAGAAAACCGAGGGCCCAAAAGGGCACTCGTCGCTTCTACACTGTACGCCAGGCGAGTTCTAGAAGCCTCTAGGGTGCGATGGTAACATTGGCAAGGCTGAGGGGAAGGACCGTATGATGGGCTGGACGACAAGGCTCCAGGGGCGAGCTGTGACGAGGGACGAATCGAGGCCGTTCGATCGATTAGTGGGGGGGGGGGGCGGGGCGAGATATTTTCGCTTTTTGGCGGGTCGCGTGCGCGGATATATTATCTTATATACATATATATATGCACACATACATGTATATAAAGGCCTGGTAATTTACCTGCTTGTTAATGCTGTTTTGTTGTTTAGGGGCATCTCGATATATCGCCTCTCTTGATTTTTCTTCTCTCTCTGATTCCTCCATCGCTGCCTGACTTTTGTCTCTCGAGCCCCCTCCATTGCAGCCAATCAAGCGATCTCTCTGTGTGTCTGTCTGTCTGTCATACACACACACACAAGTCAATTGCAGCCAACCCCCCAGCCCCCCTCTCGTCGCAACCCCCCTCCCCTCCAGCCTCCGCCCCCCCATGGCGATGGGCCCCGACGGCCCGTCGTCTTTCTACTCCACCCTCGGCTTGCCCCTCCATGCTTCTGCCGCTGACATCCGCAGCGCCTACCGACGACTCGCTATGGTGAGTTTCTTCTTCGAATTCGCCGTGATCACGCAATCAGGCAGAAATTTCCCCCCCTTCCTTTAACCGTTGTCGGCAGAAATTTACGCCCTAACTTTTCTTTTTGCCTCGTATGGCAGCAATGGCACCCTGATAAATTCAGCGGAGGAAGCCCAGAGAAGGCAGAGCTTGCGAAGAGGAAGTTCCAAGAAATTCAAGAGGCGTACCATGGTATGGATCTCTCTTCCTGACTGTTCTGTAATGTTCGGTAATGGTTTCTTTCTAGGGTTTGGTACCTTTGATCTTGTGAGGACTAGTACAGACAGAGGCGCTTATGTATTCTCAATCTATGGCAGTCCTCTCGGACGAAGGTAAGAGAGCACTATACGATGTGCACATGTACGACCCCACAGAAGCGGACGAGGACATCCAAGGCCTGAGCAGTTTCATTAGGGAAATGTCCTCCATGATGGCGCAAGTAAAAGAGGAGGTAAGGTTTTGTAAGGATTAACAATAAGCGTGTAAAGTTTAACGTTAAGCGTGTGCTTAACTCAGACGTGATCTTGTCTGTCCTGATGATCCCTGGCTTACCATTATTGGTTTGCAATTGTAAGGATTAACATTAAGAATTTAAAGATTAGCGTGAAGCGTGTGCTCCATTAGACGTGATCATGTCTGGCCTGACGATCTCTGACCTGCCACTCTTGGTTTGCAATTGCTCCACCAGGACAAGAACCAGTCCGTCGAGGACCTGCAGAAGCTCTTCTTCCAAACGTTCCGGGAGGATTTAGAATCTTGGAACATGAGCTCTCCCGTCTGCAATGGCGGATTCAGCCAGCAGGCTCACCGGCTGCAAGAAGAGCAGGAACCCGATGATCCACAGGACCACCACCACCACATGAAGAAGAACAGATGGGAGGTGGATTCACCTCAATTGGCGCACCAAAATAGTAGGCGCTGCCAAAGCCAGAGCACTGTTAAAGCAGGGCACAGCCATCACAGTAGTAGCAGAGATTGCAGTAATAACAGTAAACACAGGAAGAGGAGAGGGACCAGGGCACCTAGTGCTGCACCGTCTATGCCTCCGGTCGTCTCTGTGGCTGCGGCCACCAGCACTGGCTCCTCGCCTGCCACCATTGACAACTACACCTACAGCTTTATGCACTTCTTTTGCCCTCCATTGAATGGTAGCTTCACATTTCTTCAATAATCGTCTGAGTCTCAGGTCTGTGCTTCTCTTTGTCATTTATTGAAGAAATTGGAGCCTGGAATTACAAGCTCGGATGATGTGTGTCAAACAGCAAATGTGTACATACATATGTATAAATACATTGTTACATTGCGATTTGGGAACCTTTAAAGAATTATTGTTTATGGTTGTTTCACAAACCAGTTGATGATCCATTTGAGAGTTCAAAATAAGTGGCTAGTGTGGGAGAGTTTTTGGCAAAAAATATTATTCGATGAGGTTGTGGCTTTGTAGGTTTTAAGCTGGTAATATTGATGATACTTTAACTCTTAAAATGTGATGTCCATGGGGGGGTAACTTGATTAGTTTTATAGGACATGATTAGTCACTAGGGTAACATCCCTTTTAACACATGCTAGTTTGTTTTTATTTGTGATGATGTGCTAATAAACTAATAAAAAGAGAATTCCCTATGGATAATGCATATAGCAAGGATTGTTAGGTTTTGCTCTTTAAGATGTAATCATTAAATAATGGGTTTTTGATTAGATTTTATTAAGGAAAAAGTTTACTTTTTATTTCCTTTATAAAAAAGGTGGCACAATGGTTGTTGTGGAAAGTCATGTTCACATGCCAAGGGTTTTTGGAAAGCTCACACTTTATTTTACATTAAACCTCAAATTTGTTTTAACACTTGAACATGCAAGGAGAGGGAGAATTATGAGAAATTGAATTGGAGTGTTATGGAGGTGCTTTTAAACACCTAGAATTGATGCCACATGGTAAGATTGGAGTGGAATTTTCTTTAGTGTCTCCTTTTGAGAACCTAGAGTTGATGCTACTTGGCAAGTTGAAACTATTTCATGGAGTATGCCCCTTTGAACCTAGAGTTGATACCCTACCATAGGATACAGACCTCTCTCTCTCTCTCTCTCTCTCTCTCTCTCTCTCTCTCTCTCTCTCTCTCTCTCATCCTTGAATCAATGGGGCCACTTTTGCCTTGCCTTTCATGTGGTTATTCCTAGTGGAGTTTACTATGCACACCAACTAATCTAGACTTTAGATGCAATGTATACACACTAGGGGGTGTGACAAATATGTGGAATCTAGAAGTTTATGGATTTCCAAAATTTTGGAAGCTCTCTCCACAAAAGTCTCTAGGTCACTTATGTAAGTGCTTAAGGACTTGCTCGCATTAGTCCCAAGTGCACACTAAGGTTGTGAATCTTCTAAGGAACTCACAAAATCACATTATTGAGGTTTGTAGTTGGGTTGTGAACCAACAACCATGAGGGACATCAAAAGAGGGCATTGCCCAAGTGGTTATCGGTGAAGGATGACCAAGACAATGCAATTAATAATTAGTTTGTGTCAATCATCTTAATACGTGGTGATGGCTATGCAAGTTATTTTTTTAAAACCTTTTCGTTGCTTATTCAAAATTCCTATACACATCACCCACAATTATAAGCTGGCTTTAGTAAATAGGTTGGCTACCATGTACAAAAGACCTATCCACATCAAGATTTGGAGTGTCAAGCTAGCTTGCTTCCTAGTTTGGCACCCCAGACTTGGTGCGAACAAGTTCTATGTTAGTAATGCTTATGTCATTATTGATGTTATCTAATCTTATATGATGACTTATGCCATCAGTGCTTGTGTCATCACTTATGTTAATGCTTACCTGGAAGGGTATAGATTTTAATAGAAAGGTTACGACATTCTTAAAAGCTTCCTCAATAGAAGTGTAAGCACTTATGTTATGTCGTCGTTAATGTTATCAAAGCTTACGTCATTGATGATGACATCGATGCTTCACTTATATCAAAACTTGCCTAAAAGCATTCCACCAATTAATATAAATGGGGATCAAAGGCGTGTAGAAATTTAGAGAAAGGTTACTTATGTAAGCGCTTATGTTAGGACTACTGATGCCATTATTAATGAAGCTTACATAATTGCTTATGTCAACACATGCCTAGAAGCTTCTCATCAATCAGTATAAATAGGGGACTTGGGTTACAAGCCCTTCGATCTTGCCAAAGCTAGTTGCAACCATAATGTGTGTTACGCCCTCTTCCAATTCACACTTACAAGTGGCCTGGTTGCACTTACAAGTGGTCCATTCACCTTACATGTAGAGAGGTAAGGTGCTGCCTAAGGTTTAGTGGTTCTCCACCACTATATAAGAAAGGCGAAATATGACTTTAAGGTAGTGAACAACCACTAGTTTGGGCTAGTGCAAATAGCCCTTTAGTATTCTTCCCACGTCTTAAAAGTGGTAAAAAAACTATGTGCCAACATGAATAACCACTCCAAAAGGGTGACCTATGACTTGATACTGGTGATGAGGGTCTTTAACATTGATCCACCTCCTAAAAGTCACATTTCACCACTTAAAAATGGTGCTCCACAACTTTCTAGTAGTGTGATACCACTTTAAAGTACTTAAAATTGGAGGAGAAGCATACGAAAGTGGTTAAAAACCATGCCCTAAACAAGGAAAACCACTCTAACATGGTGAGCAATGACTATAAAGTGGTGGCGAGGGCTTTAACATTGGGTAACCACTAGTTTAACATGGTACTCCATTAGTTTAAAGTGGTAATTCACCACTTTCTATGTCGAGAGTGCAAGCATGTGAATCCTCCTCATGTTGGAGGGGATAAGGGTTAGGTGAGTGTGAATGGTCCTGAGAGGAAGGGGAAACCCTGACCCTAGCCATTTGGGGTTATATAAATAGCCCATGGGTCTACATCAATTGATGAGTGAAAGTGACCCAAGTTGTACTTTCATAAGCAGCTTAATAAGCAAGACTTGTTCTTGTACTTTTGAGCTCTTCTCTCCCTCTTGTGCACATCTCAATGCTACTTCACTCTGATTTTGCACATGGTGCCATCTCTAATCTCCTTAGCTTCCTTCAGCATCATCCATCAGTAAGTGCATGTGTGTGAGCCTTCATTTTCTTCATCTTATCCCTTGACTTCCATAGCCATTGCTTGACCCCCTGACCTTAGTGGACTTGGTGCAAGCAAAGGAGGCAATATTTTGGCATATATCTTCTAGAAGATTGTTCCCCATCCCTAGGCGTAGTTGGTCATTAGCTCAAACACCAACATTGGTCATGCAGAACTATGGCATTGTAGAGATTTCGAAATAGGCACAGATTTGAAGCCGATGACTTTTGAGCTATTGTGTGTGCTAATAAGGACACAATGTGGGTGGCTACCATGGGGCATCATTAGTCCCCCTAGTGGGCTATCTCCATATGAAAGGGCTCTTAGAAATTCTACCTCTATTGCCCATAGTAAGGCAAATCCTAACTGTGTATCCTATGGTAGCCATAGCCACAAGCTTGAAAGCTTGACTTTCTTGCTTTTTTCTCTTTACTATTATCATTAACAGTGATTTTAATCACTAATGCACTTCATCTAGAGCCCATTCCATGTCTAGAGACCCTTGGCTAAGCTTCATTAATGAGGTTGAGTGCATTGAGGCTGACTATTCCGGTTATGGTCAAGCGTTACACTAAGCTTGCAACTAGAGTTTGTTAACACTAATGCTAGAGTGTTTTGTCATATTTTTTATCGTTAATTTTTTTTTGATTCTCCAAATTAGCACGCTTAAATCAGTAAACCACTTCCTATTAAGCTTCTTCCATTTTTTGTGTCATGTCCACTTATAGTTACACTTAGTAAGGAATAAGGCCTTCCTATGGCCTTAGCCTATGGTGACATTTGTCCACAAATCCAGAAATTAGAACTCTACTACCAAGGCCAAATGGGATGATTTGGAAAAACTCTATGGTGCCTGTGGAAAAAATTCACAAACTTTTCTTAAAATTGAAAATTGTAGCCTAATGAAGGGGAGGATATGGGAAAAATGATCACCTATATGAAGGGGCTTATGGCCCAACTAGCTTCCATGCAAGCACTAGTAGCGGCAGAACTTGATGCTATTGCTATCCTTTTGAAGGCCATCAAAAAGGGTTTTCCTACTCTTGTAACAACATTAACAAACATCCCAAATCCCAACTTGGAAAGTACCATCCACTCATGCCTTGATGAAGAGAAGAGGAACCATAAGGAGGGCACTTGAACATCTACTTCTTCGTGAGCAAGTGTTCATACAGTTTCCACATAGTGTTCTTTTTGTCATAAAAAAGGGCATATTATAAGTAATTGCTGGAAGAAGTACCTAGAAAAAATGAAATGCAATAAATGCAAAAAGACTAGGCATATTACTAGTAAGAGACTAACTTTTCCTCCCAATCAACGGAAGATCGACTCTTTTTGAGTCTTGTAAACTCTCTACCTATAACCATCTTTACAACTTGATTTATAAATGCATAGTGGATTACGGGTGGGCATCCTGTCATGCTTTATAATCCAATGCCACTTGGTATTGGGGGGGTGTTGAGAGCCCTAACCCTAGCCATTTGGGGCTATATAAACAGCCATGCTTTGTAATCCATTGCCATCGGGCATTGAGGGGGGGGGGGGGTGCGGAGAGTGTAAGCATGTGAATCCTCCTTACGCTAGAGGGGATAAGGGTAGTTGAGTGTGAATGGTCCTAAGAAGAAGGAGAAACCCGAACCCTAACCATTTGGGGCTATATACATAGCCCATGTGTCTACATCAAAACTGATGAGCGAGAGTGACCCAAGTTGTACTTTCATTAGCAACTTAATAAGCAAGACTTGTTCTTGTAGTTTTGAGCTCTTCTCTCCCTCTTATGCACATCTCAATGCTATTTCACTCTAATTTTGCACACTCTAGTGGTGAAATATCACTTTTCAGTGATGATCCACCACTTAAACGTGGAGAAGAGACATTTAAAAGTGGTGTATGACCATTATCACATGGTTAAAAAACCACCATGGAATGATTTTCCAAAACTTAAAAGTGTCAAAAACTGACTTTGGAGACCCAGTTAAAAGTGGTGGAGCACCACTTTTCAAACTATCCAACATGTGAAAGCTTTTTAATTTTGTTCTATCACTTGTATATGGTGGAGAACCATTCAAAAGTGGTTTTTAACCACTATCAGAGGGTGAAAAAACCAATGTAGTCTTGATGTTATCTAAAGAGGGGGAATACCAATTTATGGTATAAACCTCAATATGGACCACTAGGATTGAGGATGATAATGATTCTATTACTTAGTATTTGTAAGGAGGAAACTCAAGTTTCAAAATCATTATGACTACCTCATAAAGAGATTAACTCCTTAAAGTTGTGGATTAAATGTTTGTAGAAGTCTCCAAAAGAACACCATTAAATAGGAGGAGGGAAATTATATTTTAGACTCATGCATTTAACTCTAACAAATAAGCCAATAAAGTTACATGAAGCTCCAAATTGACCATCACATATAAGTCATAAATATCTTGAACCTCTTGATTACTTAGTAAGTAACTTAATTCACTAGAACTATTGTTCAAATTTTAGTTTTAGCTTTGTGGAGCACAAATAAATCAAAAATACATTGTATAAAGAGAGCTATATCCCTTGAAATATAGAAAAATCTTAGTAGATAATTCAATATCATGAGTGAGGAAGTTCATGATTGAAAAATTTCTTTGCAAGAATTGAGTTATTCCATCCTCATTTCTTTTTTAGTAGCATGTAAAGAATATACTTAATCTCAAAATTCAAACTCATGCTTAGCCAAACATGTGGCATGAGGCTCAATTCTCATGCTTAGCAAAGTATGGCACGAGCTAGCTCAATTTAAAATTGAGTTAATTGTGTGTAGAATGGGGCTCAATTTTGAAGTTGAGCATTGTGCTTAGCTAGTATTATGGTATCATCATTGTGCGAGTGTTTGGAGAACCAATAAATAGAAAAGGAAGGGGGGGGGGGGGGGGAAATTGCACATCGAACCTCATGCATTTAAGACTAGAAAATAATCCAATTTTAAGTTTTTGAAGATGGCTTTAAAGATTAAAGCTAATTTTGAACCTCACGACCACATCATAGAAAACTTGACCCTTTGAAACGATTTCTCATTTCAATTTCAGCTTTGATGAGTTCAAATAAATAAACAAGGACAAATGCACCTTCAAACCTCCTATCAATATTATGAAAAACACATTGTTAGTATGATTTTAGGCTTAATCCTAAAGTGAACCTTTAGTAAAGAGAAAAAGTCTTGAACTCGAGCCAAATCTTAATTTAATATTTTGAGCTAGGTGGTTTGTGGTTAAAAATTTTCTAGGCATGCATTGAATTCTTTCATATTTATTACTTTTTAGCAAGACTTGTGCTTAGCAAGTGGTGTGGCATGATGCTTAGTTTTAGAATTGAGCCTCATACTTAGTGAAAAACGTAGCATGGGGCTCAATCTTAAAATTTAGCCTCTTGCGAATAAAGCTCAATCTATAATTCAATATCATATTGTAACGTGCCCACCCGAGTTTTACTTCGCGGTACGTTCTTAGTAGCCCATCAAGAGATGTCCTAGAAAACGTAGTCTAGGATTTTGATGAAAACCCTCGGAGTTTACTAACTAGGCTTGCTTGAGTTTACCCCGCAGTGGAAGTTCCGGCCATTCCCACGCGGATCGACTTGAGTCTTTTTGGTCAAATCAACTACGAAAATTGTTGATTAGTGTCAGTGGTTCGAGTTTCTATCCCTTATAGAAATTGTTGACTAAAACAGGCTTGTGTTGTGCTAGGTTCAAAGAGAACGGGATACGAAGGGGAGTGTGGCACTTCGATCCCTTTTGCCCATGGTTCTAAAGTGATGTAAGTCGAGCTTTCTGATCTCTATTAGTCTATAAAAAATCTAAATTTTTATTCTTTCTTAGGAAAGCTCTCGGCTTATCGAGACCACTCAACCATAGGTCTGGATCAGTCGGGGGGTCCATTCTCCCACTTCTCTCTTGAGAGTTTTTTAAATGACCTAATTACCTACCACCTTAGGTTCAACATATAAAAACAACTTCTTTGAATTATCTCTTGATACAAATTTGTTACATGCATTTATTTCACGACACAAAAATAGAGTAAAGCAATTCCTTCTCAATAGTTCCTTTCGGAAAAAATAACTTTTACAATGTTTTCTGTTTAAATATATTATTCTCTCCAAGTTCACTTCCTCAACTAGTATTGGAACTTCCAAGATACTCTCTGGAATTCAAAGGGTAGTTGACACTTCGTAAGAGCCTAAGGAGTTTATGACCAGAGTCCCCTAGTATCCTCACCTCCTCTTGCTGACTAGAGTTCCCTACAACAAGACCTTTCGCATCATGATTGGTCTATACTTACTAACGCGAAACAAAAAAAGAAAACCCCTTGGAGTAGGTTTTATTCATGCTGGCCTTGGGGAGATCTAGCGCCATTAAGGACATTGCCTCAGTCGGTGTTCTATGCTCACTAGAATACTTAGTTGGCGATTTGTACTCGGTCATCCATCTTTTAGCATGATGATTTTAGGAAAGATTAGTACCCAACTTACAATCACGAACACCTTAATTCAAATGCATTAACCATAAAAATTTAACAAATTTATTTCCAAGACAAATATTTACTTTCCAAAAACAATAATATCAAGGCAAAACTTAACATAAGTGGTAATACATTCCAATAGTCTTCTCAGATTTCCCCTTCCTTGGAATCTAGTTTGGACTGAATCTAAACAAGAATTCTATTCTTGAGAATAACTCCCTTGGAGTTTCGTGGGTCCTTGCCCGCAATAAAAAAATCTTGGTTAGTATTATTACGAAAAGTATTCTTTCGACAATTCCATCTTAAGGTCTTTTATATATTGAGAATTAGCATCCGTGATTATCCATCAGAGGTTTCATTATATCAATACAAATAAAAAATATTAAGTCTTTTAGGGACACAGTACCTTCTTTGTACTCTCCTTGGTACATCTTGTACAAGCCCAAGTTACCCCTTGGAATTTGCGGTTAAGAATTCCTTTAAAATATTATATGAACGAAGTGAATAAAATCCTATTTTACGAATGCAGCTTTTGTTGCCAATTCATGGGATGATGACCTGCTAGTTGCCTTTATTATAAAAATATAGTACTTGGGGATCCATGACGAGTGCTTAGTTGATGGTATTCGCAGCCTCGTTTGTAATCCCACTACTACTCGTCATTCCATTTTTTTAGTGATTACGTCCATAACGTTATTGGTAGCTCCTACCTCCGTGACATTCATAACTTTCTTCTTCGGGGCCATGGTATTTAATCGTGAGATCATAGAGGGGATTTTTGGCAAGAGAGCTTGGGGTCGTTGCAATTGGATTGATGGGAATTGATTAATGGGGGTTGGCGGATCACTAGCAGTTTAGGAAAATTGAGAAGAGTCTTGATTTCATAGGAAAGTAGGATAAAAGGGATGGAGAATTCGATTCTAAGAGCTTGCGGAGTATCCTCATTGTCTTCATGATGAGAATTCATGTCCTCGTGCTTCTCTTTCCCCACTCCCTCTTGCTCTATACTCATTGGATGGAGAAATAGATTCTAAGAGCTTGCGGAGTATCCTCATTGTCTTCATGATGAGAATTCATGTCCTCACGCTTCTCTTGCCCCACTCCCTCTTGCTCTATACTCCTGAGAAGGGCCTCTCCTCTCTTGCTCAGGCTGCTCTCCAATGGCTCCTCATGCCTCGTATTTATAGTAGCTAAATTGAAGAAGAAGGGTTGTGGCCAAGAAGAGGAGCTCTTTATGGAGGGTATCTTGGCAAATCAGTAATTTAGAAGCTTTTAAGATGCAATCTGATGCTGGTGATTTGATCTTTGAGGTCTAGAGAGGCTGCAGAGATTCCATGACTGATTCACCTAGCTCTCAGATGATCTTGCTTCAATCTAAGCCTCTCGTCGAACTAAGAAGAGAGGGAGATTGCTAGAGTTATCTACCATGATATAGGAGGAGAATTCAGGCTTTTTCTTCAGCAATTAGGGACTCCAAATTTGGGAGCATGAGGCACTATTTTTTTAAATTTCGAATGAAACAGGGGATATTGGTTACATAGTGATTTTTTGTCAATCCAAGTGGCATCCTCTTCAGGGTAGTCTTTCCACTAGGACGAGATATTCTCTAAGGGTTTTGCTTCTTAGAGTCTTCTCCCGCATGTCAAGTATCTTTTGTTGTTGAAGTTTGAGGATTCCTTGACTTAGCATCACAATTTGTTGGTCATTAAGTACATGGTCTGGGTTAGAATCACAAGCTTTCAATAGGCTGACATGAAATACATTATGTACTTTCAAGTTATTAGGAAGTTGCAGCTTGTAAGCATTTGGTCCTAGACACTTTAGCACCTTATATGGCCCACAATACCTGGGACTTGGCTTCTTGAATTCCCCCAAAGATAAGGAACTTTTGTTTGGAAGAACTTGTAGGAAAACCATGTCACCTTCTTTGAAAATGCGTTCTTTCCTTCATTGATTGGCATATGCTTTCTGTCAATCCTTGGCGGCAAGAATCTCTTACCTTATAGTCTTCACTTGTTGATCAATTTCTTCCAGCATTTGCCTAGATGCTTCTATCCGTAGGGTAGGATCGAAAAAGTTTAATGGTGTAAGACAATCTTGCCCATATAGTGCGTAAAAAGGAGTCATTTGAATACTTTGATGGTATGACACATTGTAGGCAAATTCAACTAAGGTTAGTAGGTATTGGATCCACCATTTGGGCTCCCTATTACAATAAGCTCTGAGTATGTCTTCAATAACTTGGTTGAACCTCTCTGTTTGACCAACGGTTTGGGGATGGTAAGCAGTACTGAAGAAGAAGAGCTAGGTTCCTAGAGCTTCAAACAAACTCTTCCAAAAGTTTGATGTGAAGAGAGAATCACAGTCGCTAATGATTCTCTGGGGTAACCGATGTAACCTAAAAATTTCCTTAATGAAAAGCATGGCGATATCGAAAGCCTTGTAATTGGTTTTTATAGTTATAAGGTGCGTATTTTTTGTTAGCATATCAATGATACCACTATGGAGTTATATCCTCCTTGTACTAGGGGCAATACAACTATGAAGTCCATGTTGATGTATTCCCATTTCAGTTGAGGGATGTCAAGTGACTGGAGCTTTCCTGGCAACCTGGCACATTTGGCCTTAATTTGTTAGAAGTTTAGGCATTTGGTGACATACTTGAGTACATCACCCTTGAGTCTTTCCCAATACAAGCTTCTTTTGATTGTATTAAGAGTCTTACCATAACCAGATGACCCGAAAATGGAGAATCATGAGCTTCCCAGTATTTTCCTTTTGAGTTCATGACTTGTAGGAATACATAGCCTTATCCTATAATAGGCAAGCTCCTCGTTTATGAAAAAATCTTGATACTTAGTCTTGAGTTTTGGATTTGAATCCTTGACGGAATTTTCTCTTAACAATCTCTGATAGCTTGGATCCTTCACTGCCTCTTCTTTAGCCATTTCTATGAGAGGGTTAGTGAGCATTGAAATCATTGTAGCAAGAGTTTCGGCTGTAGAGGGTTCCTTTAGAATTAGGGCATTAAGAAATGATTTACGACTGAGGGCATCTGCAATCACATTCTCCTTGCCTGCTCTATATTTGATTTCAAAGTCAAATTCTTGCAAGGTCTCAATCCAGCGGCGTTGTCTCATATTGAGATTTGGTTGAGTAAAAATCCACCTTAGGCTTTTATGATCGATGACTAGAGAAAACCTATTACCAAGCAGGTAATGTCTCCATAATTTAAAGGCATGAATTACAACAAGTAATTCTAGATTATGCGTAGCATAGTTTTTTTTGTGGATATTTAATTTTCTTGAAGTATAGGCTATTGGATGTCCTTCTTGCAAAAGCACACAACCCAAAGCAAGAGAGCTTGCCATCAATTTATGACTTTGAATTCATTGCTTAGGTTAGGTAGCCTTAAGATAGGGGTAGTTACCACACTTTGCTTAAGCTTCTCAAAGCTAAATTGTTATGTTGACACCCATATAATGGAGACCTACTTTTTGAGAAGGTCAGTGAGAGGCGTGGCGATTGAGACATAGTCTTTAATGAAGACTCTATACCAACCCATTAGTCTTAGAAAGCTTCGCACTTCCTTGACCATTGTTGGGAGTGGCCAATCTTGTACATCTCGAACCTTGTTAGGATCCACTGAAATGCCGTCTAACGATACTATGAATCCTAAATATTCAATTTGCTTTTTGAAAAATGCATATTTTTTCTTTTTAGCATACAGTTTGTGGGCTCTCATTGTTTCAAGAACTACTCATAGGTAGTCCATGGTCTTCTTCATTCTTGGAATATGTTAAGATATTATCAAAGAAGACGAGGACAAAGTTGTCAAGGTAGGATAAGAAAATGTCTTACATCAACCTATTGAAGGTGGCAAGAGCATTTGTTGATCCAAATGACATTACGATAAACTCATTAAATGACCGTATCTTGTGTTAAAAGCAATTTTAGGGATATCTTCCTCCCTAATTCTTATTTGATAATAGCTTGATCTAAGATCGATCTTTGAAAAGACATTTTCTCCCTAGAGTCGGTCAAGCAAGTCGTCTATCCTGAGAATTGGATATTTGTTTTTCACAGTCACCTGGTTTAGTCCACGGTAATCGATACAAAGATAGAGTGTTCCGTCTTTCTTTTTCTGAAATAGTATCGGGGCTCCCCATGGTGAATTACTTGGCCGGATGTATCCCTATCTTGAGTTGTTCTTTTAGCTCAATGGCTTCAAGAATTGACATTCAGTAGAGCCATTTGGTGACGAGGGCAACGCTTGGAATGAGTTGAATTTCATGATCTACTTCCCTTGCTGGTGGAAGCTCTGTCAAGTCTTCTGGAAAAACATCCGCATATTCTTTTAGCCAAGATGGTTGATCCTTGGCTTCACTATCCTGCTCGACCTTGTTGAGTTTAATTAGATAGACGAGCAATCCTTTCTTTAGCCCTTTTACTATTTGGGAAGCTTTAGCCAGCTGAACCTTAGGGTTCCTTGCTTCTCCCTGAGTGGCTACTTGTTTTCCCTTTGAGGTTTGAAATGTGATTTGGCCCTTTTCACAATGGATATGGGAATTTTGAATAATATTCAACATATAAAACCTCCTCTCTCTCTTCTATTTAGGGTTTTGCTTGCGATGGGTAGGTTGAGAGATGTTTCCATGTAAAATTTTTCATAATGTAAGCAATAAATACACACTAAAATATAAAAATGGGAGGAAACTAAGGCAAATCCTCATGCTTTACCTCCATTATACTTGCACAAGCATATCCCTAATTTTTCATAAATTTTCACGTACAAAGACTATTTTTCTCCATTTTCTTTGTCTCAAAATCCTATTAGGGTATTTTTTCTTATTTTCTTTACAAAAAATATTGTATTTTTTTTCCAAATTCAAGAAATTAGTTCAAACACTATTCCATCATCACATTTAATATCATTCCATATGAGCATGATTTGATAATCTGAAACCAAGAAAAGCATCATTTTTCAACTTAAAACATGTATTTTGGATTTTCAAAAAGTATAACTCATAAGTGTAGACACATGCTCTATATTTTATGGTTCACAACCTTCACATATATCACAACCAAGCTTCAAATAAATTTTCATCACATATGAACATGAATTGAGCCATGAAATGTAAAAAAGAATCCAAATTTTCATTAAAAAAGAGGCTTACTGCCATTTTTCATGTTTTGGGTCTCAAGAACTGATTTTACGGATAGTGATTGGACCCATAGCTGGTCTCCAAACAGTGCTGGTCATCACCACTCAACATCAATATAGACCCACATCAATTTGATTTAAGTCGAACAAGTGATCTCCATCCTGATCTTCTCACAAGAATTCCCACATGAATAGCCCACAAAAGGAGAGAGAGTGAGGAGAGAGAAAGTCCATTATTCATGAAGGTGGAGGTGGCGATCATTGAAAGTGAAAAAGTGAAGGAGCAAGTTGATATGATTGATGGATATGGTTGTTCTTGAGCTCTCTAGCCTCCCCCCTTCGATGGCCCTTGGCCACATGAAAAATTGGGAGGTTGGGGAGGCCCCAAAGGTCACCACCCCTTAAGCCTCTTTGCATTGGTCTTTGGTCCCTTCATTCTCAGGCACCCAAATCTCCAATTTTCGATGTCCAAATCAAAGTTTGCAATTTTTTGCATGACCGCCTTGGAGTCCCGAACTGCCTGGAACTTGTTCCACTTCATTATTTTGACACCTAGAAAAATTACTAAAATCCGAGACTACTGCAAGGTCCATCTTTAGAAGCGCTTTTAAGTCCCCCCTTCCATGACTGCTTAACATTGTCAGGTCCCCATCCCCCACTTCCAGCAAGCTTCTATTTTTGCCTCAATTTAACAAGCGTTGGTACATTTCTAGCTTTTTTTAAAGCTTAAAATCGTGTTCTCAGCTTGCATGATTGCTACCATCTTGGTGGGGTCAATAATAATGCCATCTTCAGAAATAATATGGCCTAATAAAACAACTCCTCTAGCAACAAACATACATTTTAGAGGATTTAAAATTAAACTTCCCTCGCGGTAGTGTGTGAGGTAGAGTTGGAGTGCATCAAATGGAGCATGTCTTTTCCAAAAACACTAAAATCATCTAGAAAGGATCTCATAAAATCAATCAAATAAGGCCCAAAGATCTTTTGCATGTCTCTTTGAAAAGAGTTTGGAGCGTTCTTAGGGCCAAACCACATCACTGTTACAAATGTACACTCCCCATGATGTGATGAAACCATTGAAACCATTGAGAAAAGAGTACATCTCATGGCTAGCCACTTCATCCAAAATAATATCCAAGTAGGGAATGGAGAAGGGATCCGGGATTGTGGCTGCATTAAGCTTTGTGTAGTCTGCAATACTTGTAGCTTCTTGTTCTTTTTAGAAGCTATACAATCAAAGAAATCCAATCAGATTGATCTACTGGAGCAATGAATCCAACTCATAGTAGTTGATCTAGCTCTTCTTTGACATGTTTCGCCATGTAAGGGTTCATCCTATAGCACTGCATCTAGACTAGAATACTGATTTCAGAGGAATGTGGTGCTAATAGAAGTGAGGATCCACTCCTTTCATTTTTGAGTATTCCCAAGCGAAAACATCTTTAAACTTAATGAGCAAATTGATGAGTTGCTATCAGAGCTCTAGTTGGTGGGTATTGATCTTTACTGTTTGGCCTTTTCAAGAACCAAGAAACACTATGGTTAGTTCATCTTTCTTCACCCTTGTGAATTTTTACATTTGCATCTCAAACTCACACTCTTGTCTTAGGATTTTCTTTATTTTAGCTTAATCAATCTAACCAATATCGATAGTTTTTGTTGCGCAATCCAAGTTCTAGATTTTAGAATTTGTGGAGTAATGTCCTCCTCCTTTTTTTGTGGGGTTTTGGGCTACATACTATGGAGCTGCATGTATTATTCACTGATTTATAACACATTAATGAGACACCAAGGCTATAAGCCTTCTGGAATTCCTCTTCCTCATCATCACTTAAGCCTTCTACCATATTGACTATTTCGGCGACAACCAACAGTGTGGTGTAGTGGGGCAACATGGGTTAAGCCTTCTGCCATATTGACTATTTTAGTGTCTATAATGTGGTGTAGGTGGGGCAACATTGGTTAAGAACACTATCACTTTATGTTGATTAATGTGGATTGTAAGTTTTTATTTATCCCAACACAATCAAAGAAACCAAGAGTTGAATTTCTCCCTACAATAGGCAGTGGCTTAACATTGGTTAAGCCTTCTACCATATTAACTTCTAGTAACATTCACTTTATGTTAAGAATAGTATCTAGTTTCAAAGGAATCTGGTGCCAAGGTCTTCCCAACAATAGGCACTAATCTTCACCAGCATGCTCCATATTCAACACAACCAAAGAAACCAAGAATTGAATTGTAGCAGTTTTAAAAAGTATAGAGTATATGATAATAAGAGGCCTTACCCATTTGTTAATTGGCCATTCTTACCAAGAATGGGGTTGGTTTTCAATCCATTTATCCCAATTCTTGACAAGGTGCCAATGTGGTAATATTGACATCCAATCCACTGTCAAGCAAGACGTTTTGGGTGGTTTGATCCTTACATCATCGAACAAGAATAACCTAAATGGTCGGATTAGATAGGGGGCCTAGTACCATTGGCTCTTGCTAGACTTTATGAACTATTTCCTTTAGAGCATTAGCAATCATAGCCACTACTTCCAATTCTAGTAATACTGGGTGCTCTAGCTAAATCATCTTCAAGAGAGGTGATCCTTGAAAGCTAGTACAAGATTCAAAATGTCACCTAATGGGGTAGTAATATTCATTGGTTCTCATCTGGTTGATACTTCAGATGACTCTGGAATAGTCAAAATGCTTGGCATATTCTCTTCTGCCCTATTGCAAGCTTAGCATTAGTTTATTGGCTTCTACTTCCTTTGAGATTAGCATTCGGGGTTTTGCCCTATCTCTGTCTGGGGTGATCTTCTAGATTCCTCTTGCCATCTTTATCGGGGTTATCATCTAGTACTTGGCTCTTTTGCTTGCTAGGATAAACTTCTCATTTCTTTCCTTTATGAATATCAAGGTGACCCCATGGATTCTTAACTCCACTGGATTGCTAATCCTCTCTTGCAATTTGGTTGTTTCTCTCCTGCTTTGGGGTTGCTACTTCCCATGAAAATTCCTACTATAGTTTTGACTTCATAGACTCTAAGCCTATGGGCAATTCAAGATTTAACTGACTCCATCCTAGATGTGGATTTATCTTCACACCTCGTTGCATTCCCTGAGCTAGTGTGATATGGGCATTGGATTGCAGATTTTTCCCTATGTGTGAGCTACTAGACCAAGTTCTATGTTTAACATCTGGATTAGAGCTTGAGGTTGAACATTTCATCGCACTACTGGATCACCTACTAACCATCCTACCACTTGATGGCAAAGTTTCTCTTACTCTATCTACAAAGTTCTAGTCTATTAAGGAGGTACCAATGACTTCAAAAGGGTATTACATGATTTTCTTTACAATACAAATAAGAAGAAGGTCGCGACAGAAGTGCAAGTGAATGAAAATGTGACCTCTACTGAAGAACATGTTGAAAGATGTGGTGGATCATTAGTTATTAACCTTTTGTACTTTCAATTCAAGGTAGGGATGCGACACATGTTGATTTTACATACTAAACAATTGTATAATGCAAGATATATAAGTTTTTTGTTGTGTTATTAACATATTTTATATTATTAAATTTAGTAAATATTTATATTTTATATATGATCACTTACATCCTTTATGTTTCTCATACAAGGTTTTTATAGTGAATTCATTTGAGTATATAATTGTCATGTACTAAGTATTCATAGAATACATGTTCAGCTTTGACATAAGATCCTTGAAAGGAGTGAGCAGGAGTGAAACAGGAGAGTACAAGAGCAAGATATGGAGGCTTGAACTCAAGAGAGAAAGACTAATGTGTGGGAATTCCCAATAGTCACAATGTGTGACCTACCTTTCCTTTATTATTCTATCATAGTAAATAATAAGGAGTAAAGATGGTAGTGATGCCAGGACGCCACCTATAGTATATAGATATGTGGCACCAAGTACAAGATAAATATAGGCAGCTAGGCATATGTGGCCTTTAACCCCCAACAATCTCCCACTTAAAGGAAAATGTACCTAGAGTGAGGAAAAAAGCACAACACATACATATGGGTATAACTAGGTGAGGGAAGATATAATCTCATCCTACACCCATCATGTTCCTAAGGAAGGCATAATGTTCCATTGGGAGACTTTTAGTGAGCAGATCAGTAGGATCCTTGTTTATAGAGATATTGACAAGCTCTATGTGCTTGTCCTTGATCACCTCTTTGATGAAGTGATAACACAAATCAATGTGCTTAGTCTTCACATGAAAGACCACATTGTGGGCCAACTAGATGGCATTCCTAGAATCCAAATGCAAGGTATAAGTCATAGAAGGAGTTCTAAGGTCTACAACAACCAAACAATCTAACCATAGGGTCTTCTTGCAAGCCTTAGTGGTAGCAATATATTCAGGCTTAGTTGTATAGACAAGGCAGTGTATTTTCACACCCTAAACATCCAAGAAATAACACCTTCAATAAAGGTGAAGTCATAGCTAGAAGTGGACTTTCTACTATCTGCATCTCTTGCATAATCAAAGTCAATATAACCCACAAGTCCAATATCCTAGCTCTAATAGCAAAGGCATAAGTCTAGAGTGTCCCTAAGGTACCTCATGATACCCTTCATGGCATCCCAATGTCATTTTCTAGGTATTAGCATTTAATGAGCCACAACTCCCACTACAAATGCTATGTCAAGTCTAATGGTTATCATGGCATATATCAAGCTGCCCATTGTGGATGCATATGAAATCTTGGCACTCTCAGCCTTCTCATCATCTGACTAGGGACAATTTTCCTGACTCACAATCACATGGGAAGATAAAGGAGTACCAATGGGTTTAACATTCTACATATGGAACCACTCAAGTATAATGTGAATATACTCATTTTGCGAGATAAGTAGAGGAGTCCTTTAGAGAATTACATGAAATACTCGTACCAAGTATATAAGAAGCATGCTCCATATCCTTCATCTCAAAGCTACTCTTGAGCTAAGTCTTTAGAGCATCTAACTCATCAATGAGCACTCCAATAATCAACATATCATCAATGTACAAAGCCCTTAGACTGTCGAATATAAGTGTCCTCATGTAAGTCTCTATGTAGAAAAGCCATCATAACATCCATCTAATATTAGTCTAGCACTTTGTTTTCATGCTCAAAACCCTTTGCAACAACCAAATGGGCCCTAAATGTTTGCTTAGGATGATTAGGGGTGCTCTTCAACTTATACATCCAATTGTATGGCAATGCATGCTTTACACTAGATAGGAAAACCAAATCCCACATATGATTTTTTCTGCCAATGAGTCAAACTCAAACAACATAACCCTCTCCCAAAAAAATTGTCACCTCTACACATAGCCTCCTCAAAAGTAAGGGGCTCATCAAAATTTATTGCCATGAATAATCCATAGAGTGCTCATAACAATCAAGAGGATGTGAGGCTCTAGCATAGTATCCCAAAATTGGTTGTGGAGCCTATACATCATGTCCTCTCTCTCCAACATCAATATGATCTTGCACAATAGGTGGATATTGGGTCATTAGAGCATCAATAGCGTGTGTAGATTATTTAACGGGGGCTAAATCTATGGTAAGAGGAGGTTTCTCTTGAAAGTTCACCTTGTGCATTTCAATCACCTACTTAGGTTTCTTGTGCATCTTATTCTCAATGAACACAACATCATGGCTATATATAACTTTCCTATGGATCCTAAAGTCAATAGCCCATCTCAACTGCATCACCATATCCAAGAAAGATACATTTGAAAGACAAAATTTGAATCCAATTTTTTGTACTTATCTTTGGGAATATGGCAAAATTCCTTACATCTAAAGAGTCTCAAGTGTGCATATGAAGAATATTTACTAGACCATACCTCCTCTGCACAATGGTACCACCAAGAGTAGGGCATGGAAACTTGATAATCAATTGAATTAAAGTAGAGTGGTGTTGGGACCAAAAATGGACCCAATGCTAGCTCTAGGGGTCTAGCTGGGCCTCCTAACCTCACCTAAACAACCCCAGGATCTCGCCAGAGTGCATAGACACTATGAGCCAATTTAACCAAAGAATGTGTTTGTAGATACTATTTCTAAATCATAGTCCAATGTGATGCGTTTGTAGATACTATTTCTAAATCATAGTCCAATGTGATGCCCTTCCCAAATCCAAGAAATCGGATTACCCAAACATAATAGTGTCTAGCACCTCGTAACACAAACGAAGGGAGCACCCCCCCAGTTTATCCCTGTGACCCCACAACGACTCTTCTACACCTTAGGGATTAGCGCCATGATGTATCATTTCAACATATAAAACATACACAACATAGTTCTTTCTTTTAATGAAATGTTCCAGAAGATAATTCCAATCCTTATCACATCACAAAGAAAATGATAACACTAGACCTACAGTGCTTAAGAAACCTCACACTCTACGCAGGCCAGTCATTCAAAAACAAGTGCTATGCATCCAAGAGATAAGTTCCTTGATACTATGTATGGGAATGTGGATACAAAGGGAATGCCATAGAGTGTACACACAAGAAACTCATAAATCAAACAATGTGGATGTGCACAAACAATTCTTTTCATGACTTCACTACATCGCAATGCATCGTTACTAAGGCAACACCGAAATAATCTGTGCTATTGCTCTTTTTCCTAAATCTTAAATCAAATGAGTCCTATGTGTTGAAATATCCATAAAATTAGTATTCCACATGATACTCAACTTTCCACAGTCCTTTCCCCTATCGTTTAAAAGTTTTATTGCATGGGTGTGGTAGGTGTAAAGCACATTTTTATGTGAAAAAGTAATAAATTCATACTATAATCTAAAGATATTTGAGATTAAACCTCATGTCCTAGCCCCATCATACATTCACAAATATATTCATATTTTTTGGTAATTTTTTCATGTGTAAAATCTATTTTTCTCCATTTTTGTGACCAAAACCGTATTTTTTGAGTACTCTTCTTTATTTTATTTATACATAGTATTTTATTTTTTGATTTTTTTGAGTCAATAAATTAAGTAATACTCTAATCCATCTTCATATTTACTTTTATCCCACATGAGTAAGATTTGATTGCTCGAAATAACAAAAACTATCATTTTTCCCTTAAACACACCCTTTTTGGGTCTTAAAAAATTAATAACTCATAATTTCAACTGTAATTTATGGATTTTATGACACACAACCCTCAACCATATTGCAACCAAGCTCCAAACAAATTTTCATTGCATATGAATAAGATTTACATCATGAAATGTCAAAAAAATTCAAATTTTCAGTAAAAAGAGGCTTACAGATATTTTTCAAGTTTTGGGCTTCAATAATTGAATTTTTGAGGAGCCACCAAACCTGCCATTGATCCCCACGCACTGCTGGTCATCGCTCCTCAGTGACAATATGATTCCATCACAATCCGGTTCAAGCTAGACAACCGGCCAATCTATTCCCATTCATTTGCGCATGAATCACCGAGAGAGAGGGAGAAGAGGCTTGGCCACAAGAAGCTTCGGTACAGTAAGAGGCTGACTCCAGGTACTCCATTGAATTTATTTAGTATTAAGACAATAAACCATTAACCGCACCTGCACCAAACAAATACATGGCCCTCTTGGCCTTAATGGGTCATTTTAATTTATCAACCACATGGTTTTCTTGGCATATACATTGCATCCTATCAGACTAACCAAGATATCAAAAAGAATGACACACAATGCAAGGGCTAGTCTCATGCCACATATGCAAGCTAGCCCACTGCAATCTGAACATTAGTTTGATTTTGGCATTTTGTATATCCACAAGTCCAAGCCTTCCCATTGATATAATGTCAATGTGGGCTATCTCTTCTTGGGTACTATTAACTAAATGAATGATCTCGTTCAAATAGACTGGTCCTTCCAGCTTCCCAAAGACCTTTCCTATAGAGAGAGATCTAAGGATTTAGGTTCATTAAAAAATTCCCTATTTGGATTATTGCATGTGACATTGCTACAATCCAAACTAGGTAGGGTTTCAATCCTAGGCCCATCACCTATATACATCCCAAAATGGTGCACAATATTAGATATATCATGATGACCTCTTGTCTCATCCACTTGTGGGAATTGACCATGATATGTCCACTTGGGACTCTTTGTTTTTCATCTAATCCACCAGCCACACTTTTAGAGGTTTTGGGCTTCCAAACCCATCTCTTTTCCATCATTGCATGGCTTGAATGGATGCCACCATTTCTTCTATTTTTATATTCTTTCATGATGATAGATCGATCTCAGTTCACTTGCTCCCTATCACTTTCTCTAAATCGGATCCTTTTACTAGATCCACCCCTAAATGGGTCCTTACCATCATGAACCCTAGGTTTCCTATCACCTAGACTGTAACATACCCCTGTAACATACCCGCCTTTGATTACGTGACAAGTAACATTTTAGTAGTCCCCCAAAGTTTACCTTCTAGCCATCGCCATCCGTAATCTAACTAGAATGATCGGATTTAGCCCGGCTGGTTAACCCTAGGTCTACCCCGCAAGGGAAGCATCCTGCGGTTACCCATGGAGAACCGACCCAAAGGTTCCTAATTGATCTAACATTCACCTATCAACAACTAACTCACACCCAGAGGTGTCCTTCGAGAGGCTTCTTGTTCAAAAGGAGCAATTGCCATTACCCTTGCTTCATGGAGTACAACGCTTTTTTCTAGTAGCAATGCTCTGGCATAGCCGCCGCACCTTTCCCCTAAGATAATTTATAGTTTAGGTTCTAAGACCAAACCCTAGCTAAGTCAGTGAATCAGCCCTTCCTAGAGTTTCAAGTAATGAACCCTTTCCCTAGCAATCGACACTTGAGTTTCAAGTAATGAACCCTTTCCCTTGGAATTTAACTAGGGATATCTAGAATTTGAGTCTCTAACTTCCCAATTCTTGTAACCAAGTTTCTTGACCTTAAGTCAGCATTTCTTAAGAGACTTATCTTATTTCTATTGAACTTGAATAGAACTATTTTAGAAAAAAAAACCTATGGTATTGCAGTTGGTAAAGGGTCGTTATCCGCACCCATGACTCCGTTTGTGGCTCCCGTACTTGCAACTCCAATTGTTGCTTCCACGTTAGTAGGGTTATTGGTGATTTTCGCTTCTGAATTCTTTTTCTTTGGGGCCATGATAGAATAGAGATGAGAGTAGAGGTATGATAGAATAGGATAGAGTTCTTCAGTGTCTTCTCTTCTTAGATCAGAGTAGAAGAGGATGAGAGACCTTCAGCATATCCCCTTCCTTGGGTTGATGCCTCTTCGTCTCATGGAGCAGAGTCTCCTCCATCTCGATTAGCATCTCGTCCCATCAAGATTGCTCTTGTCGCCCTCCTTCTCGATCAGCACCTTGTCCCGTAAGGATTGCTCTTTTTGCTCCTCGTCTCGTGGGAGCCATGGAAGAAGCCTGACGGGTTCGGGCAGTACTTCTGCATAGGGTTGGAGAGAGAGAAAGAGAGAGAGAGAGAGAGAGAGAGAGAGAGAGAGAGAGAGAGAGAGAGAGAGAGAGAGAGAGAGAGAGAGAGGCTGATTACAACAGAGCTTCACCGAATCAATAGCAGCAGTAGAGAAACTTTTGCATGGATCGTTGTGTGTCTGTGTATTTCTTACGTGATGCTCTACCCTTGTTTATATAGTAGTGAGAGAGGGGGCATAAAGAGAGGGCGCCTACTTTTTGGCGTTTCTGATTACATCATTGATGACAAGATTTTGTTTTTTTCTACCCTACAACTTGTTTGGATCATAACTTCGTCGTATGAACTCCAGATATAGACGTTTGGGTACTTAAAATGATCGAAATGCATCCAATCAACAAGTTAGCGCATGAAGAATTGCAAAAATCTCTCAAAAATAGACGAAAATGATAATTTTTGTAAATCACATTATTTTTATCTATCTTTTGTCTTGGACGACTTATTCCCTTCAAAATAAGTCACAGTATATATTTGAATCCATCTAAAGTGAAAATTAAGTCATCTAAACATGATACTAGAGATTTCAGACTATTCTAGTAAACCAATCCTGCTTCCTATAAATCCTGTAGAGATTCTGCAGCGTTTTTTCTATGTGTGGACATGCAACACCATGTATATGCACCTTAAAATAAATTAAGTAATGAGGATATTACATTCTTCCCTCTTTAGAAAAATCGAGAAGTTCTTATCTCAAGAGAACTAGGGGTATTCTTTCGTAAGGGTTACCTCATCGACCCAAGTGGCATCCTCTTCAAGATAATCCTTCCACTGGATGAGATATTCTCTAAGGGTCCTATTCCTAAGGATTCTTTCTTTTACATCCAAGACTCTATCAGATTGAAGTTCAAGTAAACTTATGCTCGGCATTACAACTTGCTGATTATTAAGAATATGATTAGGATTACGTACATAGGGCTTCAAGAGATTGACATGGAATACATCATGAACTTTTAAGGTTTCAGGAAGTTGTAGCTTATAAGCATTAGGTCCAAGAGCCTTTATGACTTTGTAAGGTCCACAGTATCTTGGGCTTAGCTTCTTGAATTTTCCCAAGGATAAAGAACTCCTCTTTCAGCGTACACGGATAAAAACATTTTTCCCTTCTAGGAAGATTCGCTCTTTTCTCCCTAGGTCAGCATAGACTTTCTGTCGATTCTTGGTAGCATGTATGTCTTGCTTGATGGTTTTGACTTGTTTGTCCATTTCTTCAAGCATCTTTTTAGAAGCTTCAACGTTCAAGGTAGGGTCGGAGAAGTTTAGCGGGGTTAGGCATTCTTGCCCATATAGAGCTTGAAATGGGGTCATTTGGATGCTCTAATGATAGGACACATTATAAGAAAACTCCACCAAAGGTAGACATTGTATCCACCATCTAGGTTCTTTGCAACAATATTCCCTAAGTATGTCTTCAATGACCTGATTTACACGCTTTGTTTGTCCATCAGTTTGAGGGTGATAAGCTGTACTAAAACAAAGCTGTATACCGAGAGCTTCAAATAATCCCTTCCAAAAATGTGAAGTGAATAGAGAATCACGATCGCTGATAACTCTCTTTGGTAGTCCATGAAGTCTAAAGATTTCTTTGACAAATAACTTGGCAATATCTGAGGCTTTGTAGCTGGTTTTGACCGCAATAAGATGGGTAACCTTAGTCAACATATCCACAATTACCATGATCGAGTTGTATCCTCCTTGAACTGAGGGTAATCCAACTACAAAATCCATACTAATGCATTCCTATTTCATCTGAGGAATATCAAGTGGTTGTAGCTTTTTGGTAGCTTAACGGCTTTTATTCGTTGGCAACTCAAGCATTCGATTACGTATTTAAGTATGTCACTTTTGAGCTTTTCCCAACGATAGCTTTTCCTAACTGCGTTGAGAGTTTTGGCATAGCCAGGATGTCCTGAAAATGGGGAATCATGAGCTTCCCATAGTATCTTCTTCTTAAGATCTTGACTTGAAGGAATACATAATCTTGTCCTGAAATAGACAAGCTCTTCATCAACGGAGAAGCTAAGATATTTTGCCTTAAGCTTAGAGTCTTGTTCTTTATTCTGAATTTCCTTCAACATTATTTGATATTTGGGATCATTATTCACCTTCTCCTTGGCTAGCTCAATGATAGGATTGCTAGGCATTGATATCATTGTAGTTAGTGTTTGAGCTCTAAGAGGTTCTTCTGAGATAAGTGCATTGAGAAATGATTTGCGGCTTAAAGCATCTGCAATTACATTCTCTTTGCCTGGTCTATACTTGAGATCTCAAAATCATACTCTTGCAAGACTTCGATCCACTTATGTTGCCTCATATTTAGATCTGGTTGAGTGAAAATCCATTTAAGACTTTTATGGTCGATTATACCAGTGAGAATTTCTTCCCAAGTCGATAATGTCTCCATAACTTAAGAGCATGGATAATTGCAAGTAATTCCAAGTCATGAGTAAACTTCCACCACAGAGAGAAGTTGACCACGAAATCAAGCTAGTACTAAGAGTTGCACCAGTTGCAAAATGACAATATCGAATGTCCATTCCAGAAGCCATAGAACTAAAGGAACAACTCAAACAACTCTTAGATTAGGGATACATTAGACCTAGTAACTCACCCTGGGGAGCTCCGGTGTTATTTCAGAAAAAGAAGGATGGGACTCTCCGTCTCTGCATTGATTATCGAGGGCTAAATTAGTTAACAATAAAAACTAAGTATCCGATTCCAAGGATTTATGAACTACTTGATCGACTACAAGGAGCGAAGATTTTCTCCAAGATTGATCTCAGATCAGGGTATTACCATATCAAAATCAAGCAAGAAGATATTCCAAAAACTACTTTTAGGACAAGGTAAAGTCATTACGAGTTTATCGTAATGTCATTTGAATTAACCAACGCCCCTGCTACCTTCAACAGATTAATGCAATATATATTCAGACCTTATCTTGATGATTTTGTCATTGTATTCTTTGACGACATCTTAACGTATTCCAAGGATGAAGGAAGTCACGAGTCACAACTGTGGATAGTTCTTGAGACAATGCGGACTCACAAGTTGTATGCTAATAAGAAGAGGTGTGTGTTCTTCAAGAACCAAATCGAGTATTTAGGATTTATATTTTCAGGAGAGGGAATTTTTGTAGATCTGATATGTACAAGACTGACCACTTCCAACCATGGTAAGCGAAGTTCATAGCTTTTTGGGTTTAACAAGATGGTATCCGGTCTTTATCAAGAATTATGCCTTAATTGCTACACCCCTCACCGACCTACTTAAGAAGCAGGTTGCCATTAAATGGACCCAAGTTGAACAGTCTAGCTTGGACAGGCTCAAGCTAAGTTTAGTCATAGCTCTGATCCTCAAACTACCCAATCTTAGCAAAGAATTCAAAGTGGTGACCGATGCAAGCTCTCTTGCCTTAGGATGCGTACTCATGCAAGAAGGACATCCAGTAGCATATTCCTCCAAAAAATTGAAGACTCACGAGTTGGAAAGAAAATTGATCATAAAATTGCATAATTATTAGAACGTCACCCTGAATCTCAATACTACGAAAGCCCTGTCAAGATTGTGGGAGAGAAGGAAGGAGTCTCACTTGTAGCTTTCTCACTTACACAATGGGGGAATACACACAATGGTGGAGGCTGAAAACAGTTTTTCTCTTCTTAGTTGTGTAAGCCAAAAAAGAAGTGTAGTACAGAGAAATAGAAGAACCCTATATATGGGTCTCAAACCAAACTCAACTAACTAAGGTGGCATACTAACTGAGCCACGAACTAGAGTAGATAAGGATAGCTATCATCTAGCTATTATTCATGGGCAGTGTACTAACCGCATCTGCAGCTAACAAGTCGGTGACATAAATGCACAATGGTTACCCTGGCATATCACGAGTGGAGCTTGATATCTCAACACTCTCCCTCGAGCTCAATCCCAATTCCTACACACCAAGCATGTCTCTGAACTTGCATGACTTCTCTGCGCCCAATGCCTTCGTGAATATGTCAGCTACTTGATCCTCTGTGTTGTTATAAACTAGATCAATAAGACTTAGTAAAACCCTCTCCCGCACATAGTGATAATGCAACTCAATGTGCTTTGTTCTAGCATGATAGATTGGGTTATTTGCCAAGTGTATACTGCTCATGTTGTCACAATAAATGACAAATGGCCCATCTGTAAGCTGATGCATATCATAAAGTAGCTTATGCAACCAAGCTACCTCACATGCAGCCATTGCTGCACCCCAGTACTCGCCTTTGTGCTTGACAAGGCAACTGTAGGTTGTTTCTTGCTGCTCCAAGTGACTGCATCGCTCCCAAAAGATAACACATATCCACTTGGTAGATCGTCTATCAGAAATACTACCAGCCCAATCAGCATCAGTGTATCCATGCAACTGTATCTGAATCCTAGTCTCATAAAATAGTCCATACTACAATGTCGACTTCACATACCTGAGTATGCATCTAGCCGCATCCAAATGCGGTTTCCTTGGAGCTTACATAAACTGACTTACCAATCCAACAACATAGCTAAATCTGGCTTAGTAATAGTCATATAAATCAAACTTCCTACTATGCGTCTGTACATAGTAGAGTCTTCCAGAAGCTCACCTGCATTTGTGCTCAGCTTCACATTCTGCTCCAAAGGAACTGAAATAGGCTTACAGCCTATCATCCCATATTTGGACAGCATGTCCAATCCATACTGCCTCTGCAAGAACCATATCCCACTTGGTGATCTAATTACCTCAATGCCCAAGAAATAACGCAGCTCTCCCAAATCCTTCATCTCAAACTTCTGCTTCAATAGCATTTTCACATGAAGGATATCTTCATCACTATCACCTGTGATAATCAAATCATCAACATAAATGACGAGCAGCATAATACCTTTCTCTGTTTTTATCACATAAAGTGAGAAATTTGCCTTGGAAATCTGAAGCCAATAGTGACAAGATATTGTCCTATCTTGTCAGACCATGCTCTAGGTGCTTGCTTCAAGCCATACAAGGCTTTTTTCAACCTGCAAACAAACTTAGGATGAACAACATGCACATAACCTGGTGGCTGCTCCATATAGACCTCTTCTTGCAAATCACCATGCAAGAAGGCATTCTTTACATCCATCTGATGTAAAGACCATCCCTTTGATGCAGCCATAGCAATGACTGCTCTTACGGTTGCCATCCTTGCAACCGGACTAAATTTTTCTTCATAATCAATGCCATATGTTTGTGCATACCCCTTGACTACTAATCTTGCCTTGTATCTGTTCACAAAACCATCTGCATTGTGCTTCACCTTATAAACCCACTTACAACCAATTGCATTCTTATCTTTAGGCAAAGATACAAATTCCCATGTAGCATTTGCTTCCAAGGCATCCATTTCTTCATCCATGGCTTTCTCCCATTTTTCTTTTTCCATGGTTTGCTCAAAAGAAGTGGGTTCTGGTTCTTGTATCACTTTGACTATATAGGCATAGTGAATGGCTGTAAATCCATCATATTTCAGCCTATCCACAGGATACCTAGCTTTGGTAGACCTGTGCAAAGTAGGCTCACTTCTAGGTGCTCTCAAAACATCCCTGGTCTTCCTTACTCCAGGTGTAACAACAGAAGGAATACCCAACTCATCATCAATGCTCTGTTCTGAACCACTGGATTCACCATCCACATAAGAGTGACCTGTATTCACATCAAACATGGGCTGATCTACCTTCTCTTTTCCTTTTCGTGATACCTACATACCACTATCTGCATTGCTTTGAAGATATTCTCCTAATCTCAATTTGCCTGTCCATGGCGAAGAATATGAATCAACGCTAGAGGACACTCTAGGTCCACTAATATCTTGTGACTGCTGTTGTGAATTTTGTGTAGCATTACCATTTTGTGCATCTACATTATCAATCACATTTACTAGTTTATACCAGCTACTCATCTCATAAAAAACAACATCTCTGCTCACTGTAAACTTATGAGTAGAAGGGTTATAGCATCTATACCCTTTCTGCCTGTAGAGAGTAACCAATAAAGATGCACTTCTCAGCTTTTGGATCCAACTTGGATCTCAACTCATCTAGCACATGAACATAGGCAATGCAACCAAAAATTTTCAAATGAGAAATATCTGGTTTTCTACCAGTATACCTCTCCTATGGAGTCATGCCATGTATTGCTGCAGTGGGAGTCCTGTTCATTATGTAGATTGTTGTGGCAACTGCTTTAGCCTAGTAAAAATTTGGCAGGTCTTTTTCATTGAGCATGGCATGAGATACCTCTCCAATATGCTTGTTTTTTCTTTCTGCAATTCCATTTTGCTGTGGGGTATGACTACATGAATATTGTTGCTTTATACCATGCTCCTGCAAGAATCTTGCAAACTCATTTGAGAGGTACTCTCCCCCTCCATCTGACCTTAGGCATTTTATTTATAGGCTTGTTTCTTTTTCAACCATAGCTTTAAGAGTTTTGAAATGGCCAAAAACTTCACTTTTCTTTTTCATAAAATACACCCAAACTTTTCTGCTATAGTCGTCAATAAAAGTGACAAAATTTTGACAGCCTCCAATAGATGCAGCTTTAGTAGTCTACACATCAGAGTGGATCAATTCCAATGGCTTCTTACTCTCTTGAACATGTTTAGGAAATGGTTTCCTTGCCTGTTTTCCAAATTGACAGGCTTCACATACCTTATGCTTTTTTGCAACCTTGAATTTAGGCAATCCTGCAACAATATTTTGGGCTTGCATTGATTTAAGTCACTGTACATTAACATGACCAATGCGTTTATGCCAGATATCAATATCTGCAACTACACCAGTCCCATGTGCAAACATTGCTGTACTCAATTCAGGCATGTCTGCATCTAATGTAAACATTCTGCCCTTATTCTTTCCTTTTGCTATCAAGCAACCATTATTTTTCATATCCTCAACAAAGCATCCATGAGGATTAAATCTAACCTACAAGCCCTACTCAACCATTTGATCAACAGAAACCAAGTTCTTGGTGATATTCGGGACATGAAATACATCCGACAGATATTTCTTTTTCCCATCCTGCATAGACAAAGGAAATTTTCCAATCTGCACAATAGAATGTACAGTATCATCACCAGTCTCCACAAATCCTGGTTTTTCCATTTTCCTTGCATCCTGCATCCATTCTGCATGACCTGTCATGTGGTTTGATGCACCTGAGTCAACATACCACACATCGTTGCTTTCTTCTACACTTGTCACACAGAATTGGTCATGTGCTGCACCATAAACAAATGATAATTTCTGTCATCACCCTGTCTACTAGAAGATGCATAATTCCCTTGTTGCAATTTTCCATTCATGATGTCATTCTTCTTTTTATAGTCTTTAGCCATATGACCCATTTTACCACAGTAGTAGCATTCAACATTGTTGTTTGCATTTTAGCCTATTTGCCATCCACCACGACCACTTTGGCTCCCCCTACCTCTAGAGTTACCACGTCCTCCTCCATAGGATTGGTTTTCTTGAGTTTGCTGCATATTTTGATATCTACCACGGCCTCCTCTACCTCTACCTCTGCCTCTTCCAGCATTTGAGTAGAAGACAACTTCTTTAGAAGTTCCTCCTGAAGAAGATGCACCACCATTTCTCTGCTCCTCAGAATTTAGAAGAGCAATCAACTCCTCAAAATCAGAAAATCTTTCACGGACGGAAATGAATGTTCGGGACTGTGCATAATCCTTTTCTAGACCATTTAAGGTCACAGAAACTAAATCATCATCTTCCAATGGCGACCCAATGGAAGCAAGTGTATCTGCAATCTTCTTCACCTTCATGTGGTAGTCATTGATGCTCATACTTTCTCTTTGCACATTGTGCAACTCTTGCTTGAGCTGCATTTTCCTGGCTTGCGTATTTGTGCTATACATTTTTGACAAAGTATCCCATGTCTCCTTTGGCGTACTTGCATCCTGAATATGTACAATCATAGAGTCTGAAATACTAATAGACAGCCAGTACATAACTTTTCTGGCTCTCATGTGCCATCCTTTGAATGCCTGCATTTGCTATTGATTGGGAACATCAGGAAGAACTGGTTTTTCTTCATTTCCTGCAACGAATTTCCAATATCCTTTTTTCATAAGGAAATTTGTCATTCTAAACTTCCATGCTTGGAAGTTGTTCTTGTCAAGCTTTTCAGTGACAATCTGTGAAAGAGAATCAGACGCCATTACAGAACACTACAAAAAATTCTGTCACTGCAAAAAACACAGCTTTAGCCTCACAAGGGCAAATCTGCAAAACTGACAAAAGTGGTATTTGACCACACAGTCACTTCCTAGTGACGATTTTGCATCAACAGGCAACAAGGATGATTCTGTAACTCCCAATGGCTCTGTGCACAGGCATACGATGCAGTTTCTACGGTAACTCTTCACCGACCTGCAGGACAGTGGTCGCACATAAAAAAACAGGGCCTTTTCCTGAGTGCGTGTGGAAAACTTCCGCCTCCAAAACAAGCCTCGAAATGGCCTCGAATAAAAAAAACAAGGCAACCTAAGGCTAAAGCCCTCTCCCGTAGCATATACTGCCCTCTTGCTATATCACGAAGGGCGTCTTAATCTGAGACAATGCACTCTTGCACTTTCCGGTTGTGCTACCTGCAGAGACTTGCTCCCAAACTCGAAAAATGAAAGCAACATTGGTCCTCTTACCAGAACACCGCGAACTTGGTTTGCTTTCTTGAGCTCCTTACCATGAACCAGGCTCTGATACCATGTCAAGGTTGTGGGAGAGAAGGAAGGAGTCTCACTTGTAGCTTTCTCACTTACACAATGGGGGAATACACACAAAGGTGGAGGTTGAAAACAAATTTCCTCTTCTTAGTTGTGTAAGCCAAAAGAACTCTAGTACAGAGAAATAGAAGAACCCTATATATGGGTCTCAAACCAAACTCAACTAACTAAGGTGGCATACTAACTGAGCCACGAACTAGAGTAGATAAGGATAGCTGTCATCTAGCTATTATTCATGGGCGGTGTACCAACCGCATCTGAAGCTAACAAGTCGGTGACATAAATGCACAACGGTAACCCTAGCATATCACGAGTGGAGCTCGATATCTGAACAAGCCCAAGAGAAGAAATTTCTTCTCAAGCAATACAAGCCACCGAAGTTTGATGATAAAGGAAGGGACATTCCAACTGAAGCAGAAACATGGATATAATCTATGGAAGACTATTTCATTGTTGCAAGGAATACGCCATCAAATCAAGTCGCCATGATTGCCAAACTAAAACTCACAGAAGGTTCCTGTCTTTGGTGGAAATAATGGTGCAAGGACCAAAGAACGCCCAAAGGTGCTATCACTTGGGATAGAATTAAGGACGTGATACGTGGGGGATATCTTCCGCCCACACATCATGCCCAAAAGATGAACAAGTTTTTCAAACTAAAGTAGTTAAGCCTAAGCCTAGAAGCCTACTACTCCGAATTCACAGCACTTCTAAAATATGCATCCACGATGGATGTTTCACCACAAGTATCCAAATTTTGTAATGGTCCAAATTTGCCCTTGAATATACATCTTGAATCAATGAGACCATTGGATTTACAGGATGCATCGATTCTAGCAGCTCCAATAGTTCATGAGATTGAATAAAGACCAAGAAATGCAAAAATTTGGAAGAGAAACTATCAAAATAAGGGCAACTTCCAAGGTTATGCAAATAGAGCCCAAGGACAGTACCAATCAAACAAGACAAAGAAGGCCAAATCAAATACATTGGGAAGCTTAGTATCCACAAGAAGGAGTAATGAGACTCCAAGATGTTTCTATTGCAAGGAACTAGAACATTTCAAGAGGCAGTGCCCAAAGCTTGGCCAAGGTCAGTTTTGTGTAGGCAAAGCCAAGATGCTAGGGGAAAGGTTGTTGGAATAAACCTAAAGGAGATCAATAATGATAAAGATCCCAAAATGGAATCCGATATGGAAAGAGCTAGAGTACATTCCACTCTCAATAAAAAGGGTCCAAATCGCCAATTCTCAGTAATTCAAACACCAGCAGATTATCAAGGTAAACCCTTTCGAATTTTAATCGACTATGGAAGTACCCACTCTTTCGTATCACCAAAATGTGCAAAAAGGCTAGGCATAAATACTATTCTTGCACCTAGAATGCTTGTGGAGTTAGCAAATGGCAAATAAGTTCTATCAACACAACAAACTAGCAGGGTAGAATTCTTGGGTGGCAATTCTTCCAAAATGAACTTTCGAATTATGAGTCTCGTGGCTTATGAGTGTTTGTTAGGAATGGATTGGATAATTCCAAATAATTCCCATATCCATTGCAAAAAGGGCCAAATCACATTCCAAAACTCAAAGGGACAACAAGTAACCACTTAAGGAGAAGCAGTAAACCCTAAGATTCAGCTAGCTAACGAATAGTAAAGGGATTGAAGAAAGGATTACCCGACTATCTAACAACACTCAACAAGGCTGAGCAGGATATTGAAGCCAAGGACCAACCATCTTGGCTAAAAGAATATGGGGATGTTTTTCTAGAAGACCTAATAGAGCTCCCATCCAATAAGGGAAGTAGATCATGAAATTCAACCTATTCTAGGTGTTGCCCCCGTTGCCAAATGGCCTTACCGAATGTCAATTTGTGAAGCCATTGAGTTGAAAGAACAACTCAAGTAGCTATTAGACCAAGGATACATCCAACCAAGTAATTCACCATGGGAAGCCTCAGTTTTAATTTAGAAAAATAAAGACAGAACACTCCGCCTTTGTATCGATTATCGTGGATTAAACTAGGTGACAGTGAAAAACAAATATCCAATTCCCACGATAAATGAGTTGCTTGATCAACTATAGGGAGCAAAGGTCTTTTCAAAGATGGATCTCAAATCAAGATATTATCAAAATAATTAGGGATGAGGATATCCCTAAAACTACTTTTAACACAAGGTATGATCATTATGAGTTTATTGTGATGTCATTTGGGTTAGCAAATGCTCCTGCCACCTTCAACAAGTTGATGTAAGACATTTTCTGATCCTACCTTGACGAATTCGTCCTCGTCTTCTTTGATGATATCTTAACGTATTCCAAGAATGAAGGAGACTATGAACCACAGCTACGAACAATTCTTGAAACAATGAGGGCCCACAAATTATATGCTAAAAGAAAAAATGTGCTTTCTTCAAGAAGCAGATTGAATATCTAGGGTTCATAGTATCGACAAATGGCATTTCAGTGGATCTTGCCAAGGTCCAAGATGTTCAAGATTAGCCACCCCCAACAACGATCAAGGAAATGCGACGCTTTCTACGACTAGCGGGCTGGTATAGAGTCTTCATTGAAGACTATGCCTCAATCGCCGCACCTCTCACTAACCTTCTCAAAAAGTAAATCTCCATTACATGGGAATCCGTCAAACAATCTAGCTTTGAGAGGCTTAAGCAGAGTTTGGTAACTGCCCCTATCTTAAGGCTACCTGACCTTAGCAAAGAATTCAAAGTCATAACTAATGCAAGCTCTCTTGCTTTGGGTTGTGTGCTTATGTAAGAAGGACATCCAGTAGCCTATGCTTCAAGAAAGTTAAAAATCCATGAAAGAAACTATGCCACACATAATCTAAAATTACTTGTTGTAATTCATACTTTTAAACTATGGAGACATTACCTGCTTAGTAGTTTTTCTCTAGTCACTGATCATAAAAGCCTAAAGTGGATTTTTACTCAACCAGATCTCAATATGAGACAATGCCGATGGATTGAGACCTTGTAGCAATTTGACTTTGAAATCAAGTATAAACCAAGCAAGGAGAATGTGATTGCAGATGCCCTAAGACGTGCTCTAATCCTAAAGGAACCCTCTAGGGCTGGAACTCTTGCTACAATGATTTTAATGCCCAGTAATCCTCTCATAGAAATGGCTAAAGAAGAGGTAGTGGCTGAAGGATCCAAGCTATCAGAGCTTGTTAAGAGAAATTTCCATCAAGGATTCAAGTCCAAAACTCAAGACTAAGTATCAAGATTTTTCCATAAACGAGGGGGTTTCTTATTACAAGAAAAGACTATGTATTCATGTGAGTTGGGAACTCAAAAGGAAAATACTCTAGGAAGCTCACAATTCTCCATTTCCAAGTCATCCTAGTTATGCTAAGACTCTTAGTACAATCAGAAGAAGCTTCTACTGGGAAAGACTCAAGGGTGATATACTCAAGTATGTCACTGAATGCCTAAATTGTCAATGAATTAAGGCCGAGCATGTCAAGATGCCAGGAAAGCTCTTGCCACTTGATATCCCTCAAATGAAATGGGATTATATCAAAATGGACTTCATAATTGGATTACCCCCGGTACAAGGAGGATATAACTCCATAATAGTAGTCATTGATATGCTAAAAAAAGTTACACACCTTATTCCTGTAAAAACCAATTACAAGGCTTCCAACACACAATTACTACAAACGGAATGGCGAGTACGGGGATTACAAACAAAGCCACGAATACCATCAACCAAGCACCCATCGTGGATCCTCATGTACTATTTTTCTTAAATAAAAATAGCTAGCATGCCTTTATCCCATGATTAGCAATAAAAGTTGCGTGCGTAAAATAAGATTTTATTCAATTCCTGCATATAATCTCTTTGAGAAATTATTAACCATGAATTCCAAGGGGTAACTTGGGACTGTACAAGATGAACCTAAGTGAGTACAAGGAAGGTACTATGTCCCTAAAAGATTTAATATTTCTAATTTTTGTGTTGACCAAACGAAGTCACTAATGGGTAATCACGGACGCTAATCCTCGTTATATAAGAGACCTTGAGATAAAATTGCCAAAGGATACTATTTGTGATTAAATTAACTAAGATTTTCTTTTATTGCAGGCAAAGACCCATGAAACTCCAAGAAGGGAGTTATCCTTAAGTATGAAATTCTCACTTAAATTCAATCCAAACTAATCCCTAAGGAAGAGGAAATCCAGGAAGACTATTGGAAGATATTGCCACTTATGCTAATTTATCTCAAAGTTATTTTGCCACTTATGCTAATTTTTCTCAATGCTATTAAGTATTGCCACTTATGCTAATTTGGCCACTTATGCTAATTTATCTCGATATTATTAATTTTTGGAAAGAAAAGATTTGTCTTTGAAACAAACATGTTAGAAGTTTAAGTAAAATGCATTCAAAATAAAGATGTTTGTGATTGCAAGCTAGGTACTTATCTTTTCTAAAATCATCAGGCTAAAAGATGGATGACTGAGTACAGATCACCAATTAAGGCCTTATTCTGGGGAGCACAGAACACCGAACTGAAGGCAATGTTCCTAATGGTGCTAGACTTCCCCAAGGCCATCGTGAATAAAACCTACTCCAAGGGGTTTTTATTTTTTGTTTTGCGCAATTGAGAATAGACTAATCATGACGCGAAAGGTCTTGTAGAAAACTCTAATTTAGTTGGAGGAGGTGAGAATACCAAGGGGCTCTGCTCACAAACTCCTTAGGCTCTTAACGAACTACCAACTACCCTTCAATTCCAAACTATGTCCTAGAAGTTTCAACACCAATTGGGAAATGGATCTTGGAGAGAATAATACCTTTGAACTATAAATTATTTGTAAAATGTCATTTTTCTGAAAGGAACTATTAAGAATGAATTGCTTTACTCTGTTTTGTGTTGTGAATTAAGGGTGTGGAATGCATTTGTATCAGGAGATAATTCAAAGAAGCTATTTTTATATATCAAACCTAAAGTGGTAGGTAATTGGATAACTAAAACTACTCTCTCGAGGGAAGTGCGAGGATGATCCAGACCTATGGCTGGGTGGACTTGGTAAGTCAAGAGCTTTCTTGAGAATGAATAAAAATCACACTTGATGGACCATTAGAAACCAGAAAGCTTGACTCACATCACTTTAAAATCCGCTAATACTAATTAGACGCTAGTAATAGATTTGACTAGAAAAACTCGGGTCAATCCTCGTGGGAGCGACTCAAACTTCCACTACGAGGAAGACTCAAGCGATCCTGTTAGCAAACTCTGAGGGTTTTATCAAAATCTTGAATGACACTTCCTAGGGCATCTCTTGATGGGTTACTAAGAACGTACTGCCAAGGAAAGCTCGGGCGGCACGTTACACAATTCATAGAGTGGTCTAGGGAGTCCTATGCTATGAAATAGGAGTCTACCCCATCACCTATTGGTGGTGAGTTAATAAATCTATTCTCATTTGCCAGCATTTTCTTAGAATCAGAGATAGGTCTCAATAGAACCTTCCTCTTTGACAAGGGTTTCCCACATATATAAATATCATCCAATGCTTTATGGATCTAAGACATTGCACTTTGGTACCCAACTACATCAAGCACTAGCATCAGATGTATCTTCTAATCATAGTCATATATTACTCTTTAACCATTGTCATGACAATCTTTTCCTCTAAAGAGTTGTCACTATCAAGGATCATCAACAACTTTGCCATCCTAGCATGACTTTTGCTTCCTAATCTTTCCTCTAACTCCCATGGGTTATTACTCACAAAGGCCTCTCCATTGGTACTTCCCCATAGTAGCCCAAACTTGAGTATGGTGTGACTTTCGGGGCAAAGGATAAAATAGTCGGATCAAAGATCCCACTAAACCATTCAAGATTGACAAAATATCTTTCATGCTATGGGAATTCCTTGGATGAATCGTCATGTTGTTGAAGACTGAGATTTTAATCAATTGAATTCAACATCCATCGCTTCAAGGTTCAAAAGCCACCACTTATTAGCGGTTTTTAATAAATGCACCACCTAAAAAATGGGCTTGACACTCACTCTAGTGCTCTAGTCAGGCCTCTAACCCTTGGGTAAGTTACTCACTAATATATGTGTGCATCACATGGGTTCAAAATAGGGTATTTTTAAAATACCATTTTTATACATTTTTTAGATACAGAAGGGTGTAATATAAAAGGGTTATTTACAGATCAAATAGAAAAGGGTTATATTTTATTCAAGAAAATTTCACAAATAAGGATATTTATAAATAGGCCTTGAACGCAGATGATGTAGAGGATATACATATAGTAACTTCCCTGAGCTCTAACCTCACCTAAACAACCCCACTGCCTCTCACAGCTAGGAGCATATAGACACTATGAACTAATTCAACCAAAGAATGTGTTTGTAGATACTATTTCTAAATCCTAGTCCAACATAATGCCCTTCTCGACTCCAAGCAATTGGAGTAGCCAAACATAACGATGTCTAGCACCTCATAACACAAATGAAGGGAGCACCCCCCATCTTATCACTGTGGCCCCATTACGGCTCTCTTACACCCTAGGGATTAGCCCCATGATGCACCGTTGCAACATATAACACATACACAATATAGTCCTATCTTTTAATCAAACGTTCCAGGAGATAATTCAATCCTTACCACATCAGCCCCAAAGGAAACGATTAGCTACACATTGGTGTTGCCTCGTACCATGGATCTGCATCACAAAACATTTGTACTGCCACATGTAGCAAATTTGCATGATGAAATTTATCGATATTACCTCCTATGTGAATCAGCACTACAAAACATTCCCGCTACCGCAACTGCAAATTTGCATGATGAAATATATTGATATTACCTTCTACGACGAATCTGCATTGTGAGCCAGTGATGTTGTCTCATGCAACAAATCTACATCACTAATTACTACTACCACCTTATGTCATGAATCTATACAAGGTTTACCAATGAACAAGAAAAATACTTGAAGAGATCATAAATCAACATATCTATATTCTCATTGAAGTTAAAATTTAAAATAGGATTATCTTAGATAAATAGATTAAAACATAATTTTGGAAAAAAAGCACAAAATTAGACAAAGATATTGAAACACACTTTTGGACAAAAGTATAAAATTAGATTAAGAGGTTGACTTTTACTAAGATTAACTTAAGAACTGTGGGTATTTAGTGAAAATTATCTTTAATACAAGTTATAGTTCTTTCTTTACTAAGATTAACTTAAGAACTATGGGTATTTAGTGAAAATTATATTTAATACAAGTTATAGTTCTTTCTATAAGGTATAACTTTTTATTTATTGTATATTAGGTCACTATATAGGTTTGAGCTAGAAAATTAAGTTCATTTGGTTCAGCCTGAAGGTCTATTTTAGGGGAAAATGAATTTCTAAATATTCAGATACAGTTCAAGATGATAACTATATAGAAATTACATGACACACCAGATAGAACATGAGCAAGGAGTAGAGAACATATATTTAATATGAGAATAACAAAGATTGCTTTAATTTCAAATGAATTGATGCAAAGATAGCTCTGTCCACCCATGCACTTCCACTATGAAGCTTAGATGGCAATCCAAATAGATGATTTAAGCAAAGATCTTAGGGTAACTAGAAGAACTTTGACTGGGTGAAAGACAGATTGATGGTGACTTTAGAGGGGTCTTTCTTTTATAGCCCGGGAAGGTAGTCCAGTAGGAAAGTTTGACCATATTATGAACCTTCCCTAGTCGATCAAGAAATATTCCAAGGAATGTTCTCTTTACTATTGGGCAGGGGCCCATTATAACTTCCACACCCCACAACTCGATGCATTGTGTCTTGAGTTGCTACCAACATAACTACTCTATCTAACCCAAGGCTAGATCCACAAATGTCACCTTTTTTACCTAGACAGAGCAAGAGAAGCATTGCTTGATTCTTGTGTTTTTCCCTAGACAGAAGTGTCATGCAAGCAAGGAGGAAGTTGTGCATTGGCCTAAAAAATGAAAGATCAAAGTGAGTTTGAAATAAAATTGTATTCTAATCAAGGTTTAGCTATAATGTATGGTAGTCATCTAATGACTATTATTGAGCAACAAAAAACACTCTGGACTTCCCTACATGATCCAACATATGTAACCCCTACATCTCTAAGAGTACTTGCGATTGTTTGTAGTATCAACATTTCTAAACTTGCTGAAAAATATCATTTGTGTATGATACACTCATTTTAGAGGAAGAGCTACAATTGCAAGTCAATTGGGATAACATGACATGATGACTAATGTCATTAGATATATCTTATGTCTTACTCATGACCCACAACTTCTTGATGGCCATGATTCATTATAGTACAATCCCAACTTCTATGAGTAGTTTGTTCCAAGGCTGAGTGACATTGAACCTCATCTTTCCTCTACATTTACTAGCACACACAAGGAATGTTCATCACATGATGTGAAGTAGAGTGATGTACATAAAGCTTCTACTAATACTAACATTGTGGCTAAAAGCAGTGTGCTTGAAACTCTAGATCTTAGACCCACAACTATTGATGTCCCTGCTAACCCACCTCACTAGTTTGTCCAAGTTGAACCAACTAAACCCTGAAATTCCTCAAAGAAGGTTGCTCAAACTCATCTCTAGATTAGCCCTACCAAACTTGACCCTCCTTCTAACCTCTAGCCTTTGCATGTATGTCAACCATTAAATACCATGGTTTCTCATTTGGCAAAGAAATTCAATTCTTCTAAAATAGAATATCTACTCCAATTTGATGTCTTATCCACTACTTATGCCATGCTATTTACAATTATTAATTTAGGCCTTATTGATGATGAGATTATTCAAATTCCTTCCAAATGGCATCCCACTTGGGAAGAGAGTGAACACCTCTATCACAAAAGTCTTTTGGTTCAAGACGAATGTGTTAAGACCCTTCCTCATAGAAGTAATTGCAATTGTGTTGACTTATTCCCTTTTATGCTTCTATCACCAAAATCAATGACCAATCGATACTTGATGAGATTCAACAAAATTGCAATTCCTTGAGTCCATTCTTAAAAAAGTGATTTCTTATCAATTTGAGATTGCTTACAATAGTAATCATCTTGTGACAACAATTGAACATTGTCATATAGAAAATACACTTCAATCTAATCCAACTTACTCTAAGATCACTTAATTGAACTTTATCATCCTGGCTCAAAATATGGATATGGATTGAATAAGATTTATATATAGCCAATCACTTTTCAGGACCTTCCTTTCTTAGTGATTTGATTACTTACCTTTGTGGACTATCTATCAAACCAACTAACTTGGATGCTTTTTCTAAATTGGATTATAATCTAAATTTATATTATTGGTGGATTCCAAAAGCAACAAAATAATTTTTGTATCTAGCTAACCCTAGATAACTTGTATATTATTTATTATTTTTCTCAATTATTACATTGATAAGATTTAAGGACCCTCTAACTTTTGGAACAATGCTACATCTTATGCAAGGGTAAGATCCAAGGTACGTGATCTCACTTCTCTTTTGGGTATAGGGTCTCATAGAGCAACAAAATTATCATTAACTTTTTCAATTATCATTAGTTTTTTCTATCTTTTACCTTTACATCCAATACATGGTCCTCTCAAAGTTTTGACAAGTGAATGCAAGCAAATAATAGGTGACATAGCAATGCAATGCAATTCATGTTTGAAGCCAACTTTGATTTTCCAAGGCTACTAGGCAAGTTGTTAGACATTGTATTATTCAAGGAAGAGAGTAGAATTAAAAACACACAAAAAAGAGAGATACAAAAAGAAAAAAAAGGAATAGGAAACAAAATGCTAGAGGAAATAAAGAAAAGAAAAGAAATAGGATATGCACACACATGCATTGCACTGCACCTAGGGATCCTCAAGTTGGATGCATACACCAATGGCTTTGGTTGGCTAGCTCCATCTCTAATTCCCTATCCCCTTTCTAATTTTTCCCCACAATTATCCAAGGTGTATAAAGGTTAGGATATACCTAGGGAATCTCAGCTCACCTTTCTTATCTCCTTGAGTCACTCACACTTTTTCCATTCCACTTCATTCAACCAAATTCTACTCACTTAACTTCAAAGTAAGAAGAAAAAGATGCTTCAAGCAAAAAGGGAATAGTTTCATCCACTCCCCCTTGTGTTGATTCAATGGAGAACCATGTGCTTCAGGAGCTTATTAGATTGGACTCCACCTTTTGTCCATCTCCTCAATGGTGCCTCTCTGATAACTTCATTTTCCCTCATCAATAACACTTTTTCCCATCTTCACCGAGGCAAGATTTCTTTATTAGTCCTTATCAAGAGAAGAACCCTTGGAGTTGTCTTGTAGCTATGTATTAGACTATGTATGTACATGCACTCACATTATAATTGTGTCATAATCTATTCATGGTTTTCGGTCCTCAAGTGTGGAACAACACTTTGGGATTGTATAGAGTTTCTTGATCCATTTTCCAAACCAAAAATATTATATGCCTTGTGCACAAATAAAAGACTAGTACTCTTCCCTAAGAAGTGATTACATGTGAGGTCTTACTTTACAGGTACAAATGTCCATGGAGGTTTTTGCGCCATTACTTCAACTTCAATACCAAATCTCCCATCCTTTGCAACCTCCCATTCATTTTCCATGGCCATATAAGCTTTATTCAACTGGAAGGATCGTCAGTCAAGCAGCTTGCCATCCACGATGCCATCTTCTACAAGTTCTATTACAAACCATCATATCATCTATGCTTTTCATGAAGGGACCTAAGAGGAGAGAGAAAGAGAAGAGAGAAGACTGCATGGAGAGAAGAAGAGTGCAAAGGAGAGAGAAAGTTTAGACGAGGAGAGATAAATACTAAAAATGCAGAGAGAAAGATAGGAAAGAAGGAGCGAGATGGTTCAAAGTCATGAAAGGATAGGAGGAGCTAGAGAGATGAAGGATAAAGTTGTATTATTGTGTAAAAAATAATGATCCATGTACATATGTCCTTTACCCTTTTATATGCCCCTACCCACTCTCTTACATTATATCCATACCCGAATGTTTTTGTCCTTAAAAACAATATTTTGGACTTACACAATCTATGGAATAGGAATAGAATAGAGTACTACTATGGTACAATAGAAAATGAAGTAGACCAGGTAAACATCCAACTAGAATGATAGATTGGAGAATTTGGCCACCATAGCTTCATGAAAGGCACTTTTTGTAGATGATAACAAGGTGTCTAATACAACACCTTTTTGGAGTAAATCTGATACCATTTTCTGTAAAAAAAAACTCCTATCAATGTGTGCTACACATCAAAATGGAACCCTTGATAAGTGCTTTCAACCCTTGTAGGTTGGGTTTTGCTATCCAAAGTTCACATTAAAATTGTAACGTGCTAGCCTATCGGTTGTCCAGGCATGTTTTTAGTGGTCCATCGAGAGACGAATCTAAGCAATGCCGCCCAACACTCCCATGGAATGTTACAGGGTTTGTCGCTTAAGGTTTCCCAAGTCCACCTTGCAACAAGAGAACGTTTTTGGCCAAACCTACTAGGATCAACATGAAATTTGGGTTCCTAGTGGTCAAGGTCTCCTGACAGCATTCTAGTGTCGGTTTTTGGATATCCTACTTTACATAGAGATACCCAAGCCGAAGCAAACACATCCCACACTTGGTTCAAGGAGAATGGGAAATAAGAGGGAGGCGTTGCTCAACCTCTCTACCCGTAGGGCATAATCCCATTCTGATCCCCTAAAATGATATGAATCGGGGTTCTATCTTAACAATCCCTAAGGGTCGAATGATGGTAAAACCTTGTGAGAAGCCTCCTAGTTCTCTAGGACCACCCTGCCGTAGAACAGACCTATCGAGGGTTTCGCCCACCCACTTCCCTCAATAGGCATTCTTTAGTTATCTAATTAGATCTTATCACATTTATGTGTGACATTTAAAATTAGCTTCCTTAATTAATCCTTTTAGGGAACAGGGTTCGTTCGTATAACTTATAGTACTCACATGAAAACAAAGCAAATAGTCCTTTTGACAAACAAGTTTCTTAACTTATCTTCAAGTTAATCTTTGTCTCCTACCCATACATAAATTATATATCCCTTCTACCCGACAGAAGTAATTGGTCCAAATCACATGGCACCACAGATTCCATCCTTTATCTAGATAGGATCTTCCAACACCATAGACATTGGGCTCACGTTAGTCTTCAACTCCGTTCTGGACTAGGCAAGGGCTGTCCAGTGACCCCAAGCAGCCTAGGAGTGAGACACAATTTCCGTGGTTGGCCTTTTCACCACTCGACCTTCGGCCCATGAATCAAGTAGTGCCCTCTCAGGTTGAAGTGCAGTGTGACCTTGGAGATAATCCACCCACACAAAATATCCTTTGCTTAATTAATCGAGTTAAGAATCAAGCACAATCAAGGCAATCAGTCCTAATATCATTTTCCAAGAAAACATTCATTTATTCCCATGGCAACTTATAATCACAGACCCCTGCCATGAATTTACCATCAAACACAAGTACTTGGAATAATTATCCAAACAACAATCCAACAAAAACAATGGTATTATTTCCCAAACATTGCAAGAATAGTCACGATAACCTTTCAATTGCATATTTGCTCTCCCCCTTGGGATCAAAGAGCGATTTTACTTAACACTCCCTTCCTTTGGGTAGGGCATAAGCTAAGGTTTCAAACACTGTACAAGACGTAAGTCCTATCATTTAATGTGAGATCATCAATCTGGCAAGAGCATTTATGCCTCTTCTCTAAGTGACATTTATCTTTTAGCCTTTCCCTAGCGCAATACTATGTGGAATTTTTAACTTGACTTTATCTTCCTTTCTTCCAAGGCAAGGAATGCGAGACAAATTTGTAACTCCTGTATGATGCAAGATCATCTTTCAATGTAAAATCTCTTGAATTTATTGTGCAAGTTGTAATCAATTCATGGTTTGGAAGCACAAGGTAAACTCTTTAACCATTGTTTAATGTGAAACCTTCATAGGATTGGATGCAAGACTTTTGATGCAAGATCATTTCATGTACCATTGATGAATGTTTCATATGATCTCTCCCATGCATGCACCATCTATGTGCATCTGTGAACCTTAGACCTTATTTTCCTAGGTAAAGACTAATCGAAAGCTTATCAATGCTTAACACTTTAGAATCTTATATGTTGCTTATGCTATGCATGGATTTTAACGCATAGCAACATGAAGCAATTTACTTCTCTTGATACATGCACTTCACAAACTCCATCTTCGAATACTTGAGATAAAATTTATCCTTTCAGTTAACCTATTCTCGTGTGGCATAGTACGGTCTAATGCATCTCATGTGGGAATCAAAGAAAGCATCCACCAATTTGGAAATACATTACTTAGGACTGGTATCGCAATTGGATTGGCAGTGATGCGCTCGCCCAAAGCTGCATTGCCATCCGCACACGACATTTCCCTCTTAGGAGCCATCTTTGATCTTCTTCTCTTTTAGACACAACTCGCACAAGACTTCTCAGTAGCCACTTGCTCGAGAAGAGGGGCAATTGAGGAGAATTGACTCGCGGGTTAGGGGATGAGGTTGGGGAAAAGGAAAAGGAGAATATGTGTGTGGCCACCCTCTAAGGATGGGAAGGGAGAAATATTCTAGAACCTTCTCTCTCTCTCTCTCTCTCTCTCTCTCTCTCTCTCTCTCTCTCTCTCTCTCTCTCTCTCTCTCTCTCTTTCTCTCTCTCTCTCTCTCTCTCTCTCTCTCTCTCTCTCTCTCTCTCTCTCTCTCTCTCGCTCTCTCTCTCTCTCTCTCTCTCTTTTTGCCCATTCTAAGGCATCAAGGTCTCCTTTTATTCCAAGGGGGGTTTATTGGGAGGTCTCCTTTGATTCCAAGGGGGGGTTTATAGGGAGGAGGGTGGTGTTATTGGCATGGGGAGGAAGTGGAGTGGTGGTGGTGGTGGTGGTGGTCTCCCCCACCCACCACCTGTCAGGCTACATGGCGGCACTACCGCGGACTGGGGGTGGTAGGCTCATGGCCTCCCCCCTCAACCTCATCTTCACCATCGTCTTCTTTGCCTTTGACGTCATCTTTTGCATCATCTTCTTTTTCCTCCTCCCTCAGCATCATCGACCTGTATTCTCATCGGCTTTCTCCCCCACCAACGTCATCATGTCGTCTCCCTCCCTCGCCACCTGTTCAGTGACAACTGGGGGGGGGGGGAGATTTAAGAAAAATTGAAGTATATTAAAGGGGGGGTTTCTATGTAGCGAGATGGGGAATATAACATCATCTCCCCCTTAGAGAACTCGAGATGTCCTCATATCGAAAGAACTGGGGAAGACAAGCATTAATGAGGGCTTAAGGCCTGTGGGTTAAGACCCACCATGCGTCCGCTATGCTACTCTTAATGATTTCAAGTATTGCAACTCATATTACTCGGGTTAAATATAGTTACAAGAGTAAAGTTTATTCCAATACAAGTTGTATTACATGTAGGACTTCTAATCATGCTGAAAAGCTGTAATGGGTTTTAGGTCTTCATCTTCATCTGATTCCTCTATATATTTGAATACTGCACTTTTGTAGCTTCATTTCCTTTGGGGCTCAATATCTTTCAGCAAGGCAATCTACTTGGGCGTGCTCTAACTCATTGCACTGGAAGCATTGACGGTAGGGACATCTCCTACGGATGTGCCATATCTCTCCGCACGTATGGTATCTCTTGCCCTAATCTCGGGAATTATCTTTGTCACAATTTCTCGAATTAAATTCTTGGATGATTGGCTTTGCACGAATTAATGTATCTTGCAAGTCTATTGGATGCATTGCTTTAAGATGAGCTTTAAGATGATGGTTTAGAGGAGCGTTCAAGCCATGGCAAAACTTGGATACTTTTTGCACAATATCCATACGTGGTGTGTATTTTGATAGGGTTACAAACTTTGAGTAGTAGGCTTTCAAGCTTAATTCCGGTTGCTTGAGCTTGAAGAATTCATTCATCTTTAAAGTCTGGTAGGTTAGCAGAAGGTATTGTCCTCCGTGTACAGTATCTTTCAGTTGAGCCCAAGTGACAGCGGCTTAAAAAATACATTGATCTTTGCACCATTGCTTCCATCATACCCGAGCCTGTCCAACTAACTTAAGTTTGACATCATTGCTTGATTGGTAGCAGCAGTTCCCGCAATAGAGAAATAGTCATCCATCGACTCAATCCATATCTCCGCCTCGGCTATGACATCTATCCCTTCTCCACCAAACTCAGGTGCCTTAATCTGCTTGAGAAGGAATTTATTCTCTTGCATGTTAGCATTTGTGGGTGTAGAAGGTCCTGACAATCAAGCCATACCACTTAGGTTATTCTGTTTAGGATATGTCTACGAACCATACATTAATCAATCATGCATCATTATAAACATTTTACTCTGATACCAATTATAACGTGCCCGTCTATCCCAGGCACATCTTTAGCGGTCCATTGAGAGACGAATCTAAGCGACACTGCCCAACACTCCCATGGAATGTTACGGGTTTTGTCACCTAGGGTTTTCCGAGTCCGCCATGCAACGGAATGTTTTCGGCCAACCCACTGGGAGATCAATTTGAAATTTGGGTTCCTAGTGGTCAAGGTCTCCTAACAACATTCTAGCATTGAGTTCTGGACATCCTACTTTACACAGAGATACCCAAGTCGAAGCAAACCCATGCCACACTTGGTTCAAAGAGAATGGGAAACAAGAGGGATGCGCCACTCAACCTCTCTACCTATAGGGCATAGTCCCATTTGGGTCCCCTAAAATGGTACGAATCATGGTTCTATCTTAACAATCCCTAAGGGTCGGATGACTATAAAACCTTGTGAGAAGCCTCCAAATTCTCTGGGACCACTCTTCCATAGGACGGACCCATCGGGGGTTCCACCCACCGGCTTCCCTCAATAGGTGTTCTTTAGTTATCTAATTAGGTCATATCACATTTATGTGTGACATTTAAAATCAGCTTCCTTAATTAAGCTTTTTAGGGAATAGGGTTTGTTCGCATAACTTATAGCACTGACACAAAAACTGAGCAAACAGTCCTTTTGGCAAACAAGTTCCTTAACTTATCTTCAATTAATATTTTTCTCCTGCCCATACAAGAGAAATTATATATCCCTTCTACCCTACAGAAGTAACTAGTCCAAATCACATGGCACCACAAATTCCATCCTTTATCTAGAATAAGATCTTCCAATGCCACAGAGGTTGGACTCATGGTAGTCTTCAACTCTGTTCCGAACTAGGCAAGGGGTGTCTAGAGCTCCACCTGACCCCAAGCAGCCTAGGAGTGAGACACAATTTCCATGGTTGGCCTTTTCACCACTCGACCTTTCGGCCTGTGAATCGAGCAGTGCCCTCTCGGGTTGAAGCACGGTGTGACCTTGGAGATGATCCACCTGCACAAAATATCATTTCCTTAATTAATCTCATTAAGAATCAAGCACAATCAAGGCAATCAACCCTAATATCATTTTCCAAGAAAATATTCCTTTATTCCCATGACAACTTATCATCAGAGACCCCTGCCATGAATTTACCATCAAATACAAGTACTTGGAATAATTATCCAAAAAAGACTATGTTTTAAGGTTCATTATAATTGTTAAGTCTGAGTGAGTTCCTTATTATTTACAAACAATCCTCAACTTACACTCACTGTGTGTGTGTGTGTGTGTGTGCTCTCTTCCATGCACAGTGTGAAATCAGGCTTTGAGCTTTTCTTAAGTGCACTTCAAGTGTTGGAAAAAAATGTGGGTGCGAATACTAAGTGACAATTGTAGCTCTCGCACTCTCGTCTACGTACTTAGCCTAATGAGGCTCTAGGCTCGATTCTTGGACATTCTTGCTGGTGATTAGGGTTTGTGCTGTGTCGTTTAGCTCATTCAAGGTCAAATTGGGGTTTGCTAGCTGGATCAAAGAGCGATTTTACTTAACACTCCCTTCCTTTGGCTAAGGCATAAGCTAAGGTCTCAAATATTGTACAAGACATAAGTCCTATTATTTCAATGGGAGATAATCAATCTGCCAAGAGCATTTATGCCTCTTCTCTAAGTGACATTTATCTTTTAGCCTTTCCCTACTGCAATACTATGTGGAATTTTTAACTTGACTTGATCTTCCTTTCTCCCAAGGCAAGGAATGCGAGACAAATTTGTAACTCCTGTATGATGAAAAACCATCTTTCAATGTAAAATAATTCCTAAATTTATTGTGCAAGTTGTAATCAATTCATGGTTTGGCAGCACAAGGTAAACTCTTTAACTACTGTTTAATGTGAGACCTTCATAGGATTGGATGCAAGACTTTTAATGCAAGATCATTTCATGTACCATTGATGTATGTTTCATATTAATCTCTCCCATGCATGTACCGTCTATGTGCATTTGTGAACCTTAAACCATATTTTCCTAGGTAGAGACTAACTGAAAACTTATCGATGCTTAATAATTTAGAATCTTATATGTTACTTATGCTATGCATGGATTTTAACACATAGCAACGTGAAGCAATTTATTTCTCTTGATACATGCACTTCACAAACTCCATCTTCCAATACTTGAGATGAAATTTATCCTTTCAGTTAACCTATTCTCGTGTGGCATAGTACGGTCTAATGCATCTCATGCAGGAATCAAAGCAAGCATCCACCAATTTGGAAATACATTACTGATGACTCGTATCATAGTTGGATTGGCAGTGATGCCCTCGCCCGAGGCTGCGTTGCTCATTGAGGGATTGCCATCTGTGTGCGACATTTCCCTCTTGGGGGCCATCTTCGATCTTCTTCTCTTTTAGATGCAACTTGCACAAGACTTCAATAGCCACTTGCTCGAGAAGAGGGGAAATTGGGGAGAATCAGCTCACAAGTTAGGGGATGAGCTCAAGGAAAAGAAAAAGGAAACAATGTGTGTTGCCACCCTCTAAGGACGAGAAGGGAGAAATATTCCAGAACCTTCTCTCTCTCTCTCTCTCTCTCTCTCTCTCTTTGCCCATGCTAAGGTGTCTAGGTCTCCTTTGATTCCAAGGGAGCAAGAAGGGGGGGGGGGGGGTTTATAGGGAGGAGGGTGTTGTTATTCATGTAGGTGGAGTGGTGGTGGTGGTGGTCTCCCCCACCCACCACCTGTCGAACTACATAGCGGCACTACCATGGATTGGTGGAGGTAGGCCCATGGCCTCCCCCTCGACCTCATCTTCACCATTGTCTTCTTTGCCTTTGACATCATCTTTTGTATCATCTCCTTCTTCCTCTTGCCTTGGCATCATCGACCCGCGTTCTCCTTGTTAGCTTTCTCCCCCATCAACATCATCACACCATCTCCCTCCCTCGCCACATGTTCGGTGACGACGGGGGGAGGGGGAGTTTTTTTTTTAATAATTAACTTAAAAGGGGGGTTTCTATGCAACGATGCGGGGAATATTACATCCTCTCCCCCTTAAAGAACTCAAGATGTCCTCATATTGAAATAACTAGGGAAGACAAGCATTAATGAGGGATTAAGGCCTGTGGGTTAAGACCCACCATACATTTGCTGTGCTACTCTTAATGATTCAAGTATTGCAACTCATATTACTCAGGTTAACTATAGTTACAAGAGTAAAGTTTATTCCAATACAAGTTGTATTACATGTCAATAAAATTCCTATGACTTTTAATCATCTTGAAAAGGTGTAGTGGGTTCTAGGTCTTCGTCTTCATCTGATTCCTCTATATATTTGAAGACTGCACTTATGTAGCTTCATTTTCTTTGGGGCTCAAAATCTTCCGGACTTAAGTCAGGGAAGTCTACTTGGACATGCCCTAGCTCATTGCACTGGAAACATTGACGGTATAGGAGACATCTCCTACGAATGCGCCCTACCTCTCCGCATGTATGGCATCTCTTGCCCTGATCTCGAGAATCATCTTTGTCCCAATTTCCCAAATTAAGTTCTTCTACGATTGGCTTTGCTCAAATTAATGCATCTTGCAAGTCTATTGGACGCATTGCTTCAAGACGGTGGTTCAAAGGAGCATTCAGGCCATGGAAAAACTTGGATACTTGTTGCGCAATATCCATAGGTGGTGTGTAGCTTGAGCTTGAAGAATTCATTCATCTTTAAAGTCTAGTAAGTTGGCGAAAGGTATCGTCTATGTACCATATCTTTCAGCTGAACCCATGTGATAGTGGCTTCAGAAATACCTTGATCTTTGCATCATTGCTTCCACCATACGCGAGCCTGGCCAACTAACTTAAGTTTGACTATCATTGTTTGATTGGTAGTAGCAATTCCCACACCAGAGAAATAGTCATCCATCCACTCAATCCATATCTCTGCCTCGATTGCAATGTCTATGCCTTCTCCACCAAACTCGGGTGCCTTAATCTGCTTGAGAAGGAATTTCTTCTCTTGCATGTCAACATTCGTGGGTGTACAAGGTGCCTAACAATCAAGCCATACCACTTAGGTTATTCTGTTTAGGATATGTCTACGAACCATACATTAATCAATCACGCATCATTACAAAGTTTTGCTCTGACACCAACTCTAACGTGCCCACCCCTATCGGCTGTCCAGGCAAGTTTTTAGTGGTCCATCAAGAGACAAATCTAAGCAATGCTACTCGGCACTCCCATGGAATGTTATAGGGTTTGTTGCCAAGGGTTTCTCGAGTCCACCTCGCAGCAGAATGTTTTTGGCCGAACCCACTTGGATCGACCTGAAATTTGGGTTCCTAGTGGTCAAGGTCTCTTGACAACATTTTAGTGTCGTGTTCTAGACATCCTACTTTACGCAAAGATATCCAAGTTGACGTAGACCCATGCTACACTTGGTTCAAAGAGAATGGGAAACGAGAGGGATGTGTTGCTCAACCTCTCTACATGTAGGGAAAAGTCCCATTTGGGTCCCCTAAAATGGTATAAATTGGGGTTCTATCTTAACAATCCCTAAGGGTTGGATTATGGTAAAACCTTGTGAGAAGCCTCCCAGTTCTCTAGGACCACTCTGCCATAGAACGGGCCTGTCAAGGGTTCAGCCCACCCGCTTCCCTCAATAGGCATTCTTTAGTTATCAAATTAGGTATTATCACATTTATGTATGACATTTAAAATTAGCTTCCTTAATTAATCCTTTTAGGGAACAAGGTTCGTTTGTGTAACTTATAGCACTGACACAAAAATAGAGCAAACAGTCCTTTTGACAAACAAGTTCCTTGACTTATCTTCAAGTTAATCTTTGTCTCATGCCCATATAGGGAGAAATTATATATCCCTCCTACCCTGCAGAAGTAACTGGTCCAAATCACATGGCACCACAAATTCCATCCTTTATCTAGAATAGGATCTTCCAATGCTATAGAGGTTGGACTCACGGTAGTCTTCAACTCCGTCCCGGACTAGGCAAGGAGTGTCCAGAGCTCCACCTGACCCCAAGCAGCCTAGGAGTGAGACACAATTTCCATGGTTGGCCTTTTCACCACTCAACCTTTGGTCCGTGAATCGAGTAGTGCCCTCTCGAGTTGAAGGACGCTGTAACCTTGAAGATGATCCACCCGCACAAAATATCATTTCCTTAATTAATCTAGTTAAGAATCAAGCACAATCAAGGCAATTAGCCCTAATATCATTTTCCAAGAAAAATTTCCTTTATTCCCATAGTAACTTATCATCACAGATCCCTGCCATGAATTTACCATCAAACACAAGTACTTGGAATAATTATCCAAACAACAATGGTATTCTTTCCCAAACATTGTAAGAATAGTCGCGATAACCTTTCCATCACATATTTGCTCTCCCCCTTGGGATCAAAGAGTGATTTGAGTTAACACTCCCTTAAACACTTTGTACAAGATGTAAGTCCTATCATTTCAATGCGAGATAATCAATCTGGCATGAACATTTATGCCTCTTCTCTAAGTGACATTTATCTTTTAGCCTTTCCCTAGCGCAATATTATGTGGAATTTTCAACTTGACTATATCTTCCTTTCTCCCAAGGCAATGAATGCAAAAGGAGAATATGCGTGTGGCCACCCTCTAAGGACGAGAAGGGAGAAATCTCTCTCTCTCTCTCTCTCTCTCTCTCTCTCTCTCTCTCTCTCTCTCTCTCTCTCTCTCTCTCTCTCTCTCTCTCTCTCTCTCTCTCTCTCTCTCTCTCTCTCTCTCTCTCTCTCTCTCTCTCTCTCTACCCGTTCCAGGGCGTCCAGGTCTCCTTTGATTCCAAGGGGGGGTTTATAGGGGAGAAGGGTGGTGTTATTGGCATGGGGAGGAGGTGGAGTGATAGTGGTGGTGGTGGTCTCCCCCACCCACCACCTGTCGGGTTGCATGGCGGCACTGCCGCGGACTGCTGGTGGTAGGCCCATGGCCTTCCCCCTTGACCTCATATTTTCCATCGTCTTCTTTGCCTTCAACGTCATCTCCTTCTTCCTCCTCCCTCGGCATCATCGACCTGCATTCTCCTCGTCGGCTTCCTCCCCCACCAATGTCACCACGCCGTCCCCCCTACCACCTGTTCGATGACGACCAAGGGGGAAAGTTTAAACTTTTTTTAATTAAATTAAAAGGGGGTTTCTATGTAGCAATGCGAGGAATATTATAAAAATCTAATGTAAAATAGTGAGTTGTCTGTAATCTTTCCTACACTAAAATATAGCCATAGATGGCTAATCTTCAGTCAAAAGAGCCTACCAAGAGAAAAAAAGAAAAGTGCTTGCAAGATGGATGTTGGTCTAAATGAGATCCCTAAGGAGTCCATTAACCTCCTGGATCAAAAGGTATTCTAGCATAATGATTGTCCAAGAGAAGAGAATGGCCATCAACCACATACTCTAGTCCACCTGGATCAAATCAAAGAAATATCCCCATAGTCAAGTCCATAATCACATCCATAATCTCTCAGATCACAAGGGAAGCACAATGCCATCTTTATCGTCATGTATACCCACATCATGTCTTACATCATCATGATACACATACCAATCATTGTAAGCACGATGAAGATACTCATTATCAAATGCATTCAATGTCTATTGTAAACCCTAAGTAAATGTACATTGATGCTCAATACGATCGTCATGAGGTTGCTCCAAGACTTCAAAACCTTCAGCATAATCATCTACATTCATGAATGCCTCATGTGATTCTTCAAGTAATATATCATCAGCTTGTACATCTTCTTATTCATTGCCTAGCTTATCTCCATCATGACATGGTATCGAGTATTCATGCTGTCCACCCCTTGGGTAAAGTGTTGTTGGTCAAAATTGTTCAGTAGAATCACCTAAAACCTACAATATCTAGGACTATCATTAGATATCTTGCTAGCTTGAGCTTGAAAATATTAATTCTGCACACTACCAATCTAATGATCTGCTCCAACTATGGTCATTTTTCCCCTTAGGACAAGGTTTTAAAGCGCTTTCTGTAAAAATTGTTGAGGCTCTAGTCCACAAGAAGAACAAATTTAGGCCTCATAGCCATACACATGGTTGGACAATCTGACATCCACCACTCCCTACTGTGAATGGAAATTTATGCCCTTCTTCTGCCAAATGTTAGATGAACATCATGATTGAAGTTTTCACCACTTCCATTTCCATGTTCTCCATTTGCATTTTGCCTTTTCACATCAACCCCTTTGGAATCGATGTCTAATACCCTAGAACTTGATTGTGAGCCCTTGCACGGGACTGGAACTTTAATCTACCACCACCAATCATCTGAATTCCTTTCAACAAGTTTCTAAGTTTAATTACTTGGCTTCCTCAAATGCAACTCTTCCCTACAACAAGTGCCCCTTGGAACTTGGATGCCATGGCAAAAAGGATCGTACTTGAATCAATGCCATGAAGAAGCTTTGAAGGTCTAGACTCAAAGTACAAAGCTCTCATGCAACCCGACCATAGCATTGATTTGTCCAATGAGCACCATGTTAATGACAGGTCTCCATCTTCCAAAGGGTTGACTCTATTAAGGATGGCAAGAAGGATAGAGTTTTGGGGTGACCTTGTAGAAAAGAAACATGTAAACAATCATACTCCTTTTGATCATAGCCTCCATCTTCCAAAGGCTTGACTCTTTTAAGGATGGCAACAAGGATAGAGTTTTGGGGTGACCTTGCAAAAAAGAAACATGTAAACAATCATACTCCTTCCGATCACAATCTCAATCTTCCAAAGGCTTGACTTTATTAAGGATGGCAAGAAGGATAGAGTTATGGGGTGACCTTGCAAAAAAGAAACATGTGAACAATCATACTCCGTGTGATCAAGCTTAAAGCAAAATGTGAATGATTTCACTTTCTATTATTAGAGTTTCTATTTCCCTAAAGAGGGTTCACTTTCTCTAATCAAAGTTTCTCTTTCCCTCAAGATGTGGATATGCATATTGAAAAGGCACTCCAAAAGTAGGAGGCTAGAGGTGCCTTGTAAGAAAGCATATGTTCCTGCATCAGGTGCCCCTTCCTTGCATTAGGTGCCCCTCTTGAGTAATTCCCTCTGTGCTCCAAGTAATCAGCTACTTTGTTGATTCATAGACTATTTTCATACCACTTGCTTAACCATGAATGATAGAAGTAAGGGCTAGGATCCTTGTTGTCCTCAAAATGCATCAATGGGAGTGGATGTTGCATTTTGCCATTAGAACTCCCACTTGCACCTCATGAAGGAATACTAAAATCACCATGGATGCCAGAAAGAAAACTTGAAGAAGAAAAAGAAGAAGAAAAAGAAGAAGAAAAAAGAAAGACATGCTCCTTAAAGCCTCTTCAAGCCATCAATGATGGTGATCTATTTGTTGTGTATGATGTCTAGAACCCCTCTACACAAACCATTGCCCAAGAAGAAAAAGAATCTTGAAAAAAAATGAAGTTAGAGACAAAGGCCTAACATGAAAGCTTGAAAGAGAGCTTGGAAAGAGGAAAGGGAAGGTCTTTCTCCTTCAAAAATAGCCTTGGCTTAAGTTCTCCCTAGCTCCTACTAACAATATATTAGGGAATTCGGGAATCTCCATGCATTTTGGGAACCCTAAATGGTAAAATCTTATTGTCATACTTAAAGGTGGAGTCCACCCTAAATGCTATATAAGCTATCTTCCCAAATCCCACTTTCAAATATGAATCAAGATTTAGTCACATTATCAAATATTTATCACTTATTTGAAATTGGGACTTGAAAATTCCCAAATTCTCCAACATGGTGTTCACTACCTCTCTTTTGTCCAAAATACCTTCAAAATTGGCTTGGAATTGAAAAACATGCCGTTATATTTAGTGGTTGGCCTCCAACTTTGGTCCCAAACTCCATTAAATCTTCTAATGTGCTCTTGACTTGTGAGACTAGTGATCTGTTAAATGCTCCTTGCCATGCATGTACTTGTTATACCTGAAGATCCATGGATTTTCTATTTAAAAATTTGAGAAAATTAACTTGGAAAGGAATTAAAAATGGATCAAAGGCTCTGATACCACTTGTCATCATGAAGGGACCTGAGAGGAGAGAAAGAAAAAGAGGAGAGAGAACAATGCATAAAGGAGAGAAGAAGAGTGCAGAGGAGAGAGAAAGCCTAGACGAGGAGAGAGAAAGACTAGAAACAAAGAGAGAAAGATAGGAAAGAAGGAGAGAGATGGCTAGAAGCCATAAAAGGATAGGAGGAGCAAGAGAGATGAAAGAAAAAGTTGTATTATTGTGTAAAAAATAACGATCCATGTACATATTTCCTTTGCTTTTTATATGCCCCTACCCATTCTCTTACAATACCATCCAATATAGTACCTACAAGATCCTATGTACCATCACAGGAACAACATCTTCTTTAGTAGCTCTAGTTCTTCTTGCGCTGAGGAGCACACTTCCTCAATGGTCGCCATGAATAACTCCAACGCTGCTTCAGTCGTATTGGATGTCTCTTTCCCTTTACTTTTAAGGGTACCATTCTTTTCATTTGCCTTCTTGACACGACAATCTGCGATTGCATGTCCTTTTTTTTTTCGCAATAGAAGCACTCTCCTTGAAACTCCTTCTTACCGCCGTTCTTCTTTTTGTCCCCATCATTTTTGGTGGAGAAACCACCTTTGCCTTTTGCATTGGCAGAGAATGCAGCATCTCCATTGTTGCTTCCTTCTCGAGCTTTCAGCCTCAACTCCTCCTCCATCAATAATGCACAAAACTCCTCAAAATTGAAATCTTGAGGTCTCACCTGAGTATTAAGGGTAGTTACTATTCCTTCAAACTTTTGTGGACAAATCCGAAGACACCTCTAAGCTAGCTCTTCACTAGTCTTTTGTATCCCAATGCCAGCCATCTAGTCGTGCAGATTCTTAATCTGAGTGACAAATGCTTCAACCGTCTCTCCTTTAGAAAACTTCTCCGCTGCTAGTTGATTCTCCAAGTTTTGAATCCTTATTTGGTTTCGTGTTTCATACTGACTCCTCAGTACATTCCAAGCCTCTGATGCTTTGGTTGTATGTTGAATCAAAGTCAGAACACTGTCAGAACAGCTTGTAACTAAGGCACACAATGCATCTGCATTCCTTTGTTTCCAAGCTCGTAGAAGATCTCGGAGGAATCATCACACTAGAATTTTATGGGTTGGGGGTAGGCTATGGTTCTGCGTTAGTCCCTAGCACAGTCTCCAAAAGCCCATAAGAATCAAGGATAGTTGTAATTTTGAGCTTCCACAAGGTGTAGTTTGTATCATCTAACTTGCCTTTGTTGAAGGTTGGTGGACGAATCCTCAGTGTTTGAATAGCTGGTACAGTAGCACCACCTTCTGCACCACTTCTTGATGCACCAAAACCGCTTCCGGAAGACGACATCATCCCTCTTGTGCACTCTTTGATACCATGTAAAAATTACACGGCGCAGCGAACAGAATCTAAGAAAGAGATAGAGAGTACACAATAGATAAGAGGAGAATTACAAAATTTCTTTATCTCCAAACAAATGATACAAAGATGGCTCTGTCCACCCATGCGCTTCCACTGTGAAGCTTAGATGGCGATCTAGACAGAAGATAGGTAAAGAGCTTAAGGCTAGCTGGAATAACCCTGACTGGGTGAAAGATGGATAATAGATGACTGTGAAGGGGTTTAGCTTTTATAGCTTGTGAAGGGGGTCATGATGGATGACCTTCCATATGCACTTGTGTTTGTTGACCTTCCATGTGCCCATGTGTCTGTTGACCTTCCATATGCCCATGTGTGTGTTGACCCTCCATATGCCCATGTGTCTATTAACCTTCCATGTGACCATGTTTCTGTTGACCTTCCATGTGCACCTCCACTAGTTGGCTAGGGAATATTCTAGGGAATATTCCCTTTACCATTGGCTAGGGCCCCTGATAACTCTCTTACCCTGCAACTCGATGCAATGTGCCTCGAGTTGCTACTAGCTTAACTACTCTATCTAACCCAAAGATTAGACCCACAACAATCACCTTTTTGCCATCTGGTCACATAGACCTCATCTGACATACAAGTCAGAACTCAACCAATGTTCGGGCTCACATATGGCTTCTCCTCATAATGGGGGCCTTACAACTTTGAGAACCATGGATTATTGGTGCACCTTATGAGGGTGGGGCATTGAGCATATCTAATAGGCTAGTGATGGTAGGATTATCATTTTGATACTATATATTGATGACATGTTGATTGATGGGAGTGCTCATGATGAGCTAGATACTTTGAAGACTCAACTGAAGAAGAGCTTTGAGATGAAGGACATGGGATATGCTTCTCACGTACTTGGTATGTGCATTATGTGCAATCACTCTAAGGGATGACTCTACTTATCACAGAAGAAGTACATTCACAAAGTACTTGAGTGGTTCCATATGCAAGGTGGTAAGCCGATTGGCACCCTTTACCCTCTCCTATGAAGGTGAGTCAGGAAAATTCAATCAGATGTTGATGAGAGGGCCAAGATAGCCAAGATCTCTATACATCTATTGCGGGTAGCTTGATGTATGCCATGATAGCTAATAGGCCTAACATAACATTTGCAGTGGGAGTTTTGGCTCGTTATATGGAAATACTTGTGGTAGACAACATTGGGATGGCATGAAAGGTATCATGAGATATCTTAAGGGCACTATAGCCTTATCATGGTTTATACAAACTTAGATTATGCAAGACATGTAGATATTAGGAATTCCACCTCTTGCTATGTCTTTAACTTTGTTAGATGTACTATTTCTTAGATGTCTAGGGATAGAAATACATTTCCTTTTTTAGTACTAAGGCTAAGCACATTATAGACATCGAGGCTTGTAGGAAGGCCCTATGGTTAGGCTGCTTGGGTGCAGACCTTGGTAACATATATATGATTCCTATGTTGCATTTGGACTCTATGAGTTTCATCCAATTGGCACATAATCTAATCTTTTATATGAAGACCAATCATATTGAGGTCCATTAATACTTTATCAAGAAGGAGGTGGTTGAAGAAAAATAGATAGATCTTGTCAAGATCTCTACAAATGAGAATCCCATTGATCTCCTCATTAAAAGTCTCCTAGAGGAATGTTATGGATTCCTTAGGAAGATAATAGGCATAGAATGAAATGATGTCTATTCATTGTCTAATTATACTTATATGTACATATTATAGTTTGTCACTTTTTTTTTTCTCCTCACTTAAGCACATTCGCCTTTAAGTGGAAAGTTTTTTAGGGTTAAAGGCCATCTATGCCTAGCCACCCATATTTACTCAGTGTCCACAAATATATACACTAGAGATGGCGACTACCCATTACTGTCACTTTATTGTTTATTATTTACTACAAAAATAGAATAAGGAAAGGAAAGTCAAACATTATGATTGTTGGAGTTTCCATGTACGACTTGCTCTCTCTTCTTATTGCAACCTCCATAGATCTTGCTTCTTGCATCTCGTTGAGCCTAATGCACCAACAATCAGGACTTTGGATGGACTTCTATCTGTAGCTCACTTCAATGATAATCTCTCACCTTGTCTCTCAACACTCGATCTAACTAACCAAGTATCCTTCTTTCCAACCCAAGAAAGAAAGAACACAAGACTAGCTCGAGTTGTAGTGAACTCAACTAACTTACCTTCTTGTGTTTGATGATTCGAAGGCTCGAAGATGGTTCCATGACCATGATCAATATGATCCAATGTCATCACTCCTTCGCATCCACAACCAAGCACATGAACAGTGCTGTGCACAAGAACAATTTTGTGTGTTGCGCATTGAGGCCCATCCCTGCATGCAATGCTCCACTCACACATATTACCACTCTGTTGAATATCAAGGGCAATGACTGGTCACTCACCCCACCCTCTATCTCACACTCTGTTGATGAATACAAAGGGCAGCCCATACTCACATCCTCATCTGGTTAGGATGAAAGATCATGATGCTCTAAGTTTGTCGATGAAGATCAGCTTCGTCTATTGAAGGTGTTAACATGGATTGGTTGATGAAGAGGCCGACCCAGGGAGGTAGCTACCAACAAGTTCGGCGCTGGGATTACATGTTGGAAACGACATCTATTGGAGGAATCAGAAGAATTGGAGAGGTTACACAAGTTAGCGCACCAAGGGAGGTGGCTTGAAAACGTTGTTTGCAAGAGTTCAGCTAGAGATTCAATGATCCTGGAGTGCGGGGTGTCACCACATTTTCCATAGCCAACTTCCCGTCCAAGGATGTGTGCCACCTGGTCTTGGAACGAGGCCCGTTATGACAAGGAATTGCTTTCTTTTCTCCCATAATAGTTTAATTTAATTTAATTTTTTTCCTTTTACCCTACTTCCGAGGGTGTTTTCACCTTTTCTCGAAGAATATGTCGGCATGACAAGGACCAAAGTCCTTTTCTCCCATGACCGATATATTTTTTATTTTTTTCTTCTTTTTTTTATTGTCTTTGAAGCGTCGAATGGTAAGGACACCATATATCAGAACCATCCTCACCACCTTTATTACATCAATCGGAAAGGAAGCCAAGGGGAGGGGGAGGGTGGCTGCGAGGGGCTATTAGGATGAAACCATATCATCAAAATTAGCAAGAGGGTTATCAGGAGCATTAGGTAAAGCCATCTCGACCATTGTGCAAAGAATGAGGAAGCTATTGACAGTGATTGTCAGGATCCCCAGGGAGGGTAATACTTCTTAAGGCAATAGCCATTAATAAGGGATCATCCGAAGAAGCATCGACTGTCTGGCCATTCGAATTTATGACAAGTACCTTATAAGGGCCCATCCAGCATTGTCGAATCTTGCCTAGAAACTTGCTAAATCGGGAATCATAAGTGAGGACTAAGTCACCTTCCTTGAACTCCTTCTACTTGATGAAGCTGTCATGATAGACCTTTCTATGAGCTTGTGTGGCTTCCATGCACTATAGGGCCATCCTGCGGATCTCATCGAGACATTCCAAGTTGAAGAGACAGCATTACAGGGACTCGGCATCTCCCAAGTGTTCATTGATGGCCACGTGCAGGGAGGGTAGCTCGAGTTCAATAGGAAAGATGGCTTCTCTTCCATACACTAATTGGAAAGGAGTTTGTCATGTAGTTGCCCTATGGGAGGTTCTGTATGCCCAGAGGACCTCTATAAGTCGATCATCCAAATCAGATGATGTGGGCTATCGTTTGTGTTAGAATCGAGCAGAGGATGCGATTAGTAACTTTGACTTGGCCATCAGCTCCAAAATAATAGGGTGTGGACTTACGATGATGACTCTTATAGTTCTGTCAACTCTTCCATAATCTTATTAAGGAAGTGGATATCTCGATCACTGATGAGCTCTAAGGGACTGCCAAAATGGGTGATATGATCTCGTATAGGAACAAGGCCACACTATTACCATCGTCCAGCTTCAAGGCCTTAGCTTCACACCACTTTGTTACGTAGTCTGTACAAACTAAGATGTATCTATTCTGTTTCCTTCTGGTTGGTGAATCAATAGGGCCCACAAAATCAATTTCCCACTTCTCAAACGACTTTAGGGGAAGAATGGGTTGCAAGGGCATGGCACTGGATTTGGTAGGCTTTCCCATTTGCTGACAAGCATCACACCATTTGCAGCAATCATAGGTATCCTTATAGAGGGTCGGCCACCAATATCCTGCAAGTAAGGCCTTTCTGGCTGTCACTTCTCCTGCAAAGTGTCCATCATAGGGCTCGTCATGGCATGCTTTCAATACTATGCCAATCTCTTCCCCTCAAACACATCTTCACAAGACTTCATCCTTGCCTTTCTTGTACAGAGCACCTCCTAACAGGGTATAGGGGGCTGATTCCAACAAAAGCTTCTTCTTCTCATGGCTTAAGATGCCAGGGGGATACTGTTGGGTTGCTATGAGGTTGGCTATGTCTACATACCATAGGATAACTGTTTCGACTAAAAACAAGGAAGCATCAAGAAGATCTAGATCATCTTGCTCATCTTCTTCATCACTTTGAGGGATTCGCGAAAGGTGATCAACTAGGACATGAGAGCGATCGGGTTTGGTAACCACTTCAAAGTCAAACTCTTGAAACAAAAGGAGCCATCTCATGATTCTTCCCTTCATGTCGCCCTTGTTCATTAGGAAGGATAGGGCTTCATGGTCCATGTAGAATTTGAAATGCATCGATAGTAGATAATGTCGAAACTTCTCCAAAGCAAACACCATTGCTAGACACTCAAGCTCCATCAACGTGTAGTTCCACTCTCTGTCGGTTACTTTCCAAATTGCATAATAGATTGGTTGATCTAACTTAGAGGGACTCTTTTGGCATAAGACTGCACCTAGGACTTCAATGGATGCATCAGTGTGCATGTGGAACTCCTTCATCCAATCAAGAGGTTGTAAGCTAGGTGCTTCAATCAAACACTACTTCAGGGTGTTGGATGCCTCATCACAACCATTGTTCCATGTAAACTCGACATCTTTTCTCAGGAATTTATGCAAAGGAATTACCTTCGTCGTGAAGTATGGAATGAATCTTCTGTAATAGCCCACATGGCCAAGGAATCCCCTCAATTGCTTAAGGTTAGTTGGGGTTGCCAAGGCAGTAATCTTCTATCTTAGAAAAATCTGTTGATATCTCTTGTGCAAAGATAATGTGGCCCAAAAGAACTCCTGATGAGACGCCAAAGACACATTTGTCAGGGTTGAGAGAAATTCTATACTTTTGACATATGTCAAAGCACTGCTCTAGGTGTCCTCAATGCTCATGGATTAGGCTACAGACATAGAAGTCATCGAGATACAGCTCAATGAAATCATATAGATGGTTCTTAAAGGTAGCCATCATCACTCATTGAAAAGTAGTAGGAGTGTTACAGAGCCCAAATGGCATCACTCTGTAAGGATACGTTCCCCATTCTATTGTGAAGGTTGTTTTGGATTGGTCCTCTTCTACAATTTGGACTTGGTTGTATCCACTGAATCCATCCAAGAAGGAATAGAGCTCATGGCATGCCACTGTGTCCAACAATTGGTCTATGAAAAGGATAGGAAAATGATCCTTCTTCATCTTGGAATTCAACTTTCAAAAGTCCACACATATTCAAAGTTTTCCATTCTTCTTGGGTACGACTACAATGGGTGAGACCCATTCATTGTTAGCCACTGGATAAATGAACTTAGCTTCAAGGAGTTTCAATAATTCGGCCTTCACCAAAGTAGAATAATTGGGATCCATACGCCTCTGTCTTTGCCTCACAGGTTTGGCATCAGGCTCTAGATCGATGTGGTTTTGGCATATTGTGGGATCAATCCCCCTTAGATCTTTATACGACCATGTAAACACATCTAGATTTTCCTTTAGTAGGTCTCACAGGACCATTAGTTCCTATTCTAGAAGATTTAGACCCACCTTCAAGTGACGTTCAATATCGTCAGTATCCACGAATGTCAATTGCCTTTTACCTTCCACTTCATGGATAAATGTCCCACGGATTTCTTCTGGGTAAAGAGCCAACTCCTTCAAGGGAGTGGTCTCATCTTCTTATGATGCACTAGAACTATTGTTGTCTTTTAATGAAGGCTTGGCTCGCTCTTTAGGAGGTTGAAATGGTATCGTTGAGGTTTCGGGTTTGGATTGGGGATGAATGATTTCTTGGCTTGAGGATTCATCTTCTGAAGATGCATCCAAGAATATCACATGACAGGAACTTCCTATGTTCTGTTTAACCTGCAAGGATGGGGATTGTTGATAAGGTGCATCGTCATCATCTTCTTTAAGGTAGGGTAACTTTGGATGACAACAACCACTATTGAAGGAAGGCCTATTCTTCTTAATCCATTTATTATAAAGGCTTTGCTCTGACATGACTCATTAATAAGTCCAAAAGGCACCATAATCATTATGTTGATCAAAAAGGGATCTTTTGCGATGACTTGGGGGCAGCCACTGTAAGGAGAAGGATGTTGATTATCTTAAGAAAGTGTTTTGAGTGCTGCAGACAATTTTGTATCGCTCTTAACACACGGAAGTGTGTCTTTGGAGTGCCTTATGGGCTATTGCTAGGCCATGTGGTCAGCTCAGTAGGGATCGCAACTGACCCTGGAAAGATCAAGGTTATAGTCGTTATGAGTCCACCACACACTCCGAAAGAGGTGCATAGCTTTCTGTCATCGATAGGGTACTATTGGAGGTTTATAAATGCCTTGGCAGAAAGGACGTTGCCATTAACAAACTTATTATTGTTTAGCTATCTATTTGTATGGCTTCAGGAACTTCTTCCTCATCTTTGCGTTCTGTGAGTAGGATAGATCCTTCTAGCTAGCTTTCATAATTTCTTCTACATTATCACATTCGTCCGCTTGAGGTTTTGTTTCTTCATCGGTGATGAGTGCTCTGTAAGAGAAGAACAAACTCTCTGTTATGTCCTCTGCTTCTACTTCTACTTCTGTTTGTATGTCTATCTCTCTATCTCTGCTTCTATCTCTATCTCTGGCTTTGTCTCTACGACTGCCATGTAACACGGAGAACAGTACATCCATGCTTCTATTTTGCTATCAAAGGTCATTTCAGAAGTCAATTTGGGTTCAGGCATGAGGTATTCTCCCATGGACAAGGACTTTGCTTCTTTTAGTAGTTGGCTTACAGTGCCCACTGTTAGGGACTGTGCCTATGTTTTCTTGGAAAATATATGTTTGATGGCCTCTTCATCTCCTAACGTCTCCTAATGTACTATTTGTTATTTCATTGGAAGAGTCGGTTATGACTTCGATGGAGGTGGATCCATTACCTTTTTGCGATCCATACAAATTCAACACCACTTTTGGGTCCTCTACCAAGGTTTGTGTTAATCAAGTCAACATTCTCCCTTCCGTTTTGTCCACACCTTCTCCCATTGGTGCTTTCCCCTAGAACAAAACCTAAGATTACCCACCTTAGGATACCTACAAAAATTCTATTGTGTCAATTAACTAAACCTTTCTTTGCAATTATTTTTGCTATAGCATCTGCTACCGATCGAGATAGTGCCCAGATCGTTACGCCTTTCGTATGGGTCAAAACTTATCCAACAAGGAATTTTGCTACCCGGGAATTATTTCAAGACGTTCCACATATGAATAGGGTTCCTTTGAACCAATCCATCTCTTGCTTCAAAAAGCCAATGTCTTCCCAACAACAGAGGGTATGAGGTCCCATAAGAATTTGGTTTGACCACTAAATATGTCAGCCAATAGTCCCTTCTTGCAAAGGTTGTCCTTACATACGAGAGAATGCCCAGCAGTTTGATTTTACTTTGGTCTGCCAATCTGATAAGCCACTGTGTAGATTGCATTCCTTGCAAGCCTAGATCCTTCAATGTCATATCTGTCATTATGTTTACTGATGAGCCTCCATCAATCAATGCATCTACAATAAAGCACCCCTCAATCCATATGCCTATCTTTGGGGTTCTAAGATCCAGGAAGGCATTAGCCACATCTACTTCCTTCATGAGTTACGAGGCTATGTTGAACTTGGTCACCACAGAGGGAACAATTCTTAAGTCTCTTCTTCTAGTCAATATACTTTTGAATTTCTTTCAACAGTTGGGAGACAACATCAACAACTGTCAGAATGTTAAGTTTGGTTTAAAAATGTCTAGGTCTTTGACCAAATCATATTCTTTGATCAGATCTACACGCTTTTCTAATCGGTTAGGAAATGGGGCCACATCCACTTTTATCTTCCCTTTTTCTTTTAAGAGCAGCAACATCTGTGCTTCTTCTTCATGAGGAGTTATTTTCACATCGTCCTATCTCTGCAACTATCTTCGTGGCTCTTTGTGGCTCTGTAGTGCTCTGTACTTCATTGTTTTGGACTGCATTGTTATGCTTTTCCTTAGGAAGGTTTAACTTCACAATCTTGACAGAGGGAACGTTCTCTTTTGGAACTACAGGTTCTCCTTTCTTTGCATATGTTATTGCGGCCACTTCCAATTCCACCAAATTAGAAGTAAGTTCTTGGGTCTTCTATTGATATCAGAAGTAGATTTCACAGGGGCTAGACTTGGACAATCTTTTGCAGTGTGGCCTTCTCCTTTGCATCGATTGCATAAGAGATTGTAATCCACATACCTTCTAGAGTTTGGACAATTCAATGAAATATGACCATTTTCTCCACATTTGTAACACTCCACCTCTGATCTCTAACCACCGCCAGACTGTCATCCTCTATAACTCTGAGAGGGAAACCTCCGTGGACCGAAATTAGGACCAAACTCCCTAGGCTTTGGTCCAATGTCCTGTGTTGTCATTTTGGACTTTAACAAGTTGAATCTTGCGTCTTTATCTTTCTTTCTTCATTCGTGCATCTCTTTCAAAGAGCAAATATCCCCTGCATGGTTCTTCCTCAAATAGTATGAACAAAAGGCTCCAAGAATGGTTGATTTTTGGGTACATTCAGTGGCTAAATGTCCTGTTGATGCCACTTTCCATACCATGTATTAGAACGCATCACATCTCTCCCACCTCCGGCAGGAGTGGATATATTGGCGGTATTCACCTTCAGTATCTGTAGTTGTTTTATAATCACATCCATAACCTCTTTATTGATACTAGCCACTGAATTGGATAGGTAGTCCTTCATATTTTCACCTTGTGGAGTGCTTGTAGTAGGGTCTTGGGAATCTTCTTTGATTACTGGATATACTAGTTGGGTTTATCCAAAGGGTCCTCTATTCTAGTTTTGATTTAGAATTCCTGTTGAGACTTGGGGTTGTTGATTCCAATGGGTAGGATTCCAATGTTGTTGAGTCGCCATTGGAGGAACTGTTTCAGAGCACTGCTATTGTGGTTGAACCATCATTTGAGGCATCATCGTTTGCAACCACTGTGGATTAGGTGCATTGTACTGTGGCATTGTTTGCATCTAGGGGTAGGGGTAGGGAACTGTCCTTGGAACAACATTTGGTGGGTATACCATTCTTGGCATGGGAGGAGGTAAGAATCCTCTTCCCCCTGAGGTCATTGACAACCTTGCTTCAACTTTGTCACACAATCTTGCACCTTCCACTGTAGCTTGCAATTTGACTGGCCTTCTCAATTCCACAAACTTACAAACTTTTGGTTGTAGGCCTCTGAGGAATACTCCTTTCTAGATGCCTTCATCAAAATGATGATTGGTCCATCTCTTCAGGATGGATTCCATTTGCGAGACATAAGCTTTTACTCTTTCTCTACGGGACTGACTTAAGTTCATAAACTCCTCTTGCATCCACTCTTCAAAACCTAAGTTTTTCTTACCACCCTTCTTCTTTTTGTCACCATTGATAGAGGAACCATCTTTATCTTTTGGATTGGTAGAGAATGCATCATCTCCACTACTACTACATTCTCGGTCTTTTAGCTAGAGGTTCTCTTCCACTAGTGGTATAAAATTCCTTAAATATCAAAGCTTAAGGTCTCACCTAAGTATTTAGAATAGTCTTTTGTCCATCAAGTTTTGTTGGAAAAATCTAAAGACATGTTCAATCTAGCTCCTCATAGCCTTTTGTATCTTAGTGCCAACCATCTGGTCACACAAATTCTTAATCTAAGTGATGAATACTTTAGTGGTCTCTACTTCAATAAACTCCTTTGTTGCTCATTAATTCTCTAAATTCTAGATCATTGTTTGCTTTTCTATTTTTATTGACTTCTCAATACTTTCCAAGCCTTTGATGCCTTGGATGTATGCTGAATCAAGGTCAAAAAACCATTAGAATGATATGTAACTAAGGTACACAATGCATCTACATTCCTTCATTTCCAAGCCCATAGAAGATTTGCATTTGAAAGAATCATAACACTCAAATTTGATGGGTTGTGGTTTTGGATTAGTCCCTAGCACCATCTCCAAAAGCTCATAAGGATCAAGGATAGTTGTAATTTTAGACTTTCAAAAAGTGTAATTTATACCGTCTAACTTCGTTGAAAATAGATGGATGCATCCTCAATGTTTCAATTATTGCACCGCTATATGTGATATGCCAGATGGCATTGCTCCATTTCATTGTTGAAGCCCTTGCCTCTTGTGTACTCTTCACTCCTTATATCCCCCTAAGATCTCATACCATCTAAAAATTGCTCGATGTAGTGAGCATAATTTGAGCAAGGAGTAGAGAATACACAACAAATGTGAAAAGAACATAAACTTCTTAATTCCAAAGAAACCGATACAAAGATAGCTCTATCCATCCATGTGCTTCTACTATGAAGCTTAGATGGTGATCTAGAAAGATAATAGGTGAAGAGCTTAAGGCTAGCTAAAAGAACTCTGACCAGGTGAAGATAGATTAATGATAGTTCTGAAGAGGTTTTCCTTTTATAGCCTAGGAAGGTGGTCTAGTCAACCTATGTGACCATATTATAAAACTTTCCTAGTTAGATAAGAAATATTCTAGAGAATATTCCCTTTATTATCATGCTACGGCATTGCCCTCAGACCCTTGTCAAGGGGGCTAGTACCTCTTAGCCAAGGGTCGCTTCTATGGCCCCTAAATCCCAAAATAGGTGTCCTTAATAATTTCTACACCCCACAACTTGATGTTGTATATCTCGAGTTGCTATCAGTGTAATAACTCTATCTAACCCAAAGGCTAGGCCCACAAAGGATACCTTTTTGTCATCTTAACATTTTGATCTCATGTGATATACAAGTTAAGGCCCAACCAATGTTTGGGCTCACATATGGCTTCTCCTCATAATGGGAGCCTTACAACTTTGAGCACCATGGATTATTGGTGGTGACTTACAAGGCTAGGACATTGTGCATATCTAACACAAATAACCATATTCCTCAAAATTAAACACCCTAAATGTTCCTTTTAGTGTAGTTACAACATATTAAACCATATTTCCTATCATTAGACACCCTAAACCTTACTTCCAACAAAAGTTCCATCATCTAAAACCATACCCCTTTGCATTAAACTCCTTAAATCTTACTCACAATAGAAAACTTTACTTATTTAACCATATCCCAACAATAAAGACAATGTGTACATACTCCCATGAAGACCAAGTGTTTATGCATATCCCAATAATAAAGAAGATGTGTATGTACTCCCATAAAGATGATGTGTACATATTCCCATTAAAACTAAGTGTTTATGCATAGTCCACCATTTTGTATATTATTTAATATGGCTTTACTTTATCTTGACTATGTTTAAAATTATTTCACATATTCTTGGATTTAATATGTGCTTGCTCTATTTTTCTTACATTTAATAATATTCCATATGTTTTTGGACATTTAAATATAACCACAAACCATATTCATTGCATTAATACCATGTCACACACACACACTCTCTGTGTGTGTGTGCCCATACGTGCACGCGCGTGTGTGAGAAATTTATTTTTTTGGGCATTCCTAGCAGGATTGTAAGAGAACCTATTGGTCATAAACTTGGAGAGTTTGTACTAGCACCTCTTTTCTATTTTGGGCATGTATTATGTTTATATGCATATGTTACTTTTAGTGACAAAGTCCACTAGAGGAAATGGGCAACACTAAACACAATTTAAGGGTTATTTTGCTAACCTCTAACAACCTTCTTCCATCTACCAACTTCTATGCCCCATCAAATTTTGCCTATACCCCATTTTCCTCATCTATCATCCACCGATGCTTAAATAACTTCCCTTATCTACTATACACCCCTATCCATACCTCACTATTATCAACTATCCCCCCAATCTACCCCCATCTAGCTTTGTGTCCCCTCTTAAACCCTCACCCAACCTCACCTATCGCCACACATTTTCCTCTACTAGCCTCCACCCCTCCCTAACCCCACTTACCATCACCTACTCCCATGCACTCCCACCTTCATCCACTATCCTCTACCACCCACCCACGACCATCTATGCCTCCTTTACCATTACCTATCTTATTGATGCCCTCACATGTTGTCAATGGATTCTTCTCTATCCATCCACTTCGCTATTGCTTACCCCACCTATGCTTCTCTATCAACCCCCGCCCCTCTCTAGCCTAGTTTATCCATGTCTACCCCATTCATGCCCACCCAACCTGACATACATTTCACTATGTTTATCTATCCCCCTCTAGACCACATGTTGACCCCTCTAGACCCCTCACTATCATCAACTATCCCCCTAATCTAACCCCATCTAGCTTCGTGTCCCCTCCTAAACCCTCACCCATCTTCACCTATATTGCCACATGTTCTCCTCTACTAGCATCCACCCCTCTCTAACCCTACTTACCATCATTATTCCCATGCACCCTCACCTTCATTCACTATCATCTACCACCCACCCACCACCATCTACCCCTCCTTTACCACTGCCTATCTCATTAATACCCTCAACTATTGTCAATGGATTCTTCTCTATCTATCCACTTCACTATTGCTTACACCACCTACCCTTCTCTATCAACTTCCACCCCTCTCTAGTCCAATTTATCCATACCTACCCCATTCATGCCCACCCAACCCAACTACATTTCACTATGTTTATCTACCCCCCTCTAGACCACATGTTGTCCCCTCTAAACTCTCTTTCTACCTCCCATTACCCTCATTAATCACCCCTATCCCCTCTTAGTCCCCCCTTTTGCCTCCGTTACCCTATCCCTTAGCTAACCCTATATACTTGCCTATCCCCCTATATCATTGCAATCACACCCATCTCTACCTCCCTCTAACCCTACTTACCCCAACCTATCCCTCTCCATCCCTACCCACCCTAGCCACCACCTCAGCCCCTGCCCTCCATCAACCATTCACTATTACCAATTACACATCCATACCATCTCCCTCCACCTCTCCCTAAGAGACTAATTTGCTCACGATTTTCCAAATCTTCTCACACAAACAAATCATCAAAAAACCCATGGTTGTCATAGCAAAGTGTTTCTTATGCATGCAAAATCTTTTTTTTTTTAATCCTAGGTCTCTCCACTTCTAGAATCGACACCATAGCCTATGCAATGTATTATACTTCACCTAAATTTACATATAATCTTAGTGAATGAGAACATAGAAGTGAAACATCATAGAGTTAAAGAAAAAGGAATGAAGCAAGAAACTTGATAAACCAACTTCCTCAAAAACACTCGTATGAGTGGAAACTTTGGTTCTTTGCTTCTAGACTTTTTAAAGTATAATCCAATGCTCTCTTAGAAAGGTCTTCAAGTATACCTTAGCCTCATACAAACATATGTTATTCATTTTAATAAGAATGTCACATGAAGGTTAGGCTTGATCATTACATACCCATTCATATGAAAGGGAAGTGGAACCTAGGAGGAAGAAGCTTGGCGGTGAGAGCTATGGCGGATGGAGAGCAAGAGCCAATAGAGAGAGAGACTCAAAAGTGGGAACTCCAACAACCACAATGTGTGGCCAGGCATTCCTTCATTCAAACTGTCACTAAAAGAATAAAGAATAAGTGATTGTGGCGGGTGTCCACCACCTACAGTGTGCAGTGGCGGGTATTGTCAGTGTAGTAATACACGAGCGGCTAGGCGGAGATGTCTTTACCCCCAACAACCTCCCACTTAAAGGTGAACCTGCCCCAGTGAGAAAGAAAAAAGAAAAGATAGTACAACATGTACACATGTACAACAGGATGAGGAAAAAGACGTCATCTCATCCAATGCCCATCAATCTCCTGAGGAAGGCAAAGTGCTCGGTAGTGAGGCTCTTTGTGAGCAAGTCTGCAGGATTCTACTCAATCGAAATCTTGACAAGGTCAACAAACCTGTCCTCAACGACCTCACGAATGAAGTGATACCTCACCTCAATATGTTTCATATTTGCATGGAAGACCGGATTCTTGGCCAATTGAATGGCACTCATGGAATCTGAATGCAGTGTAGGCATAACATTTGTCATACCAAGGTCAGCAATCAAATAGCCTAACCAGATAGCCTTCTTGCAAGCCTCTGTGGCTACAATATACTTGGCCTTTGTAGTAGAAAGGGTGATAGACTTCTGCGCCCTGGACATCCAAGAGATAGCCTCTTCAGTATAAGTGAACACATAGCCAAAAGTGGACTTCCTACTATCTGCATATCCTGCATAATCAGAGTCAGTGTACCCCATGACTCCTGTATCCTGGTTGCCATAATAAAGACACATATTTGTTGTGCCCTTTAGGTACCTCATGATACCCTTCACGGCATCTTAATGTTTCTTGCTAGGTGTAGCCATATAACGTGCCACAACCCCAATTGCAAAAGTAATATCTGGACGGGTGGCTATCATGGCATACATAAGACTGCCCACGGCTGATGCATAGGGAAACTTGGCCATGTTAGCCCTCTGCTCATTTGTTTGCAAACAATCGATCTGTGAAACCTTCACATGAGAAGGTAATGGACAACCAATAGGCTTAACATCCTGCATGCAAAAGCACTCAAGGACTTTATGAATGTATTCCCTCTATGACAGATAGAGTAGTCCCTGAGATCTATCATGTGTAATGCGCATACCAAGTATATGAGAGGCCTGTCCCAGATCTTTCATCTCAAAGCTCTTCTTGAGACGAGCCTTAAGAGCATCTAGCTCCTCATGATCTATCCCTACTAAAAGCATGTCATCCACATAGAGTACCAAAATCAGTAAAGAACCGTCATGGGCTTTCTTTGTGTACAAGTGCAGATACATAGCACTGCGGCTGTAGCCCTGTGACTGCATGAATGCATCAAACTTATTGTACCATTTCCTAGGTTCTTGCTTCAAGCCATATAGACTCTTCTTTAGCTTGCATACTAGGTGTTCCCTGCCAGGGTCTGCAAAGCCCTTAGGCTGCTCCATGTAAATCTCATCATGCAAGTCCCCATGTAGAAAAGCCGTCTTGACATCCATCTGGTACAAGTCCAGGTCAAGCTATGCAGCCAAGGCCAAGACTAAGCGTAGGTGGCCATCTTGACCACAGGAGAAAAGATTTCATCAAAGTCAACACCATGCTCTTGCTTAAAACCCTTAGCAACCAATCGAGCCTTGTATTCGGCTTGGGGTGTCCAGGGGTACTTTTCAGCTTGTACATGCATGGCAAAGCCTTCTTACCCTGAGGCAAGGAAACCAAATCCCAAGTCTGATTCTTATACAATGAGTCAAGTTCAGATTGCATAGCCCTCTCCCAAGAGTGACAATCACCCCTATGCATAGCCTCATCATAAGTGAGAGGCTCACTTGCATCTGTTACCAGTACATAATCCATAGAGGGCGCAAAACGGTCAGGAGGTCATCTATCTCTAGTAGAACGCCTCAACCTAGGCTCTATTACTTGACCGACATCCTGTCTAACATTAGCATGTCTAGCATCTGGGCCATGAGCATCAGGTGATGCCACGCGCTATCTAGCTGGCCATGGAGTGGTGGGGTGAACGGGAGCAAGTGGCTCCTCCTGAAAGATAATTCTGCATACCTCAACCACTTTCTTAAACTACATATGCATTTTGTCCTCATGAAAGATGACATCATGGCTGTGGATTACTTTCCACGCATGCGGATCCCATAGACAGTAACCCATCTCTCTTGCATCTCCATAGCCAATGAAAATGCATTTGACACTTTTAGGATCCAGCTTATTGCGTTTGTCCTTGGGCACATGGTAGAATGCCTCACATCCAAAGACACACAAATGATCATAAGAGGGGGGGCTTGCTTGCCCATACCTCCTCTGCAACCTGAAAGTCGATGCCACTGCTAGGCAACATGTTAATGAGATGCACTGCGGTAGTAACTGCCTCAAGCCAAAAGTGCTGCAGTAAGCCAGCTTGGCTAAGCATGCTACGGACCCTTTCCTGAATGGTCCTATTCATGCGTTCAGCCATACCATTCTGGGGTGGAGTGTAAGGGGCGGTCAACTGATGCTTAATACCCTGCTCATCACAAAACTGCTCAAAAGCACGTGATACATACTTACCCCCATTATCTGACCTTAGGCATTTGAGCCTTTTCCCAAACTAGTTCTCTACCAATGCAAGCCAACGCTGAATTGTGTCTAAGACATCAGATTTTCTCTTTATGGGATAAGCCCAAACCTTATGTGAGTAATCATCTATGAAAGTAACAAAGTACTTTGACCCACCAAGTGACTGACAGGGCATGGGCCCACATACATCTGAGTGCACAAGAGCTAAGGGCTCACCCATGCGTTTCTTACTAGACTTTTTATGCGTATTTCTAGTCTGCCTGCCATACAAATAATGATCACAAGAATCAAAATGTGAAGAGTCAAAAGGCGGAAGATACTGCAAAGCATGGAGCATTTTCATTCCTTTAAGAGACATATGCCCCAAACGAGCATGGCAAAGGGATAAATGGAGAATAGAACCCATAGACAAAACATGATCCAATGTAGCTCCAAATAGAAGTAAGGGATAGAGGTGCCAATTGCAAGGACAAGCCTGCACGAGTAATCTTCCATGCAGAGTCTCCAAAGGACACATACACTACATCATCAAGCTGTCCAGCTGACATAAGGCTGTGAGTCAACGCAAGTACATGGTGTACATCATGCAAAATAAAAGAATTGCTAGAAGGAAATTGCAGCCTAACATCTCCAAAGCCCACAATGTCAAGAGACCTATCATCACTAAGACACACAGAACCAGACATGGTACGATAGGTATGAAACCAATCTCTATAGGGTATCACATGAAAAGACGCACCCAAATCCAAGAGCCAACATTGTGCATACATAGAATGTATCTCAAAATTTTGTAAGGCAGCGCATGAAGAAGCTGCAAGTATGTAATCATCATCTGAATCAGTGGCCTGCATGACATTAACCTCTTCTATCTTCACACTGGATTTTGCAGGTACAATACTGCGCTCATAAGACTTTTCCTACACTTTTTCTTTTCTCTTTTCCTTATGCTTATCATTGCGCATTTTATGGCACTATGGCCTAATATGTCCCGCTTTCCCACAATAATGATAGGTAAGATCAAACTTTCATCCACGGGACTTACTACAATCACGTGATTTAGACCTGGACTTCTGAGAGTCACTGCCCTTATGATCATTGTTTCTCCTATTGATTTCCTCAGTCAATAAAGCACTCTCAACATCTTTGATTTTCAGCCCATCAAGATTATTTGTGCATATGGCAGTACGAAAGACATCCCATGATTCAGGCAAGGTGCCAAGCAGAAACAACGGGTGCAAGTTGTCTTTGAACTCAACACCCTGTGACAACAGACTCTTCATGATAGCATGAAACTGACTGAAATCAAATGAAAGGGAGGTCCCCTCCTTCATGTGAAAGTCCATTAACTACTTCAGCCCATACATCTGTGACACAAAACTCTACTGCACATAGAGCTCCTAAATCTTCTCCCATAAATCCCATGCACTCTGATTCTCATCTTCAACAACATTATGATAGACCTCTTTTGAGAGTGACAAAATAATGGTAGACTTGCATAGCTCATCAACTTCCATCCAAATATCATCATCCATATCCTCAGGTTTAACACCTTTGAAACGTAAGGGTTTAATTTGCAACTTCTGTACCAAAACCTGCCATATTTGGGACTTCCAATACCCATAATTGGTACCATCCAACTTGGCAATGTTAAAGAGAGCTGTACCTTTCAGATGACTAGCCATACTGTCCCAAATCAAAGCAAAAAGGCAAAATTGCAGGTTGTTGTAATTAGTAGAAAATGCACTAAAACCACTGCTAAAACTGGCTGAAAGGGTGGATTTCACCAAGAGAAACACCTGTCCATCAAATATGACCAAGATAACATCAAATAGTAAGCAGAACCCTCATAGAAGTGCTCAAAATCTGCAGATTTCAACTTGCTGTAATAAATGACAGCAGTATGTAAAACTATCCCAAAATGAAGCAATCACTGATACATATGTCACTACAACTGCCAAGTAGCAAGATACATCCAAAAATGAGTGTCCAGGGGCAAGAAGGTGCCAAGAACTATCAAACCAATCATAGGCAAGATACATCTCATAGGTCTAGAAGTCATGCATGTAATGGGTCTCGAGGTAAGAGAAGAGACCAAGCACAAGCACAACTCATAGAGCAAGAAGCTCAATACATAACCATCCAAGATGCATACAAAACTGACAAACCTGTGACAGAGATAGGTGCGTGCCCTAATAGGTGTATCAAATCAGCCCACTACAAACTAACTGCAGACATAAAGCTCTGAAGAGAACAAATGCATATAACTATCCCACAAGCTCAAGCTCAAGTGTAAATAAGACTCTATGGAAGTAAAGTTAGATGCAAAGAGAGCAAGCAATGCTTTAATACATCGAATACATAGCATCAGACATGCCAACTCCCAGTAGAGTACATCCGGAGCATAAATCCCAAGCTATCTCATACCCGTAAAGCATAAGCCTGAAAACATTCAAAGAGCATGTAACTAACAACCAAATGTAATGCCCAGTAGAACCAAAATGCTCAAATATATCTGAAGATGAAGCTCCAAGTAACTATCAAGCATGGGCAAACCAAGTGGCATCCATATCTGACCAACGCATAAATGCAAGAGGCCTAAATGTCAAGCAATGACAATAGGCATAGACTGGTCCAAAGCATGCCAACTGAAACCAAATGCCAGTGAAGGACGACCAAGTCGGAGCCTAATCCAAGCTCAAAAGCATTCCAAAACCAAGAATAAGCATTTGACAACTTCTAAATACATCGTTATGATCATTCAAACATCCAGTAAGCACCCCGTATCCATGAACCAATGCATACACCAAGTAAATGAGCTTTAGCCCACTGTATTATAGCAAGCAATTTACTGTTAAATGAAGCTTAAACTATGCTCAAATCTGCTCCAAATCAGTCCCAAAGCATAGACATAGCATCCCATAACATCCAAGCATCATCGGGCATCAATAGGCATTAAAAGGGCAACGCCAAGAAGCATCAAATAGTAAATTTCAAGTGATGCCCTGTTTTGATAGTCCTGGGACTATGTATACAATAAAGGGCTGAAGAGGGAAGAACTTGAATCGATCACCAAGAGCCAAGCACTAATGCTACAATGGTCGGGAAGGCTGCCAAGAGTGCCGGGAAGCCGAGGAAGAGCAGGGAAACACCGGCCCGAGAGCAAGTCAACCCAGCCCCCTAAAAATGCGTCAAAATTTGTGCTGGCTATTCCTGGGGCCTGGGGGATCTGCAATAGTCCTCGAGGATACTTGGCAATGTCAAGAGGGCTCCAATGAAGCCCACGAAGAAGCCGATGAAGGTTCGGAAGCTCGAGGAGGAGGCGAGAGATCAAAACATACCTGCAAATGAAGGTGCCATGGTTGCCATTGAAGCTCAGGTTGAAGCTCTTCAAATCTGGGCTGAAGAGAATGTCGGGAAAGCTCCAATATCTTTGCTTTAATACCAGTTGAAAAGGAAGTGGAACCCAGGAGGAAGAAGCTTGGCGGTGAGAGCTATGGCGGATGGAGAGCAAGAGCCAATAGAGAGAGAGACTCAAAAGTGGGAACTCCAACAACCACAATGTGTGGCCGGGCCTTCCTTTATTCAAACTGTCACTAAAAGAATAAAGAATAAGTGACTATGACGGGTGCCCATCACCTGCAGTGTGCAGTGGCGGGTATTGTTAGTGTTGTAATACACGAGCGGTTAGGCAGAGGAACCTTTACCCCCAACATCATACTTTAAAAAAGAACCCAAAGCCACCAATTGGATTTTATGCATGTCAAAAATTACAAGGAAGAAAAGATATTACAACCATACGAAAACTTGCAAATTTTGTCTCTAAAAAGCCATCATTAATGCAACTATTAATGTATACCTAGAGTTGATAAGGATGCACAAGATACAAACATCAATTTCCTTGTAACACCCATTAATGGCCCATATCCACTCTATTTTCTAATGATTTCCCTCTCAAATATGAAACATCTTTTTGCTCAAGATCCAATACATATCCAAGTATAGCTCTCTCTCAAATTCTATATCCACCTCTCCACAAAAAGGGATTGTGAAGCCTATATCTTATCAATCATACTTGAGTTTTCACCATCTTCGTTGCACATAAACACAATACAAGCTCCCTTCTCTAGCATACAATTTTCCTACTAAATTGGAGCATTTAAACTTGACACATTTGAATAGAACATCTCACTCTAGTATTTATAGAATCATTGGGAATAAACTTATCCTTTTTGGAAATGCATTTAATGGAAGTACCCTATATATAATAGTGACATCAATTCCCTCCTCTACATTTATGTTCATCCTTGCCTCCACAGTATCAATATCTTTATTTTTACACTCTTGATCCCCCAACTATTTATCATTGTGCTCTTCTCCTTGATGAACACTCTAGACAGTACTATCCATACCCCCATGCTCTCTTTCATCATGACCATGATTAGAGCTATGATGCATAGATCATTCACTCATTGCAATCTCTTGACTACCTCTAGTTTGACATGGATTTGTGGAGATGGTTCATTTAACCCTAGTTGTCAATTTCATTTCTTGATTGTACTTGATAAGGGAGGACATGTAGTAGATACGCCAATTTATACTAGTCATCATTAAGAGAACTAAATAAATAAGAAATATTTATCAATTTGCATGCCAATAACTTTACTATTTTCATGAATCATAGAAGTAACCTATTAGATTGCCATCACCATTAACAACAAGTCATTCTCTTTAACAACAAAAGTATTTAGTATTATCATTAGTATTAACAAAGCAATGTTGTTGTTTTGCCACTACGAAGATCTTTGCTCTTTTCTCTATCATAATATCCCCATATTCACTCCTTACATAGATATCCCTCATCTTCCCCTTCTCACCATCATTGTACTCACCATCTCCACTACCCCCTTCTAGTCTAGCTCTAACTTCCCCCCCCCAACTCCCCATACCACACCTCTTTTTCCACCATCGTCTCCCTCTCTATCACCACCACCAATATCCCCTTCTTCAGCACTCTATCTTTGCTACCACAACACCTCCACCATATTACCTCAAAGGGCAAAGCCACCATAGCAAGGAGAGGAAGCTTCCTCAACCATTGCCATACATCCAAGAAGAGGAGTTGCTACCCTTAGAGGAGAAGCCACTATTGTCGGAATGAGACAAGAAGAGAGAGGAGGCTTTAAAGGTCATGGGGTATGCTTTTATTGTACTATAGTGGAATCATTAAAGAAAGAGAGTGGCTACTCTATAATGGATTCTTCACTTTCTTCTACTCACTCTATCATCCATCCTATTAACAAGGGGGCCTTAGGAGAGAGTTAAGAGTGGGGAAGAGGGGCTCACTTAATGAGTCAATTGCTAGGGGGGCTCTATTGATATGCTTTAAGATTTTATAATTAAGTTTATCCCTCCATTCTTTGTCCATTGACTCTTGTTTTAAAGTGCATAGGGATGTGTACCTATCACCATGCATTGTGCATTGCACCCCTTCACAGTACCCTAGTGCACACGTACATGCTCCCCTACACACATGCACTATGGACTGATGCATCATACATCGTGCATTGGACATTCCTCTCAAACCAATCTTGCACCAACATCCTGCACCTGAGCAATCCACATTTTGTATTAGATCCACTAAGTGCACATGCACCTTGGAGACCGTAAGTGCATGATTCATCCTTGTGCACCTACCCTACAATTGCCTAGTGCACATTGTGTGTGCACTAAATCTCTAGCTAGCACACTAGTACACTAGTGGGCATCTGGCACACACCCCATTGCACATAGTACACATTCCACACACAGCATAGTGCACTTGTATACATTGGCTCACACATCCATATCAAGACAACTCCACACCATAGAACATAATGCAATGTGCACTGAACCTAGTGCACTAAGCACTTTGCACCCATCTCACCTCATGTGGATTGCACTGACCACCTTAGTGTAGAGGTGTACTCCTACACTACTGCACCTTGGTGCACTAAACTTAGTGCACCACTCATCATTGTGCACCAATGGACCTACCAGTAGTGCACAGACTAAAAAGATGGGGAGAGAGAGGGAACTTGAGGTCTTTCAAGACATGAAACACACAAAGAATGCACACAATTTAGGAAGCTGAAAGCCCTAGTCTTTCTTCTTCGTTGTCTTCTTCACTATAACAATCTACAAAGAATAAAGAGATAGTACAATATACATAATATACAAGTGAAAAACCATCTTCAACAAAAAACCATGGTACATTGTACTACTATTTGTTGCTATTTGAGCAACACCCATGCCACAAACAACCAACAACTTCACTAATTCCTACAAAGATCTCCATACATAGGTCAATCATGGTCACAATATACCCATCCCCAATGTGCATTTGGCACAATGCAACATAGCTTGGTATTTCTCAAGCTCTTCAGTTTTGCCAATTGTGATCCTCAACCATTGTTAGATTTGGGGATACATGAATGCACATGCATAGCTCGGACAAGAAGAATCTTCAAAGCTCACACACAAAGTGTATTGACTATTACCAGTTAAAAAGGTTAGTGGACAATATGGGTTGCTTTTTGCTAAACTAAAATATGCATGACTTGCCAACCATGAAGCAAAAACCACTTGTGGGTGCACAAGTATCTAAATAATAAGCCTAGTCAAGAAATGATTAGCCTTGTTAGAAAGCAACCCAAGGTGCCAACTACCACAAAAATACTGAAAGATGCACTTCATTGTGTCCCTTGTCTATGCATTAACATGCTTATCTATGAGAGTGCAAATTTAATGTGACGCCTTATAGTGTATATATAAGTCAACCATCCAACTTGGTGATATGGAAGACATCAAAACAATCTCTAGCATCCTTAAGGCTCAAGTTGTAATGTGTCTCCATAGGAGTAGAATATATGCTTATAGTCCTTTAAGACCAAATCTTTGTAACAATGTCTCGACATACTTTGTTTGGCACAAAGAAAAACCTCCTCACAATACTTAAAATAATGATGCAATAGGCCCGAATCTGGAACATCAAAATCCAAATTCAACTTAGCCTTAAAATTGTCAATATGTGTCTCATTGGGATTAGTAAGCAACATGCCATCAACATAAATACAATGACTAGAGACACATCACTCATTAGGATTAGCCTTAAAATTGTCAATATGTGTCTCATTGGGATTAGCCTTAAAATTGTCAATATGTGTCTCATTGGAATTAGTATGCAAAATCTTTCAATACAACACTAGAATATGGTCGTTGATGTCTAGTTCTATTTACCCGTGTTGGTTTTCTAAATATTAATGATGTCTACTTCAAGTTATGCAATCAAGAATGCTTGTGATGTCAATAAACTGTGTGATATTTTTCAAGTCAACAATGTTGTATTAATGAATATAATATGTACTTCGTGTCTACATATCGTTCTTGAATATTAAATGCCTAAAATGATTGTAAGTTGATTCATGAATTTATCTATAGTGATGACAGGGTAATTTCAATCAGTTTGGTGTTTTTTTGTGTTTCTTTTGTGATCTTGAGAGACCATAACACTTTGATGATCCTCCTAGTTTCATGGGCAAAATTATCATGATTTAGGCATCAGGCTTGGAACTAGCTTGGAACCAATTTCCACAAGATCAAGCTGTAGGAGTGCAAGATGCAGATGACATTGAAGATATGCAAGGTGCCTTTTATGGGCAGCATATATGTCAGTAGACAATTATCCATATTTGTCAAAATCCATTTTAACAAGGAGTAGATCTCGAGAATTAAGGGAAGCCTTGGCAAGGGAATAGGAGCATGAGGCATTGTTGAATAATAAAGGAGAAGTAGGAGGATTAGGCAAGTTGGATGAAGAATAGTTTATAAATTATGGACAGGACTATCAGGATGTTGGTACTTTGTAGGTACCACAACAGTATACCATTCACTTGTTATATCTACAAAGTCTCCTCCAACCCCTCCAACTCCTTCAAGCCCACCAAGTGTATCAAATGGTGATGATTCAATATCATTACCTAAATATCAAGATACTCCTCCTAAACAAGCATTGGAGAGATTGCAACATACAATGCTTGGAGGGTAGTGCTTTTGTAGAAGACAAGATTTCAAGCAAGGAAGTCTCTTAATTTTAATCCCTTACCATTGTTGAGGAAGCATCAAAAGCAAAGAACAATGAATCCAAATCAACTTGTTAACCCAAAGGTGAGAGAATATAATTTTTTAGGGAAAAAGAAGAAAGACCTTGACTACCATGTGGCTCAATTTGAGAGAAGGTGGATAGCAAGTGGATTCAACCAAATGTATGGAGATCAAGTTAAGAAGCAGCATGTCACATCCACCTTATAGGGTAAAGCCATGGACTGGTTTACTAGTTATGGTATGGCAACATTTCATACACATGATGCATTAAGGACTATATTTTTAGGTGGGTTCCAGAAGGATAAAATTTCAAGAGACATCTTAAGAAATATAAAAAAGAACAAGCAGAAGAATATATTGGTTGAAAATTATGCTCAGAAGTTTAAAATTTTGCTTAACAGGTTGGATGTTGGAGATGCACCATCAATAGAAATATAGATTACTTATTTCATTAAGGGTCTCAAGGGTCACATTAGGAATCCCATTGCTAATGTGGAGCTTGGTCAAAATGACACACTAGATACCGTGATAAGAGCTCTTATGAGGGTGGAGAGGAGGCTTGATACCTCCCAATCAAAGACCTGTAAGGATGATGATTCCTTGGATTCAAATTTTTATGCAAATTCAAATTCAGGATCAAATACTAATAGTGAGGATGAGGACAGTAAGTTTAGTTCAAAATTGGAGGATGGCTTTAGTGACTCTGATGATGAAGAGTCCGACAAGAAGAAACATAGGAAGAAAAAGAAGACATCAAGTTCAACCAAGATTAAGAAAAAATCAAATGATAAAACCAAGAAAAAGATAGAGGAGAGTAAACTGGATAAGAAGATCCAACAAAAACGGAAAGATTTAGGTATTTCTATGATGCGAGGAGGCATATTTCACAGTGGATTCCGTGCCACGGTGGATTCTGTGAGGTTTTACGGTGGATTCCGTAAACTTTGATGACCGGGGCTCATACACAAAGTGGATTCTTTGTGCGAGAAGTTGATGGGGACGCCTGTCCTTTTCGGGCGTTTCATTAATTTAGTGTGTACATGGGTGATTCCATAGCGGGTGATTCCGCAAAATGCATATTAAATTAATAAACGTTTATGAGTTTAGAGTGCGCACTCGTAATAAATTAAGGTTAGGATTTATTTCTAACCAGTTGATTTATTTATGTAGCTGAAGACTACTAGGTATTCACTTTTGTCGGTTTAATTGTATTATTTTACTAACGATTGTGAATGCTTCAGTTGATGTGTAGAGATAGCAGTAGTGGGTGGTGGAGGAAAGCATTGGAGTCTAGCGAGTATTCGATCTATGGATTATATTTTGATAGGCGCCACTCCTATATTTTGTCATGTCTATTGAGGCATCGATTATTTATTATTATTTTGTATGTGCCCATGTGCACGGATATGTTATTTCTATTTGGACATTGTATTGGGCATGCCAGACTCTTTGGGCACCGTCCATTAGCTTTATTCCTATTTTTGTGTAAAAGCAAACTCAAAAGCTAAAAGCTTGCCATATTTTTATAAATTGGGCTATTATTGAGCATGAAGATGGAAATATACATAAAATACATGCTTTGTGAAGCGCTCACACAAGGCATGGGGGGAGATTGCACCCAATTGGTCTCTTGCTCTTGTCGTTCATGCTTTTTACCTTGTAACTTGTGCAAAAAGTAGAGTTCATTGTTCTTGGGGACCTTCCAGGATTCACTACGCAAGCATACAGTGACCGATCTGCGCACCAGTGGTATCAGAGCGGAGCTGAGATCAAGAGCTTCCAATCGCTACCCATCTCGTGCGAAGGCGGAGCTCTTGGAACAATCGGGCTCTACGGTCAATCTCATCGCGAACCGTCAATACAGGCAGACTTCTAGTGATCAAGAACCCCTGTTTCTGTCATTAGATCGCGAAGGACCGGGCTATACAGGCGGAGGACCACTCCTACATCTCCTTCAACAAGTCATGGACAACCAGAGTTAAGCTCATAACCTCCATATCTAATTCTTTTCAAAAGCTTAGTATTGAAGCTTAAAAGCTTTAGGAAGCTTAAAAAGCTTCAAAATTCATCATCAAGCTGTGAGAGTATGTCCGATTTTTCCGCTGCGTTGAAAAAACGGTCCCCCCCCACGAATCTGCGCCGTTTTCATACCATTAAGCGTCATACTATTAAGCCTAAGCTTAATCAATTAAGCTTAGTCTACTCAAGCCAAGCAAGTCATAAACTTCAGGCCACACACCACAGAAGTCAAGTTCTGCAAGTAAATTCTGATCAAGTTTTGCAAATTCCTTAAGTCGACTAAGTTCTGCAAGTCTGCAACTCTGCAAGTCACATAAGTCTGCAACTCTGCAAGTCAGACTAGTCAACTGGAGTCAGAACTGACTTGTGCTCAAAACTCCTAGAAGGGCTCTTCCTGCACAGAAACTCCGAACTGTAAAGTTGTTCATTGGAAGGTACTCTACCCATACGCAGGTTTGCTGAAGCATTTTCAGCATACGAAGAAGGAAAAATCACAGAATTTCTGAAGATTGAGAAAGATATACCCCAAAACACATAAGCCTTGTAACCCCGAATTTGAGCTATGCTCATCCCACTAACTTGATTTTGAGTGAGAAAGGTCTTTTGAGTTTTACAGGATGACGGAACCACATATGGATGATCTTATGGCTGAAGGCGACTTACCTGAGCCTACGATGGAGCAAAAGTTGGACTTAATCATGATGCAATTGGAAGAAGAACAAAGGGCTAGGCAAGCATTGTAAGCGCAACTGGCAAAATTACAAAGAGCATCTACTGACAAAGAAGAACCTCAAGCTAAAGATCTGATTCGACGTACCATCGACGCCACTCTTGAAGCTCAAACCATTCGCAAGGAATCAAAGATAAGTAAACGAAGTTTCAAATTCCGTACTTTCAATGGCATACGAGAAGGAAAACTGTTCTAGCATTCATTAGTCAGTTTGACGACTATTTCCATGAGGAAACCTATGCAGAAAAAGATAAAATCAAGTGTGTTACTAATCATTTGGTAGACAGAGCATCACTTTGGTGGACTGTAGTACGTAAAAGCATAGATTGTCCCGCTACTTGGGAAGATTTCAAGAAGAAGTTCATGCAGAATTTTCTTCCACCGCAATTTCATGAGAAAGCTATTAAGCAATGGGATCTTCTCCAGTAACAGGATCGTGAGCCTATTCCTCAGTATACATAGCGTTTTTGGAATGCACTCCTCCAACTACGCATGCTTAAAGACGTATCAGAGGCGACACATAAGCACAAGTATATGTCTGGACTTCTTGGGCATTACTACGCTAAAGTTAACATGTTCAAGCCTGCTACTCTTGAAGACGCCATTTCATTAGCTCACGACATTGAAGATAAGCTACGAGGTAGAGACAGACGACCACAACAATTCCAAGCCAATGGTAACTATGGATCTAAACAATTCAATTCCAATTTTAGAAGATTTAATCCAGGTCGTTTCTCTTCATCATCTTTCCGCAAGAATTGGGCAAAACCACCTGCATTACCATCCAATGTAAATCAAAATCCTAAGCCTATTCCACAGCCAAATCCAAATGTACCTAGACTTCCCGCCATTGCAAACAATGTAACCAAAGCCAAGCCAATAGTATGATATAAATGCCACCAGCCTGGACATCTAGTAGCAAATTGTCATTCAAAGAAGCCACCAGCTCATATCAACTACCTTGGAGCAATGGACGAAGACGAACATGAAGATATGCCTGATTTCACTGAAGATGAGGACGACACTACTACTACTTCCAATACTTTACCAGGTATGCTTACTCCACATTCTTTATTGACTATGAAATGTTTGGTGCATGGAAAGGAAAAGACTATTTTGCATGATGACGGTAGTACTCATGATTTTATTTCAGCAAAATTGGTAAAGGAATTGAAATTACAAACTGTACCTATGCATTATCACATAAAAGCTGCATTTTTAGGCACTAGGTATAATGGTACACATGAAGTGCAAGACTTAGAGATTCAAATTGGTCAATACACAGAAAGAAGAAATTTCTTAGTTATTCCATTATAGTCGAGTGACATTATTTTAGGTATGCCTTGGCGACACCAGCATAACCCAGATATAGATTATTCTACACACACAATGAATATTAATTTTCAAGGAAAATCTATTACATTATATGGTATGCATGCATCTAATGTTTTTCCACTGCTTTCGCATACTCAAGCTAAATGTGCATTATGCAAGAGTAGTAAATCCTATCTCATTTGGGTGAATGAATTGCAAGTCAAAGAAAATCATATGCACCCTAGGCATAAAGAATTTCTTGCATATTTTAAGGACTGTTTTGCAGAAGATCTACCACCTGGTTTACCTCCTTCACGTCCAGAAGACCATAAGATAGATTTGATCCCTGGCACACAACCACCTTGCAAAGCACCATATAGGCATAACTAGATAGAGTAAAAAGAAATCCAGAGTCAAGTTGAGGAATTACTAAATAGAGGATTGATTAGACCTAGCAGTTCTCCATTCGATGCACCTGTACTGTTAGTCAAGAAAAAGAATAATACCTATCGTATGTGCATTCACTATCGAGCTTTAAATAAGATCACTGTAAAGAATAGGTATCCTATCCCTAGAGTTGATGACCTTATGGACAAACTGCAAGGATATGCTATATTTAGTAAAATTGACCTTAAGTCTGGTTATCATCAGGTGAGACTAGATAAGTCTGACATATTCAAGACTGCATTTAGAACACAATTTGGTCATTACGAAATTTTAGTCATGCCATTTGGATTGACTAATGCACCTGCTACGTTTAGTAGAATGATGAACCGTATATTTCTAAAATATCAATATTTTGTAATTGTTTTCTTTGATGATATTTTGGTGTTTAGTCAAAATGAGAAAGAACATTATGAGCATTTGTCATTGGTTTTTCAGTTATTGAAAGAAAATCAACTGTATGCAAATCTTGAAAAGAGTGAATTCTTTAAAACAGAAATTGAGTATCTAGGTCATATTGTATCATCTGATGGAATTAAAGTTGATCCTAAGAAAATTGATGCAATATTGAATTGGCCTGTACCTAAAAATGTGCATGAGTTACGCTCATTCCTTGGTCTTGCTAGTTTTTATAGGAAGTTTGTACGCAATTTTTCATTACTTGCTTTACCATTAACCAAACTTCTGAAGAAAGGAATAGTTTATCATTGGACCGAAAATCAACAAAAATCCTTTAACTTATTGAAACATGCATTAACCAATGCCCCTATTCTACAGTTGCCTGACTTTAATAGACCATTCTTTCTAGTAGTGACCGATGCTAGTGGATCAGGAATAGGAGCTGTACTTATGCAAGACAATCATCCTACAGCCTATTCTAGTTGTAAGCTGAAACCATTTGAGCTGAAATATTCCACATATGACAAAGAACTATTAGCAGTTGTACAAGCATTAAGATAGTGGAAACACTACTTAATGGGTTCAAAATTTATGATTTAAGACTGATTAGCAAAGTATTAGACATTTACTTAGCCAACCTCAAATCTCTGACCGTCATATCAAATGGGCCTCCTTTATTCAAAGTTTTCATCCTATCATTCAATACCAACCTGGAAAAGAAAATGTAGTGGCTGATGCATTGAGTAGAAGACCTGCCATTCATAATATTTATGTCATATCTTTTGATTCTTTGATTGCTATGAAGGATACATATCATCAAGATATTACTTTTCATTCTGATTGGAACAAATTAGTTCAAAATAATTTGATTCCTATTGATTCATTGTCATATAATGATGGATTTATGTTTTATGAAAAGAGATTGTGTGTTACCATTCCATTCCGATCTTTTGTTTTGAATGAAATTCATTGTCCCCCATACCAAGGTCATAGAGGTATCATATCTACCTTACGTACGTTAACTGAAGATTTTTATTGACCGCATATGGATGCTGATGTATCTAACTTTGTTTTCTGAATGTTTGATTTGTCAAAGAGTTAAGAGACATCATGGTAAACAGTATGGATTACTTATGCCTTTGTCTATTCCATCTAAACCTTGGGAATAAATTTCTATGGATTTCATTACTGGTTTACCTAATACTAAATCTAACCATGATATGATTTGGACAGTTGTAGATAGATTTAGTAAACAAGCATATTTCATTCCATGTAAGAAAACTTTAACAGCATCACAAGCAGCAAAATTGTTTTTGAAAACTGTTTTTACTAACCATGGATTGCCAAAGTTATTATTTCAGATCGTGATTCTAGATTTTGTAACAACTTTTGGATTACTCTGTTTGCTAACCTAGGCACAAAGATTGATTTCTCATCTGCATTTCATCCAGAAACTAATGGACAAACAAAAGCCACAAACAGCACAATTCTAGATCTTTTACGTGCATATAATATTTCCAAACCTTAGACATGGGACACACATTTGCATTTATTACAGTTTGCATATAACAATACACCACACACATCTACAAAGAAAGCACCGTTTGAAGTCATTTATGGATATAGATTATCTACACCTGTTGCATCTTTGTCCAATAGAATTCAGAGTGCTGATGATATTGCTAGTATGCATAACAGTATTTTTGATGAGGTTAAAGATATGATTGCTAAAGCCCAGCAATCATATACCAAACAAGCCAACAAGAAAAGACAAGCAATGAATTTTAAAGTTGATGATTATGTTTGGCTGAGAATAGAAAAACGTAGGCTGCAAAGTGTAGATAGACATCCAGTTGTCAAATTAGCTCCCAGATTCTATGGACCATTTAGGATCATTCATAAAATTAATGATAATGCATTCAAGTTAGAATTACCACCTCATTGGAAAATTCACAATACATTTCACATTAGTTTATTGAGACCATTTAGAGGCCAATTACCTGTACACCCTGTCTATGAAAACCCACCTTTATTAGAGGAAGAGACTGAAATACTTGAACTAGAAGCTATCATAGACACTGACTTTATGACCACTAGAACTGGCCGAAGGTATTCTAGATATTTAGTTAAATTTAAGAACCATCCTGTAGAGGAAGCACAATGGATGCACGCTAGAGACTTAAATGCTTTCCCCACTCTGTTAGCTCCACATTGAGCTAATAGCAATTGAGGTCAATTGCTATCCCACCCCGGGGGTATGATGCCAGGAGGCATATTTCACGATGGATTCCATGCCACGGTGGATTCCGTGAGGTTTTACGGTGGATTTTGTAAACTTTGATGACCGGGGCTCATACACAAAGTGGATTCTTTGTGCGAGAAGTTGATGGGGACGCCTGTTCTTTTCGGGTGTTTCATTAATTTAGTGTGTACATGGGTGATTCCATAGCAGGTGATTCCGTAAAATGCATATTAAATTAATAAACGTTTATGAGTTTAGAGTGCGCACTCGTAATAAATTAAGGTTAGGATTTATTTCTAACCAGTTGATTTATTTATGTAGCTGAAGACTGCTAGGTATTCACTTTTGTTGGTTTAATTGTATTATTTTACTAACGATTGTGAATGCTTCAGTTGATGTGTAGAGATAGCAGCAGTGGCGGAGGAAAGCATTGGAGTCTAGAGAGTATTCGATTTATGGATTATATTTTGATAGGCACCACGCCTATATTTTGTCATGTCTATTGAGGCATCGATTATTTATTATTATTTTGTATGTGCCCATGCGCACGGATATGTTATTTCTATTTGGACATTGTATTGGGCGTGCCAGACTCTTTGGGCACCGTCCATTAGCTTTATTCCTATTTTTGTGTAAAAGCAAACTCAAAAGCTAAAAGCTTACCATATTTTTGTAAATTGGGCTATTATTGAGCATGAAGATGGAAATATACATAAAATACATGCTTTGTGAAGCGCTCACACAAGGCATGGGAGGAGATTGCACCCAATTGGTCTCTTGCTCTTGTCGTTCATGCTTTTTACCTTGTAACTTGTGCAAAAAAGTAGAGTTCATTGTTCTTGGGGACCTTCCGGGATTCACTACGCGAGCATACAGCGACCGATCTGCGCACCATTCTAATACCAAGAGAAGAAGGAAAAGTATTGTGAGATATGCCAAAGGAATGGCCATGAAACTAGGACTTGTTGGTACAATCCTAATGTCAAGATGGCACAAGAGATGCCAATGATGTAGCCTAGGCCAAGACCTATGCAGCTAGTTGTAGTAAATCATGTTATTACTGACACAATACCTCAAAGGCCCTTCAAGGGACTTAGAAGAATGCATGCAATACATCCTTAGGGAAATTTTCAGGTACAGCAGCAAACTACTCAAATAGGAGCATGCCACTATTGTGGAGGTCATGGACATTTTATTGGACCAAACTGTGCACTTTGGGTAAGGCGTAAGATTGAGAGAGATATGCTAGTAGCAAGGTCACGAATGACAGAAGACCTACTGAAGCATCTCATCCATAGCATGTACCTGCCCCAACAATTGCAACAGTCCTCATAGAGCTTCCTAACCATGATGAGCAAATGCAATTTCTTGAAGGTACAAGTGCAGCTCGTTATGGGAAGATTCACCAAGAGAAAGTCCAATAAAAGGTAGAGAAGATGTTAGGTAACTTGAATGCTATAAGTATGCATGCCAAATGTGACTATTCTAATTGCATTAAAGTAGATAATTGTCCTGATGAAGCTATGCTATTAGTTGTCACAAGAAGCCAAGTAGGCTTGAAGAACAAGAGAAAGCTAGTAAAAAGCCAAAATAACAAGTTAGGAAGCTGCAAAAAGCAGCTCGGACACCAATATTTGAGGAATTTAACGATCAGGAGGGTCAAGGTACCCTAAATACTGACCAATAGGATTAGTATCTTGAAGATAAGGCATCAAGAAATTTTCAGGAAGGAGATTCAAAAGAGCTATTTTAGGCTCTAGCAAAGTGCTCCTTGTAGTTAACCTTGGAGCAGAACTTGGATTTAATACCAAGGTTTCAAGGAAAAGTTGCTCCTAAAGATCAAGTAGAAGCAACTCCTTTATGTCCCTAGAGCTCTTTGGCTTTTAACTCCGTTGTACTTTTTTGTTTTCACTCATGACAGTTTTTAGTTCATTTCACTGACTTTTAGGACTAGTTATGCAACTACACTAGAGGGCTTTGAGTATCCTAGAGGGGCTTCACTCCTACTACTTAATGTGGCTTGTTAAGGGGTGCAAGGCCTCTAACAAGGTATAATTGTGTTCTCTGAGTTAGTTTTCATGATAATCAATTTTCATGCGTTATGATAGTTGGTTGCATGCTTGTGGTTCAAGATCTGACTATCCCAGTCATCCACCGTGTCGTGCCAGGTGTTAGGGCTTATATTTCATCGTCTATTTAGTACTTTTATACCTTAGTACTTATATACATGTAGGATTTTAGGATTAGAATGTGTAAAGAAACTTTATATTTCATATGATGTTCACTTGAAGTTCAAGCACCTATCTTGGGGGCCAAGAAGTTGTATCTTTTCAGATTCCGTGTGATGAGAAATGCAAAATCTTTCAGGATAGAACTAGAATATGGTCGTCTTGCTAATGTCTAATTCTATCTACTTGTGTTGGTTTCCTAAATATTAATGATGTCTACTTCAAGTTATGCAATCAGGAATGGTCATGATGACAGTAAATTACGTGATATTTTTTAGAATAGTAGTTTTGTATTAATGAATATAATATGTACTTCATGTTTGCATATCATTCCTAAATATTAAGTGCCTAAAATGGCTGTAAGTTGATTCAAGAAGTTATATGTAGTAATAGGGAATTTCAGACAGTCTGGTGTTTTTTTTTGTGTTTCTATTGTGGTCTTGAGAGGCATAACACTTAGATTGCATAGTGGCCATCCAATTTTCTAAATTTTATGTCTCTTAAAAATTGTTGACTCATCCTCATCACATATATTGGAAACAACCAGTGTATAACAATTTGACGTATAAGATGCACTATGAAAGCTAGAATGAGTACAACTAGACAAAGACATATCCAATTTACTATGAGGTAACACTTGCAGTAGCCATCTTAGCATAGTATTGGACTTCCAAGCCTACTTTCTCATCAACAAGTGTATCATTCACATCTGTATCAAAAATAGGTTGATTCATGGATTTATTAAAGACTTGTAGAGGTTGAAAATAAACCTCATTTGGTGCTACGTTTCAATGCCCACCATTGAAAAGAGGCAACAAAGTGTCATATATGTTTGGTGAGCATTGGTACATGAAAGTCTAGGTTGCATGGCATCTTCTAAAAAGATGACATCATACCTATTCAAATTATGGTTAGTTTATGGGTCATATAACTTGTAGAACTTTAACTAAAAAATATACATTTTTATGATGCTGTGCTAGTACTAATGCATAAGTTAAACAACCAAAAGCACTCAAGTGAGCAACAAATGGATTTTTGGTGCCAAGCCCTATATAGAGTGATGAATTGCACTATTTTCGTGGGGCATGTGTTTAGTATAGAAGCTACACATGATAGTCTCAAGGGGCAAAGCTTGTCGTTTGATCATAAATCATGCCATCTCCATGATAGATCTACACTTTCTCTTAGCTATACCATTTTGTTGAGGTGTATATGACAATACAAATTGGTGGTTTCAACCATAAATACATTAAACTCTTTAGATATATACTCCCCCCTCAATTAGAACAGATAGTGTCCACTTTAGATCTTAATAAAATTTCAGCTATACATACAAACCATTTGAAACATAAGAACACTGCAAACATAGCTTGCAAAGGATACACCCATCTATGCCTAGAGTAATTGTCAAACGGAATTCATGGAGTATAGGTGATTGTCAATAGACTATGCTTGCATCTAACCACAAAGATCACTATCTATAAGTTACAATTTATTAATAACTCTCATCGAATCATTTTTAAGGAAGGAAACACCCTACATTCTATTCAATGTGTAACCTTCACAAATATGTTTTATTGATGCATCAAGAGAAGGCAATGAAGACGCCACATTAGATTCTTGTATGAATAGCAAACTAGCAAATAAAAAATATGCATGCAAAGTTTTACATTTGAAATAGCCAATGCAAATACTTATGCCATATCTTCCAAACATTTTCCATAATTATAGGGATTGTATAACCCATGATGTAGCAAGCTCAATGCAAAAGTCGTATCACCACATGAGAGATCATGAACAACATATATGTAGGCAACACATTTAAGAATCGAGTTAATATTAGCAAGTATGAAAAATGGCAACAAATTCCTTTTTATCTTTGGGACATGCAAAGCATTTGGAATTGTGAAAATACTATCATTAGCAACAATCAATGCAAATTTACCAACTCCTTTAATAGGGTAACGGGAGTTATTTGACATGTGTGATGGTATGGCCCTCAGACTCAAGAGGAGTGAACAAACTATATTGAAAAGTAATGTGCTTATTGGCATCACTTTTTGAGTGCCTTGGGGTGTAATCAATAAAGAAACCATATAGATCATGTACATTTAGATGTTATTTTGAAAACCCCTCTAGTTGCATGTTATGGGGTAATAAAATGATCCCTCTTTCTTAAGAAAATTATACATACTTTTCAACATGTAGCTAAAAACCTCTTTTATAAGTGTACTTATGTGAATTTATCCAAATATTCATAAATAAAATACCCCTATCGACAAACTCACATGATACACTTAACACTCATAGAGTTGCACCCCATGAACAAAGCACCACACATTTGAAGTTACAATAGACATGCAACAATCATGTAGCAAAGTGTTGAAAGTGCATTATGTACTAGACACCATAATTTATTTGTAGTTATTGAACTACAAAGAGAGGCATCTACAACAAGCATGCTAGCCTATTTCTTCTTAGTCTTTTCACAACCAGTTTAGGATGGTCCTTCAAGGTATGTTCTCTTGCCTTACAATACATGAAAAAGCTTTTATCCTCAATTTACTTCTCGTCCTTATCAACCTCTTTGTCTAAATAGTACTCACACATTTATGCTTACTAGTAAAAAAGTAACTCTTCTTCATCTTCTAACAAGCCACAAAAGCTTGATCTGTAGTATAGGCAATGGACTTGTTTTGTTGAGATTGGTCTCCTTGCAACAAAATAGAAACCAACTCCTCAAATGACAAAGCGTTGGGATTGCCTTTCTTCATCAAACAAATAATTGATGCAAAACTCTAATAAGAATCTAGAGATGATTGAGGACAATGTGCACAAGTGAACTTCCTAGGAAAATCTCATATGCAAACCATTAAATGCTTCTTAAGATCTTTGACCTTCTTCAAAAAATTGTCCATAGAGTCATCTTAATTGATCTATTAACTCTCTAATTGCTTACACATATAAGCAACACGGGTCTCATTTCTTCCTTGATATAGAGGTGCAAGTGTATCCCAAGCATCTTTAGCTATCTTACATGAGCAAATATGTGGAATCATGGTACGTTTAATAGATAACACAATCAAGGCATGAGAGTGTGCACCTTTGCCTTACCAACAAATCTACTTTGTAGTAGAGAGTGGTGATCTAGCATTAATTGTAGCAAAACTGGGACCTACAACATCCTCCATAGTACCTTTTTTAATCATACTTGCAACTTCCATGGCAAAAATAGGATATACAATAACTTCTTGCATAATATTCGATAATATTTTTACAATCACTATATGACACCTTGTAAAAGCTCACAATAGATAGTTGGTTCTATCCAACTACATCAAACATGTGGAATACATCATTGTTGTCAACCATGGCCTTTGATTGCACTTGATGTGCATCATATCTGCATCACGCTCATGGACATTGCATGCAATAAGTTAGAAAGCTTCTTTTAAGACCCTATGGATAAGTCTCAATGGATGCAAAAGTATCTTCATTGGGAAGATGCATTGTACAAGTAGTTAGAACCCTCATGCCTACAAGTTTGGCATAAAGTATACATTGCTAAGGCTAAAGACAAAGAACAAGGCATGTTTACCAAATTGGAGTATTGAAAAAAGTGTTAGTTTTTGGCACCCAAAAAAGTATGCCATACAAAGCTTACTCTCAAGTATATTGCCACATGAAAACATCAACTAATGCATGTTTGTCACCCAATCCTCTTTGATACAATAAATAGGCCTTGGCAATGCATTTCCATTGATGGACTTTGAGTTACAAGCATGTCACTCATTCGGAGTCACACTCAAGAATTGTCAAACGTATTATGCAATTCTTCAACCAATAGTGGTGAACATGCCAAATACGTAGGGATATTGGTTCACCAAATATTATGTTGCAACCAACAAAGTGAAATAAGAAATGAATAATTTTTAAAAATATAAAACACATAGATTATAAACACAAACATATAAAGACAAAATGTTATAGAAAAAATATAAATTAAATGCTTTTTGTTATAGAGTATTGATTTTACATTGAGCATTGTCAACGAACCATGTGTTTGGCTCTTATGATGGATTAAAAGTCCAAATTTGATTTCTAAAGGTTCTCAACCAAGCCTTTGCGCATCTACTTGCATGGAGGATGTAAGTATGTGGGCCTCAAGGACACCATGTCAATGTCCATCAAATGCAAGCATGGAGTAGAGGTAGAACTATAGAGTTAGTCATGAAGAAAGTATAAAGACAAGCAAAGGAAGTTGGTCCTCGTATTAGTAAAGAAACTAACCTTAAACTAAAGTATAAAGACAAGCAAAGGAAGTTTTAGTAAAGAAACTAACCTTGTACTTATTCAATTCAACTTTCTCATCCATGTCGAGCAAACTATCATTCCAATAATTGTTGTTCACCATGTATGCACACACCTCAGGAAACTGCATATTCATACATGTGACATAAGTGGGAGCATGTGTTTGGTTGTGCATTCTTGGTAGGCCATTAGTGACCTTTAATTATACATTCATATTGCTCATGGATAATGGAAGAATGATATTGAGTCTCTCTATTCAATAACCATCTTCATTCACTCTTTTTGTGGACTTTAAGATGCAAACACTTTGGTGACCATGTGAAGCTTATCCACAAACATTCAACTGATGAAGAGGGTGGTTACACTTGTAGTAGTGTGACAACATGCCTATCAATATACAACCACCTATAAGTGCAAACATGTCATTGGATGAATTAAGGCACACTTGAAAGATTGCAAATGACTTGTCAGCTAGGATGTTCCCCATCTTGCTTTTGTGTAATGACTTATCGTTGTCAAGTGAGCCCAACCATCTTAAAATTATCTCCATTTTAAAACTTTGGATGTGAAAATATTAATCTCAATAGTGAAGATATGCACATCTTGGGTAGCATATGTAGAGAACATGTCATATAATAAACTAGGGAACAAAAAACTTATTATATAGAGGAACAATCACCACCGACCAGCTTAAGACAAGCCATATAACATGTAATCCACAACATCTTATTCCTAGTTGTTGCCCATGCAAAGCTAGGAGTTCTACCATACATGTTTCTAAAATACCAAAGTACATGGAGCATCCTTAAGTGAGCTAGTAAAAGGGCCAATTGCAAATTAGCGTGGTGTTAAGGTTTTCACCTCATACAAACCTCAAGAATTTCCCATTTTCTGACTGTGATGCAAGCTTGTTTTTGCATTGAGATCGAGCATTTACTAGCATGCCTCCATCCCCAGACATATGGGTTAAGTTTTGGAGCTTTCCTTTTAACAAACCCTGTATTCTAAGCTATAATAAATTTGAATTTACACTATTGTGATTTGTGCTTTTAGTTTGCGGCATATCAATATAGTTTGTGATGTGCCTTTTAAAAGTTAAGGACGCAAGGTGTCCATTAAACCCTAAACCAAAACCCTAGGATTGAACTTAGCCCTTTATGAATGCACATGCTAGCACATGGGATCACACTCAGCCCTTCGTACACACACACACACACACACACACACAGGTCCACAGTAGTTGCTTGCCCTTCATGTGCTTGGCATATCACTATATTCAAGGTCCCACCTTGTTCTAGTTGTCTTATGACTGTTAGGTACTGGCAAGATAGCATAGGGCAATGTCCTTTAGTTCATCGCATATGACTTCGAGGTGATGGTGGCAAGATAGAAAAGGTTAACGAATGCCCAATCATCACATGACTTGAAGCAAAGGTGAATGAATGTCCATTACATCATCTCAAGAGTCAAGATTCGTAGGCAATGGCAAAATAGCAGAGTCCGATGACCGTTAGATCGAGCACAAGGCCTGGTCCTGCTGCATGGGAAGACAGGGTTCTTGGGGGTTCAGCAATGGTTGCGTCTCCTGTCGTACCGGCTCAACCACAACGGCCTGGCTGCAGGCTTCCATGTCCCTGGAGGGATGATACGCCTTGCTTACATGATGGGACAGATATGGCTGACACTGCCGCTCTGCTCAAGCTCTGTGGCAACATGAAGTCCTTGGCCCGTGGACAGTGTGTCCACAACCATATCATCGAGAATGGATATGAGCATGATGTGTCCCTCAACAGCCGGCTTATCCACATGTACAGTGACTGCAACGCCTTGGATGATGCCCTAGCTTGCTTCTGTCAGTCTGGCACCAGGGATCCATCCCTGTGGGGCCTTATGATTAAAGCTCTTGCTCAGCAAGGCTGCATACACCAGGCCCTTCATTTGTTTGGTTTCATGCAGTGGGAAGAAATGGTACCAGATAAGCCCACAGTAGCTGCTCTACTTTCAGCATGTGCAGATGAACGGGCCCTCATACAAGGGAAACAGGTCCACGCCTGCATTCAGAGCAGAGGATTGCAAACCGATGTGCTCATGGGGACAGCCCTCATTCAAATGTATGGTAAATGTGGCTGCTTGGATGAGGCAGAACAGGTGTTTAGCCAAATTCATAACCCTAATGTAATTACATGGACAACTCTAATTTCAGTTTATACTCAGAACAACAAGGGAAAAGAAGCTCTTCAATTCTTTCGACTCATGCAGCAATCAGCAGTAATACCTAATAAGGTTACTTTTCTGTCTGTGCTTACTGCATGCTCTAGCACTTTGTGTTTAATTGAAGGCAGACAAGTGCATTGTTACATTGTAGAAAGTAACCTTGATCTAGATACTCGTGTTTGCAATGCTCTCATTAACATGTATGCCAAGTCTGGTAGCCTGAAGGATGCTTGGAGTCTTTTTAGCAAAATGCCTGATCATGATGTGGTTTCATGGACTTCTGTGATCACAGGGCATGCACAACACGGACAAGCTGGGGAGGCCCTTCAGCTTCTAGAACAAATGCAATTTGAAGGAATCTTTCCAAACAAAGTCACCTTCATTTGCATTCTAGAGGCATGTTCCATGGGTGCAAGTCTTGCTGAAGGTGAGAAGATACACAAATGGATTTCAAAAAGTGGATTTGAAGTAGACCTGAATGTTGGAACTGCTCTTATAAAGATGTACCTATACTATGGCAAGTTGCAAGATTCATTGAATCTATTTGATAATTTGCCTGTTCGGGATGTGGTTGCATGGAGTGCAATCATTGCAGGGCTTGCAGAACAAGGGCAAGCTAAAGAAGCTATTCACTTTCTTAGTCAGATGCAAGAGGAAGGAGTAATGCCAAATAAAATTACATTCACTTATGTTTTTGATGCATGCAGTAGCTTGGGATCTATACAACTGTGTCAACAGATGTTTGCCCGCATTATCAACCTTTTTCCTAGTGTGGACATTGTGCTGGGAAATGCCCTCTTAAGCATGTATAAAAATTGCAATAGCCTTGAGTGTGCCCAAGATGTGTTTGATGAAATGTGTGATCGAGATATAGAATCATGGAACTGCTTGATAGAGTTGTATGCCCAGTCTGAGCAAAAACCAAAAGCTTTCCATCTTGTTCATCAGATGCTTCTCGAAGGAGTTATACCAGACAAGTTCACTTTTGTGTATATTCTTATTGCTTGTGCAAGCCAAGCATCCCTTTGGAGAGGAAAGCAAGTTCATGTTAGTAGTGTTGGTTTTGGCCTGGATTCAAATGTGTATGTACTTACTGCTTTGATTAACATGTACAGCAAGTGTGGCACTCTTGAAAATGCTCAAAATATTTTTAATGAAATTATTGACCAAAATGTGGTTTCCTATACCTCAATGATCACAGCATATGCCCAGCATTCTCAGAGTAGAGAGGCCCTTCAAGTCTTTAATCTCATGCAACAAAAAGGGATTTGTCCGAATAGTGTCACATATATGTCTGTGTTTGATGCATGTGCTACTGCGTCTCAACTTGCTGAAGGCAAAAAGTTACATGCATGTGTTCAAGGAAGTGGATTAGAAATAGGCATTGCTGGTAATAATGCTATCATTAACATGTATGGTAAATGCGGCAGTTTGAAGTATGCTCAGGAAGTGTTCAACTACATGACTGTTAGGGATGTTGTTTCATGGACGGCAATGGTTCAAGTCTTTTCCAAGCAAGGGCAAGGGGAAATGGCTCTTTTACTATTTGCACGAATGCAGGAGGAAGGGATAAGCCCCAGCAATGTTACTTATGTCTGTGTGCTTGATGCCTGCACCAGTTTTGCAGCATTACTGAAGGGCATGCAGTTACATGGTTTCCTTCTGGAGGTTGGACTTGAGTCGGAGGTTAATGTCGGGACTGCCCTTTTGAATATGTATGGGAAATGTGGCAGTCTACCTGATGCACGGTGTGTTTTTACAAAATTGCCTCAGCGTGATGAAATAACATGGAACACCATGATTACAGCCTCTGCTCAAAATGGTGACATGCAGGAGGCTTTAGAACTTATTACTCAAATGGATAAAAGTAGCCTGAAACCAAACAAGGTTACCTTTCTCTCAGTGGTTGATGCATGTGCTGCTGGTGGTGTACTTGTTGAAGGCAGGAAATTTCACAATCTTCTTCTAATTGATGGGTTAGAATTTCATACTATTGTAGGAAATGCACTCATCAACTTGTATGGAAAATGTCACCTCTTACAAGATGCTTGGAATTTTTTTTTGACCATGCACGATCGTGATGTCGTCTCTTGGAACACAATGATATCAATTTGTGCTGAGCATGAGCATGTACAGGAAGCCTTTCAACTTTTTCATCATATGCAGTCAGAGTTTCTGATGCCAAACAATATTACCTATGCCTCTATTCTTGATGTATGTGCAAGCTGTTTAGCTATATCACAGGGAGAGATTGTGTATCATGCCGTTGTGGAAAACCAATTTGATGCAGACACCATTGTGAAGACTGCTGTTGTTGATATGTATGGTAAGTGTGGTTATGTGGAGGCGGCACGGAATGTATTTGACAGAATTGCAGAGAAAAATGTTGTTTCTTGGACTGCGATTATGTCCATGCATGTCCAGCGTGGAGAATGCTTGATAGCCCTCCGTCTATTCGAGCAAATGCAAAAGGAAGGAATAAAGGCAAACAAAGTCACTTTGGTTTCAATTCTAGATGCATGTGCAAGCTGTTCGGCTTTGGCTGAAGGCAAGCAAATAGATGTTCACATTGTTGATAATCGTTTCATGTCAGATGATTCAGTAGCTGCTGCTCTTCTAAACATGTATTCCAAATGTGGCAGTTTAGGTGATGCATGGAGGATATTCAAACAGATGTCAGTAAGGACTGTGGTTATCTGGACAACAATGATCATGGCTCATGCCCAACATGGACTTGCTATTTATGCTCTTCGACTTCTCGACCAAATGCAAGGAGAGGGAGTCCTTCCGGATAAGGTCACCTTTCTGAGTGTTCTTGCTGCATGCAGCCATGCTGGTTTAGTTTATGAGAGTATAGGCTGTTTTACTTTGATGGCTTTGAATCATGGTATTTCTCCCAGTTCAGATCATTATGCGTGTTTGGTAGACCTTCTTGGAAGGGCTGGAAGATTGGAGGATGCAGAGAACTTGCTGAAGTATATGCCAATTCAACCTAGCCTTGCATCCCATATGACTCTCCTTGGAAGTTGCCGATATCATGGCCATTTGCAGCTTGGAGAATTTGCTGCAAAGCATTTATTTGAATTAGACTCTGTTAGAACTGCACCACACATAATGCTTTCGCATATATATGCCACTACTGCCAGCCAGCATTCAGCAAGTAGAATGAGATGTCATATGCTTGTTGCTGAAAAATCAGATTTATTTTTTACTGGGGCTGCTGTTAGTACAGATGAGATATTTGAAGATGATTAGCTGATGTTGGATTGGAATTGGGTGTGCTGAACTAAATAGATTGGTTCGTTCATGCAGCAGAGGCTTCTTGTGAGAGAAGGCCAGAAGAGCTTATAATGGTTATTTTATGTCTGGTTCTTGGCTGGATCTGGGCAGTTTGTGCTTGGATGAGGTAATAGGAACTGCTATTCATGTGGATGGAGATTTGGTATGCACAACAGAATAGCGACCTGTTGATGTGAGGGCTTGGACTTGTATATCTGATCCAGAATCCCCCAGTGTTTTGGTTTCCAATTCACCCAGTAAAGCTAGTCATTGGCAGCAGAGTGCGGAAGCATGGGCAACCTCCAAGAGGCATAGTGCTACATCTTGAAATTCAGTATGGCTAGCGGATCAAGTGGTTCAACAGTGTGACTTCTGTGAGGTCAACACTCACTGCATGGATGTTGTGTACCCTGATCGTACTGTTGCATTTGAAAGGAGTTGGTCATGGGAAGCATGGACAACCTCCAAAAGGCATAGTGTTACAGCTTTGAATTCAGTATGGCTAGCGGATCAGGCAGTTCAACAGTGTGACTTGTGTGAGGTCAACACTAACTGCATGGATGTTGTGTACCATGATTGTACTGTTGCAGTTGAAAGGAGTCGGTCATGCTGCAGGTTTGCCTCAGCTCAACCATAGAATACATAAACTACCTTTGTTCAGCTGAATCACATAGTATCTTCTAGACTAGGTTGTGGTACAAGTGGTGGATTCCACAGTGAAAGAGGTTGACCTTGGCTGGTGCTTCTATTGCTGACAGAAAGGGCATCACATAGCAAACCGTCCGCTCAGCTTTAAATATCAGCACAAACAGATGGCAGTGGGTGGCTTAAGCTATGGTGAAGGATGCAATTATCCACTATCCAACATGTTGAGGATCGAGGAGATGGAAGACCTTCTGTGGATGCTTTGTTGATTACCAGATATAAAGTGTGAGTTAAGGTGTTCAAGTTCCATTTGTTTGGTGGTTTATAGCCACATTCACGAATAAGCTTCTGACTACTAGTGCAATATTGATCGATGCTATATTAGTGTCCCAGAAGGCTCTAAAGTTTTGGGATGCGGAAAACATCTTCAGCATCTAAAGCTGTCTTATAAAGGGCAGGGGACAGGCTTGAGCCTTGAGCCGGCTTCATGTGCTTTTGTAGTCCTGTAGTGGAACGTTTTTGGTCAAGATCTTCTGTCAGGCAGGTATTGCAGTGGATGCTGCCAAAGTTGCTATTGTTTGGTGTGCTTTGTCCTGAGCATCACATCTTGCTTGAACACCTACTAAGAGATCACTGTCTGGTGTACAGTATCTCCTTATCTCCACTATCTCTTTTCAGTCACCTTTCTCACTTTGGCCATGGATGAGCAAACGATCCAGCTCTTTGGACTGAAGGCCAAGAAAGAGTGGACAGTGTGACAGGCTGCAGCAATGGGGCGCTGCATGCATGTCTTTGCTTCTTGCTTGGGCACCTGGCCTTTCAGGTCAATCCCCATGTCATCTCCAACTATTTATTTGGAAAGTCTCTTATGGTGGATGTAGGTGAGCAGTTTTTTGGGCATCAATTTGTCTGTAGTGGTTGCAGGCAACAGCTGCTAGAGTGGTCAGGTAGGAGATAACAGCCTGGTCAGAGACACATGGGTCAATATGTAAGCTTGTTTCGAATTCCAATGATTTTGAAAGATTTTGACAGTCAGGTGATGCAATGGCTCAGTCTGTAAAGGGCTCTTCTGATAAGTGTAAGTGATGCATGTGTTGACCGGGGACACTTCTGTGTTGGTCAAGTGAGAGCTGGACAGAACTCGCAGCCAGCTTGTTCTCAGTAGGTGGCTGTCGGGCCACAGGGGCAGCAGCAACAATATGCCAAGAGCAAGACGGGAGTCCACTGAACTCATCTCACTTCAATGCTATCACATGGTTCCCCTGGAGGCTCTGCTGCTACCTCCACCCCTGCCATGACCTACCCCTCCTCCAGATCACAATGGTTGGATGGTTTTTCTCTACTCTGGACATGTATTCATGGTATGGGCTTCAAGTTTGGGGAGCTGTCGTAGAGAAGCCTACAGGAGACTCCAAGGGCCTTGGAGGCTCACTCCAAGCCACAAAGGCCATGGTGGTGCTTTTTGGTGGTGTTATGCAGTTAGCTGTGTGCATCTTCGACCTTGTACCCCTCCTGCTGATGTTTGTCTATGCCATAAATAGTTTGGCATGCATTGACCATTTCAAGACACTGGCAAACATAGAAGTGGCAGATTTGTGGTGGTTTGTTGCTTGAATAAAACCAGTAACTTGCGAGGAGCTGTAGGATAGTAGTGTATTAAGCTACCAAGAAATCACCACCTAATTCGTCATATCTTTATGGCTTTCAAAACAGTCCCAACTAGCCTTGCATGGTTAGCCTTTTGCAAGGGATTTGAGATTAGGTAGTCATTGTTGTTAAGATGAGCACATTGCACATGATGGAAAATATGCATGGAAAAACTTACTTGAGCTTGGTTGGACTGATGGGTAGCTGGGATGGTGATGTTTCTTCGTTGATGTTATCACGAATGGCATGGCTACATAGGAAAATGCTTTGAAAACTAGATCAATTGGTAAAATGGATAGAAGCAAAGAATAGTTTTTTATGAACGCGTAGTGTGCAAAGGTACAGGAGTGCTCTACAATATGCTCAATTCCCTTAAAAAATTCATAAATATCGGTGTGTGTCCTCCCCCATCCATCATAGTACACCACATCCTAATGCATTTGCTTTAAGTCCGGAATTATTTATTTAAGTCTTTGATGGTTATAGATCACTTTAATATCCTCTCCTCTCTTAGAATGCTTGGACTAGTCTTCCGTTAATCTCCAAAAACTTTCTTCCTACTTGCATGGACAAATTTTGTCAAGTTGCAACCTTTTAATCCAATTTTTTAGCGTTATCTAGCTTATTAACTTTGAAAGTATTAAATTTGAAAATGATTTTAGTATCTAGAAAAATAGTTTCATTGGCCAACAGATAAATTGGCTAATCCAATTTGTCTCCCAAGTATCATGAGCAATTATTAGTCCCCAATTGGCATTAATTTAATTATGCAGTCTTTAATATCACCATTGATATTTAGTCTATAAATTGGTCTAGGCTAAAAGTTGACACCAAGTACCATTCAGTATCTATTGGGTATAACTTATTAGAACTTTTGCCATTGGCATCAAAAATTTAATATCTTGGGGTTCTGGGTCCAAAATGTGAAATAACCTCATATGAGCAATTCACATTTGCATATTTGATCAACTTTAAATAAATGTGAAGCAAAGCATTAAAATTTCACATGCTCGTGACACTATACCTGGTTTGTGATATCACTTGTTTTTTTGCAATTGTGCATAAACACTTTGCCCTCTCCTCTCGATAGGAGTTGATGAATTCTTGAGATGGTGGTGTTTCTTGCTTAATCTTGTTATGAAAGGTATTGTGTAACTAAAAAACATGAGGTTAGAGCACTTGGAAAACATCAATCGGAAAAAGTGGTTCCCAATGTATATGTGGTGCACAGACTTACGTGCTATACATTATGTTGTGGTGGAGAGTTGGCACAAGTTTCTTTGAGACTTATAAAAGTTGGCGTCATGCTCTTTCTTGTTCACAAATATTCATGCCATCCTAATACATGCTTCAAGTACTAGGTCACAAACATGGTGTATGATTATACTTGGTTTTTTGCTATCATATGCAACTCCTTGCTTCTCTTTTCTTGCTTGCAACTATTACTTGTTAACTCACTTACTGTCTCAACCTAGTCCATTTTTCTTTGGTAAAGTTAAGTCTCTCTTTGGCCCAAGAAGGAGCGCGATAAACTAAGGAAGTACTAATGCATCCATGTAGTCTTTGCTACTAGTGACAATCAAGCAATATAGGGCCACCCCCAAACTTTGTGTTGGGATGCTCTTGCTGAACAATCTTTCCCTCATAAATCGGTTGGCTCCTCTCATGATTTCACAGAAAAGCATATGGACAATCGGAGTCATTGTGACATTATCATGTTGATTGTAGGCACTAGACTGACAACTTGGGAGTCCCTTGCATGTTGGTTGTGTAGGTACGTACTAGATGATGTGGGAGAGCATGACTCTATTGGCAGCTAATTGTTGTTAGCCATTACCTTGTTGTTAGCCATGGAGGCTGCAGCTTCATACTCCGTCCAGTGTATCATTGATAGCCATAGCATCTCATTTTCATTAGTTGGACTACACCCTGAACTATTTACAAAAGCTGCTAGAGATCGTTGGGATACCAGCACACTAGTATCATGTCAACCAATCTCATGGTCAATTGACTAGGTATAGTGTTGTCATGCAGCATCATCAGGCTGCCTGCTACCAGAGTACTAGACGGAGGCAGCTGGGAGAAGGAAGCATTGAGGGTAGGGTAATTAACAGAGAGCCTGTTACCTGTACCCATTTCTGAGACTCCTTGTTTTCCTCTTTGGGCAAGCTGCTGGGACAGAGGTAAATCACTCTCATAAAACCCAGGCTCGTACCCCGGAGTATTGAGGGTAGGGTAATTAGCAGAGAGTCGGTACCCATGTCTGAGACTCCTTGTTTTCTCTTTGGACAAGCTGCTGGGCTGGTACCCCAGAGTGTTAATCGAGATGGATGTTAGGAGACAGCTCCCAACTTTTAATAATTTCCCTCTTTGTCGCAGCCATTATCATCACAAGTCCCAGTCTTATCTTGTGCTGCTCCCACCATTGAATGGAGTCACATCCTCTTATCGCAACTGTTGTTGTTGTCAGTTGTCGCAAGCGTTGCTTACTGCCCAGACTGCATTTACTCAACTGCCAGCATGTTGTACAACTTGCGTTTGTGCCTGCACATTTAGACTTTCTCATGCCGCCCTTCATTGGTAGTTGTCACTTCTGCGTGCTGCACCATCGATTGCCACTTCAGCATCTATATTTTATTGCTGCCATCCCTCTCTAATACCGATTGACCGTATCAGCTGCCTCCATGCAGATTCAGACTGCTCCAGATTGTTGGTCATTGGTGGTTTGTTGCAGTGCGATCCGTATTGGAGGACTTCACTGTCCAACACTCTCCGTCAACCTGCTCCCACAAAAGATAAGAGTGTATTGCACAACCCTATGCTCCTTCAGCATCTGTTGTATCGCATCATGTTTTGGTTTCTTCATTGATTTATTCGTTTCTCATTCATTCGTCATTCACTCTCTTCATTTGCCATTTGGCTTTGTTCATTGTGTTAGGTGTGCTCATGCAAACCTTAGCGTATCTCTACATGGTATCACAGTTAGTTCTCTTCTAAAGAATTAGTTCTCTTCTAAAGAATATCTTGTAAGGCACAAACTCTCAAACTAAAAGAGGCATCATATGAAGAGTAATAGAAATAAGTGGACTATTCTAATGGATGTGGTCTAAGAGGAATGTGGATTTGTTGTGGTAATGATCATGGAAAGTATTCAATCACTTAGCTACCTTGCAATGGATCATAATCTAGATCTAACCTACTCTGAATGGTATAAGGTCATTCTAGGCATTCCAATTCCGGAAACACTATGCTCTTTGGGTTAGAAGGTGTTATCATTGAATGAGATCAACTTGCATTTGATTCATAGAGAGTGGCAACTACTTCCACAGCCATAAGGACTAGTAGTCTACCATCTCATTCCCTTAAAACAAGTTGATCCAAGTTTATATTATCCCATCCTATCATCTAAACTAACATGCCCTATTGGAAAGTTACCCAACTAATCAAATCCACCCATCCATAGGACCATCAAGAATGTGTATGCTCACTTTCCACATAATATATCCAATGTAATTTTTTTCTAAATAAGGTATGCTACCACATAGACAACTAGATTCCTTAATTAGACCTTTTACACATCATTCCTTTGCATGTTCTTTCAGTAATATGGATATAAAAGTAAGTCAAATACTCATTTAACAATAATTCATTTGTGAATCCAGCTTTAATTATAGACATTAATGTAAGAGAGAGAGATTTAATAATGGGGAAATACTAGCTAGACTGGCTGGTATATAAGGTGTTAGGGACTTGAATTTTGACCATCAAATAATAATACAAGTCTCCTTTCATCTTCATCTCTCTCTCCAAGCTTTCATGGCTTCTTCCTCTCTCTTTCTGTCTTTCTCTCTCCTTTTCTAGTCTTTCTCTCTCCTTGTCACTCTCTTTCTCTCTCTTTTGTATACTCTCTCTCCTCTTCTTCTCTCTCCTGTCCTCTTCTTGACAAGTGGTATCAGAGCCATAGGTTCTTGATCTAGTTGGCCGACGTTCCATTTAGTTATTTTTTTTAGTCACACAGATTTAAGAGCCATACGTACACAGGTACCTACAGACATGACATGGAGCAGCAGTGGAGTTACTAAGGACTTCTGGACCATAACAAGGACTGCATGCTTGCATTGATGGAGTCTTGGACCAAGTTTGGTGGGAGAGTCTTTCTCTCTCTTTCTCTCAGAGCTCCTCGATCTTGACATCACTCACACTGGCAAGATCATTGCTGAATATATCTAGATCGACGGATCAGGTCTGGACCTGTGCAACAAAGCAAGGACTGTGAAAGTCCCAGTCAAAAGCCCAAAGGACCTTCCCAAGTGGAACTATGATGGATCTAGCACAGGCCAAGCTCCTGGAGAAAACATCGAGGTTATTGTTTATTCCCAAGCCATCTTCAAGGATCCTTTTCGCGGTGGTGACAACATTCTGATGATATGTGACTGCTACACCCCTCCTGGTGAGCCCATTCCAACCAACAAGCGTGCAAGAGCCACAAAGATATTTTCCCAGAAGGAAGTAGAGGAAGAACCTTGGTTTGGCATTGAATAGGAGTTTACTCTTCTCCAGAAGGAAGTCAAGTGGCCTTTAGGTTGGCCAATCGAAGGCTTTCCAGGCCCACAGGGTCCTCATCACTTTGTGTGGAACCAGTACCGTCAATCATTAAGGTTTCTATCCTGTCTTCACGTCTCCTGCAACAGAATTTCTGCATCATCTGAGTTTCAGCATAAAATTTATCAACCACCATTAAGCGATTCCTTGTTGAATTCTTGCATCGGTGCCAAGGAGAACCATGGCAACAACGAAAACCTGAACTATTGCCCTGCGTTATGAGCCTGGGAAAGCTGTTAGGGCACAAATCCATCCTCAGAAATGTCAATGAGTTGATAATCAACTCGAGTCACTTCAGGGACATCACAGTTGCGAGGGGAAGGTACAATATCTTCCAACTTCTTCCTCGTGAAAATGTGTGCTGCTGTTGTAATACAGAAGAGGAATTGACAAATGAGTCAAATACCTTCATTCCTGGAAATGCAACACTTTGGTGTCCAACTGAAGCTCCAACAATGGCTGCTTCTCTTCTCTTTTGCTGCTAAAAAAGGTTTGATGTTTATTGCCACTAGTATTGAAGAAATAGATGCTTTAAAGCTGCCACATCTGACTCTATCTGGAGCTTCTTCTCAGCTACTTCTTTGCTGTCCACCTATGGTGAACTTCCTGTTGTTCACACCATTTGAATGGTCCATTCTATGCTGAAATCTTTCACTACTATTTAGTGATTGCCTCACCTAATCTCTTGACTTATGATGATTGTTTGAGCATAAACTAATCTCTGAAATCCATTGTAAATGAGGTGAGATAGCAGTGAATCACTGCTCGATAAGCCCCTACACTTGACCCCAATTTTCCATTCCATGCATTTCATGAAAAGGTTCAATTCCTACTTCCGAATGCATCTCATGTTGGGTGTTTAATTAATAAACGTCTGCCATGTATATTTCGGGTGAGGAAAAGCTCGATGCCAGGCGAGGTGGCAAGACAAAAGAGGGGTGACCCCCCCTTGCCATCAAAGACCTTGAAGGGGTGCACAACCCGGCCTGGGGGGAACTTTGCCCACCTCCCGGTGATCCGAAGCTCGAACTTGTTTGCAAGTGTAGAGATATTTTAGGGATAGTGAGAATTGGCATGTCATGATGATGCCATTGATGTCTTTGACATATTGATGTACTTGGGATTATGCCACTGATGTATATAGCAATTTGATATACCACTGATGTACTTGCAATGATGTATGACTGCGAATCAATGCTAAAATATATCTTTAGATACACATGTAGTCACGTATGCAATTATGACAGTGAATGCAACAAACAATGCATGTATGATGCTCATATGTGAGTGGCACGGTCATGGGAATGATCATTTTCATGCTCAGTAGTGATGTTATGGTGAAGATCATGTGTATGTATGCTGAAGCAATGTATGGTGCCATGGGAGAAGTGGTTGCAGACATACAATAGACGGGGGACCATATTTCAGCTCTCTTGAATTCCTACAAGGTGCTGTAGACATTTTCAGTCAGTTATAGAGGTAAAGAATGAGTACTAGCACTGAAGAGCAGGTCCCAAAGAGTGTTTGCAGACCTCAGTAACTCCCCTATCAGTTTGGCACTTTAGTTGGGCACTACCCATCCCTTACAGGTCAAAACAACCCCCTATTGCTCTCAAACAAGGTGCAGGACTGCATAAAATAGCTACAGATTTGCTGTTATAGAATTTTCTGTACTGAGCCTGTAGTAGCGTGCTTATGCTTACTTCGAAGAGGACATCCTTGGCTTCGAGTTGAACAAAAATTAGGTCAATCGGAGCTCCCTAGCTTAAGTTAGGAGCAAAATAATGAGCGGGGGTCTAATAGGACTGCACCTAACCATGGTAGGGAATAAGGGAAAAACTAAGGCAAATGATGACCTCCAGCAACAAATAAGGGATGCACGCACCCGGAGGGCTAAAACTAACCATGAGGTGGAAGATGAAGATTACTCTCATGACGTGGGGAGCCTCGGTGCGCTCACTAACACCCTCAGTTTGCATGAGACAAGGCATGCTGAGAGGCATAGAGAATTGATGGAAGGCATTGGTCAAATGAAGACCAATATGGATACCCTTGTTGCCTAGCTCACTAAGTGGATGGAATTCCAAATGAAAGGGAAGGAACATGAGGATAGGTTGGGTATGCATGTTGAAAGAGTGACTGGCCCATCAGTGAATGTAATAAATATGAACTCCCAAGGTATTTTGGGGAGAGTGGGCATCCCTAACAGCACTTTTGAATAGGGAGAGCCTTCACAAAGGCAAGAGGAGCCCATGAACAATGTAATGAGGGGTAATTTCTAGCCATCGCAAGGGCCCATGCCATCTATGCAAGTTCAACCATCTTTTAGTAGAAATTACTCTAGCAATGGATCATTTTTGGGTAGTCACATGGATCAGCCTCAATTTGGATATATGGGACAGCCACCTAATCATGAAAGAGAGCTAAGAGACAAGATTATTTTCTCAAAATTCAATGGTCAATCGTCATCTCCAGCTAAACTCGAAAAGTGGCTTTCCAAGCTTGAGGATTATTTTGACATCTTGCTCCGTAGTGATGACCAAAAGAACCATTTTGCAACCATCCACTTGGAAGGATTTTCACATACATGGTGGAGGTACATTAACAGAGAAAACTAGCAAGTAGACTTGTGGGAAGCGTTCAAAGCACTCATGGTGCAAGTATTTGTCTTGCCGGTGGAGAAAGAAAACTTGCCCGCCAATGGTATGGCCTTGAACAGCGTGGTCTTGTTATTAGAGAACACACAAATCAGTTCCTCAACCTTACCATGTATGTTGAGTCAATTAGTGATGATGCCAAGTCACACAAGTATGTGTATGGGTTGGATCCCTAACTCTCGGCTGATGTTTCAGCTCAAAATCCATTGGATTTGTTCAAAGCTATTGAGTTGGCTGAGAGGTACTGTCGTAAGTGTCGCCAGGATGCTTCATTTCAGCATGGGTAGCAAAGAGGGGAATCTCAGCCAGTGTTTGGGCAGCAAAGAGGACCTATGTAGTCACATCTTGGGCAGCAAAGAGGTGCTGTAAGGCTGGGATAGTTTGGGGCAAGTTATGGTGGTGGTAACGTGCCATTCAACACTCCTAAGATCCCCACATATCCCATTTTTAATGCCTCAAGACCACAAAGTAATTTTAGGACAGCAAACAGCCCGAGAATAGATAATAGGCAAGGGGACAACAAGAATAAAAATGCTTGTCCAAAGTCCATTCCCATGGATTTGTATAAAGAAAGAAAGGAAAAAGGGCTTTGTTTCAAGTGTGGCGAGAGGTATGCAACTGATCATGCCTCAAAATGTGCTTTTAGAAATGCTAAGACACGGGTTCACAGCATGTTGGTATTTGAGGACTCAAAGGCGGACTCTGAGGATGCACATGCTTTTATGATAACTGCTGAAACAGATGATGTTGAAGAAGAGTTTCGTCAAGAAGAGTTCTTTGACCTTGCTGACTTTTTTCCTTTTGATCTTGGTGGTCGTGTATCATGGGAAATGGATGGAAAGAATGAACCACATGCTGAAATACATGCGTCCACTGTTTATACCATATCTATGGATGCTTGGACAGGATCCAGAAGCCTTAATACATTGCGTATTAAGGGAAAAATATATGGGAAGTATGTGTTTATACTTGTAGACAGTGGTAGCACTCATAGTTTCATTAATAGAGCAGTCATGGACATGCTGAAGTATTTTCCCACCACTGATTTACAACAGCCATTGAAGGTGCAAGTTGCCAATGGGGACAAAGAAATTAGCACTCAAGTATGCCATGCTGTTCATATTCAGCTTGCTGAAAAATTTGGACAGCAAATGGATTTAATGGCATTGGAAATGGGGCCTATAGATGTCATCTTGGGTTGTGATTGACTGAAAACTTTGGGCACTATAACCATGAATTTTTCCTTGCTGTATATGGAGTTTGTTAGTGTGGGACAACTCATTCACTTTCAGGGAATTCAAAATAACATTGAATTTCAGCTCATTACCAGCAAACAACTCAAGAAAGAGTTTAAGAGACGGTCCCAAATCTTTGTATTGCAGTTAAATAAAGGAAAATTCAGATCAGTCCACTAAAATGGTAAAGAATTCAGTATTGAGAGCTCTTTAGAAGAGTACAAGGACCTCTTCCAAGTACCTACATCACTACCCCCTAATAGGGCGGTTGATCATCCCATAGATATGGAGCCTCAGTCAAACCCTATGAACAAGCCACCTTACAGATTGTCTAGGTGTGAAAGAGAAGAAGTTGCCATTACTGGATATGGGATTTATTGAGCCTAGTTCTTCACCATATGCTTCCCCTATGTTATTGGTAAAAAAAAAGATGGATCTTTCAGGATGTGCATAGACTACAGGGATTTTAATAAGGTCACTGTGAAGAATAGGTACCCCATTCCATGCATAGATGACTTGCTAGATGAGCTCAAGGGGGCTAAGTACTTTACAAAGATAGATTTGAGGTTAGGCTATCACCAGATCCGCACGAGGGTAGGGTATGAGGTCAAAATAGCATTTCAGATTGATTGAGGGCTTTATCATTTCTTGGTTATGTCTTTTGGGTTAACTAATGCACCGGCCACCTTTCAGAGCTTTATGAACAAAATACTTCAGTCCTTTCTTTTCAGATTTGTGTTGGTTTTCTTTGATGACATCCTCATCTATAGTAGATCACTGAAGGGGATCACCTTTGGGATATGAGGCAGGTGTTTGATGTATTGAGGCAGCATAGACTCTTTGCCAAGGAGACAAAATGTTCTTTCATGTAGACAGAAGTGGAATACTTGGGGCACATTGTTAGTGAAGATGGAATTAGGGCTGATCCTAAGAAAGTGCAGTGTATAAAAGACTAGGCCACACCTGCAAATACCACTTTGCTTAGAGGATTTCTTGGTCTCTCATCATTCTATCGCAGATTCATTAGGCATCATGCCACTATTGTAGCTCCCTTGACTGATAGGCTTAAGAAAGAGGTCTTTTTCTGGGATGCCATAGCTGATAAGAGCTTTAATCAGCTCAAGGGATTTCTTACCTCAGTTCCCATCTTGGTATGCCTAGATTTTTCGAAAGAATTCACCATTCAGTGTGATGCTAGTGGTAGAGGCATAGGGGCTGTATTGTTACAAGAGCATGGGGTTATAGTGTTTGAGAGCCACAAACTTGCTGAAAATGAGATGACCATGAATGTATATGACCAAGAGATGCTGGCCATCCTTCATGCCATTAAGAAATGGCACCACTACTTGTATGGCATCAGATTTAGGGTCAAGAGCGACCATAGGGTCCTCAAATATTTTCTCTCTCAGTCTAATCTTACCCCCGAACAACGCAGATGGGTAGCTACATTGTAGAAATATGGCTTTGACATTACACATACGCGGGGAAAAGACAATGTAGTTGCTGATTCATTATCTAGAATGTGGGCCTATAAAGTTTCAACCATCATGGAACATCATATTGATCGGATAGAAGAGCTTCAGGAGGCCTATTTGTTAGATGCTAATTTCAGCCACATTTTTCAAAAATTACGGGAAGGGCACATGTGGAAAAAACTCTCCATATCAGCCTAAGAATGGTCTCTTATGGTTTCAGGGCAGGATTGCCATCCCATACACTTCTCCATTCAAGCAAAAGATCATGCAAGAGATGCGTTTCTCGCCTACAGCTGGTCATTTGGGCATATTTAAAACCTATGACAAGATTTCTAAGAGCTTTCACTGGAAGGGCCTATGAAAGGATGCAAAAGATTTTGTCTTGAGTTGCGTGCCATGTCAACAAAACAAGGACAACACCTTAACACTAGTTGGTTTACTCCAGTCATTGCCTATGCCCGAAGGCAAATGGACACACATTACTATGGACTTCATTACCAGCCTACTGGCCACCAAAAAAGGATGGAACATCATCTATGTAGTTGTGGATAGACTTACCAAGGCAGCCCATTTCATTCCTATAAAGACTCAATATAATGCTTCTCAAGTAGCCAGCCAATTCATGGAATATGTTTTCAGATTACATGGCTTATCACAAGTCATTGTGCATGACTAGGATACTAAGTTCATGAGTAACTTTTGGCAGGCAGTTTTCAGCTTTATGGGCACTCAGTTAGCCCCTTCCACTACTTACCATCCACAGACTGATGGCTGGACAGAGAGGGTTAACAAGTGGCTGGAAACTTACTTGAGGCATTTCTATCATGATATGTAGCATGCTTGGGACTCATGGTTGCATTTGGCTGAGTTTGCCTATAACTCTACACACTTTAGCATTGGAGTTTCACCTTTTGAGGCATTGTACGGCTATAAGGTGCCCCTTCCCATGGTTGTCTTCAATAATAAAATAAACCCACAAAGCAAGGAGGAGTTGGATAGTATGCAGGCCTTACTTCAGCAGTGTAAAGTCAACTTGAAGAAAGCTCAGGATTAAACAAAGCTTTATGTTGATGACAAAAGAAGGAATGTTGAGTTCCAAGAAGGGGATTTGGTGCTTTTGAAGGTGTCCAAGTCCAGATATGCCACCCTTAAGGATGGATCCAGTAACAAGTTAGCTCACACATTCTATGGCCATACCAAATTATCAAAAGAATGGGAGACTTGGCATATCGGTTGGCATTGCTGCCATCCACGAAGATTCATAATGTCTTTCATGTGAGTCAATTGAAGCCCTTCATTGGATCATTAGTGGATTATGTTGAGGAGCTACCATTGATAGATGAAGAAGGCATCATTCAATACATACTCGAGCAAGTCATAGGACAAAGGGAAAAGAAGCTTCACTCTCACTCCATCATGGAATACTTGATTAAGTGGCAAGGTTTACCACTTGAGGAAGCTTCTTGGAGGCCACTTAAGTTTTGGAAGAGTTTCCATACCTACTACTAGAAGCATATTTGGTTGAAATCTAGCTAATTATGGCCCTGTTTTCTTTGAGATTGACTGCATATAGCTCTCTGTTTCAAAGTAGATTTTATTATGTACTATGGACAACAATGAACATCATACATGGGCTGAAGGTACTCCTCGAGAGCTCTGTTTTGACATATGGCACACCCTGATCAGAGTCTCCTACAAAAAGTTATGACAGATTTACTACAGCAGGGCCTTGTAGTAAACAACTTGCTGTCCACTGTCTGCAGCTTGCATTTACTCAAGATATTTGGGTCAAAAATTCATTTTTATAATTTTCCAATAAGGTCCATGTATTGTACATACCCCAATGACCCATCATACGCAATAATACCTCTTCATTCATTAGTATACCCTTGTAATAATGCAACAGAGTAGTACTCTGATCTGTTCCTGCCCAGTTATCATAAGTGCCCAAATTTTTTTTGAGGGCAAAACCTTTGGCTGGGGATGGAATGTAAGAGAGGGGGATTTAATAATGGGGAAATACTAGCTACACTAGGGCTGGTATATAAGGTGTTAGGGACTTGAATTTTGACCATCAGATAATAATACAAGTCTCCTTCATCTTCACCTCTCTCTCCAAGCTTTCATGGCTTTTTCCTCTCTCTTTCTATCTTTCTCTCTCCTTTTCTAGTCTTCTCTCTCCTCATCACTCTCTCTCTTCCTACAATCTTTCTCTCTCTTGTGCACTCTCTCTCTTCTCTTCTTCTCTCTCTCTCTCTCTCTCTCTCTCTCCTGTCCTCTTCTTGACAATTAAAGCATTCTAAATGTCACATGCTATAAAAGCTTGTGTCCACATTAGATATAGCATTAAGTTATTTTGCTTTTCAAACCCTACCTTTAGTTCTTCTTGGTGTGAACTTTGTCTGCATGAGAAGATTTGACACCATGTGCTTTTGGCAAAGATTGTGTTGAGACATCCACTGCATGAGATGAACTTCCTACTTGAATATGTGGAACATATGTCTTCTCATCAAACTCATTAGCTCTAGATGCACTTTGCTCATCTTACTCCTTCAACATTATCTATGCACAATCTTTTAGTCTATTTTATTTTATGTTTTTTATTCTCCTATGAATTCCAAAACAAGTCATTTGTATTTGCTAGTGGATTTGTGTAAGCATTTATATTTTTTGGTATCTTTATATTTCCTTGATAGCTCCTTTGTATATTTCCTCGGTAGCTTTGTTATATATTTCCTTGGTAGCATTTATATGATGCAAGCATTTATATTTCTTGGTAGCTCCTTTATATATTTCCACTTAAGTCCAAGTCTTGTCATTTTGGAACTTTGCTATCCTCCAAGTTGTAACCTTGTTATTTATTAAAGTGCAAGCTTTTCATTTGCTAATGTGCAAAATATTACCTATGTGTTACACAATAACTTGATGTTAGTTTTGCATGCAAAGTTTAGAAAATTCAAATCAAATGATTAAAATATGATTTTCATAAGTCTACAATAAATCATAGAATTCCATCAAGTTAATAGTTCTCTTTATTAGTGTACTAAAAAGGCTCATTCTAAACGTGTGTAAATTTTAAACAAAGATGTACGTGAAGATAGTGCTTTGTCAAAACCTAAAACCTTCTAATGCTTGCTCAAACACACATTTTATGATAGAAGTAAAGAGATGTTATGGTAAACATGATATATTTATCAAATGGATTTGTTTACAAGCAAAAACAACTTGCAGGATAGTAATTAAAGTAGTTTCCATCCTTTAAGTTTTTCAATACTCCTAAACAAGTCTAAAGAAAAATAAAATCAAGTAGTTCTATCCTCCAGGATTTTCCCTACTCTTGTATAGGTCTACTTGAAGAATAAATTCATTAAGCAAGGCTATTACTATTCTCTAAGTTTCTCTCTATTCCTAAATAAGTCTACTTGAAAAATACATTTATCAAGTAGAGCTATTTCTATTCTCTAAGTTTTCCATACAATATTCTTCAAAACTCTTTAATTCAAACAAATAATGAACTTTAGCTAAAATTTTACTTTACTTAAAGCTTATCTTTAATCTAGCTTTGATTAGTTTAGCTAAAATTTAACTTAAATCATTTTAATATATAAACTTAATTTAAAATTTATTTAATATATAAAAACTATTATAATTAATAATTAAATTCGATTACTCTAAAATTTAAAATTATTTATTTACTTTTATTATTTATTAATTTAATATTAATTTTTAAAAACTATCTATCTTAAAATTTTAAGCTTATTAATCCCATAAGAGGTTATTAATCTAAATCTTATACTTCAATAGCTCAGTATAAATTATTTCTTTATTTCTCTCTCTTCGTTCTCATAGTCCCTTAGTTACAAAGATCAGCTAGACATGATATGCATAGCACAATCCCCATTTTTAAATAGGGGAGTATATTCCCACACGAAAGGATATTCCATATTCTTCATACAAAGGAAACTTTTCATATGAAGGAGTTTCTCACTAATCATATTCTTAATCCAATATTATAATCTCCACATTTGCTAACGTATCCATGTATTATACCCTATATTTTTGGGGATGTATTAGTCCCATATTTTTTGAATTATACAAATCTCATATTCGTATTAATACAATCTAGATCACAATTGGTCTTGTAGCTAATAGCACATCGCAATTGTTGCTCACACCTCCCGTTGATTGCTCAAGTAGCATAGCCTTAGAATCCCTACAACATAGATAGCCTCTCATAGTCCATGTGCTAGGTGAAGGAGTCGAAGGAGAAATTATTATGTAAAGACATTGAGGGAGATCTAAAATATCAAAAGGGCATAGAGTTGCTAATTCAATAAGCACCTTTTTTGCGAATAGTAAAGGTGGTCCTCTAGAGTTATGAAGACGACAAGCATTTGCAATCCATAGACCTAGATGCCCCAAAAGAAATATAAGATTACTCAGTTAGTGTTTTTTAAGATGCACATCTTTGTGCAATCCATACAAAGCATGCAACAATCATGTGTGGAGATATGCAATTGGCTAGGATGATTGGGGGTGAATGGGACTAAAGTACTTGCTTTTGTATATGCTCATGAAAAGTTTTTTTTAAAAGGTCAATGATCTTTAAGTAATACATGTAGCTTTTTGTGGTTCAATGAGCTTTGTGTAGTGGTTTCAATGATTTCTTTTACGAGTGTCATAAAATAAGTATTTAAGATCAATCTATCATTTTGTTTTATTGGGTCATGATTATGTGAATCTATGTGGTTACATGGCTTGAGTCAAGTCAAAGGTGGATCTGATTAGGACCTTGTAGCAATTTGAAGGGCCTTGGGGGGGTAAGGGGGACTGGTGTCTTTTGGGTTCATGAGAAGAGCCTAAATGACAAATTTTAGGGTGGGGCTTGGGGGGGGGGGGGGGGGGTGATGCGTTTCAAATTTTGTTTGCCATGGAGGACTTGGGAGGCCATGAGAAGAGCTGAAATGCCAGATTGGAGAGCCTTGGGGAAGGGTGTGAAATTTACCACTTCACAATGCATTAGATTGCAAGATGATAATGTTGTCTTGTTGTTTGATGCGTCGTGGAGGAGTAAGTTTCACCCCCTTTCCCAAGGCCCTTCAGTGTTATTTTTGCCTCCCCCAAGACTCTCCATGGAGCCTCATGAGAAGTACCTCAAGGGTATCTTTGACTTGGTCTAAGGTATTGAGTAATGAGAATTTCCAAATTGGTTTCAATCCTTGATAATTTTGCTAAGGAGATCTACCAACATTGCCCTGATATATAGTTGGGTGATGCATCTCCCCTACACGTCTAGTGATAAGAACCTAGATGGTCTCATTGCACTTAATATCCCAAACCTCAGCTATCACATGCATAATTTTAGAGTGCTACATATTCATCAAGGTTCCTCTAGAAATCATCACATCCACCCAATCCAATTGAGACTATTGTGCAACCAACATCTTGTTGGAAGAAATCCAAAACTTGATGATGTCGGGGGCTAGGGCTAGTTTCCCTCATACTAGGGCTAGTTTCCTTCATACTTCGTTGAGTGAAACATCTCTACTTGGTTGAGAAGAGCCAAAAATAAAGTTGGAGGGCTTCACGAGACGGGGTGAGATTTACCCGTCCATAACGTGTTAAACAACACTATGGATGGGTATATCTCATCCCGTCCCCACAACCCTCTAACTTTATTTTTGGCTCCCCCAACACTCTTTGTGGAGCCTCATGAGAAGTGCCTCAAAGTTTCAACACATTGAGGGCGTCCTCTTGAGATGAAAATATAAGTTTGAAGGTCACTAAAGAGCATAATGTTTGAGTCTAAGGTAAAGATTTAATGAGGATATTCCTTGAGTCCCAAGGTGTAGCTTATTTTATTGGAAGCCAAAGATGAAATATGAGAATACACCTCTGTCCTCATGGTATATCTACCTAAAGTGTGACATATTTGTATGAGAGGACCCAAAATCCTTTTCACAAGAAAATTTCAAGATTACGAGAGCCTTTACGCTCCTTGTTATCTCATATTTCAAGAAAGGTGGGGTTGCCCTCATAAAGCAAAGACTAAACAAGTTTTGGTAGCAAGAGTACCTATAACACATTATTACCTTGAGGGGGTCCTATTCTTGCAATGATGAAAATTGTTGAGCCCTTCTAAACATAAAAACAAGGTTTAATTTCCGAGTCAATGTCTTGAGAAAGTATCTCCAGCCTCAGGTATAAGTAGCATAGCACTAAAGCTTAGAAGAGCCAAAAGTAAAGTTGGAGGGCCTTAGGAGAGGAAGTGAAAATTGCAGTCTTGCTATCAAATGCACCATGGATAGGTAAAGTTCACACCCTTCCCCAAGGCCCTCTAACTTGATTTTTGTCTCTTCTCATTGCCCCCCAAGATCCCAAAGTTGGCCCCTCAAGATCCGTAAAGCCCTCCAAGTGACTCCGCCACCACCACCACAACATCACCCCTTGGCTTGCAACCAATTGGTGCAAGGTCCAAATTAGATCCAGTTCTACTTAATTTTCCCCTCCAAGGCCTCCAAGCCATTTGTTTTGGTGTAAATTTCCCTCTAGCAAGTACAATTAAATCCTAAACTTAATTGTTTATTGTCTCTTTAGCATGGTCTTGTTCAATTAAATTTTGAAAAAAGTTCATATGAAAATGTTAATAATTAAAATTATATTAGCACAATTGCACACATGAGTCTTGTCAGCACAAGCATAGATATTATATTCTACGGTGAGGGGGTCTTTTTAATGTACCAAGGTAGGGTAGTATCCCTTCCAAAAGCCCTCAACCCCCTTATTGACTAGCGAATTGATCTATATCTACTACAACATGCAACAAAAATGTTCATTAGTAAATTTTCAATAAGCCAATCAAGAAAACATAGATAATATTTAAAAAATCACCTCTTGGGATTGATTAGCTTTAGTGTAGTTTCTTTTGTCAATTCCACACTAGATTTAGACTCTTGATTGTACTTGGGGGGTATATCAAGAAATGGTAGCCTTGAATTCTCCAACCTGAGGTTTGAAGTGAAAACTAGGTCATCATTGTGCTATGATGACACCCTCTAGCCCTTCAAGCTTGGGGGAAGTAGAGGATGTTGGCGATGTGGGTAGGGTGTACAAAGGGAACTCCCATGCTATCACAATCATGTAGAGTGCCTCATCTTTTCTTAAAGAAAAAATAGCATTGAGATGCACAATGATTGTTGGCACAATGTAAAGGGATGCTCTCCCAAGATCCCTCACCAAACTAGTTTTTGTAGTTGAGACCTCTTTAGAGGCAAGGACCATAGCCAACTCTCTTTTAGCTACCTCCTCTTCTAGTGATGTGTTTCACTTTTGTAGCTTAGGGTTTGCGATATCTTCAAAAAATTCCTTCAACTTGTGCATCTGTTTTGATTCAAAAGGTTGCATGGTCCTCGAGCTCATTGTTTGATAGGGAGAATAAAGGCGGTAGTCCAAGAGAGGTATTGTCTCTTGAGCTTGGCATATCCCAATTCCTTTTGTTTTTCCTTGGAACACTTTTTATAGAAGGCAAGTGAGAGATTCCCAATAGATCTAGAGAGATGCCTTTGAAATGATTTTTCCTTATTACACATGGGAGGAGATTAGATGGGATCCAATCCTCATATCCCTTGATTGCCATGGCATATTCGTTGAGTGATGCATGTTTCACATGGTTTTTAAAGTTGGGACCATGTTGTTGGGGGGTAAAGGCACCTTTGTCTAGTCGCCCATGTATTACTACACTGATAGTACCCGTGCTTGCACACTACAGGCAGAGGGCGCTCATCATTGTTACTTCATTCTTTATTCTTTTAGTGACATTTGAATAAAAGGAAGGTCGGTCACATATTGTGACTGTTGGAGTTCCCACATTGTGTGTGTGTCTCTCTCTCTTGCTCTTGCTCCTTCCACCATAGCTCTTGCTATTGCTTGGGCTTCCACTTCAGGGCTCACCTCCCTTTGAATGGTATCAGAGTCTTCTTCTTCACAAGCTCAAGCTAGGACACTTTCAGCTTCCATTCAAATACCTACAACAGTCATCTCTTTGTTGGCAACCTTAGCCACTCCGTTCGAGCTTTCTATCAGTTTCATTCTTCTTGGGCACTCCTTGAGCCTTCTCGAGCAAGTTGGAGCAACCCCACATAGCCCTCACCCTATTGTTGTAGCATGACATTGTGTGGAACAGTCCCTTTTTTAGTAGCACCTCACGTTTTTCATCTCCTGCAACATATCTTCTTCATTGGGCAGTTATACAATCACTTATACACTTGGTTCTGATGCTTGGCATCAGTGCTTCCACGCTTGGCATTTGATTTGAGTGTTAAGATTCAGTTTTGGACTTTTATAATAGTCCATAGACTATCATAAAATAGGGCAACACTTATCTTTGATGTCTGCACTCATTGCCATTGGTTGGATGATGCCCAGTTATGCCCGATTGATGCTTATATATTCGGGGATGCTATGCCATTGCTTGGAGTTGGTTTTGGATTGATGTAACCACTTCATTTACTTTGTTTTGGCTAAGGTTTGCTGGTTGGAAATATAGGGCAGCACTCTATTTGATGCTTCTGTGTGGTCAGCTTTGTTGGTCTTATGATGCACGGTTATGCTGGGTTGATCTCTATATGTATGGGAATTCTATGCCCGTGTTATGGATTGGATTTGGAGTTGATTTTGGTACTAAAATAGCTTGGTTTGATAGTGTATTCACTACTGTATACAATAGGGAATGAACCTCTTTTAATAGGGATTTTACATGCCTATTGCTCCTGGCCATGATTTGGGTGTTGTATATGCACTACTGATGTGTACCATTGATGCTAGTACATTGGTATATCATATGCCCATGATTTGAGGTGGATTTGAGCTTGATTTGAGTATTGATTTACTCAGTTTTGACAATGAATTTATTGCTGTAATAACCAGGGTTGAAGCCTATTTGGTCAATGCATGGTCTACCTATTGGTTATGGGTGCTTCTCGGGTGACTCATATGACTACACGGATGTATATGGAGGTTGGTAGATGTCTTGTATTGCTTCGCAATGCCTTTTGAGCTTCGATCAAGCTCCATCTTAGTTGGCATTTGATTGACATTGGTCTATAGTGGCATACTTTGTGATAGTCACTCTGCTTATGGTCTATGCTTGACCCTTTGGTACATGCTTTGATGCATATGTAAAAAATGCATGCTCCTTACATTGTTTGTGTTTGATTGCCACTTGGAGCTTCAGTTGGGCTTTCATTTGCATACTTTGGAGATCTTGGGTGCTTATTTGGGTTGTTAGAGATTTGACATTGACTGTTACATGACGTAGTGGATGTTATAGGTGATGCTTGACTGATCCCTTGCTCTGGATGTTCCGTTGATATACATTCTTGGCTCCATGATGCCTTATGTATTCACATGCTATCTTGAGCTTGGTTGCTCAATTGACATTGACCTTTCTACTAGTGGGAGCTTCATGCTATCTCTGGATAATGCAGAGCTTGTGGTTTATGCAATTGAGCTTCTTGAGTAGATGAGACTGGGATCTCTTACATGTCTATGCTCTTGATAAATACATGTCTGCATTGGATGCTTTTGGGCTGATTTGATCTGTCTTCTCTTTGATCATACACTGATATTTATTAGGTTCTATTAGTTAGGCATATACCTAGCTTGGATTACTCTCTGAGTTCTTTATGCTAGGGTTTGTATCCTTCTACTAACATCGATTGCTCTGACACATTTGGGTGTTTGGCTCATGGTTCTTGGCTACTACATTGTTTTTACATGCTTGCTTCATGCAGGATCTGACTTGGTAGTCACACTTGACTTTGAATCACTATTAGCTCATTGTTTGCTCTCTTTTTCTCATTGCTGTGATTTATTACAGAGAAAGTTGTTTTATGCGGATTGTGATGTATTTACTGAGCTTAGTCATGTCATTTTGATGTACTTTTGGTACCATTTGGTGGACAGCTGCTGGTCATTTTAGAAGTTTCTCTTATTTTTAGCTTGTTTTGGCAATGGTTTTGGCTTACTCATTACTAATTACAGCAAGTTATTTTCTGCATAGTCTACCTCTGTTTGACTCATCATGGCTGGCTATCTCAAAGATATGGCTTTGTTTAAAATTGCCAAGTTGGATAGCACCAACTATGGCTACTTGAAGTCTCAAATATGGCAAATTTAGGTGTAGAAATTGCAGATTAAGCCACTCAGAAACAAAGGTATTAAACCCGAGAACATGGATGATGATGACTAAATTGATTTAGATGCACTATGCAAGTCCACTTTTTTTTTATACTCTCTGAAGAGGTCCACAATAATGTTGTTGAATATGAAGATCAGAGTGCATGGAATCTATGAGAAAAGATTCAGGAAGGGGACCCCATTGTCTGCTCACGACTTTAGCTGGGGAAGGGCAAGAAGCGAGCTTTTCTGGGCAACCTCCATTTCTTTTTTTGCATATTTCACTTATTCCTCCTATTCTCTTGTGCACATATCAAGCACCACTACCACCCCTACTATCACCACCATCTCCACCACTGCCATCGCCACTACCACTGCCACCACCACTATCTCCACCTCCATTGCCGCTGCCATTACCACCTCCATCGCTTCCACCACTAACGTCCTCTCCCATGTTTCTCCCCCCATGTTCATTAAGGTCTCTCTCTCTCTCTCCCCCCATCTTCCACCAATTATTCTCTCTCTATTTTCTCTCCTCCCCATCTCCTCTCTCACTCTCTCACTCTCTCACTCTCTCACTCTCTCACTCATTCTCTTTCACTCTCTCTCTCTCTCTATCAGCAACTTCTTGCTTCTCCCTCTCTTACACAATACCTTCTCTCTTGCTTGCTCTCTCTCTCTCTCTCTCCTTGTATCGTTCACATATACACCCACTCTCTCTCTATCCCTCTTTCCTTTCCTCCTCTCTTTCTCTCTCTCCTTTCCCCCCTCTCTCTCAAATATAGCAACTAATGAATATTAGATGAGAGAGCACTAGACCAAATAAGTAACTCCTCTCTTTCTCTCCCTCACACACACACACACACACACACACACACACACACACACACACACACACACACACACACACACACACACACACACACACACACACACACACACACACACACACACACACACACACACACACACACACACACACACACACACACACACACACACACACTCTGTGTGTGTGTGTGTCTAAATTAGCAACTTCTCTCTCTCTCCCCCTCTTAATTTTGCAAGGGTCATCCATCCGTTTTTCACAACCCTCTTATTATTACAAGGGTCAAGGGTTTGCATGAGGTAAATTGTTCCTAAACACTTTTAGCTGTTAATATGAGGACGAAAAGAATATCACATTGTTATCCCACATGAATATATACATTCATGTACCTCTCACTTTTATGTGCATGATTTGATATTATATCATGATATATCACTTCCATTGTGCACACATAAGCAAAACTATACTGCACATGTTTTTGCTACTTTCAATCGAGCATTATAGTGTGGACTTACTACAAGAGGATAGGGTATCAAATAGTTTGTTACACTCATTGCAGTAACCTGTGATATCTATTGTTTTTTACTTTGTTCGAATATTTAATACCGAGACAAAAATATTACCTCATTGTTACTCAATCCATTGTGCACATATACATTCACATGCATGCATGTTTCTACACTCTACCCTTCCCTAGATATTTTGCATGTGCTATGTTTACACATCTTGTAGTATTGCAATTGAGTGAAGGCCTATACAAAATCTCCTTCACTTGCACATTCCTCTCTCTTTCTCCTCTTCCCTCTCATCCTCATTTTATTGCACTCATATATAAAAAGAATCTAATAATTTTGAAAGTACATATTCATCATGCACATCAAATATCAATTGAGTTCCATTGCTGGGGGGTGAAATTGGTGATCCCTAACAAAGTCTAGGACTGAACCATGGAAGCATGCTAGCTCGGCAGTCAAATAGAGAAGCATGTGCTCCAGAAGGATAGTGTCCATGATGTTTGTTTACCTGCATGTGTAATTGGAACATCTTGCACCATTGTAGCTTAGTGGGAGATGATGTCTTGCAAGTGGACTTCCATGTGACTTTCAGTATGGCACTCTGCATTTTAAATTCATAATTAGCAACATATTTTTCGTTCAAAATGTTATTGTAGATAGTATTATTGTGAGACACGTTAGTTCATGTGTGTTTGTGGGCTGGCATATCCTCCAGCATTATAGGTTGAAAATAAAAAATTGTATCCCCCTCTGCAAAAATATAGACAATTCTTATTGGCATTGTATTGTGGGCAAAAAACCACGAGTCACGCTTGTTTACCGGTAGCTGCCATGTGCCCTACCATGACTAGTCTGTGTTCTTGCATTCTTTTCTTCCCTAAACATGGACACACATCACTATTAACATCATATAATGATAGAATATTTTAAAGCTCTGACACATCATCCAATCATGACACGTGTGAAATTCACAAGCATCGTTTCTTTACCTCTCTGCGCACGTGCCACGTCTGATGTGACCTCAAATCCAAGACACTCAGTTCTTCCACCCTCTGCATGTTAAAAAACATTATTGATGTTACTTTGGTGATGAACAATAATTGAACTTGTTGTATCCTTCTATCCATGCCAATGTTGTGGACCTCCTCGGTGATGCCTTCTTCCATTGCGATCTGCTTTTGAGTGGTATCCAACGAAGGGGCCTACATGGTTTTGTGGTTACGATTCACATTCAAGGAAATATTTTCACTCGAGGGACACAAGAGATGTCCTGGCTGTAGTACAAAACATCAAACCTTTTAGGTGTGCTTAGTTTTTGAGAAGCTGCAGCAACATAAACTATATGACAAACCAGAAAAATGCGAGTTTGCAGTGAGAGAGTTAGAATTCCTAGGTTCATTGTAGGGGTAGATGGTATCAAAGTGGACCCCAAGAAAGTGGAAGCCATCCAAAAATGGCCTATACTAAAGACTGTAAGGGAAGTGCGGGAGTTCCTTGGCTTCATAGTATTTTGTAGATGGTTCATCAAGGATTATAGCCTCATCACTGTACCCCTCTTCCACCTCACCAAAGAAGACAATACTTTTACATGAGGTAATGAGCAACATGATGCTTTTGAACATATGAAGTAATGCATGAGTCAAACCCCTGTCTTGAAGGTCCCCAACTTCACCAAACCCTTTGAGATCTCCACAGATGCATTTGGCTATGGCATTGGGGGTGTACTGGTGCAAGAACTTCACCCCATAGCTTACGAATCCAAGAAGTTCATAGATGCTGAAACTAGGTGGAGCACACATGAGAAGGAAATGTTCACAGTCATCCACTGCCTCAGAAAATGGAAACACTATGTTCAAGATAAGCACACAATAGTTTTCACCGACAACATCTCCCTCAAATACTTCCAATCCCAACCTAGGATATTGGCCAAAAAAGCTCGATGGTTAGACTTCCTAGCCGAATTTAACTTGGAGATAAAACACAAGCCGAGCTCCACCAACAAGATAGTAGATGCCTTGAGCTGGAAAGCCGACCTGAAAGCCGTTAGTTTGGTCAGTAGCAACTTCATGGAGTTAGTGAAGGAAGCCTTGGAGCAGGACTAAGACATGCACAAAATTATACAAGATGTGGAAGCTGACAAGACACCGCATGGAATGTACACCCTCAAGGAGGGAATCCTATTTGTAGGAAAGAGATTGTATATCCCCAACAATGTGGAGCTGAAGAAACTCATCTTACATGAAATACATGATGGAAAACTATGAGGACACAAAGGAAAAAGCAAGACATTGGAGACCCTTAGGAAGTAATTCTTTTGGCCCAACATGAAAGAAGAAGTAATTGACTACATCAAGTCATGTCCTACTTGCCAACTTATCAAAGCACCACGCTCTAAGCCAACCGGCTTGCTTCAATCTATGCTAGTACCTAGCCCCACATGGGATGTAATTAGCATGGATTTCATTGTGGAGCTCCCCGAATCCCATGGATACACCATCATTTTTGTAATGGTGGACTATTTCTCCAAACAAACCCATTTCATCCCTGCCAAACCACCATTGAATGCCAAGGAGGTAGCCTGCCTCTTCTTTACTTATGTATTCAAGCTGCATGGCTTACCCTTAGCAATAGTGTCAGATAGAGATGGAAGATTCATGAGTGACATGTGGAAGGAACTCTTCAAGACCTTGGAAACACAGTTGCGATTCTCATCATCCTTCCACCCTTAGACATATGGGCAAACAGAAAGAGTCAACCAAGGTATTGAAGACTATCTTAGGAGTTATGCTCGGGTGGACCAGAAGGATTGGGCCTTATACCTCAAGGTGCTAGAATTCCACTACAATAGCTTCGTCCACTCCACCACAGGTTACACACCCTTTGAATTGGCCACAAGAAAAGAAGTCATCACACCCCTTGCCTTAGCATCTGGAGCGACCATATCTGAAGATCAAGATGCAGAGGAATTCTTGAAGAAATGGAGAGTCTGGAATGTAGCGACCAAGTAGAGCCTCGAACAAAGCAAAATCACCATGACAGAGCAAGCCAATAAAAAGAGAAAGGTTGTACTCTTCACTAAAGGTGACATGGTCCTAGTTGGCTCTAAGAATATGTCATTGCCAAGGAACATTAGCCCTAAGTTCAATCACTGCTATTACTCAAGTGCTGAATGAAGTCACCTACAAACTCGACCTACTAGAAAGTATTTGTGTTCATAATGCTTTTCGTGCTAGTCTTTTGCGCAAGTTCTACCCCGAAAACTAATGAGGGCGGCACGTACCAATGCTCCATTCCAATGGCCCCTTCAAAATAGAAGCATTTCTTCGACGCCGGGAACAAAAAGGATACCTTGAGTATCTCACCAAGTGACACAGGTGTCCTCTCAAGGAAGCTACTTGGATTTTGGAAGCAAAGGTGCACAAATGTGGCAAAGACGCCTTCACCATCTGGCTCAAGGAGAACCCCACCAATCCTTCCAACACCTCTTGAGCCTTCACAAACAAACAGTCCCAAAATGATAGGCCCAATAACGCATCCATTCCTCAAATGTACTTGAGTCGAGGGTGGACTTGCATGGTAATCCAAGCAATAAACCCAAGGAGCCCCTCCCTAGTCTAAATTGGCATTCACTGACCAACTTGCTAGAAAAAGCTGTGTTAAGACCCCCAAGTCCTAGTGCGGTAGACACTGACCAGTTTGATAGCATAGACTATGTTAAGACCTCGCAAATGTCTCACCAAAGTCCTAGATCGGCAGGACATTGGCTAGCTTGTTAGCAAAAGTTGTGTTAAGACCCCCGATGAGTCAAAATAAACGCTATCGTAGATTGCTAAGGACAAAAATCCAGTAAAGCAGGGGTGAGTGTAAGGGCTTTAACTATACCATGGAGTTATTATCGGAAACACCTATATAGGGAGTAGTAGTGACTCTGAGCCCTGCTTGGTTTCCACTCTACCTATGATTTCTTATACCCAATGGTGAACCCTCTCATGTGCAGCATCACAAGGGTGTAGTCCTAGGATGTTCCTATGTTGTACCATTTCTTTGATTGAATAATACAAGAGCATACCTTGCTCTCATATATCATGTTACCTTTCTGTGCCGTGTTGAGTGAGTAAGGAGTGCAGGTGCATCACCCCCTCCCCCCCACAAAAAAAAAACCTATTGATGGTTCAAAGTTTATTTTCAATGTTGATGAACTTAATTGCGTTAGTGTCCTGGTCCAAGGAGGAAGGGGCTATAGCTTACATGTGATGTAATGATAATTATATTATTCGTGAGTTAGAGATATTATACCACACACATTCTCAACTTATGGTAGCATTATCTTCTTGATTACAAGTTTCCGCTAGTGAGACAAACTACAAAAGGATCAATTGGATCTTAACCTAGTCAAACCTCACTATGATATTTGTTAATTAGTTGAGAAAATGGGGGAGAGAGAGAAAGGGTGATGAGAGAGAGGGCATGTGATATGTGTAAATTTTTCTCACAAAAAAGGAATCGCCAACAGCCCCTTATACCAGACAAATTTTTTTTTCTGGTGACCCATTTCTTGTGAGAGTAACTTTTCACCCAATTGGATTTGTGGGTTTTCTTTGCCTAATGAGAGGCTTCGATGACCCCTTTTTGACAAAAAAACAAACCATAGTTTTGAGAATAGATAACATGGGAAGAAGAGAGAGCAACATAGTGTTTTTTTTTCACCCAAGAGTGAAAAAAATCCTCGTACCCTATTGGTCCCTATTCTCCCCATGCTATATATTCTTGGATATATGGTTTGTTTTTTCGCCAAAAAGAGGTCACCAATAGCCCCTTAATAGGCTTTAAAAAAACCCACAAATCTAGTTGGGTGAGGGAAGAGAGAGTAACAAGGTGATGGGAGAAGGATGAGAGAGAGAGACAACATGAATAAAGCAATGTTTGAACGAGTGTGTTTTTTAAGCAATAAAGCAATGTTTGAACGAGTGTGCATAAGCTTCTACTTTGTATGACTATCTCATATTATGCTTCTAGGAGTGTAAAGATCTACTATTTAGAAAATTATATCTCTCTCTTTTGCTTATTAAGTTAATTAAGTAAATATACGTTAATTAGTTAAGAAAATGGGGGGAGAGAGAGAAAGAGTGATGAGAGAGATGGCATGTGATGTGTGTAATTTTTTCTCACCAACTAGAAAGGGGTCACTGGCAAACCCTTACTCGACGAAATTTTTTTCTAGCAACCCATTCCTTGTGAGAGTAACTTTTCACCCAACTAGATTTGTGGTTTTTCTTTGCCTAATAAGGGGCTACTTGCCGACCCCTTTTTGGCCAAAAAACAAACCATAGATCTGAGAATATATAACATGGGGAGAATAGGGACCAATAAGGTACATGTTTTTTTTTTAGCCAAGAGCGGGAAAAAAACCCATACCCTATTGGTCCCTATTCTCCCCATGCTGTATATTCTTGGATATGTGGTTTGTTTTTTTTACATTGCAAATCGTTTCACTCTTGGTATGTGACTCCCTCTCTCTCTCTGTGTATCCCTCCCTCCCTCACTCTCTCTCCTTTGTCTTTAAAAGGAACCCCTCCCCTTGTAATTCAAGTTCTTGTTTTTCGTCCCCTACCCTCAGTACGGCTCCGTCTCTATCTCCCCCTCTCTCTCTCCACACCTCTCTCACCATTCTATCCCAGACTTTTTCCCTCTCTCTCTCTCCCCCCTCCACTCTCACTCACTCACTCACTCACTCACTCACTCACTCACTTACACATACAATCTCTCTTAATTGATCCCCACCTTCCTCCATCTCTCTATTTCCTTCTTCCTCCCCCCTCTCTCTGTCTCTCTCCCTATCCCTCTCCCTTTCTCTCACTCTCACTCTCTCTCCCTATATCTGTCTCACACACACACACACACACACACTCTCACACACACACACACACACACACACACACACACACACACACACACACACACACACACACACACACACACACACACACACACACACACACACACACACACACACACACACACACACACACACACACACACACAATTGGTATTTCATTGGCAGGAAATTGAGGAAGCAATATATCTATAAGAAGTAACCCTAAGCCCCTCTATCATGGCCAAATCTAATTTCAAAAGACAAGATCATGTCACCCTTTACGAGGGCGATGAAAAGATTGCAGAATATTTAATTCGACAAATGTTCCCCTCACCGAGCTTGCTCCTTGGAGAACGAGTGGGAGTTCTTATCACCATCGTGCATCAGAGGGGTGTGAAGGCCCATGGCAAAGGCAATATTGAGATTGATGTTGAGGAAAATGCAATTGTGCAATGGCCAATTGAATGAACGGTAAGCAGCTCCTCTTTTGATTTTTGTTACGATTGCTCTATCCCCCCCTCTTACCCTATTTTGGATCATTTTTGCAGGAAAGAGAGCAATGATCGGATGAGTCTCCCAAGGACTGTGACTTGCCTCCATGATCTATAGTAGGACGATAGGCTATTGTGACCAGCAACATGCAATCACAAGGGGGGAGTCGCCCTCCAAGAGCGAGAGGAAGAGTAACACAAACACGATCATTGACTTCTGTTGAGCTACAAGCAATTGCAGCAATTGCATGTGGGGAAGGAGTGACATCTGGAGAAGGTGGGCACCCTTCGATGATGTAGGCGAGGAAGGGGAAGAGAAAGCTCGTATTGTTGGAGAGTGATACTGATGAGGAAAGCAATGACCATCAAAGCATCGAGTCCTTTAGTACACAACAAGGGCATGGCCATACGCAACCCAATAAGAATTGAACACAAAGAACCAAAAAGAAGAACATGACAAATGCCTGTGAAACGACTGGCAAGACCGCTCTCATAGTCACTTGCAATAAACGTATTGTGCAAGCATGCATAGAAGACCTGTTGGAAACGTTGACGGTGAGTGCTTGTAACAGATGGTAGCGTGATTTAGATTATGGTTTTTATTTCTTTATGCTAATTAGGCATTAATTACTACATCATCTCATTTAGATGCAGACATCCACCCCTTTGCCACCCATCCTATTATGTTGTTTGGTTTCCATGCCTACAATTAGACAAGTCACATCGAGGTACAAAAAGCAACTCTCCGGAACCTTTTTTAGCAACAGGTATGTTAGAGGGATGGGTATATTTATAGTGTCATTAGAGACTCCAAGACACCAGTGCAAGGAGGTTGATGATATGATTAGAACTTAGTGGGACCCCCATTGGCTAAAGAAGCATGAGAACTTTGAGGCAGAAAACAATAGCACTGATTGGGCCTTTTTGTCAAATTGCATGTTTTATGTTTGGGATCGTAACCATCAGCTCACAGCGTGGATGAATGAGATACGCACATGTAAGTGGCCTAAACAGTAGGACCTTGATATTCTGCAATGTATTTGTTTCTTACATCATCCTTAACATAATTAACTATTTGCAATGGCCTTTCTAGATAATATGAGGCAACATGTGCGCGTTGATTGTCACGTTGTGAAAGTGACAAGTGTGGTAGAGGGGGATATTTTGTCAGCTATTTCTCGTACAAACAGGTACACAATGGACCATATTCATGAGATCCTAATATAGAATGTACACAGACTGGCACAAAAGGGGGTTGTCCATACCTTGTATCTATACCTTGTTTGTGAAGTAAGGATGCTAGAGCAGGCTGACCATGCAACTATTTTTGACAAGCTAATCGATGAGGCAAAGGCATGGGTACAAGCACACAGAAAGCTAGCACCCATTCCCACATGGTACAAGGCACCATTGATTGCACTAGGCCACGTTATGTGGAAGGTAGATAGTTCTTCAAGCTATCTTAACAATGTTTTTTCTGATGCATTTTTTCCTAATGTAATGATGTTGTCCCTAATTACCAAGTGCAATACGAGTATGGTATGGCAACCTGGCCGATTGAACAGAAACAGACTCAACTCTTCAACTCTGAGTTTAGAACCAAGTGGGGCGAGGCGTACTATAGTGTCAATGAAAATCTTGTCAATAAAACTCGATGTTTGCTAAGAGTTACAGACCCCAGCCTCGGAGAGAAGTGGCATCAGTAAGTTGCTACCTCTTTGTACCTGCCATCTATATATACTCATACTACATTGGTCCAAAGTAACAATGTTTTTGACAATGTAGAACTGTCTCATGCTACTTGGAGTGGGGCTCCAAGATGGGGGTTGTATTGAACGAGGAGAGAGTATACACATTGGCATCCTCAAAGCTAAATGAGGCAGATCGCGTAAGGATATTGAAGGCCATGGAGAGTTTTGATAGGAAAATTCAAACATTGATGGGCATGCTTGAACGTAGGTTATTCTTGTTCATCTAAATTATGTGCTTGATGAATTGGTATTAAATGACATAACTTTGATTCGAGTAGATGGAAATGCATCGTTTCGAAGTTGGTTAAGATAAGAGACCTTTTGGGCCATGATGCAAGATGGCGAAAAGAGATTGCTTTTGAGTTGGGAGGACTACTATAATATTTGAGTGGAACACGATTTGTTTGCATCTTGGAATGTGAATAGTCTCCACTGCAGTGAGGATCAGTGCATGTATGACGATTACTAGATAGAGAAAGAGTGGGATGAGGAGGTATATTGAAGATGCCCTATTTTCCTCGACTATCCACCCAGAAGGTGAATACCCCTCTAATGAGAAAAGTTTGTACAAAAAATACTCAAGGAAAAAACAAACACAAGAGACACAAGGATCCAGAGGCATGGTAAGTGAAACGAGTTGCATTCTTAGTTCGCCTTTGAGTTGTGTCATGGGGAAGCTGCGTCACATCTTTAGATGGTTGATGCTGTCGGGGTCACCGTGCTGGGGTGTCATGCCGAGGTCGATGCAATGGGAGTCGTCACAACGAGGGTCACGACGCAACGTGGGACAATGTGATAGGGGTTGACGCGCCGTGGGGTGTCGCGATGCGGGGCGACACGACATGGGTTGTTTCGGCTCGTTCTCTTTGGAGTACTGGATCCTTTTCTCTTGCTTCTGTGAGCACTCCTTCACTTCAAGCAAGAGTTGCTCTGATACCAAGTGTGATGCACATGCACTTGTTACTCACTCAACATGGCATAGAAAGGTAACATGATATGTGAGAGCAAGGTATACTCTTGTATTATTCAATCAAAGAAACGGTACAACATAAGCACATCCCAGGACTACACCCTCATGACTCTTGCACATGAGAGGGTTCACCACTGGGTATAGGGAATCACACATAGAGTGGAAACCAAGCAGGGCTCGGAGTCACTACTACTCCCTATAAAGGTGTTTTTGGTAATAACGCAATGGTATAGCTACAAAGCCCTTACAAGGGGGGGGGGGGGGGGGGGGGGGGGGGGGGGGGTGCCAATGCTTACTTGTCGCCCGCCCGCGTCCCCAGCCGCCCGCTTGCATTGCATCCGTCCGCCTGTCCACCCTCGCTACATCCGTCTACTCGCTTACCCGCGCCGTGTTCGTCCGCCTGCGCCTATATCCTACCATCTCTCTCTCTCTCTCTCTCTCTCTCTCTCTCTCTCTCACATTCATATAAATACAAAAAAGTGAAAAATATTATTTAATTTCTCCTAAATTGAGAAATTAATTAATTAAGTAAGTAATAATTTTAATTAATTAATTAATTAACTAAATAATTAAATATAATTAATAATTAATCAAGTAATTAATATCTCACTAATAGTAATTAAAATTAATTAATTACTAATTAGTTAGTTAACTAATAGTAGTTATTAGTAGTAATTACTATTAATTCATAATTATTATTAATTAAATACTAATTAATCTAACTAATTATATTAACTAGTAAATTAACTTACTAATTAATTATACTAAACAACTAATTAGATAAATAATTATTGAGTCAAAAAATAGGTGAATAATATTTATTATTAAGTATTCAATTAATAAATAATTACTTAAAATTAATAACTATTAACTAAAAAATAATTAGTAATAACAAAGAACTAATTACTTAAATTTAATAAATAATCCATTAAAATTAACAACTAATAATTAATAATTAATTATTTATGAATTAATTAAATATATTTATTTAATTATAAATTAGTTTTTAACAATCGATAAATATCTTTTATTTAAGTAGTAATTATTAATGGTAATATTATGTATTTATTTTATTCAAAAATATTAAATAAATTTATCACATAGTTATTTAGTAATTTAAAAGTAATAAATTGATATTAATCTATTGATTAATTTTTATTGATTTAATATAAATAAAATAATATTTACCAAGATGGTATTCGTTAGTACATTGATTAGTTAATTAGTGTATCGGTCAAATTATATCAATTAAATTATTAATTATTTTTTTAATTGATAATAGTTAGCTTGTGATTCTAACATCACAACACAAACTTAAGTAACATAGTTCTCCTTACTCTCCCATTCCTTTCTTGTGTTTCTATAGTGTACAAGAGTTGATGACTCTAGCAATATGTGAGATGAAGGAAGAGGATACAGATGCACAAGCTCTTTTTTGGACAAAGATGAATGAGGTTATGGAGAAGTGTGGACACCCAAGCGTTGATTTTTGAGGATTCATGGTAGATGAGGCAGCTGCCAATTGGAGGGCTATCCGGACAGTGTTCAATGGTGGTCCGAATGAGGTAATGCAAGGAAGAGAGAATTCTTGTTTATTTCATTGGGAACAAAGTCTCCAAATACACAAATCACAATATGTGCACAAGAGTTTTCAAGATGAGCATAAGCACTCGTGTCGCATGTGGAGGTGCGCAGTCATGAAAGATGATGCAACAATGCAATATTGATTCATTCAGGCTTGGTGGGCCGCCTCAGGGAAAGTTGTGGATTAAAATATACAAACAATGGATTGTTGGCTTAGTTGGTGGCATATCAGATATCGACGTTGGAGGCGGCACTTTGTTGGGGTAAGACTAGTTCGTAATAGTAGGATGTGACGTGTGTGGTGCATTTGTTTTCTCATGCTCCATACATTCTCATGCTGTATTTTTGTCCAGGTGGTGGAGGACATTGCTCATATGCCAACCATGAACTTGGCAAAGCCAATGCATGCAAGTTGGTTGATAGGGGAGGGATTCAAGGGATTTATCAGCTTGTACAATGCATGTGCCAATGATTTGGCCAACGCTCTACTGCATAGTACAAAATGAAATGTATTCATTGGTGGAAGGTTCCATGGTGTAGGACCCAGTGTAGAGAAGCTTTTGAGTCGACTACAACAAGGAATTAGCCCCACACATTGAGCAACGATAAGGATGGTTGAGGAGGTGGCAAGAGGCACTGAATTGCATAAACATCCCGATTTTTGAGGGGACAATGTGAATGTAGTAAGAAAATGCAAGGTTGATGGGAAAGTGGGGTCCGAGGAGGCCAACGCCTCTCACATGCCTGAGTATGTGACCGAAAACATACCTGGAAGAAAGGGTACAAGAAAACTAAACTTTAAGGATCCTTTGCCTTCCGACCAATCAAGGGTAGTATCACCAAATTGTTTAATGGAAATGGTGGTGGAGACAGTCCTTCATGACACCGTTTGGGCTATAAGAAGGATTCCAGCTTGTAGTTGTGTACAATGTCAAGAATGGTTGGGAGCTAGAGAGGGAAAATGCAAAAAACCTATAAAAAATACATCACATGGGGTACCTGCACCTTCGCTTTGGGGCATCATGGAGTGGTCTAGCTCACGAGAAGAAGCTAGCAATCAACATGGAATGCGGCACCGGTTCATGTGGTTTTGTAATGATAGTGTGGACCATACATGGAACATTTGTTCTTCCATTCAAGACGCACCGCCCAAGGTTCCACAAGTATGGCCAATGGCATGAGGTACTAATTTGACCATAGAAGAAATCCACATGTTGGAGAGGGGTGGGTTTGTTTTACAAAAGGTGGATGTTAACGAGGGCTCGTGTAGATATTGAAGTGAAGCATGAGGTTTTCAAACTAGAGATAGCTAACTCAAGTGTCATGCATGAGTGTTATGATGTGCACATTGCAAAGAATCCAACATATAATTGCCAGGATTTCATGGATCGTGCCATAGAAGGAAAAACGTATTTGGCATGCAAGCACCTATACTATGTGTACCTCTGAGTATTTGGGATGGATGGAAATGCTAACATGTTTATACACCAACCCACACTCACTGAAGAAAACTTGCACATTGTATTTGGAAGCATAACTTTTTCAACACCACCTATATAGTGACCAGCAATGCAATGCCAACACTACCACTTAGCACAACCACATTTAATTTTGTTGAGAAGTCACCATTATACAATCCATTTGGATGGCAAGCCTTTGGTGAACTTGTCTCTCTTAATTTGACAAGAAAAAACATATTTTCCAGAGTTAACACAATATAAATGTACATTTGGATTGCTTGTATGAATTGTCTTGCATTATATTTTTTGGGAAGAGAAGGGGAAGGGGGAGAGAGGGGGAGAGGAGGAGCTATCAATGCATTGAAATTAACGTTCTAAAAACACTAAGTGGCTACCCAAGCATTCGCATAGAGAGAGAGAGAGAGAGAGAGAGAGAGAGAGAGAGAGAGAGAGAGAGAGAGAGAGAGAGAGAGAGAGAGAGAGAGAGAGAGAGAGAGAGAGAGAGAGAGAGGCCATGGTGTTCCATTCTTCTGGGGTGATCTCATGAATGAATCCACGTTATGTGCTAGAGAGAGAGAGAGAAATTGTTTACATGAGATGGAGTGCTATATTTGATTGAGTGTGCTAGAAAGAGAAAAAGAGAATATACACATAGAGAGAGAGAGAGAGAGAGAGAGAGAGAGAGAGAGAGAGAGAGAGAGAGAGAGAGAGAGAGAGAGAGAGAGAGAGAGAGAGAGAGAGAGAGAGAGAGGCCATGGTATTCCATTCTTCTGGGGTGATCTCATGAATGAATCCACGTTTTGTACTAGAGAGAGAGAAATCGTTTACATGAGATGGAGTGCTATATTTGATTGAGTGTGCTAGAAAGAGAAAAAGAGAATATACACGTAGAGAGAGAGAGAGAGAGAGAGAGAGAGAGAGAGAGAGAGAGAGAGAGAGAGAGAGAGAGAGAGAGAGAGAGAGGCCATGGTGTTCCATTCTTCTGGGGTAATCTCATGAATGAATCCACGTTATGTGCTAGAGAGAGAGAAATCGTTTACATGAGATGGAGTGCTATATTTGATTGAGTGTGCTAGAAAGAGAAAAAGAGAATATTGATGCCAGGAGGCATACTTCACAGTGGATTCCGTGAGGTTTTACAGTGGATTCCGTAAACTTTATTGACAGGGGCTCATACATAAAGTGGATTCTTTGTGCCAGAAGTTGATGGGGACGCCTATCCTTTTCGAGTGTTTCATTAATTTAGTGTGTACATGGGTGATTCCATAGCGGGTGATTCCGCAAAATACATATTAAATTAATAAACGTTTATGAGTTTAGAGTGCACACTCGTAATAAATTAAGGTTAGGATTGCTTTCTAACCAGTTGATTTATTTATGTAGCTAAAGACTGCTAGGTATTCACTTTTGTCGGTTTAATTGTATTATTTTACTAATGATTGTGAATGCTTCAGTTGATGTGTAGAGATAGCAGCAGTGGCGGAGGAAAGCATTGGAGGATAGCGTGTATTCGAGTTATCACTTATATTTTGATGGGCGCATACCTTAGGCATGACGCCTATATTTTGTCGTGCCTATTTATTGAGGTGTTGGATATTTATTTATTATTTTGTATGCGCATGGGCGCACGATTGTGATATTTGTATTTGGACATTGTATTGGGTATGCCTGACTCTTTGGACGCCTGCCCATTAGCTTTATTTCTATTTTTGTGCTAAAGCAAACTCAAAAGCCAAAAGCGTGCTATTTTGTAATTTGGGCTATTATTTGAGCTTGAAGATGATTAATACATAAAATACATGCTTTGTGGAGCGCTCACATAGGCATGGGGGGAGATTGCACCCAATTGGTCTCTTGTTCATGTCGTGCATGCTTTCTACCTTGAGTTTTGTGCAAAAAGTAGTGTTCTTTTGTTCTTGGGGACCTTCTGGCATTCACTACGCGAGCATACATCGTCCGATCTGTGCACTAGTGGTATCGGAGCGAAGCTGAGATCGAGAGCTTCCAATCGCTATCCATCTTGTGCGAAGGTGAAGCTCCTGGAACGGTCGAGCTCTATGGTTAGACTCATCGTGAATGGTCGATACGGGTGGATTCCTGGAGGTCAAGAACCTCTGTTTACAGCCTCTGATCGTAAAGGACCGGCCTGTAATGGCGGAGGACCACTCTTACATCCTCTTCTCCAAGTCGTCTTCTTACAGTAAACAGAGATAAGTTTCATAACTTAATAAGCTTAAAAGCTTAATATAAAGCTTAAGAAGCTTAAAATCTTCCATTTTTTTAAATTCGATGGCAGCAGGGCGGCTCTTTTCCGTGATTCGCGGCGACAGAAAACGGCCCCCCTACAATTCGACGATTTTTTATCACTAAGCTGAAAGCTTAGTTACACAAGTCCTAAATCACATAAAGCTCCAAAAACTCTGCAAGTTTCGTAAGTCTGCAACTTTGCAAGTCCGGCAAGTAGCCTGAAGTCAGAACTGACTTGTGCTCAAAACTCCTATAAGGACTGTTCATGCGCAGAAGCACCGAACTGCAAAGTTGTTCCCTGGAAGGCTTTGTTCGCATACGCAGACTTGCTGAACCAATTTGAGCACACACAGAAGGTCAAAACATAGATTTTTCAAAGATTTCAAATCCCACAATTGCCAAAGACGAAGACCGTGAAAGCCAAATAAAAATATATAAGCCTTGTGTTGAGATATCGAGCTCCACTCGTGATACGCCAGGGTGACCGTTGTGTATTTATGTCACCGACTTGTCAGTTGCAGACGCGGTTGGTACACCGCCCATGAATAATAGCTACATGGTAGCTATCCTTATCTATTCTAGTTTGTGGCTCAGTTAGTATGCCACCTTAGTTAGTTGAGTTTGGTTTGAGACCCATATAGAGGGTTCTTCTATTTCTTTGTACTTGAGTTCTTTTGGCTTACACAACTAAGAAGAGGAAAACTGTTTTCAGCCTCCACCCTTGTGTGTCTTCCCCCATTGTGCAAGCAAGAAAGCTTCAAGCGAGACTCCTTCCTTCTCTCCCACAATCTTGACATGGTATCAGAGCCTTGTTCGTGGTAAGGAGCTCAAGAAAGCAAGCCAAGCTCGCGGTGGTCTAGTAAGAGGAGCAGTGTTGATTTCATTTCCTGTTTTGGGAGCAGATCTCTGCAGGTAGCACAACCGGAAATTGCAGGAGTGCATTGTCTCAGGTTGAGACGCCCTTCGCGGTGAAGCAAGAGGGTAGTATATGCTGCGGGAGAGGGCTTTAGCCCTTGGCGACCTTGTTTTTTTGATTTGAGGCCATTTCGGGGCCTGTTTTGCAGACGGAAGTTTTCTGCACGCACTCAAGAAAAGGCTCAGTTTTATGCTGTGCGACCACTGTTCTACAGGTCGGTGAAAAGTTACTGTAGAAATTGCATCGTATGCTTGTGCGCAGAGACATTGGGAGTTTCAGAATCATCCTTGGTTCCTGTTTATGCAAAATCGTCACTAGGAAGTGACTGTGTGGTCAAATACCACTTTCGCCAGTTTTGCAGATTTGCCCTTGTGAGGGTGAAGCTGAGTTTTTGCAGTGACAGAATTTTTCGCAGTGTTCTGTAATGGCGTCTGATTCTCTCTCACAGATTGTCACTGAAAAGCTTGACAAGAACAACTTCCAGGCATGGAAGTTTAGAATGACGAATTTCCTTATGGGAAAAGGATATTGGGAATTTGTTGCAGGAAATGAAGAAGAACCAGTTCTTCCTGATGTTCCCAATCAACAACAAATGCAGGCATTTAAAACATGGCATGAGAGAGCCAGGAAAGTTATGTATTGGCTGTCTATCAGTATTTCAGACTCTATGATTGTGCATATTCAGGATGCAAGTACGCCAAAGGAGGCATGGGATACTTTGTCAAAAATGTATAGCACAAATACGCAAGCCAGGAAAATGCAGCTCAAGCAAGAGTTGCATAATGTGCAAAGAGAAAGTATGAGCATCAACGACTACCACATGAAGGTGAAGAAGATTGCAGATGCACTTGCTTCCATTGGGTCGCCAGTGGAAGATGATGATTTAGTTTCCGTGACCTTGAATGGTCTAGGAAAGGATTATGCACAGTTTCGGACATCCATTTCAGTTCGTGAAAGATTTCCTGATTTTGAGGAGTTGATTGCTCTTCTAATTTCTGAGGAACAGAGAAATGGTGGTGCATCTTCTTCAGGAGGAACTTCAAAAGAAGCTGTCTTCTACTCAAATGCTGGAAGAGGTAGAGGCAGAGGTAGAGGAGGCCGATTTGGAGGCCGTGGCAGAAATCAGAATATGCAGCAAACTCAAGAAAACCAGTCCTATGGAGGAGGACGTGGTAACTCTAGAGGCAGGGGGAGCCAAAGAGGTCGTGGTGGATGGCAAAGAGGCCAAAATGCAAACAGTAATGTTGAATGCTACTACTGTGGTAAAATGGGTCATATGGCTAAAGACTGCTATAAAAAGCAGAATGACATCATGAATGGAAAACTGCAACAAGGGAATTATGCATCTTCTAGTAGACAGGGTGATGACAGAAATGAGCATTTGTTCATGGTGCAGCACATGAACAATTCTATGACAAGTGCAGAAGAAAGCAATGATGTATGGTATGTTGACTCAGGTGCATCAAACCACATGACAGGTCATGCAGAATGGATGGAGGATGCAAGGAAAATGGAAAAACCAGGATTTGTGGAGACTGGTGATGATACTGCACATCCTATAGTGCAGATTGGAAAAATTCCCTTGTCTATGCAGGATGGGAAAAAGAAATACCTGTCTGATGTATTTCATGTCCCGAATATCACCAAGAATCTGGTTTCTGTTGGTCAAATGGTTGAGCAGGGCTTGCAGGTCAGATTTAATCCTCATGGATGCTTTGTGGAGGATATGAAAAATAAAGGTCGCTTGATAGCAAAAGGAAAGAAGAAGGGCATAATGTTTACATTGGATGCAGACATGCCTGAATTGAGTGCAGCAATGTTTGCACATGGGACCGGTGTAGTTGCAGATATTGATATCTGGCATAAACGCATTGGTCATGTTAATATACAGCGACTTAAATCGATGCAGGCCCAAAACATTGTTGCAGGATTGCCTAAGTTCAAGGTTGCAGAAATGCATAAGGTATGTGAAGCCTGTCAATTTGGAAAACAGGCAAGGAAACCATTTCCTAGACATGTTCAAGAGAGTAAGAAGCCATTGGAATTAATCCACTCTGATGTGTGGACTACTAAAGCTGCATCTCTTGGAGGCTGTCATTATTTTGTCAGTTTTATTGATGACTATAGCAGAAAAGTTTGGGTGTATTTTATGAAAAAGAAAAGTGAAGTTTTTGGGCATTTCAAAACTCTTAAAGCTATGGTTGAAAAAGAAACAGGCCTGCAAATAAAATGCCTAAGGTCAGATGGAGGGGGAGAGTACCTCTCAAATGAGTTTGCAAGGTTCTTGCAGGAGCATGGCATAAAGCAGCAATATTCATGCAGTCATACCCCACAGCAAAATGGAATTGCAGAAAGAAAAAACAGACATATTGGAGAGGTATCTCGTGCCATGCTCAATGAAAAAGACTTGCCAGATTTTTATTGGGCTGAAGCAGTTGCTACAACAGTCTACATAATGAACAGGACTCCCACTGCAGCAATACATGGAATGACTCCAGAGGAGAGGTATACTGGTAGGAAACCAGATATTTCTCATTTGAAAATTTTTGGTTGCATTGCCTATGTACATGTGCCAGATGAGCTGAGATCCAAGTTGGATCCAAAAGCTGAGAAGTGCATCTTTATTGGTTACTCTCTGCAGCAAAAAGGGTATAGATGCTATAACCCTTCTACTCGTAAGTTTACAGTGAGCAGAGATGTTGTTTTTGATGAGATGAGTAGCTGGTATAAACCAGTAAATGTGATTGATGATGTAGATGCACAAAATGGTAATGCTGCACAGAATTCACAGCAGCAGTCACAAAATATTAGTGGACCTGGAGCGTCCTCTAGCAGTGGTTCACATTCTTCGCCATGGACAGGCAGATTGAGATCAGGAGAATCTTCTCAAAGCAATGCAGATAGTGGTATGCAGGTATCACGAAAAGGAAAAGAGAAGGTTGATCAGCCCATGTTTGATGTGAATGCAGGTCACTCTTATGTGGATGGTGAATCTAGTGGCTCAGAACAGAGCATTGATGATGAGTTGGGTATTCCTTCTATTGTTACACCTGGAGTAAGGAAGACCAGGGATGTTTTGAGGGCACCTGGGAGTGAACCCACTTTGCGCAGGTCTACCAGAGTTAGGTATCCTGTGGATAGGCTGAAATATGATGGATTTACAGCCATTCACTATGCATATATGGTCAAGGTGATACATGAACCAGAACCCACTTCTTTTGAGCAAGCCATGGGAAAAGAAAAATGGGAGAAAGCCATGGATGAAGAAATGGATGCCTTGGAAGCAAATGCTACATGGGAATTGGTACCTTTGCCTAAAGGTAAGAATGCAATTGGCTGTAAGTGGGTTTATAAGGTGAAGCACAATGCAGATGGTTCTGTGAACAGATACAAGGCAAGATTAGTAGTCAAGGGGTATGCACAAACATATGGCATTGACTATGAAGAAACATTCAGTCTGGTTGCAAGGATGGCAACCGTAAGAGCAGTCATTGCTATGGCTGCATCAAAGGGATGGTCTTTACATCAGATGGATGTAAAGAATGCCTTCTTGCATGGTGATTTGCAAGAAGAGGTCTATATGGAGCAGCCACCAGGTTATGTGCATGCTGTTCATCCTGAGTTTGTTTGCAGGTTGAAGAAAGCTTTGTATGGCTTGAAGCAAGCACCTAGAGCATGGTCTGACAAGATAGGACAGTATCTTGTCACTATTGGCTTTCAGATTTCCAAGGCAGATTTCTCACTTTATGTGAGAAAAACAGAGAAAGGTATTATGCTGCTTGTCATTTATGTTGATGATTTGATTATGACAGGTGACAGTGATGAAGATATCCTTCATGTGAAAATGCTATTGAAGCAGAAGTTTGAGATGAAGGATTTGGGAGAGCTGCGTTATTTCTTGGGCATTGAGGTGATTAGATCACCAAGTGGGATACAGCTCTTGCAGAGGCAGTATGGATTGGACATGCTGTCCAAATATGGGATGACAGGCTGTAAGCCTATTTCAGTTCCTTTGGAGCAAAATGTGAAGCTGAGCACAGATGCAGGTGAGCTTCTAGAAGACCCTACTATGTATAGACGCATAGTAGGAAGTTTGATTTATATGACTATTACCAGGCCAGATTTGAGCTATGCTGTTGGATTGGTAAGTCAGTTTATGCAGGCTCCAAGGAAACCACATTTGGATGCGGCTAGACGCATACTTAGGTATGTGAAGTCCACATTGCAGTATGGACTATTTTATGAGACTGGGGTTCAGATACAGTTGCATGGATACACTGATGCTGATTGGGCTGGTAGTATTTCTGATAGACGATCTACCAGTGGATATGTGTTCTCTTTTGGGAGTGCTGCAGTCACTTGGAGCAGCAAGAAACAGCCTACAGTTGCCTTGTCGAGCACAGAGGCTGAGTACAGGGGTGCAGCAATGGCTGCATGTGAGGTAGCTTGGTTGCATAAGCTACTTTATGATATGCATCAGTCTACAGATGGACCACTTGTCATTTATTGTGACAACATGAGTAGTATACACTTGGCAAATAACCCAGTCTATCATGCTAGAACAAAGCACATTGAGGTGCATTATCACTATGTGCGAGAGAGGGTTTTACTAGGTCTTATTGATCTAGTTTATGTCAGCACAGAGGATCAGGTAGCTGACATATTCACGAAGGCATTGGGCGCAGAGAAGCTGCGCAAGTTCAGAGACCTGCTTGGTGTGCAGGAATTGGGATTGAGCTCGAGGGGGAGTGTTGAGATATCGAGCTCCACTCGTGATACGCCAGGGTGACCGTTGTGTATTTATGTCACCGACTTGTCAGTTGCAGACGCGGTTGGTACACCGCCCATGAATAATAGCTACATGGTAGCTATCCTTATCTATTCTAGTTCGTGGCTCAGTTAGTATGCCACCTTAGTTAGTTGAGTTTGGTTTGAGACCCATATAGAGGGTTCTTCTATTTCTTTGTACTTGAGTTCTTTTGGCTTACACAACTAAGAAGAGGAAAACTGTTTTCAGCCTCCACCCTTGTGTGTCTTCCCCCATTGTGCAAGCAAGAAAGCTTCAAGCGAGACTCCTTCCTTCTCTCCCACAATCTTGACACCTTGTACACCCGATCTTGAGCTACGCTCATCCCGCTAATTGGATTTTGAGAGTGTGAGGTCTTTTGAAGTTTTGCAGGATGAAGTTTTGAAGCCATAAAGCAATGGGACCTTCTTCAACAAAGAGATCGTGAGCCTATTCCTCAGTACACCGAACGTTTTTGGAATGCATTACTCCAATTACGCATGCTTGAAGACGTACCTGAAGTGACTCACAAGCGCAAGTATATGTCTGGATTACTTGGGCATTACTACGCTGAAGTCAATATGTTCAAGCCTGCAACTCTTGAAGATGCAATTTCTTTAGCTCATGACATTGAAGACAAGCTTCGAGGAAGAGACAAGCGTCCACAACAATTTCAAGCAAATGGTAACTATGGTTCTAAGCAATTCAATTCAAATTTTAGAAGATTCAATCAAGGTCGTTTTCCTTCATCATCTTTCCGTAAGTCTTGGACAAAACCACTTGCTTTGTCATCGAATACCAATCAAAACCCTAAGCCATCTTCATAGCCAAATCCTAATATTCATAGACTTCATGCCATTGCAAACAATATATCTAAAGCCAAACCTATAGTGTGTTACAAATGCCATCAACCTGGACATCTAGCAGCCAATTGCCAATCGAAGAAGCCACCTGTCCATATCAACTATCTTGGAGCAATGGAAGATGAAGAACATGAAGAAATGCCTAACTTTACGGAAGATGAAGACGACATTACTTTTCCTTCGGATACTTTACCAGGTATGCCAACTCCACATTCTTTGTTGACAATGAAATGTTTAGTGCATGGAAAAGAAAAGATCATTTTGCATGATAATGGTAGTACACGTGATTTTATTTCTGCAAAGTTAGTGAAAGAATTGAAATTACAAACTGTTCCTATGCATTATTGCATTAAAGCAGCATTCTTAGGCACAAGGTATAATGGAACACAAGAGGTGCATGATCTAGAAATTCAAATTGGTGAAAGAAGGAATTTTCTAGTTGTACCATTACAATCCAGTGATATTATTTTAGGTATGCCTTGGCGTCATCAGCATAATCCTGATATAGATTATTCCACGCATTCAATTAATATTCATTCTCAAGGAAAACATATTACATTGTATGGTATGCATGCATCTAATGCTTTTCCACTTCTTACTCATACTCAAGCTAAACGTGCATTACGCAAGAGTAGTAAATCTTATCTAATTTGGGTGAATGAACTGCAAGCTAAAGAAAAACATATGCACCCTAGGCATAAAGAATTTCTTGCATAATTTAAAGACTATTTTGCTGAAGATCTACCACCTAGCTTACCTCCTTCACGTCTTGAAGACCACAAAATAGATTTAATTCCTGGTACACAACCACCTTGTAAAGCACCATATAAGCATAACCAGATAGAGCAGAAAGAAATCCAAAATCAAGTTGAGGAATTACTAAACAGAGGATTAATTAGACCTAGTAGTTCTCCATTTGGTGCACCTGTTTTGTTGGTAAAGAAGAAGAATAATACTTATCGTATGTGCATTGATTATCATGCCCTAAATAAGATTACTATAAAGAATAGATATCCAATTCCTAGGGTCGATAATCTTATGGATAAACTACAAGGTTCTGCCATATTTAGTAAAATAGATCTTAAATCCGGTTATCATCAGGTGAGATTAGATAAATCTGACATATTCAAGACTACATTTAGAACACAATTTGGTCATTATGAATTTTTAGTGATGCCTTTTGGATTGACTAATGTACCTGCTACATTTAGTAGAATGATGAATCACATATTTTTGAAATATCAGCATTGTGTTATTGTATTCTTTGATGATATCTTGGTATTTAGTAAAAATGAGAAAGAACATTATGAACATCTATCTTTGGTTTTCAAGTTGTTGAAAGATAATCAATTGTATGCTAATCCGGAAAAGAGTGAGTTCTTTCAAACCGAAATTGAATATTTAGGTCATATTGTGTCATCAGATGGTATTAAGGTTGACCGTAAGAAGATAGAAGCAATATTGAACTGGCCAATACCTAAAAATGTGCATGAGTTACGTTCTTTTCTAGGTCTTGCTAGTTTTTACAGGAAATTTGTGCGAATTTTTTCATTACTTGCTTTGCCTTTGACTAAACTTTTAAAGAAAGGTATTGTTTATCATTGGTTTGATAATCAACAGAAATCTTTTGATTTATTGAAACATGCATTAACCCATGCTCCTGTATTACAACTACCCGATTTTAATAGACCATTCTTTTTAGTAGTTACTGATGCTAGCGGATTTGGAATAGGAGCCGTACTTATGCAAGATAATCATCCCATAGCCTATTCTAGTTGTAAACTGAAACCCTCCGAACTTAAATATTCCACATATGATAAAGAATTATTAGCTATGGTATAAGCTTTAAGACAATGGAAACATTACTTAATGGGTTCTGAGTTTATGATTAAGACTGATCAACAAAGTATTAGACATTTACTTAGTCAACCTCAAATATCTGGCCGACATATCAAATGGGTAGCTTTTATTCAAAGTTTTCATCCCATTATCCAATATCAACCAGGTAAAGAAAATGTAGTGGCCGATGCATTAAGTAGAAGACTGACCATTCATAATATCTTTGTTATATCATTTGATTCTCTAATTCCTATGAAAAATACTTATCATCAGGACATTACTTTTCATGCTGATTGGAATAAATTAGTTGGAAATAATTGGATTCCTATTGATTCACTGTCTTACAATGATGGATTCATGTTTTATGAAAAAAGATTATGTGTTACAGTTCCATTCAGATCTTTTGTTTTGAATGAGATTCATTGTCCTTCATATCAAGGTCATAGAGGTATCATATCTACTTTGCGTACATTGACTAAAGATTTTTATTGGCCACATATGGACATTGATGTATCTAACTTTGTTTCTGAATGTTTGATTTGTCAAAGAGTTAAGAGACATCATGGTAAACAGTATGGATTACTTATGCCTTTATCTATTCCATCAAGACCATGGGAACAGATTTCTATGGATTTTATTACTAGTTTACCTAATACTAAAGCTAACCATGATATGATTTGGACTGTAATAGACATGTTTAGTAAACAAGCATATTTCATTCCATGTAAGAAAACTTTAACAGCATCTCAGGCAGCACAATTGTTTTTGAAAACTGTTTTCACTAATCATGGATTACCAAAAGTTATTATTTCTGACCGTGATTCTAGATTTTGTAACAACTTTTGGATTACTTTGTTTGTTAACCTAGGAACAAAGATTGATTTCTCATCTGCATTTCATCCTGAAACTAATGGACAAATAGAAGCCACTAACAGTACTATTTTAGACCTTTTACATGCTTACACTATTTCTAAACCACAGACATGGGACACACATTTGCATTTACTATAGTTTGCATATAACAATACACCACACACATCTACAAAGAAAGCACCGTTTGAAGTGATTTATGGTTATAGATTGTCTACACCTGTTGCATCTTTATCAAATAGAATTCAGAGTGTTGATGATATTGCTAATATGCACGCTACTATTTTTGATGAGGTTAAAGACATGATTGCCAAAGCCTAGCAATCGTATACAAAACAAGCCAATAAGAAAAGACAGGCCATGAATTTCAAAGTTGATGACTATGTTTGGTTGAGAATAGAAAAACGTAGATTACAAAGTATAGATAAACACCCAGTTGTGAAATTAGCACCCCGGGGGTATGATGCCAGGAGGCATACTTCACGGTGGATTCCATGAGGTTTTACGGTGGATTCCGTAAACTTTGTTGACCGGGGCTCATACACAAAGTGGATTCTTTGTGCGAGAAGTTGATGGGGATGCCTATCCTTTTCGGGCGTTTCACTAATTTAGTGTGCACATGGGTGATTCCATAGCAGGTGGTTTCGCAAAATACATATTAAATTAATAAACATTTATGAGTTTAGAGTGCGCACTCGTAATAAATTAAGGTTAGGATTGATTTCTAACCAGTTGATTTATTTATGTAGTTGAAGACTGCTAGGTATTCACTTTTGTCGGTCTAATTGTATTATTTTACTAACGATTGTGAATGCTTTAGTTGATGTATAGAGATAGCAGCAGTGGTGGAGGAAAGAATTGGAGGATAGAGTGTATTCGAGTTATCACTTATATTTTAATGGGTGCATACCTTAGGCATGGTGTCTATATTTTGTCGCGCCTATTTATTGAGGCGTTGGATATTTATTTATTATTTTGTATGCGTATGGACGCACGATTATGATATTTGTATTTGGACATTGTATTGGGTATGCTTGACTCTTTGGGCGCCCATCCATTAGCTTTATTTCTATTTTTGTGCTAAAGCAAACTCAAAATCCAAAAGCATGCTATTTTGTAATTTGGGCTATTATTTGAGCTTGAAGATGATTAATACATAAAATACATGCTTTCTGGAGCGCTCACACAAGGGATGGGGAAGATTACACCCAATTGGTCTCTTGTTCATGTCGTGCGTGCTTTCTACGTTGAGTTTTGTGCAAAAAGTACATTTCTTTTGTTCTTGGGGACCTTCCGGCATTCACTACGTGAGCATACAACATCCGATCTGCGCACCAGAATATACACGTAGAGAGAGAGAGAGAGAGAGAGAGAGAGAGAGAGAGAGAGAGAGAGAGAGAGAGAGAGAGAGAAGGTTGTGGTGGCAATTGTGGAGGTGGTGGGGATAATGGTAGTGGTGGTGGAGGTGGCAACAATATTGGTGGCAGTAGAGATGGTGGTAGTAGTGGTGGAGGTAGCCATGGTGGTGGTGATAGCAATGGAAGAAATGACGATGGCGGTGGTGGTGGAGGTAAAAAAAAATCAAGGGGTGGAATAAGTGCACTATGTGGAACAAGAAATGGAGGTTGCCCAGAAAAGCTCGCTCAAAAAGCTTGCTTCTTGCATGCTTTCACTTTAGGCAGCTTCATTCTATCATGAAGAATCTTCTTCAACTGGGTATTGAGTTTCAGGATAATTTGCATCCTTTGTTTTTGCTTGGCACTTTACCTGAGTCTTGGGACACTATGATTTGTACCAACAAACTTGATGGGATGAAATTGAAAGATGTAGAGAGTAGTCTTTTGATTGAAGAAATAACAGGAAAAACAATGATGCTTTCTGCAGTTCACATACTTTATTTGTTAGAGGTGTAAGAACTGGCAAGAAAGATAATGATCGCCATGGGAAGGACTCTCAAAAGTCCTTGTCTAAGTCACTTGGATGCAACAAGTCCCGTGGACGTAAGTCTAATCTTACATACCATTATTGTGGAAAAGCAGGACACATACGGTCGTAGTGCCATAAGATGCGCAATGATAAGCACAAAGAAAAGGGGAAAGAAAAAGTGCAGGAGAAATCTAATGATTGCAGCATTATACTTGCAAAGTCCAGTGTAAAGATTGAGGAGATAAATGTCATGCAACCTTAGGAGTCCGATGGTGGCTACATCTTAGTAGCCTCTTCATGTGATGCCTCTCAACTGACAGAGGCTTAGTCTATACATGTACAATGTTGGCTCTTGGATTGGGGTGCATCTTTTCATATGACCCCCTACCATGAGTGGTTTCATACCTATCACAGTGTATCTAGTACTATGTGCTTAGGTGATGATCGGTCTCTTGCTATTGTTGGCATTGATGATGTCACTCTAAAATTTCCCTCTAGTAGCACTTTTGTTTTGTGCATAATATACATCATGCACCCGCATTGACTAAAAGCCTTATGTTTGTTGGGCAGCTTGATGATACAGGTTATCACATATGCTTTGGTGAGTCTATATGGAAGATAACTTGTGGTAGGCTTGTTCTTTGTTGCAAGAGGTGCCAAGTCTAGCGGTCTCTACCCCTTGGTTGTATCTAGTACTATTGACCATGTTTTTTTAGTGGGTTCTATCCTACATGTATCTCCTTGGGCATGCTCATATTAAGCATATGTCGCTTAAGAAAATAAAAATGCTTAGTGCTTTGCAGTATCTTCTGCCTTTTGACTACTAGCTTTTTGAGTTATGTGATCATTGTTTATATGGCAGGCAGACTAGGAATTCACATAAAAAGTCTAGCATTCCACACATGGGTGAGCCTTTGGCTCTTGTGCATTTAGATGTATGTGGATCCATGCCCTGTCAGTTATTAGGGGATGTGAAGTACTTTGTCACATTTATTGACGATTATTCACGTAAGGTTTGGGCTTATTCCATAAAGTAGAAATTTGATGTCTTGGTCGTCTTTCAGCATTGGCTTACTCTCGTCGAGAATCAATCTAGGCATAGGTTGAAATGCCTAAGGACCGATAACGGGGGTGAGTACCTCTCACGTGCCTTTGAGCAATTTTGTGACAAGTGGGGTATTAAGTATCAGTTAACTGCCTAAAAGTGTAAAATGCATTTTCCTTGGCTATGGAGATGCAGGTGAGATGGGATATCATCTTTGGGATCTGCAAGCGTGAAAAGTGATCTGCAACCACATGATGATTTATTCCATGAGGACAAAATGCATATGCAACCTGAGAAAGTTGTTGAGATACACATGGTTATTTTTTAGGAGGAGCCTCCTACTCCCACATAGCCAGCTAGATAGCCTGTACCACTAGTAGCCAATCCTCATGGTTAGGATGTTAGACAAGATGTAACACAGGCAACACATCTTGCATTGAGGCGTTCTACTAGAAATAGAAAATCTCTCGACTACTATGAGCCCTATATAAATTATGTCTTGGTTACAGATGTAGGAAAGTCATTTCACTTATGATGAGGCTATGCGCAAGGGTGACAGTCACTCATGGGAGAGGGCTATGCAGTTTGAGATTGACTTGTTGCATAAGAATTATAAATGGGATTTGGTTTTCTTGCCTAGTGGCAAGCGGGCTTTGCCTTGCAAGTGGGTGTACAAGTTGAAAAGTACCCCTGGACACCCTAGGCCGGCATACAAGGCCAGATTGGTAGCAAAGGGTTTTAAGAAGGAGCTTGGTGTTGACTTTGATGAGGTATTCTCTCCTATGGTTAAGATGACTACCCTACGCTTAGTCTTGGCTTTGGTTGCACAACTTGACTTAGACTTGAGTTGGATGTCAAGATTTCTTACTTGCATGATGAGATATACATAGAGCAGCCTAAGGGCTCTTTGTAGAGCCTGGAAAGGAACACCTAGTGTGTAGATTAAGGAAGAGTCTTTATGGCTTGAAGCAGGCACCTAGGGAATGGTACCACAAATTTGATGCATTCATGCAGTCATATGCTATAGCCATAGTGCTATGGATCCATGCTTGTACACGAAGAACTCTCGTGATGGTTCATTACTGATTTTGGTACTCTATGTGGATGACATGCTTTTAGTAGGGAAAGCTCATGATGAGCTAGATGCTCTTAAGGCTCAGCTCAAGAAGAGCTTTGAGATGAAAGATCTGGGATAGGTCTCTCATATACTTGGTATGTGCATTACGTGCGACAAGTCTCAGGGACTACTCTATCTTTCATAGAAGGGGTATATCCATAAAGTCCTTGAGCGCTTTCGTATGTAGGATGTGAAGCCTATTGGCTATCCATTGTCTTCTCAGGTGAATGTATCATAGGCCGATTGTTTGCAGATAGATGAGTAGAGGGCCGAGATGGCCAAGATTCCCTATGCATTCGTAGTGTGTAGTCTTATGTATGCCATGATAGGCACCCATCCAGATATTGCATTTGGAGTTGGTGTTGTGGCACGTTATATGGCTATACTTGGCAAGAGGCATTGGGATGCCATGAAGGATATCATGAGGTACTTGAGGTTACCACTCATATGTGCATATGTTATGGAAGCTATGATATAGGTTTCGTGGGATACACTGACTCTGATTATGTAGGACATGCAAATAGTAGGAAGTTCACTTTTGTTGGAGGTGCTATTTCATGGATGTCCAAGGTGCAGAAATTCACAGCCCTTTCTACTACACAGAGGCCGTGTATATTGCAGCCACATTGAGGCTTGCAAAGAGGCCATTTAGTTGGGCCGTTTGGTTGTTGACCTTGGTATTGCAGATGCTATCCCTACACTGCATTTGGACTCTATGAGTTCTATCTAGTTAGCTAAGAATCCGATCTTCCATGCGAAGACGAAACACATTGAGATGATGTATCACTTCATTCATGAGGTCATTGAGGATAGGTCTATTGACCTTGTCAAGTTCTCAATTGACCAGAATCTTGCAAACTTGCTCGCAAAAAGCATCTCTGCAGAGCACTTTGCCTTCCTTAGGAGGTCGATGGGCATTGGATGAGATGACATCTTTCCTCATCCTGTTGTATCTATGTATATGTTGTACTATCTTTTTTTTTTCTTTTCACTCCTCACTAAGGTTGATTTACCTTTAAGTGGGAGGTTGTTTTGGGAGGGGGGGTAAAGGCGCCTCTACCTAGCTGCCCATGTATTACTACACTCACAGTACCCATGTTTGCACACTGTAGGTGGCGGGTGCCCATCACTATCACTTCATTCTTTATTCTTTCAGTGACATTTGAATAAAGGGAAGGTTGGTCACACATTGTGACTGTTGGAGTTTCCACATTGTGTGTGTCTCTCTTTCTTGCTCTTGCTCCCGCTTGGGCTTCCACTTCAAGGCTTACCTCCCTTCACATGCCACACTATGTATCATTATACAAGATCTTGAGATTGTCAATCTTGATGAGGTCTTCATGATCACAAAATTTGGTTCTCCCTAAAAAAAGACATGAATCTAGCAAATGGTGGAGAATTGTCCATGCTAGTGAACGAGTTAAGAAAGGGGTTATAGTTGAAGCATCAAAAGAGGTAAGAGAAATGTGGGAATTGAAGTGTGAAGTGTGCGAATAAGAGGCATGTGAACTTAAATAGAGAGTTTGAGATAATTGAGGAGATAATGGTACATTCAAACACGACATTTGAAATAATTATTTGAAATACATAAAAATTAAAAAGTACACAACATAATAAAATAATAGTGTAAGAAAAACAAGATGTATGATTTCTATATTAAGATTCTATCATCAAATTGTATTGAATCTCAACTCCATGCAAAGCCATAGTTATAAAGAGGGTCACCTTTTTTGTATCCACCAGAAAGATAAAACAATCAATTCCTACACTCATTAGAGTTAGATGTCCATGTATACCTTAATAAGATTTAATATGTGCTCATTGAGACATTGTCTACCAACCCATTTCTTTATCATGGATAATGGAAGCACTGTACAATGAAGAATGTGCAATCAAGTAATGAAATATAATGCTAGTGCTAGGAAGCCCACATGAATACATATCCCCTCTATATGCATTATCCACCTTATCCCAACCTTCTCCAAAAAAGGATGTGAAGAACTCTGCACCTATAACTTTGCAAATAAACATAGAAGGACATAGAGGCGGATTATTAGCCTTGAAAATATGCATGAAAACATGAATTGGTACAAATCAAGATATCCCATAGCTGTTGAAGCTTTGGAGAATTGCATGGAGCTATAAATGCCATTCAAAATCTTTGTTGTTAGCAACTACAATGACCACAATCGATCAAGGGTGGGCAACTCAAGGGAGTCAAATGATGGGCAAGAAAGGATGTGCTAGTGTAGTAATGGCTCTACACATGCATGTAGCTAGGTTGGTAATGTGTGAAACTTGCTCAATGGGTTGTCTCTAGCTATATGGCCATTGTTAGTCACCATCTGATGTTGAAACTGGGACTTACTAGGTAAATGTGCTATTCATAAATACATTCTCCTCATATGAGGGTCTAATAAAGATAGAGCTAGCAATTACCTACATAACATGAGGGGAGGAGCATTGATTTTCAATAGGTTAGAGCTTTTGCTAAGAAATAATAACCCTCCTCTAGTAGTTGTGATTGACCATGCTTGTTCATACAATGTCATTGCATAATCAATCTTATGTATATATATAATGGGTTGTGTAAAGGATTTAGAAACCCTTTTTTATTACTTAAAGCAACTTACAAAGAGTTATGCATATGCAAAAATTGATTGGTATGTAATTTATTCTATAGTAAGAAAATAATAATGAGAAGCTATTGGATGTCATCATTCTTGATTGACAAGCTAGTATCCCTCTATACAGTTTATGCACATGAGATTGAACTTTTTCATATATAAGTGTGTGAGAGGTTTTGTTGGATGAGAAACTTAGAGAGAGAGAGAGGGGGGGGGGGGAGGTAAAAGGCCAAAATGACTTATGAGCATAAAGCACAACTAGAGTGGTATCTTGTCAGAGCACAACTATAAAGAGAGAGAGAGAGAGAGAGAGAGTGTGTGTGGCATACATATATGTGTAAGTCTCTAAGAGAGACAGAGTGCATTGCATACACACATGGGGCATGAGTGCATGTGAGAGGTGGAATGTGGACGATGGAGTGCACATTATGGAGAATAGTCACATGGATACCTCAAATCTTTGTAGCATATAGATAGCATGAGAGGAGAAAAAGAGATGAATAGTTTAGGACGGCCGGGTCATAGTCCACTAGCATGTCAAATGGTGACATCGAGACTGAGTGAAGGCTCCCCAAGGCAAAAAGCAAGGGCATCTTGGGCTAAAAAATGAATATGAAGTGGAAAGAAAATGTTTTGGGTGGTGTCGTCCAAAGGAAGCGACGAGGGGTGACTTTTGAGGGGGCTTGTCGTCTCCACTTCCACGAGACAGGAAGAGAGAGAGGCGCAGGAAGGGCTCAGAAGGAGGCGAGCAAGGGCTCTCTCTCTCTCTCTCTGTGTCTGTGTGTCTGTCTGTGCGGAGCTGGAGCTGTGAGTCTCTCTCTCTCTCTCTCTCTCTCTCATTGCAGCATTCCACCAGCCTCTCTCTCTCTCTCTCTCTGTGTAGCTGGAGCTGTGAATCTCTCTCTCTTATTGCAGCATTCCACCAGCCTCTCTGTCTCTCTCTCACTCATATACTACACGGCATGATGTTGACGATGATGGGTGCCGCTGCCCTCGTGCTCCTGTGCGCCATCCATGTCGCCCGGAGCTCCGATGGCGACCCCCTCCAGGACGTGTGCGTCGGCGACCTCGCCTCCGGCCTCCGCGTGAACGGCCTCCTCTGCAAGGACCCCGCCCTGCTGGACGCCCACGACTTCGTGTTCCATGGCCTGAGAGGCCTGGGCGCGCCCAATGCCTCGGCGGCCTCCCCCACGGGCGTGACCCGCACTCTGGCCACGGCCCTCGAGTTCCCCGCCCTCAACACCCAGGGCGCCTCCCTTGTCCGCGTGGACTTCGAGCCCGGCGGTGTGAACCCTCCCCACATCCACCCGCGTGCCTCCGAGATCGGCTTCGTCGCGCAAGGCACCTTCTATTCTGGATTTGTCACCTCCACCAACCAACTCTTTGCCCAAATCCTCCACCAAGGGGATATCATGCTCTTCCCTAGGGGCCTTGTCCACTTCCAACTTAATCTAAGCCCTGGCCGCGGTGTCCTACTTGGCTTCCTCAACAGCCAAAACCCAGGCATTGTTTCCCTCCCTACCACCCTCTTTGGTACCGACATCAACGACAATGTGCTCCGCACTGCATTTCAAATGAGTGAAGATGAGGTCAAGTCCCTCAAGGCTAAGTTCCAAAAACCCAAGCCTCACTAATGGGCTCAAATCCCTAAACTTTGCTCCAAATTCTTTCAATATCCTCTTACTACCAACTTGTTGATTTCTAGCAGTACGAACTTCCTTAAGATCTCGCGTGAACCCTTCAAATCCCAATGTTATTCTATGTATATTGTCCATGTTATATTAGCACACACAATGTTGCACATGCTCAGTTAATTAACATTACTTGAAAGAGTGGCTTGTGAAATCATTTGAACCTATTCAAAGCCATATTTAAGTGATGATACAACCCATCATGAAAGCATGCCTTCTTGCACCATATTAACTAATTAAAAGGGCAAGAGCGGCTTACATAATATAGAAATAAATGTAATCCACGTTCTTATGTATTCTTTATGCAAGGAAGCAAAATCAAGTTATGACATGACAATGAGGTTTCAACATCTCTTTATCTCTTATAGGTGCAAGAGTTTTACTTAAAATCTCACTAAGGAATGCGATACAAGAAACTTCATTTTTCTCTTATTTGGCTTTGAAATGAATAATTTTGACCTATTCTATTGTTTTCATGTATACTAATTTAAAAAAACAAAATATAGTCTTGCAAGCACTAAGGCCATGCCCAACTCACATGGCTAAGGAGCAAAAAATAAAAGGCTTTATTTTTCTAACATATATATTAATACTACTCATAAGAAAGAACTAAAGGATATGAAAAGCAAAATGATAAACTCAGTGTCAATTGTCTAAGCTAGTTCAAGGTATTTAATAGACCAAGTGGGGCATAATATTCATGCTTTGTCGAATATAGTCAATGGGTCGTGTGCAAAATGAGTGGAAACACATAGCTTGAATGTAAGGATGCACGTCCCCTCCCCCCCCCAAGCATACATTAGAACCAATGGCATTGAAAGAGGCTTACATGCTGCTATACCATACTTGGATAACATATCCAAGCTATACTGCCTTTGGGTTAGCCATATACCATTATCATATTTCCACCTCAACACCAAGAAAGTACCTTAGTTCACCCAAATCCTTTATTTCAAACTTCTTCATAAAAAATTCATTGACTTCAATAATCTCACTATCACTGTCACTTATAATAATCAAGTCATCCACATAGATGACTATGATAACCAAACTTGAATCTCCATTTCTCACATAAAGTGAGTGATTAACATCAAAAACATAAAAGCTAATATTGACAAGATACTCTTTAATCTTGTTGGACCATGCTCTGGGTGCTTGCTTAAGTCCATCGAGTATCTTCTTTAATATGCATACATAGGTGGGAAGCTCTATATTCTTATAACTTGTTGGCTGCTCCATATATACCTCTTCTTGCAATTCACCATGCAAGAAGGCATTCTTTATATTCATTTGCTATAAACTCAGATCTTTGCCTACTGCCAAAGCAATCACACATCTAATAGTTGCCATTCTAGCAACTGGACTAAATATCTCTTTATAATCTATGCCATATGTTTGAGCATTTTGTAACCGGCCTAGCCTTATACCTACTAACATTTGCCTTTCTAGCAATTGGATTAAATATCTCTTCATAATCTATGCCATATGTTTAAGCATTTTGTAACCAGCCTAGCCTTATACCTACTAACATTTACAATCTTGTAGACCCACTTAGAGTCAATAGCTTTCTTACCCTTAGGCAATGGTACTAGATCCCAAGTCTTATTGGTTTCACTAGTCCACTAAGACTATGTGATTTTTGCTTTTCTTTTCGTACATAACTATCATGATGATGATTATCATCCAATGCATCACCATTAGATGCATACCAATTGCTCATCTCATAAAAAATAACATCATTGCTCACTCTAAACTCACTACGACTAGGTTATAATAACAATACCCTTTTTGCTCTTAGGAGTATCCAATAAAAATATATTTTTCAGTCTTTGGATAAAGCTTCTTTCATAACTCATCTGACACATGAACATATGCAGTACAACCAAATACTTTCAAGTGTAATACATCAGACTTCTTGCTTGTAAAGCATTCTTTGGGAGTCATCCTATGAACTATAACTATGGTAGTATAAATAGCTTTAGAATAGAAGTGTTTTGAAAAACACTTTTCAACCATCAATGCTTGTATAACTTCTGCAATATGTCTATTTTTTCTTTTTGTAACCCCATTTTGTTGTGGGATATACCTGTAAGTAAACTGACTCTTTATTCCATGAGACCTCAAGAAGTCATTGAACTTATTAGAAAGGTACTCTCCCCCTCCATTTGACCTCAAATACTTAACTTTCAAGCATGTTTTTATTTGAACAACAGCCTTGAAAGTTTTAAAGTGCTCTTACTCTTTTTCTTCATGAAATACACCCATAGATTTCTTAAACAATCATCAATAAACACAATAAAATATCTATTGCCTCCAAGAGATATGTTTTTGTAGACCCCCAAGTATCTATATGCACAACATCAAGTATATATTTTTGCTCATATCTCTATCATAGGAAAAAGTTTGTCTTGCTTGCTTATCAAACTAATATACTTCACACACTTTATGAAATTCTGCAACTCTAAAAGTAGACAACCTTGAACCAACCCTTTGAACTACATTAAATATACGTTTGTTTCATATTTCAATGTGTGCAACCACTCCTTTACCTTTAGCATACATAGTAGCATTCATAGCAAGAACTCTAGTATCTAAAGTGAACATGCGGCCAACTCTACTTCCTTTTGCAACCAACCTACACTTATAATTAAAGTCTTCTATAAAAACAACCTTTTGCATTAAATTGAGCTTGTATCCCTTGCTCTACTATTTGACCAACAGACACTAAATTATTTGTGATGGATAGCACATGTAATTCATTCGATAGAGTCTTTGTTTGACCATCATGCAAGGAAAAGGGATCTTTTCCAATATGTAATGTTGGGTGGTTGGTTATATGATTAGATGTGTAGGAATCAACATACTATACATTATCACGTGTCCCCTTTCCTATCACTACAAGGGAATGGGGCAATAGCGACGCCGATTAGCGACGACGGATATCGGCGTCGCTATAGGCGTCGCTATATGCGTCGCAATTGGCGTCGCTATATACGTCGCAAATGCGACGCATATAGCGACGCCAATTGCGACGCCGCAGGGAAAAAAAGCGCGGTTGAAACCAGAGCGCCGTTTTCATTTTGTTTTCTTCGCCTTTTGAGAGCGAGAGCGAGGGAGAGAGCGAGGGAGAGAGCCAAGGCTTTGTGAGAGAAGAGGAGGAAGAGACTTGCCGCCGCCGCCGCCGCTGCCACCGCCACCGTCGTTGTTCGTGAAGGAGAGGAGGAGCCCTCGTTGCAAAGAGAAGCCGCCCACGCTCGCCATATCTCATTGGTGAGTCTCCCTCTCTCTTTCTTTTACTTGTTGAAGGTTTAAATCGTTCTCTTTTGTTTGTTTAGGAGAGGAAATGAAAGAGAAGGAGAGGGAGAGGGAGAGAGAGGGAGAGAAAGAGAGGGAGAGTGCATTCTCTCTCTCTCTCCCTTTTGCTTGTTTAATGTTTAAATTACTTTCTTCTTTGCTTGTTTAGGAGAGGAAACGAGAGAGTAAGAGAGAAAGAGAGGGAGAGGGAGAGGGAAAGAAATAGAAAGAGAAATAGAGGGAGAGGGAGAGGGAGGGGGAGGAAATAGGAGAGGGAGAGAAAGAGAAAGAGAGGGAGAAGGAGGGAGAGTGCATTCTCTCTCTCCCTCCCTCTCCCTTTTGCTTGTTTAATGTTTGAATCACTTTATTTTTTGCTTGTTTAGGAGAGGAAATGAGAGAGAAAGAGAGTGAGAGGGAGAGGAAGGGGAAGGAAATGAGAGAGGGATAGAAAGAGAAAGAGAGGGAGAGTGCATTGTATCTCTCCCTCTCCCTTTTGCTTGGAGGATATTTAAATCACTTTATTTTTTGCTTGTTTAGGAAATGAGAGAGAAAGAGAGATAGAGAGGGAGAGGGAGAAAAAGAGAAAGAGAGGGAGAGGGAGAGGAAGAGGGAGAGGGAGGGGGAGGGGAAGGAAATGAGAGAGGGAGAGAAAGAGGGAGGGGGAGGGAGAGGGAGCGAGGGAGAGGGAGAGGGAGAAAGAGGGAGGGAGAGGGAGAGGGAGGGGGAGGGAGGAAATGAGAGAGGGAGAGAAAGAGAACGAGAGGGAGAGGGAGAGGGTGAGAGAAAGAGAGGAAGAGAGGGAGAGGGAGAGAAAGAGAGGGAGAGGGAAGGGAAGGAAATTTAAGATAATATACGTATTGATAATGGTATGCAATGTGCTTTGCATACGGCCACGTACTTCATCAAAATGAACCCAAAATTATTGTTATAGAAGAAGAAACCCTTAAATTGAGTATATGATAATTTCTCTCAGGTCTTATGACTATGAGTAGAATTGATTGAAATAAATTTTATTACTATAGTTATAAAATTTCATAGATGGCGCGCATTAATTTTAAAATGGATTACTTATACTCAAAGCCGAGATATAACAAAAAATTATCTACCGGGACAAACAAATCGTTGAGCATGATACAAGGCCGAGATATAACATCGGAAAATCTCTCGACTACTATATACAATGCAAGGTTTATGGTCAACTTGCAACTTAACGTACATCTCCATAAAGCTATCCATTTAAGCCTTGTTTGCTGTAATGTAGATAAGATGGCAAACGAAGAAGGTCCTATTGTTCAAGACCGTGAGTCGTATCTAATCAGCGTGTCCCATGTCCTTGCTCTCAATGCAAGTTGGCAATTAGACGAAAACGCCGATTGTCTATAGAACACGTACGACGATTTGGCGAGTTTCAATCTGAGATCATTGATCAGGCGATTGCAGACTTTCAGCAAACGGTAATTTGAAGTTAGCATTTTTCATGCATTGTACTCTCAAGCTAATTGAAAACCATACACAATAAGATTGGGTCTTGTTGGTAAATTTTGTATCCAGGGGGGTGATGTCTCAACCCAAGGGGGAGTGCATCCTTTGCGGCCAATTAGAAGAGTTCGTGGACGTGCGATGGATGGATTGCAGGAGCCAATCGACCACTCGCAAGGCCCATCTATACCGTCAATGCCAGAGGAGACAGACAACCTTCCCGACTTGCCTACAATCTTGGAGCCTGAGATGGATGCAATGATCGATGCATTGATTCCCATGGATGTTGAGACATCTGACCCGCTTAGAGAGGAAGCATCCATACCATTATATGATGGGTGCCGAGTATCTCGGTTGAAGACATTGCTTGCACTCTTAAGTGTGCAAGCAAAATACGGTTGGAGCGATACGAGTGTGACTGAGTTATTCAGGTACCTTGCACACAGACTTCATTGTTTTTTTTAAAAACAGTATTATTGCAAACATGGATAGATTTTTCAAGGTGTTTTATGATTTTTTCAGGTTATTGAAATATCATATATTGCCACCTGTAAACACCATGCCTGAGTCTCGCGATGATGCGCGACATGTTTTACGGAAGCTTGGCATGGACTACAATAACATCCATGCATGTATCAACGACTGCATATTGTTTCGAGATGAATACGAGACTATGGAGACATGCCCAAAGTGTGGTGCTCACAGGTATCGACGGGACTTGCAAGGGCAGACCATCCCTCAAAAAGTCCTCAGACACTTTCCGCTCATCCCCCGCATAAACCACATGTTTCGCACGTCTGCCATGGCAAGCTTGACAACATGGCATGTGCAGAATAGGTCCACGGATGGAGTGCAACGAATATCAGCAGATTCGCGCGCATGGAGCCACATTGACTCTACCTTCCCAGGCTTTGCGCGAGAGCCAAGGAATCTTCGGCTCGGTCTCGCCATGGATGGTGTGAACCCATTCGGTCTGCACTCGACTTCTTACAGTGTGTGGCCTATAGTGCTTGTCAACTACAACATTTCTCCATGGCTTTCTACGAAGAAAGGACATCTCATCCTTAGCTTGCTCGTCCCGGGCCGCTACAAAGTAAAAAATATGGACGTGTATCTTCGTCCATTAGTCGATGAGCTTAAGATTTTGTGGGAGGAGGGGGTCACGGTGCAAGATATGAGCAGGTGCGATGGTCGGCGGTCAGCCAACATTCGAGCCATTCTCATGTGGATGATGCATGACTTTCCGGGATTGGGAGAGTGCTCAGGTGAGCAGACCTTTGTTGTCGCCGGTAATATCTATATTTTATTTCATTCAATCAAGTATTCACTAGGTCGTGGATCGCCTTGCAGGTCTCGTTACCTCAGGTTATCATGCATGTCCATTGTGTGGGCCACAGTTAGACTCTCGAAGGTCACGAACCATGAAGAAGATGGTATATCAAGGACACGCCGCTTTCTTACCGGAGGATCATGAACTCAGGGAAGGTTTTCTTGGACGACCTCCAGCACGTATGAACGCTGCAAGCTGGTACGAGCTGAAAATGGTAAACCCGGATTCACATCCAAATGGAATGCGGCGGTTCTCAGTTTTCTACGAGTTGCCATATTGGACCCACTTACAGGTCAACCACTTGTTGGATCCCATGCATATTTTCAAAAATGTGGGCAGCTTGCTATGGGACCACATCACAGGAAAGAGAGACACTATAGGGTCACGAATGGATTTAAAGGAGGTAGGTAAGATGGAGGCGCTTTGGCCGCAGTCGAGTGCTGAAGGGGGAGTGCAGCTTCCTCGCGCTCCCTGGGTTTTGTCTACCAAAGAAGAGCGCATTGTGAAGCAAGTAATCAAGTCTATCCGCACTCCGACGGGTATGATGCGTTCTCTCAGGTCCGCATTTTCTAAAGATGACCAGATTTCTGGGCTAAAATCCCATGATTGGCATAAGCTATGTCAGGTTTGTGAACAGAATGGATTTTAATTAGCGTGGACATTTTGAAATTTGAAAAGTGACCATTATTCTTAATGCTTTCTCATTTGTGGCAGTTTGTCCTACCGATCGCGATAGCGGGATGCCTAACTCCAGAAATTCACGGGGCCATTTACAAGCTGTCGACTTTGGTGCAATGGATCTCACAGAAAGAGATTAAGACGTCCTCTATTGAATCCGCAAGGCGGGGAGCAGTTGAGACGGTCTGTCTCTTTGAGAAATACCTGCCCACTAGCATGCTCACGATACAAGTTCACCTTCTTGTGCATCTTGTGGATGAAGTGGAGATTGCTGGACCTATCCATACGCGATGGATGTTCTTCCTGGAGCGCTTCATGAAAACCCTGAAAGGCTTTGTGCGACAACGAGCTCGTCCGGAAGGTAGCATGGCGGAAGGTTGGTTGGTGTCAGAGGTGTTAGTGCATATCTCACAATGGCTACCAACGGTGGAACCAGACAATGAAATGCTATGGACGCTGAAGGACGATGACAGGCTGACTGGAGATGTGGTGGTTGGAAATGGGGTAGAAAAAAGAATGGATGCCTCAATGGAAGAGAAGGTGAATCGCTTTTGTATGTTGCACCATGCCTCCATGGAGACGTGGCTCGCCAAGTACCAGATTGCAAGGCAAGATTGAGAGGAAGCACGAGCTGAATTCCGACGCAGTACGCGTCACTGACCGATTCGATATCCCGAAGGCATGGAGGAGATGCCGCGGTTTATGTCAACACGATGGTTGCATGGAGCCTTGACCGCAGCATCCAGCGAAGGGACAGAGGTCTCAATGGAGGAGTGGGAGTTCTCGAGGGGATGTAGTCCAAAGGTAATGAGGGGTTTAGAATGTGTCGTATCTAAATTTACTTGCTACATCTAATTTGAGTGTTTCAATGTGCAGTACAAAATATATAGTGCAGCGTGGTCGCGCGGACGACATTTTCGGGTGGAGCGTATTGACAAAATGCGCTCCACAATGGACTGTGGTGTCATGGCAAGGTTTGAGTAAGAGAGCCGGCGACGAGCAACGGATCCGAACACGATTGTGGATGAGATGGAGTATTTTGGGAATTTGCAAAGTATTATTACGGTGGATTACCGTAGCTTCTCCATGATAATATTCGACGTGCAGTGGTTCAAAGTGGTACTTGGAGGAGCTGGCGCAACAGTTCGACGAGGTCCATCTGGATTTCTCGAAATAGATTCTGAAAAAAAATGGATGGATTTGCGCGACACCTTTGTGTTGCCGGCCCATTGTGAACAGGTGCAACTAGGCATTTGCTTGCTAATTGTAATACGACATGGTTTATGTCACAATGGTTTGAAGATGGTTTGTAAGTGCTTGTGAACATGTAATCTTCTATCCAAATCTCCGACAACCTCGATGGTGGTATGTTATACCTTCAACTCCTCGAGGTGCGAGAGTATACGATCAAAGCGATGTTCCAGGCATAGATGAAGAAAATATGCAAATAGAGGGATCGAAATTACAAGGGGTGGAGGCCACCGCAAGCTTGGAGCCTGCATCGGCTAATAATGATGGAAATACAGAAGTCGTAGAATTTTTTGAGAACGAGACAGACTCGTTGTTTTGTGGTGACATGTCTATCGACCTTCCAGTGTATGCAGAGTTGTGTCAGGAGATTAACATGGGACCATAGAATACTTCATTCTTGGAGAATTGTATTACTCAATTCGTTGTTTAGGTCTTCCATAAAGGTAGATAAGATATGCATTTTAAGAGGGATTTTTCAAAAATGATTTTATTAATGTGCTTTGTATAGTTTAAATTGATTATTCTAACATTATTTTTTATCTGTGCAGGTATCGACATTTTCAGGATGAGTCGAGGGATGAGCGATGAGGAGTTTCAGGAGATGATGGCACGTATGTCTCCTGATCAGCTCGCGAGATTCAGAGAGATAGCAGATCAGGAGCTGTCTCGTTCTTTGTCAGGGCGCTCTGCTAGATCAGCTTCGGCGTGATCAGATGCTTCAGCTTCGAGTAGACGATCTCGACGCTCGCGACTTGGGCCAGAGGGAGGGACTGCGACTGCAGGAGGATCAGGGGGGTGCTGCTGTGGAGACACGGACGCGGTGTCTCCGTCTCGTTGTTCAGCTGGAGCTCGGTCACCTCCAGGATTTGTCACACCTGTGGGGATGTCCACTCCAGTTACTCCGGCTTTTGCGCAGTCGTCGGCAGATGTCATGCCTTTTGGTGGTACTCTTTTTGGTGGCACCCCCTCTGGTGGCACTCCTTTTGGTGGCACACCCTCTGGTGGCACCCCTTTGTGTGGCACTCCGGGAGAGGGTACCCCCGTCGGTACACCGGATGTTCAGGGGTCTCCTGGATATGCCCAAGAGCGTGGACGGAGATGGGAGAGGGCCCATACAAGGCACACTCCTAGGGATTATGGATACCTAGTGGATGGCAGGTCAGGAGCCATCATCATGAATGATGAGGGGAGGAGGGTGATGGCTCGCATGAGGGAGTTGTGCCAACAAGTTTTTCGGCACAACGTCCTGGATCATTGGAGGAACATACCGGAGGGGAGCAAGGAGTACATAGTAGCATCCTTGCACGAGGAGTTCCCGGTGCCAGCCGCAGTGGATAGATTCTCTACGGGCTGGATGATGGATTGCATGCGTGCATACATGTCACATAGACGATCCGACGCACGCAAGGCAATTAAGAGTGGGGCTCCAAAGCCCGAGTGGTTAGATGCAGACGACTGGCACCGACTGAGGGAGGAGGCTACAAATTCGCCAGGACGTTGGAGTCAGCAGCGGGAGGCGGCGAGGGCACGAATCGAGGCCGGATCGGTACATCATCTTGGGAGTAGCGGCCACAGGACATATTTGGAGGACTTTGTAAGATTCTCTTTTGTTTTGCTTATTTGTTTTTTTGAGATATTCTTTGTACTGACAATCATGTTTCTAACAGTTAGCATTTTGTTTTCTTTGCAGCACTCCATTACAAATCGCTATCCGCAAGGCCTTGAGACTCGATATGCGGAGAGGCACGGTCTCAGATCATTGATCGACCGATTGTATAGACGCGGCGGCCCAGTAAGTCACTCATCTTTCTTGTCCGTAGTTACCATGAGATATTTGAATGCATTATTGTATGGTGGATTGATATGTTGTTTCTTTTTCTGCAGAATCCGTTTGATGCTCCTTTACAGCGGGAAGAGCTTTCGAGGGATGACGATTTGTAGCTCGCCCTTGGATCCTTAGAGCTCACATACCTTTAGTTTTTAGTCGCCCGATCCATGTAGACAAATATAACATGTATTAGTGATATTGTTTTATGATTGTACCAATCGCATTTTATGCGATATCATGTATTTATTTCATCCATCAGTTTTATGATTTCAGTATACATTCTTTTTGTTTGCAAACGCTTTGTATGAAGCAGTGTAGAAACTATTTTGTATGGCTCTCATACAGCACACAGTGCTACATGTGGCAGGGCAGCTTGCTGCCCTGCCACAATTTTTTTTTTCTCTGTTACCATCGCTATTTGCGTCACAAATTTACTGCACGCGTCTTTATTGTTGTCGCTATCAGCGTCGCAAATTCTCTGTAATCGTCGCTATATGCATCGCATATAGCGACGCATATAGCAAAGGTTATAGCGACGATTCTATGGCGTCGTCAATAACGACGCTTTTTGCGACGACGGGGGCAAATTTTGTTGTTTGTATTTTCGTCGCTTTAAACGTCGCTATAAGGTCTATATCTTGTAGTGTATAACAACATTCATCATATGTTGCATAACAAACAGACGCTCATTTTTGTCTTCATTTTGTCATGAAGATGATTTATAGATTTCTTACTAGAATTTACCATTGCAGATATAATCCTTCTTAGCATAATACTAGGCTTACATCCTTGCCGCTAAAAGAAATGTCCATTATAGGAATAAAAATGAAGGCATTTATTATCAAGGATATGTGCCATAATCTCCACCCAATTAAAACTAACAAATGATCTTTTGTTCTACTTCCAAAGGCCCTCCCAAGAGCCATCCAAAGATTCTATCTCTAAACTTTAAATTTTCATGGATAATGACATGCCACATAGTGGATAGATAAGATGATACCTTTCAAGGAACCACTAAGCATGACTTGATTAAATGGAGCCAAGTCTTTGAGTGAGTTTTATAAAAGACACAATGAACATATCCAATCTTAGTTTTTCTCAATTGATCACAAGTTGATTATCCTCTCACCAAGTATCTCTAGTCAACACTTTCCCTTGAAAAGGGATATTTGAAGCCCAAATATTCAACAATGTGATCTTCCAAAAGCATGCTCAAAGTTTGAGTATCCAAATCTTATTTTGTTAGTTAGTTACTCAATGCTTATCTCAACACACCAACATTTGATAAACCATATTAGCAAATCTATCCACCATAATGTCTTTCAAATCCTTAAATTTCCAATCACACCATACTTCTTACTCATCAAGAGTAGGAATGGGGCCTAGAATTGAAAGATGTTGAATTAAATTGTCCCAAAGTGGCATAAACTCTAGGCACCTTGAATCTCTATGTGCCTTCCTAGATGCCAAAACACCCTAGTTTGAAACTAGTGCAAAGTTCCTAAGAAGCCCAAGCTTGAGATCTCTCATTATCATATTTTTTGGAATAATACCCATTGCAAGGTCAATGTTCCATAGCCATTAGACCAACCCCATGTAATTATTTATGGGTAGGGAGATAGTTACAAGAAATCCAATCCTAATCCCTCATCTTACATAATTGGATAGGCCAATTTGTCTAATAGATGAAGCATAAGATGAGTAACAATAGCAAACAATAGTGTGCTTGAGAAAAATTCTTTATCTCAAAGCATATGTTAAGACAATAAGATAAAGAACCCCACCATTACACCTACATTAGATACATTGGTTTTCCCTTTGGTTGGGCACTCGCCACCCCTACTCCCTCTTTTGTCCACTCATGGTGCCTAGTCTTGTGAGTGGAGCTTTGTAGGTTGCCTACAAAATATTGAAATATGAGCATAAGATTCTTTTATTTAGAGTGTGGGATATTTTGTGCATGTAGGAATGTTAGGCATTTTTATATTATCTACAAGTTCACACAATTTGTAAAGGAGTGAGCTCAATGCCATTTTAAAAAACAACCATTCTCCATGTCTTGCAGGTGCTTTACAACAACTAACTTTAAAAAGTCTTGTCCTGATATATATAATTTAAAGAGATGCCAAAGCCTTCAATTTCTCCAAAAATTACTTTGCTAATTCACAAATTTGATTAACATTTGTCCCCTCCTAAATGATTGTGAGTCCTTTGGCAACCATTCTTGGATGGGATTGACCCACATCATTGTGCATCACTTGTAGGCTATGGTTCTACAAATTTTCCAAAAAAGACAAAGCGATTTGAAAAGTGATCCAAATAGTTTCAATCAACACTATTGGGGTTTAACTTCCCTTTCAAAGTTGTTCATGGCCTTAGAATCATGATTTAACTGACCAATCAGTAATAGTAACATAAACTTCTGCCAATGGAAGCCTCTATAACCAATAATTAATTTTTACATAATTGAAAGATAAATAATATATAAATTGCATGGATAGGATATGGGACCACATGAAGAAAGAGCCCTACTAAATGTGAAACCAAGACATACAAAAAAGTCACATATATCGTAAGAGGATTATGTGAAGATGAAGTCATTGGGAAAATGAAACCCAACTCATGATTGAGAAGGGGTGTTGAAATATGCAATCATGAAGACTATTGACCTGTAAGCATGAGTATGGAGAAATATCATAAGTAAAGTATAATGCATCAATGCAAAAGAATATAAGAAGAAGGGGAGAAAGACCCTAAGCATCTAAGTGAGCTTTAAAGGTTGATACAAGAGCTCTTTCACATGTGAGGTGATAAGCTAGGAGGTTGCTTATGCACATGCACTCAATTCATCTTTAAACCTTGAAAAAATGGTACAAAAGGGGACTTCTTTGATTTAAGTGCCTTCCACCACCTTGCTAATAGCAAGCTCCTTCTTTGATACTAGGGTGATGAATGGAGTCAGGGAAAGAAAGATGCAAGTGTTTTAAGAACTTAGGTCCAACGTTAGGCGATGAGTAAGAGCTTCCCAAGTATGTTCTACCCTTGATGTGCTTTGAGAATATGTGGGTGTAGAGAAGGGTGTTTACTGGGTTAGAGATAGAGCCAAAGGCTAACCAAGGCAACTAGGCATCTCTAACTTGAGGACCCTTAGGGATAGCTAGCAAATGTGAGTGCATAGTTATTTTTCTTTTCTTTCTATTTCTTTATTTACTTTTTTCTTTTAAAATTTTGGTCCATTTTTGATGTGCCATACAGTACCATTTTATCAAGCTTCAAGCATTCTTGACATCATATGCTAAAGTGCAAGACTGATGGGAATTACAACTTTGACTCTCAATGAAATGACATGCATATAAGTGATTAGGGGAAATAATACTTCAAAAGGGCCTCGTAAGGGATGACCAAGAAACCTTAAACTCGGATTAGTCCCTTTTACATAGTCTCTTTTTATCCCTTGGCCCACTTGCATTCTTGCGGTCCACCCTACTTTTTGTGGTGGAACCCACCTAGAAAGTACGAGATCTTCATTTCTCTTCACCTTGGTAACTACCCTTTTCATCCTCAAAGATGGGATCCATTAAAGAGTTACATAACTCCACCACTCTTCCAAAAGTGCCATATCAGTATGTTAGATTCACTTTTTTCCTAGAAAATAAAAATTCTTAATCTCTTATAGAAAAATGATTTCTTTATCCCAAAAGGCTTCCAATTGTATTGCATATCAAAATATCCATCTTTACTACTCTTTTGCACTAGAGCATCTCCAAACCAACCTACGTTTTCTAGATTCCACACATGTGGTACTTTGGATCCACTAGAGTTAGTCATGTAACTACTTGATGCCTAGTTACTTTCCTAGGTACCATATCAATAGGGCTTGCTAATTTTAGCCCCAAAATGGACTTTTTTCCTCCCTTCAAAAGTAGATTCTTCATCTCTAAATATTCTTAATCATATTACATGTTCAATAAAAATTTTCATGCTTTATTTTTCCCTCTAGTCCCTCCAAACTAATATTACACTTAGGAAATAAATCTATACAAATTTATCTCACATTTAAATTGCCTAATGGAACCACTTATGAACATAACCAACTGTAAGAGGAAAGTGGATTTGCATGTTTGGGTTTACGAGAAGTGTGCTATACAAAGACCCCTATAGCAAATATAACTTAGATGTAACAACATCTTCTCAATATCATTTAGAGAGAAAGAGCAATATTGATATTTGTGTTAATGGTTCGTTATATCTAAATGACCCTAGTAATAGGGTAAGTCCACTTGTTCTTCTATTTAGTATATTGGAAATGGTGAACATGATCTAGTAGGTTATTTCAAATGATTACATGCATCAATATTATGAATTAATGCTATATAACACTCATCAAACATAATGCATTCACAAGGTCCTTTGAATGTATTGCAAAACGTCTTCTAAGAGTAGGAAAATGAAGTACATAGGCTAGAAGAAGAATTTTAGTAGAACAAAGATAATCTTTAATATAAGCAATAAGCGATGGTAGAGGAGGTGCAAAGAAAATCATCCTTGGAGGTAGAGATTGCATTATTAAAAGGAGGTCTAGAGTAAATGGAGAAGTCAAAGGACATAGTGTGGATGAAGTGTTCAAAGGCATAATAAAATTTCCATGGGCTACAAGAAAAGAAAACATTGACTAGTACCAATGTTGTTGCTATCAATGAATGTTGGAATCACCAAAGAGACATGTGTAAGAATTGAGATTAGAAATATTTGATTAGTAGAAAATCTTGATTTACTACATCCCATAACATTATATAGGCTTGTTTTTAGGCACTCTTTTTAAGGTTTATGAGGCACAAGAGAGGGTTAATGATTCAAGCTTCTAAATGCATTCTTAAAACATAAGTATCAACTTGCAATTTTGAGAAACCCTTGGCATAGAGCACTCCACCTTGTTGCATTGAATGATAATCAATAAGACTATGGGTCCATATACAACATGATAACAAATATACCAACTCTACCGAGATAAATCATATGATCTTGCCTTGTTAATTTTGGCTAAGAAGTATATGATGAGTACAACTTATTTTATTTGGGAATTCAATTGGCTAATATTCTTTAATCACAAAGAAATTGAAAATGGGAGAAACTCAAGCCAAATAGAAAAATTCATATAAGTATGATAAGTTCAACAATATTTTGGTTGATCTAAATTGAATTGAAGTGTGCCCATGGCTTATTTCTACAAGGTCTAATGCACAAAAGATATGTACTTGTTATAATATAATATCGTGGATCTAATATGATATATTGCAAGGTGCTTTTTTGACCTCAGAGTTTGTTGTGAAGGTTGATGAATTTTAAATCATGAGGGGATGAAAGTTTGAGAGTAGGTTTTACATTGATGATATGCACTATAGGTTATGTTGAAGACATCACACTTGTTCTAATTGAAAAAGTAAATTTGGTGGCTATTAACAATTAATGTGCCTAAAGAGACACATAATATGCTCTCTTTTGGATATTTCAAAGAACTCCTTATCCAATGGCAAAAAGACTTGCTTCATCATCTACTCTTGGACAAGATCTTGACTAAAGAAGAGTTCTAGATTAGCAATTGCTTTAACAATTCATTGCTCAGTGACATCATGTTTTACATGTGCATACTCATGGTTCAACCTTTAGGTCTGACACCCTTGTTGAGCTTGAGTATAACCAAGATGGATATAGAAGTCAAATAATTGAATGCTGATTGGGGTAATCTTAAGATACTCAATTGTATACCTAATTGTGATACTAAGGCATTAGCATTGCTACCTTGCCATTTTTGTATGGAAATAAACAACTCTTCTAAGGTCCTATAATATGTCACATGGAATGGATGAGCATTGGCATGTAATAGAAAGGCACCACAAAATAGGTTCCATCTTGATAACAACTGATTGATAGGAACTAAAAACCCATATTTCCAAGTGATATTGAGAATGCCCTTTTTTTCACTTTACATTGTGTAATGTGCACAACTGACAAGATTTTAAAGTTGCATATTAAAAATGCATGCACAATTATACCTTTCTCAAAGCGTTATATAAAGAGTTATTGAATTTCTTAGGCATACATGGAGGCACGGGGGATTCACTAGTAATAATAAGGAGATGTCACTTGCGTGCAAGAAATATATGAAAATATCCCTTATCTACCCCCTATTTATGGGACCTTACCTTATAAAATGTACCTTCCTTCCCTTAAATAATCCCCCTCCCTTACACTCACGTGGTACCATACGATAAACCCTAGTAGACCCGCCGGGCATGGAGGTAATGCTAATATTCAAATGGACCAAAATGTGTTAGGGCTAGCTGGTGATGTAGCTAAGATGTTATCACAATGAGTGGGATGAAGGCCAAGTGATTCCTAAGCAACATGAGTGGCAATTTATCAAAGTTAAAGGAAGAGCTTTGGAAAGATTTATGCAAATATAGTACATATTTGGAAAGAGATCCAAACATTAAGAATATTCAATTAAAGTTTAAAATTATTTTGATATACTATTATATATAATACTAAAACCCTCAACGTATCCCTTAACTAAACTTGACTTCTATAAAGTAGTTGTTGATTTCACAATGTCAATTTCAATGCATGAGAAGAAACTAACATATTTTTCAATTTCATTTATTACACTTATTTCCTATTTGCATATTTTATTGTTACAAATCTAATGCTAATGGTCCATAATTTTATTGTATACACTCATGTATTTTACTTTTAGGAGAAGTATAGGTATTTAAATTGTGGAGCATCAATATAGAGAAGTCACATTATTGGGGTTATGGTGTATATTTCATGAACACTTTCCATGGAGATGGTTGCATAAATGGTAAATACTTGTAGAAATGTCCAATTGGTTTTATAAATGTACGTTTAGTTGATCATTGAATTGGATAATATCATCCTATTGTCCTCTTGTAGAAATCATTTTGGCTCAAAAGCTTAGGTGCTCATCTCTCCTTCTCTCCCCCTTTTGTGGTTTTTTTCCTGCTTTGTTTTTTGGTAGAGATTTAAGTTAGTTTTAACTCATGCTATTGCCTTCTTATAGAGATCATTTTTCTCCAAGATTACATAGGTTCTCTCTCTCTCTCTCTACCTTTGTGTTTTCTATTAGTTACTATTTTTCAATAGAGCTTTATGTCAATTCTTACTCTTGGTATTATCTTCTTGTAGAGATCAATTTGGGCAAGGTTGCATAAGTGTTCATCTGTTTGTGTGTGTGTGTGTGTGTGTGTGTGTGTTCTCTTTTCTACTTTGTATGATAGGATTTAATATTGGTTCTAATTTTAGATTTGATGGTTACTGCAGTAAATCAACATAGGCTAGGGTAGAGATTCTCTCTTCTTTTTTGCAAAACAACTTTAGGTAAAATTTCCCTCTTATGTGTTTCCAAACTTCATATGTTTGATTAGATATTTTTGGTTGTAAGAAATTGGCATTTTTAATATCTATCATTTTCAATAGGTTTGGATGATCATAACTATATAGTCAAGTGTTGTTGTAGTAATTAGCATAGGGAAGACCATAGATTCTAGCTTGTCTTCTGCAAATTGCTTTATAGGTAAATTTGTCCTATATTTGTATTACCATAACCCATGTGAATAAGTAGTTACTTTTCATTTTTATTGAGATAATATGTTTTGCCAATATCTAGGTGCAATATAAAGTTCAGGTGAAGCAAGTAACTCTCAATCCACTTTGTTGTGGTGGTGAGCTCTTCTTTTTGCTAGATGGATTGAGTGTTTTGGAGGTAGAGGTTTAAAAATCCTTTGAAGTGTCACTCCCTTCTTGGGCCTATTTGGATCCACATGCTATTTGACTGCCAACTTTGTAACTCCTATGCTATACAACCCATATATCACTCAATGTATTGATTCACAGAACATCTCAACAATTACTAATTAAAAGTGTCCATTTGGATCTATGTGACATTTGGCTAAATCCTTGTAACTATTACTATGCATTACCCATGTATTCATGCAATGCATTGAGTTAGTGAGATTAGAGTCTATTCAATGCAATGAATTCTTCTTCTACAAAATTATCTTTTTGAGTATTTTTGTGTTCTTTATTTCATTATATTTCTCGTAAACATGATGATCAAGGTGATGGGTTGAAATTCAATCTATGTTTGTGTTGATATATATAAGAATATGTGTTTTTGTTCCAATGTGTGGGTCTAATTACAAAAGGGTTGATACTTGCTGACACCATGGTTGATTTGTATGGCATACTTGGGATTGTACTAAAATCATTATCATTTAGGGTTTGGCATATAATTTTTCACACAAATTGCCTAGTTCATAATGCTAGAGAGAAGAACAAATATTCTCTTAATGAAAGTGCACAATAGGAAAGATGAGGAAAGGAACTAGTTCATAATGCTAGAAAGAAGAACAAATATTCTCTCAATGAAAGTGCACAATAGGATGGGTCGAATTTGGATTTTTTCAAATGTTAACTTGTAGACCCTAGAACTAACCAAGAGACCATATAGAGCCGAAAGCACATCATAGACCTATCACTAAATTGAAATCTAGAGCAAGTAGTTCAAAACTTGGCTATGAACGGTCCTTCAAATCGCGTATGGTGTTTACTGTAACGGCCCTGCGGCCTTGCGGGCCGGGGGCCCCTCGGACCCCCCCTCCGCATCTCCCCAAGTAGGTTGGAGAGAAAACGCATGCCGTGATAGGTCCTCCAAATTAGACCCTAGTGTAGTAATGGCTCTACACAAGCGTGGATTCTCACTTGCAAAAGAGCAACCAAAAGCCCATACTCGAACAAAGACAAACAGAGACCTTAGAACCTCAATGGGCCAATCTAGCCAACAAGGGCGAAAAGGCCACACCGCAAAAACACGTATGTGTTGCATTCGGACTGCATTTAGTCAAAGTGAAAAGCAACAACATCAGGCTACAACTGCGAGGATGACTAGATATGATAGTCCTAATGATAGATGCACCTTGAATAGCACTGCACAGGCAATCCAAGACATCAGTGGAGAATCCACATCTGGTCGTGCAGTTGGGGACTCAAGGGCATTTGTCAGAAGGCTTAAATTTATAAGCCAAGACCTGGAAGATGAAGACATAGTACCGCCTGCTTATCTTAGGGTCAAACTCACCGCGAAAAGAGAGCACACTATCAATGCTCTGATTACCAAAATACTACCTCAGTCAGTGATCTGTACTTAGTCATCCTTCTTTTAGCTTGATGATTTTAGGAAAGATCAATACCTAACTTGCAAACACAAACATCTTAATTCGAATGCATTATACATATAAAGTTTATTTTCAAGACAAATCTTCTTTCAAAAATAATAACATCAAGGAAAGACTCAGTGTAAGTGGTAATACCTTCCAATAGTCTTCTTGGATTTTCCCTTCCTCGGGATCTAGTTGGACTAAATCTAAACATGAATTTTATTCTTGAGAATAATCCCTTTTGAGTTTCGTGGGTCCTTGCCTGCGATAAAAGAAAATCTTAGTTAGTTTAATTACGAACAATATTCTTTGGCAATTCCATCTCAAGGTCTCTTATGTACCAAGGGTTAGTGTCCGTGATTATCCATGGGGGGTTTCAATTAGAAATATTAAGTATCTTAGGGACACATTACCTTACTTGTACTCTCATAGGTTCATCTTGTACAAAACCAAGTTACCCCTTGGAATTTGCGATGGTTAGAAATTCCTTTAAAATATTGTATGCAAGAATTGGATAAAATGTTATGCATCTTTTGTTGCCCTTTCATGGGACGGTAGCTTGCTAGCTGCCTTTATTATGAAAATATAGTAATTGGGGATCCATGATAGGTGCTTGGTTGATGGTATTCGTAACTTGGTTTGTAACCCCAGTACTCGCATCATTCTGTTTGTAGTGATTATGTCTGCAATGTTATTGGCAAGTCCTGCCTCTGCGAGCTTTGTAACTTTCTTCATTGGGCCCATGGTCTTTAATCACAAGATTGAAAATTGGATTTTAGCGAAGGAGCTTAGGGGTAATTAGATTGACGAAATATTGATTGATGGGTGAAGGTGATCACTAAGAATTTAGAAAAATCAAGAAGATTCTTGATTCCACATAGAAAGAGGATAGAAGGGATGGAGAATTTGATTCCAATAGTTCGTGGAATATCCTCCTTGTCTTCGTGATGAGGGTTCCCGTCCTCGCACTTCTTTTTCCCCACTTCCTATTGCTCTATACTCATGAGAAGGACCTCTCCTCTCTTGCTCTGACTCCCCTCAACAGCTCCTCATGCCTTTTATTTATAGAGCTAAATTTTAGAAGAAGGGTTGTGGCCAAGAAGAAGAGCTCTTTATGGAGGGTATCTTGGCAAATCAGCAATCTAGAAGCTTTTAAGATGCAATCTCATGCTAGCGATTTGATCTTTCAGGTTGAGAAAGGCTATTAGAGATGCCATGACTGATTCGCCTTGCTCTCAGATGATCTTGCTTCAATCCAAGCCTCTTGTCGAACTGAGAAGAAGGGGACATTGCTAGAGTTAATTGTTGAATTATAGAGGGAGAATTCATGATTTTTCATCCAAACACAAGAATTCCAAAATTGGGAGGTTCATGGCGCTGTTTTTTTAATCCAAAAAGGGGGGGGGGGGGGAGGATGGTGGATGAAATGATAGCTACAACTAGAATGCATCATTGGTCAAACTTTAGAGGTTCATGGCACTGTTTTTTTAATCCAAAAAAGGGGGGGGGGGGGGGGGGATGGTGGAGGAAATGATAGCTACAACTAAAATGCAACATTGGTCAAACTTTAGAGGTGATAATTATAGTAAGGAAATGGAAGTGTAATGAGCAAGTGAGATCAAAGGGGGTAACAGTATAAGTGTAGCAAGAAAGTGGAAGTATAATGGATAAGTTTAATTAGATGAAGCTTGTGTCACTCATAGGTCAAAGTATGTAAGTCAAAATTATCTTAAAAGAAAGGATACAAAAAACTAGTTTTAAGGGAGCGAGGAAGTGATGGTAGAGAGTGACTTGCATGATACCATGTGCACCTTCAAAAGAATTCTAATCCGCATCCATGTACAATGCAATGCTAAAATTAGGGATTCAATAAGGAGAATGTAAGAAAATAAGATACATGGTGTAACAAGAACTTGCACCATCATTCTAGGATGTGATCAAGTGGTTCAACTCTTAACGAAATCCTAGAAACATGGAATGTAGTGATAGTGCATGTGGTTCTATAATGATAATGTGGAAAACACATGAAACTTCTATTCTTCCATTAGACATGTGCCCCACCTAGAGTCCCACAAGTATGGTGAGTGGCATGTGGCACAAATTTGGCTATATAATAAATCAACATGTCAGATGGTTTATTTCACATAATGCACCACAAGAAGTAGGTCCAATGAAGGCACACATAGATATCAGAAATCTTTTTTTACAAGCTACATGGAAAATGATAGATTTAGCATTGGCTCTAGATGCAACTATGAAGGGCAACACAATGATGAAAACCCTAAGATGTGAGGTTTTCAAAATTCGGTACAATTGAGGTAACAACTACCGTGAGCCAAATGTAGAGCTTGACCCAGAAAGAGAGCGTAGCCAATGACTATGCTTTGGGCCATGCAATGAGGCCGATCTGCAAGGGTGATTCTTACTTTCAGCAGTGTGGCTTCCATCAAGGCTCTTTGTTCTTGGTATTTCTGTTGCTTTTTCTGTGATGGCTCTTTGTGGGGTTGGTGGTCTTGTGGCATCTTGAACATTGAACGCTTTCGTATAGAGACTTGTGTCATCCTGCATCCACTTGACAACTCGTGAGAGTACATGTATGTCATATGCCTCAACTATAATGAATAGGTGCAATGCAAAGAGACATCACTTATCTGAATTCCATGGTATTGACTTAGATACATATCACATGTGCTTGATTATCTTTTTCTTTTGCTAAAGGTGTGAAATATATTAAATATAGATATGGAAGGTTTGTACAGTTGGGAAACATGTCCCTATTTAACCATCTAAAGACAAAAAGTCAAGCTAGGTAGCATTTGGCAAGTAGCTTATACAACATAGTGCCTATTCCATTCGTATGGAGGCGGGGTGAATTTGGGTGATCAGACGACTAGGGATGTGCTAGTGATGGGCTCCTGCCAGGCTGGTCAGGGAAGACATCGGCTGGGACCCAAATGGTGTAGTCTCTGGCCGCTACCATTTCAAGAATTCTTTTAAATATCTCATCAAATTCCTTCTTGTTTTTAGCTTCCTTATCTTCTTTTGAGCACCTGGTGCCTGAGCGTCTGGGGAGGGCATGCACGGTAGGGGTTGCCACCCCCGGGGCATGCCCTTGAGCCTTTGTTTTCCCGGCCTGGGAAGTCTTTGGCTTACGTCTGGGGCGGTGTCTCTTAGGGCCTCTTTTTGGTGTGTACCTCTTAAGGGTAGACACATATCGCTCTGGTGGAGGTGCTTGTGCCTTATGCTCCCTTCTACGGAGGAGAGCTTCCTTGCATGCCAGCTGCATTGTGTGCTCCATGATGGCTACTATGGGGGAACCTGCAAAATGTGAACCAAGGTTAAGCCTTGAGACAGGATAGAATCATTTGCATGAAAGGGATTAAACAGTGGATTATCAAGTGCATATGAGGAGGAGGGGTGAGGTGAGGCATGCAGTGTTTGTTGTAGAGGGACGGCCCCCATGATGATGTTCATCTTGCCTGGACTGTGGGGCATATTCTAGCCAATAGCAGATCTTGGCTTATGAAAAGTTGCATGGATCGGTTTTTGTCATGGAGTGGACCAGGGCTCGTCCTTAGAAGGATAGACTAAAAAGGGGAAAGGTGTATAGAAGGGGACAATGCCCCGTCTATGCTATCAAAGATGTTGGTCAGGGCTTCCTATGGTGGTAATGAGGGTTGCATGCCCTCCACCTGGAGGTGGGAATGATCACATGACTTCTAAATGTGTGGTGAGACGACCTCAAGAGCTTAGCCTATCAAACCCAACTCTTCTCCCTTGCGCTTGACTATCATTGCTTGTGTGTTTTGATATTATCTATACAGGGTCAAAAAACTCATTGTTTATTCATGTACATATTTACGAATCCATGTCACTTCGTGAGAATAAAAACCAATTGTAGAACTCAAGATTGTACTGGAGTGTGGCACATGCATCCAGTACTCGTGGCAGCTTACTCAATAACAATAGATATTTTGCAACATCAAGTAGCATGGTACCTTTTTCGAGTCTACTGGCAACATGTAACTCCTCCTCAGTGAGAACCTTATCAGCCAGAGAGTTCTCTTGACTATTTTCGGCTAAGTCCATACCCCAAATAGGAGTCAGTGCTCAAAAGGAAGTCGACGCCACATATGTTGGGTCTTTTTGAGACTGCCATTTGGCCAATCGCTCCTCTGAGACCATCATAATTTGGGCTCCTAGTTCGGCCATTGTAATGCGGTTTTCAAACCAATGTTTTTCAAATTGACTTCAACTCTCTAATGGTCATTTTAGTTGCTCTATCTCTAAGAGATTTGGTTGGCAGAGCACATCATTGAATGTCATAATCAAGCATAGTTTGTCGATTTTCTCGTCAGAGATGAGTCGCATGCGTTCATGCAGGAGCCTGTCATAGTGCTCATCAAGTTGTTCTTGCTCTTCCCAAGATATGGGAAATGGCAAGTATTCTTTCAGTTACCCCCCAGGGAATGCGCCCATGTCTACAAGGACGTAGAAACGTGCGAATACTTTGAGTTTAGCATCCAGCTCAGTTAAGCATTTTGCGACACTTCTATGTTCAATGAGGGCTTGCTCGGTTGCCATCTCATGCAAGGTTCTAGGAGTTTCCCTAGACTTTAGCATAGCTGGGGGATCGGGCCTAGATGAGCAAGATTGGTCAATGCTAGGATTGCTTATATTCTCGGAGTTTGCACATTTTTTTTGAGGTTTTGCTCATATTGTGTCATGGTTCTCCTCAAATGTGATGGGTATAGTCTTGTCACCCTGTTGTGACAGTGTTGTATCCACTCTTGATTAGTTGATGCAAGTTCTATTGTCGGTGGATTGAGGGTTGCAAGCAACCGTTGATTGTAAGGGCTACTTTGATTTTTCAAAACACATGGATGTGTCTGAGGTTTCACCGCTATTAGGAGAGACATCAATGGGTTCATTGGTGGATGGACTCAATGCTTTATTCCTTAGTGCTTTAGCGCTCTTGGTCTCAATCTTCTTGGAGCCTATAGCCACCTACAATTGTCGTTGTTTTCAATGTTTTATCCTCTTTTTCCTGGGCAATTGCAGTGTCTCCTTTAAGGACTCATGACCCTGAACTAGGTCAATCGTTGATGTGCTTGGTTGGGCCTTAGCACTCTCTTTCTTTGATGTGCTCTCATGGGACTTAGCTGTGACCTATTGAACAACTTTGCTAGGCTGATTGGTTGGATGTGCCATCTCCTTGGCCACATCTTTGAGAGGTTTCTCCTCAAGCCTAGGCTTTAGGTGCTTTGGAAGTGCTGGAGTTGTCAAGGATGCTAGTTGCGGCACCTCCTTCACAGGTGAACTACTAAAGACACATTCTACAAGGGGCATTGTCACGGCCCAGGGAGTGATTACTGTGATCCCTGATTGGAAGTAGTAGCAACTAGTTCAGTGACTGGCTACTATTGGTCCTTAGGCTGATTGGAAGTAGTAGCAACTAGTTCAGTGTCAAGTCCTTAGGCTGATTGGAAGTGGTCATGTCTTTTGTTGCCCTTTGAGCATTCACTTGTGTAGAGCATATCCTTGGGTCAAGAGCTATGGGTGGTGTCATGTTCCACCTCTTGGACATTTGGAAGCTTAGCTGGAGATAGAGATTGGGATTGAGCAGCTGCACTTGACGACTGCTTTTGTGCTTTATGTATCCGTTTAGGAAAAGAGGGTGTAGGAGATCCAAGGCTCTTAGGTGGACTTGGCACTGGCTAAAAGATTTGCTCGTGGCTGTTAGACGATTGTGCCATTTGCTTTGTTGAGCAATCAACCTTCTTATGAGCAGTGTTGTGCATGTGGTGCTCATTATCCTCTTGGGAAGTCAAAATCTCCTTGAGCACTAATGGTCTTTGTGCACGCTCAATGGCTACATCTGACATCTGCTTATTAAGCATGCTAGGCTAAGGTTCTTCCTTTGAAACACTCATGTTTGGTGTCTTGCCCCGAGACATGGAGTTTCTCTTAGATTTCCTCTTACGCTTCTTTGCTTTTGATGTAATCTGGCCTTCAATTGATAGAGGTGGTTTGGCAAGGGGTTTTGGTATCCAAATCTATTAGTTACCTGCATAATACCCTTGAGCACATAGCAATGCTTTGGATATCCATCGCGGCATTGTGCTGGCTCTCCAACGATACCTTCATCTATAAGGCTTGTGATTCTTTTATGGTCTTCTACGATATTTGTAATTCCAAAGCCTGTTCTTGGCATTGCCCCTTGACCTTCTTGTTTCAAGCATGGCCTCACTCACTAGTTCTCGTTGTTCAACCTATGCTTGTATCAACTCTTTCAACATGTCCTTGCTCTCATTACTAGGCTTGCATGTTATGTCAGCACCTTCCTTGCCTTTCCCTCGAGGTTCGATGAGGTTACCCTTGCTAAAGGTTGTGATTATCCTCACAACCAGTAGTGTTAGGTGTATCCTCTGTGCTACATAGTCAGCCTCACACTTGGTCGCCCTTTTTAAGGGTCTTCCTAGGAGGGTTTCCTTTCCGCAATTAGCACTATTTGGAGGAACATGAAATAGGATAGGCAAGCTTTCAGTTTCAATTGTCGTGAGGATTTTGCACTTCCCTATAAGTGCTTGTGGGTGTCCCCCATAAGGACTAAGAGTTGCATTAGTCAGTGTGAGCTCTGATTGGCCTAGTAGGGTCCATGCTTCATAGGTCAAGATATTAAACACCCAACTCAAGTGTGTTGGAAGAGTGTTACGATGCTCACATTGTAAAGAACCAAACATGCAATTATCAAGATTTTAGATTTTATTCCATATAGGGATTTCATATCTTGCAAGCACTTAGAATATGTGTGCCTTCGAGTGTTTGGACTAGACACAAAATGTAAACATGTTTATACACTAATCTTTGTTCATAGATGAAAAATTACACCACATATTTGGAAGCAAAACAAGTTTGCCTACCATCACCAATTGAGTAAACACTTTGAAAAAAAAATTACATTAATCTGTTGTACAAATTGATTCATTTTATTAAGAAGAAAAATTGTCACCACTCATGCAGTTACCATATACCCAAATTCTATCAATCTTTTTTTCTCTTTATCACCCTCACTGTGTGTGTGTAAAATCAAACTCTCTTCCTTGCTTTCTCACAAAAAGAGAGAGTTTGACACGCACCCATACATGTATACACACACATACAATAGATATTTGAATAAGATAAAATATGCTCACAGGATTAGAGAGTCAAACATAAAGAAGATAGAGGAAGAAAAGTTTAAAATCTTCTAATAATTCATAATTCATTTAGCTCCTTTTATCCAAAATTTTATATCAATTGATAATATATTATAATAAATATTTAATTTACAAAAATAAAACTTATAGATTTTACTCTCATTCATTCCTTGATTTATACATGTATTTACATATATGTGCTACATATTATCAACTCTACTTTTGTGAAAGAGAATTGCATATAATGAGCAAAAAATATAAGAGATATCCTTCCAATATGATACACTTGAATTATTAACAAAAATAATATTAAGCAAGTTAGCTATGAAGTATCAACAAATTTGCTAGCTTATTTTGAAATTCATTCTTAAATACTTGGTCGATTGAACAGGAACACATAAGCACACATAGAGAAAAGAAAGCTAGAGAGAATGTAGAAACACATACATGCAAAATCAAATAGGATAAGTTTTGCCCCGCACAGAGAGAGAGAGAGAGAGAGAGAGAGAGAGAGAGAGAGAGAGAGAGAGAGAGAGAGAGAGAGAGAGAGAGAGAGAGAGAGAGAGAGAGAGAGAGAGAGAGAGAGAGAGAGAGAGAGAGAGAGAGAGAGAGAGAGAGAGAGAGAGAGAGAGAGAGAGAGAGAGAGAGAGTCAAAATAGGGGAGGAGTAAAATTGGAGAATGAGAAAGTTGGGGAGAGAGAAAAATAAAGATAGGTGGTGGTCATGGTAGTGTAGAGGAGGAGGAGGAGAAGGAGAAGGAGAAGAAGAAGAAACTGGAGTTGGTGGAGGAGAAGAAGGTGGTGGTGCTAGAGTACATGGTAGTGGAGGTGCTAATGGTTGCAACAAAGGATATAGTAAGTGAATTGTGTAGAACAAAAATAGGGAATTACTACAAAATATTTCTTCTTTCTCTTGCCCCTATAACCAATATAATCAATGTAAACAATAGTATAAAGCACCAAGATTAACACCACTCATCTTATGCCATGTGAAAATGAGCAACAAAAGAAAAGGAATCACAATTGGTGAACATTGAGAAGAATGAATAGTGAAAGAGAGAACATAAGAACTCAAACAAAGAATGAACACAAAATAGAATCCATAATACAAGACACAAGATATACTATCATATAGAGCACACTAGTGATGGTATGTGTGGTGACTAGTAGTACCTTCAATCTCCATCTCTCTAGGTAGATGTGATCTGGATATTATAAGAATAGAGGAGGAGTGGTGTATATATATTGGCTCCAAGATTTAGACCCAAGACCAATGACCTAGCCTTAAATGAGCCACCTAAGCATCCATTAAGGTTACTAATAGCAAGCCTAATAATTAGCCTAACACTTACAAAATTGACACTACTAATATAAGCATCGCTTGACTTTGATATCCTCAAGTACTCTATGTAGCTTAGGATGACCCCTAGGATGAAGTCCAACCATAAAAGTGGGATAGTTGAATGTGCTTCACATCAAAACTTGAAACTATCTTTTTCATATCAAGATTGATCTAATTTTCAACTCAATGTTTGATTTTTAGTGTGAAATACCTCAGCTACCACTAATGCGGAAATTAGACTCTAGCCTCTAGTAAGAAGCTTCTTTGAGTGGTAAACCTCTCTATTTCATCAAATACTCAATGATAGAATAAGAGCAAAGCTTCTTCTCACACTTGCATATACGAACTCGTCAAGGATATAGTGAATTAGACATTTTTCATCCATAGGAGATAGCTCATCAACTAGTTCCACCTTTTTACCACGAAAGGGTTTGGAGCTAATTGACATGAAACACATTATAAATCTTAATAGAAGAGGCTAGTTCCAATCTATTCCCAAAGTCTCCAATACGGTTCAAGATCGTGTAGAATCCAAAAAACCAGTGAGCAATTTTATTATTGGATCCATCCTTCAAAGTAGAGTAATAAGACTTGGGTGCTTTTTTAGCAAAACTAACTCTCCTTTTCGGAACTCTAAAGGTTGCCTCTTCTCCTTAGTATACATATTCATTTGATCTTGGGCCTAGATTCATCTTACATTGGTGAAGAAGGGTTTGCATTTCTTTTTAATTATTATTTCCCATGAGGGTTGATCTTCTCACCAAGAATAATTATGGGTAAGTGCACCTTATAACCATGCATTGTCTCAAAGAGCAAAACTCTAATACTAACATGAGTGGAGTTTTTATAAGCAAACTTAGCCAAATGCAACCATGAACCCCATGCATACTTCACATCATGATAAAATGGTGAAGGTAAGTCTTCAACCATTTATTTACCCTTTTTTTTGCCATCAATTTGTGGATGATAGTTTGTAGAAGAGCCAACTTAGTACCCATGGAGTTAAATATCGCTTGTCAGAAATTGCTCATGATCTTAGTATGCATATCATGCACAATCACCTGTGTAATCCATGTAATCTAAAGATATCCTCCATGAGCTAAATGGCCACCTATGAAGCAATAAATTGTGTCTTTTTGGTGCTATCCTTGTTCTGCCAATAATGAGAAGGCATACACTTCATAACATAATCCTTTATATCTCTCCATAATCCTTTCTAGTGAACGCTTTTGCTAATCATATCATAGATCTTAAACATTCCAAAATGTCTAACTATAGCTGAAGAATGCAACTCCTCTATAATTTTCTTCTAAAAGAAAAAGTAGAGGGAATAACAATCTTGCTATTAAGCCATATTAGGCCATTTTTAAGCTTAGAATAATGCGAGTTTTTCTCCACTAGACCTTACTGTAATTTCAAAAATACATGGTTGAGCTCATCATCCAAAAGATAGGTCTCTTGTAACTTCTTAATCCAATCATGACGTAGCTCAAACATAGCTAAAATCTTACATACCCACATTTTGGAAATAGAATCAGCTATCACATTGTCCTTACTACTTATATGAGTAATATAAAAATCATAATTTTATAAGGTAGCTACCCACCTATGCTGCTTTTAGGAGTGAGTTTTAAATTACTAAGAAAGTACTAGGACCCAATGATCACTTTGAACTCAAAATTGCTACCATACAAAATATGGTGCCACTTTTTTATCATATGAAGAATAGCCAACGTCTCTTGGTCATAATCATTCATAGCCATTTCCTTACCTATAAGCTTGCAACTCTCAAAGATAATCACTCCATGCTCCTGTAGTAATATAGCCCCTATAGCACGGCCATCAGCATCACATTGTATGGTAAACACTCTAGAATCTAGACTTACCAAAAGAAGAACAAAAGTAAAAAGTTCCTTTAAGTGATCAAAGCTGGAATTTGCAAGTGCATCCCAAAAGAGTGTGTTCTTCTTCAATCTGTTGATCAAAGAAGTTGGTTACCTTAATGAACCTATGATAGAATAACAATAGACCAAGAAATCCTCTAAGTAAAGTAGTTGTGGTAGATGTTGGCCAATCTCTGACACATTGCATCTCCTTAGGATTAGCTTGTATTCCTTTTTCACTAATAATATGTTCTAAGTACTAGAATAGCTTTGTTTGCATAAAAGAACACTCCTTCTTCTTAACAAAGAGTATGTGATGCCTTAATATATCAAAAACCTTTTTCATATGTAACAAATGATCATGTAGTATCTTGTTGTAAATCGGTATGCCGTCGAAAAACAAGGATAAATTGAAAGAGAAAAGACTGTAAGATCTTATTCATTAGACTCTAGAAGATAGCTAGAGCCAAATGGTATCACCAAGAAATGGTAAAACCCATGGTCTATCCTAAAGGATGTATTTACTTCATCATCCTCTCATATTCGGATCTAATGATAGCATGATCTCAATTCAATTTTAGTAAAGAATGTATCTCTCTTAAGCTCATCAAAGAAACCATATAATCTAGAAATCAGGTACCTGTTCTTTATTATTCTGATCTTGTTTAGGTCCCTGTAATCAATACACATATTAAAGGATCCATCTTTCTTCTTCACTAATAAGACTAGAGAAGCATATGGTGAAGAACTAGGCTCAATGAACCCCATCTCTAGAAGCTTCTTTATTTTCTTGGCCACTTTTTCACGCTCACATTTAGACAATCTATAGGGTGGCTTATTGATTGGCTTTGAATGTGGCTCCAAATCTATAGGTTGATCCACTGTTCTCTTGGGAGGTAATGAAGTAAGCACTTCAAACAAATCATTATACTCCTCAAGTAGAGCTTTCAAAGCTGGATGCTCAATTGAATTCCTAAATAATCCTCAACCTCTTTATTTAGGTGTAAAACCAAAATCTAAGAGTACCTCTTATACTCCTCCTTGAGTTTCTTTATGGTGATAAGCTAAAAATCAGATTTACTAGGAATTGATAAGCTATCCATCAATGGAAAAATCTATATATAACTATGAGAAACCATAGCAATCCTCCCTAAGGTCATCAATAAATCACACCCAAGTACAACATCTATGGGTCTCATTTTCAAAGTAATCGGGTTCACCTTTGCTTCATAATTTTTAGTCAACTGTATGGGAACATGTGGACACATTTGAGTGCTGATCTCCTCTTCATCACATTAGCTACATGTACTCTTATGTACTACTATTAATCAATGGGAGGAAAATAATGCAACCTGTCTACAATTGAATTACTCACGAATCTATGTGTACTACCACTATCTATCAAGATAAACACATCATTTCCATGAATAGTACCTTTCATACAAAGTGTATAAGGGCTCTTAGAACCTATCCAAGCATCCATGAAAATAGAACAAAGGGTAGTGGGTAGCAATAGGTAAATATATCCCACTAGGATCAAAGGGGACATGCCCACTAGGGTCAAATGGAAATCCATCGGAAATCTCATAAGATTGATCTAGATCAAACTCCTTATCATGTTCTTTAAATTTAGCTTGTGCACTCACAGTTGATTCTTCAATGACCTCCCTATCCACATCTTCAAGTACTATCATACTATAATTCTTAGCTTTGGTATTCTTATAAGTGCACTTGCACGATCAACAATATATTTTTCACCACATTTGAAACATAAATTCTTCTCTTTGCGCCCTCTAAAAAGATCCATAGGTATGAACTTGCTATTATTTATTGAATTATTTCTAGGTCTATTATCACCATAATTAGGCTTTTCTTTATGGCTGATTATTGACTTTGAAGCACTTTGCTATCTTAAAGTATTGAAAGTAGAGTATGTAAGGACTTTGGGACTCCTATGATAGTTAGTTTATAATATTAGAGGCACTCCTATGATAGTTGGCTTGAAATCTACCTAAAGAAATAGGTGGTTGACTTCTAGCTCTTGGAGGAGGTTTTGACCCATGAATACTCAAAATAGGCTTATCAGTCCTAAAAGAAGTTTCCCTAATCTCAAAAGTGGTATGTGATATACTCTTCTTTCCAATAATACCTAGTTGAGGGTTATTATTAGATGGTTGAAAGAACCATTTGTATCTACTCTCTTTGTCCACTACCATTTGTGCTACCACGAGCACTAAGCTTATCCAATGAATCTCTAGGAGAAGAGGCAAACTTCTATAAGGAATCCTTTTGGATGTAGATATTATGCACATGTTCCAAAGGATAAGAGAAACAAGTTAAACCTAAAAAGAACCAAATATAGTTTATTGAGTTATAGTAATGAGCAAAAGACTTACAATTGGTATGACTAACATGCAAAGAAGTTCATATCAAGCCATGATGTGGTGCTTAAGGAGAAACCAAATAAAGTAAAGGAGAAGAATGTAAGTTCTTTCACTTTATCATCAAGTGAAGAAGTAGTCCACTATGAACCTATCCCAAGAGCTATCCCTATCCTCAAGGAGAAGGAAGCATCATCTTTGAATGATGAAGAGAAAGATCACCATGTAGTCCTTCCAACCACTAGAATATCCATTACCATGATGGGTGAAGCAGCTCTATGATCACAATAATCCTATGCCTACAACTATTGAGGAAAAGGCAAACAAACCAAGGAGGTCTCAGAGAATAGATGAGCAAAGAAATGCTTTTACTCACATAGTCAATATGGCCTTGATGGCTGGGATTATGAGAGATGTAAAGGAGAGAGTAGACTTGGAAGAAGTACTTGCGAATCTAGCATGGAGAGAACTATGCAAGCTAAGTATGATAGTATAATGAAGAATGGCACTTGGGAGCTAATGGACTAGTCAGAAAAGATGAAGATTATTAGCACCAAGTGAGTTTGAAAGGTGAAGCACAAGGTTGATGGCAGGTTAGAAAAGTACAAAGCTAGACTAGTTATACATGGATTTTCATAAGTTGAAGAAATGATCCCTATTCACATAAAACTTGTAGTGGCCACCCACAAGAAGTGGCCAATTTACCAAATGGATATTAAATTAGAATTATCAAATGGTAATCTCAAGGAGAAGATGTATGTGGCTCAACCTCCACTAGGGTTTGAGGTCCTTGATTTGGAGAATAAAGTTTATAAGCTTAAAAATGTCTTTTATGGGCTGAAACAAGTCCCTGGAGCATGATACCAGTGGATAGATCAATTCTTTTTAGGATTAAACTTCAATAGATGTGTCTCATATAGTAATTTGTATATTTACATGGATTGTGAAAATTTGATAATGATTTTTTGATATGTGGATAGCCTTCTTATTATATATGACCATGAAGATATGATCCATTAGACTCAAAAGGATTGAGCTTTGAGGTTGAAATGATAGACTTGGACTTGATACACTTGTTTAGGAATTGAAGTCTAGAAAAATCTTCATCACTTAGAAGAAGTATACTTCATGGGAGATCTTGAAAGCATTTAGCATAATTGAGTGCAAGTAGGTAGCTACACCTATGGAGATCAATGGAAAGTTATCCATTGAGGAAATGTCAACACGCAGACATTGGGAGGTATAAGAGGTTAGTCAGTAGTCTCATCTACTTGGGAAATACTAAGCCAAACATTAGTTTTGTTGTTTGTGTTTTGAGCAGGCTCTCAAACAAACCATGAGAAAGTCATTGGAAAAATAGAATATGAGTGCTCAGATACTTGAAGGAATCTCTTGATGACTATAGTATCACATATAATTTTGAAAGTTCTCTTGTGGACAACTATGACTCAGATTGGGAAGATGATAATGTTCTTAAGAAATGATTTTTTAGATATTGTTTCTCTTTGGGTTTAAGAATCTTCTCTTGGATCAATAAGAAGTAACCAACAGCGGCATTGTCTTCTATCAAAGAAGAGTATAAGTAGCTTATTTTGTTGCATGTGAAGTAGTATGGTTAAGGAGGATCCTATGGCATATAGGAGTGCAAAATAAATATCCAACTGTGCTAAGATATGACAATCAAAGTTGAATCCCATTTCCAAAAATCAAATGTTTCATGCATGCATCAAACACATTGAAATCATATATCACTATGTGTATGATTTAATCGAGGATGGGATAATAGAGCTTGCCTACTATCCAATGGAGGAGAATGGAGAAGATATCTTCACCAAATTTCTTATGAAGGATTTGGTTCAAGTTCATATTCAAAGACTTGACATTGGGCTAAGGATGCATTTTAGTTTGTAGGTGAACATTGGGGGGGGGGGGGGGGGGATGTTAGACATACTCAATATCCTAGCCTTATAAGTTGCACCAATGATCTATCTGGATTGCCATCTAAAATTAATACTGGAAGTACATGAGTAGACAAAGCCATTTTTGTGTAAGTTTATTTGAAAATAAAGAAGTTTCTATTCTTCTCATATTTTCTATGTATTCTCTAGTCCTTGCTCAAATTTTTTTCATTGCATCATGCTATAGTTAAAATATTATGGAAGGGTTTAGGGTTAATATTCCAAAATGCATGTTGAAAGCCATGGCTCATCATAATTTTACGGTTCAAGCTACTTATGGTATACATTGGTTTGGACAACTGTGTATCAGTTCCATATGATTCTAGAAAATTTTTCTTAAGTTTTAGGATTATGCCAATATAATTTAGCATATTTCAATGTAGAATATGGTTATGGCTAATCCCTCAGTGGGGTTGTGAGAGAAATCAGGAGGTATCAGCGCTCTTTTGATCTCATCATTTCGAAGGCGATCTTCTGGAGACTTGTTACGCAAGATTGTGTAAGACCTCTACCGCACAGAAAGCAAGAGGTAGTTTTTGGCACAAGGTCAGGATAAACCTAATCACTTCACAAAAGAATATCTTCATGCTCTACCGTGTCCCTTGTAGAGGCCTTTTTGGTTAACTTGATGACTGATGCTTGGCATTGTGCAATACATGCGAAGCACATCACTGTAACTCCCAAGGACTTCCAAATTTTAAGAAATCTTCAAGCAATGAAGGATGCATTCGTTCCAATGGAATGAACACCGTCCTAGTGCAAAACTATTGTACGTACCCTTAAAATATGAATTAAATTTTTACTCTTGTTCTTCGCTCTCAACTTTGATTGTGCATCTTTGCTATATTTTTAACTCTTACGATTTTTACTAGCATTGTCAATTTCAATAGGAAAAACAAGTGAAACATTGCCATTTCTTGTTGCTCACTTTACTTCTAATGCCTCTGTATAGTCTATGTGGTGCGAAGTTTCTAAGGACCAGTAGTCATGATGTTGATTTCTCGATTATCGATCCATCCATAAATTTGGTATGGGATAATTTTAAAAATACCAAACTGTATCGAAATGCAAGGAAAATTCATACATGCACTCATTAGGTGGCCAAGAGTCCAAATATTTTTTTTTGAAAAAAATATATTTTAGACCCTTTGTCCGAAGTCTAGAGTCTGGAGCCACTTTCTTAGTAGAAAAGTTGCTCTAGACGCCAAACTTCAAACCAGGGGTTTGCATGCATTTTTTTTTCCCAAAAAAAAAGGGCTCTTGGCCCCTAATGAGTGTGCGTGTGAAGTTTTATTGTGTTTCGATAAAAGGTTATGGATTTACGATCACACAATGGATAGTCCGTATGAAGCTACATTAGCATGGCTTTGGGATTTAAATGGGTTAAAAGTTTATTTTTTTTCTCATTTTCACATATTGCTTTCTTTGCTTCCTCCATTCTCAAACCCCCAACCTCTATCTCTCCTCCATCTTGCCCTCCTCAAGCTTGCATGGCATGCACCAAGCAAGCCGCTCACCATTTCGGCCAAGGAAAGGCCTCACGTCAAGACCCATCACCTGGAGCACAAGAAGGTGGAGCATCCTTTGGTGCAGCAACAGGTTCTCCCCATAGAGCACAATCACCACCACCAAAGAAGACGAGATGGAAACCTGGCACTATTACCCTTCGAGAGATAAGGAGAATCCAGCGCGGCTACGAGCTTCTCATCCCGAAAATATCTTTTCATAAGGTTGTTCTTTGGGAAGTTATGCAAGACTTAGAGCTGAAAGGGTTGGGAAGATTTTGGGCATGAGTGCACGATGGCCCATTGGCAGGAAAGTAGATTATTGTAGCTATGGAGGCCCTGCAAATGGGTGGAGAGGGATTTCTCATTGACTTGTTCAATGATACACAGCAAGCAGCCATCCATGCAAAGCACGTCACAATCACAAATAAAGACATGAACTTTATCATTCAGCTTTGACACCACAAAAGGACTCCTCCATAGGTTATGAGATTAATGATACAAGGTTTTATAATAAGTGCTATAGCACCATAGTATCTTGGAAGGTCAAAACACTTTGTATACTCTGTACCATTTGGAATATATATATATATATATATATATAATATCTCATGCAATGTGAATGGGTGGAGAGGGGTTTCTCATCGACTTGTTCGATGATACACAGTAAGCGGCCATCCATGCAAAGCGCGTCACAATCACAAATAAAGACATGAACTTTATCATTCAGTTTTGACACCGCAAGGGGACTCCTCCATAGGTTATGAGATTAATGATACAAGGTTTTATAATAAGTGCTATAGCACCATAGTAACTTGGAAAGTGAAAACACTTTGTATACTCTGTAACATTGGAATATATATATATATATATATATATATATATATATAGAATATCTCATGCAATGTGTACTTAATTAAATCAAACAATATAATTAGCAATTAACCTAGAGTTATCAAAAATCAATGAAACCTGAATGCCGGGTACATCGGGTCCTTTGGAGTCCATCGGTGAAATCTTGGCAAAAAATTATGCTTGTCATTGCCCTATCTAAAGTCTAGCATCTGGGGCCACTTTCCTTGCATTGCATAAAAATATATGGTAGTTAGAAATCTCACCTTCTCCATATTATCTTTTACCTTCATTTCATCATGTGCCATGAGGTACCTCTTTGGGCAGAGGGATCTACAAACTCCTTGGTAGGAAGCTAGGGCCTTTGTCTGAACAAATCATGCTGTAGTGCTTCAAATTTAGCATCCGACAAAAGGTAATCTTCTTCAACCAAGGTAATTTGCTCTTGTGTTGCTATGATGGCACTCATTGTATCTAAGCTTGTGCCATCATATCTTCCAATCTCTACCATCATCAAATGCACATCCATGTAATCATAATCGATCAGGTCTTCCATCGAATCCCTGACTAGGATGGAAAACAACTCTTCTTCCTTCATTTCCAAGTATTGCAACACATCCAACAGAAGTAAGTACTGCACGCCATCTACTTCAATGGGTGTCAAGGAGATGAGGTTGAGTTTGTTGACTTATGGCTGTTCTGAAGAAGATGGCATCATGAGAGCCAACCCTTGATCTACCGCCACCCAATGTTCCTCTTTAACATTTATGATCTCTTCAATTGGCTCTTCTCTCATGTACATGATAGCAACAACCTTGGAATTGTATCTTCATCACTCTCCTCCTCTAGGGGTGTATCCAATGCAAGGAGGTAAATTGCCGATGCACAATCACACTCCATGAGATCCAAAGGTGTTGTACCTAGTGCATTACACATGGGAACAGTGCATACTCTGTGCGAAGGATCCACATGGGCCAAACACCTATTCACCACTTTTTGGTGATTCTTCCCTGCTTGAAATACCATGAGCTATTCCAGAGGCACCCAAGTCGTGTCAAATCCCTCGATGGAGTATGTGCAAGTAGCAATGGTGCTCACAAAGTCTTCCAAAACCTGAAGGGGAGTCCAGCAATGAGAGCACACTTTTAAGGTTGAAGTTCTTAGGAGTCCAGCAATGAGAGCACACTTTTAAGGTTGAAGTTCTTAGAGAAAACCTGAAATATTCGTCAAAGTGCGTGTAAGAGCATCCATCATAGCGTGTGTGTAAGAGCATCCATCATAGCGTGTAGGAGGGATGTGGTGATGTAAAGAGATGAAGAGAGAAAGTGTGAAATAAAACAGTGAAACAAGAACTAAACTAGTTCTACCTTAAAAACCTTTAAGGGCTATTCGCAAACAATATTTAGTCATGGCTTTACTTAACGTCATTGTAAAGTTGTCATGCATATATAAATGTGTCGATGTGAAAAGTGTATAGCAAATGTATGATTTTGCATAAATAGCATAATTTTTAAATATTGCAAGTTTGTAAGCAACAATATTCCATTGGCCAGAAAAATCCAAAAATTTACAAGTATTGGATATTACAACTTGTGGTGTTGATATTTTTAGGGAGACTCTACAATTTCTGGAATATGTGGAGCCACACAATTTCTACTGGTAACAGTACCCTCAGCTTGGCTTTGAATTTTCCTACCATCTAGTTTAAAATAGAAGCTAGCAGCAGGTGGATTTTGCATAAACATTGTAATTTCTTGGCGCACTATACTCAAGGGCCAATCATCATCCATTTGCAACACTTGGGGCTCACGGCCCTCACAAATGATAGTATCATCTAGAGTTGCATTTTCACATGTGCTTAATCAAGGCACAACCATTCACCCTTAAGCATCCTCCATCTACGCTACTTGAGCACTACGCATAAAGTCTATCGTGTGACAAAGTGTCTGTAATTGGAAAGAAAAGTTAGCTAATCCATCCCAAAGTAAGATAATAGTCAACTAAGAGAGAAAAATTTTACCTGAAAGCCATGTCCCTTGTTGTGACTTGACACTCTACTGTGTTAGGACAATGAGTCATTTTTTATGTCCAAGTTTTGCCTAGAATCCTTGTTACATAATCCTCCGATGCACTTTTTATGACATACATGGTTTTAGTACATCTCAAGCCCTTACATTCCTTGAACATATGTGTAAAAATTGCAATTGGTATGAACCAGCTTGGATGTACATTCTTTGAGCCAGTGCTTGGCTTCATAGAGTTCAATATGTTTGCTAAAATTTTTGTGCTACACATGTGCAAAATGTCGCTACTACACAATGGCCATTCTATGCTATTGAGATTAGGCATGTGCATAGAATCAAGGTTTCCGTATTATCAACCCCCCTTGGGCAATATGTACTTGGAGTCATACAAAAAAACAAGGTCCTCTCTACGAGTTGCTTAGTTGTATGCCCCTCAAAGAGCAATCTACCAATTTCAAGCTTAAAAGAACCTGTGAAACTCTCGACATTTTGCCACTCATAGCAATCCGAAGGTATACTTATGTAAATACAAGGCAAGTAGTTACATAGATATCATGAAATTTCTCATTCTTAATGAGTTGCAAATACTTATTGTTTGCAATGTTTTGCTAAAAGGGCACAATGGTGGATGCAATATGTATTTGTTTTTGCATGAATACATGTTGTACCAACTCCTCTATTACAAGGTGAGAATCAATATTCCTTTGTCCGAGAGCTAAAATTTTACCCTTCCAGTGCTTTGATACACCTGCAATTGTAGATACTTTCACCCTGAAAGCTCCCTTAATACTTGGATGTATATGTACCCAAGATGAGCAATGATACATATCAATGATCCAATTCCCTTCTTCATCTTTTCCGTTACGTACTTCTATTGAGAGAATGCTTGTTCTTCTCTAAGGCATTATAACCTAGGCATTAGATGTAAAGAAGTATGTATTAACCCCTAAATAGTAAGCATTTTAAGTATGTCTAGTAATCACCAATATGCCATACAAATCAGCATTGCATTAAGAGATGTTTACACTTTTGTAAATAGACACAAACATCGATATCAAAATGCATGTGGATATGTACATCGACACAAAGTATAGATTCAATTTTAAGGCATCACTTTAATCATACCATTTACATGAAATATAATGGAAAGAATAACACAAGAATACTCAGATAATTTTGCCAAAATAAATTTCATCCTAATGAATAGGAGTCTAATTTGACTCAATACATTGTATGAAATGTGGGTATTACAAAGTAGTTGTTACAAGAATAGTAGGCACATGGCATGCAAATCTTAATAGGCACATTGGATTGACACCTGAGATATTCTATGATTCAACACATTGTGTGTTATATGGATTATATGATACAAGAGTTTCATGGATCATTGCCAATTGGCATGGAGATCCAAATGGACACACAAGGCTAATAAAGCATAGGATTTTTGAACCATCAACTTTTAGCAGATCCATATCATCCAGCACAAAGGAATCAGCCACCCACCATATCAAAATAGTCGATCGAGAATTATGTGCTTCACCTAAACCTTGTACAATACCTCCATGTATTAAAAAATACATGCATGAATCCCTTTTAACAAAAATACATGTATGAATTTTTTTTGACAAAAAATATCTAGATAAGTATATGAATAGAAGCAACACAAAATAGGGCCAATTTATCTATAAGTTGATATGCTGAAGATAAGATTGAATCATTGATGATCAAAACCAATTGCAAATGATGGACAAAAGAAAACATCAATCACATCAAACATAAAAGTCAACAATCAAATGAATAAATTTTGGCACCACAAAATATGACAGATTTATCCATAAATTGATCTACATAATCTTTGCTCTACCTTGTGTTAAGTGTTGCAACAACAATTGATCCTTAAGTTAGAACTAGCTTCAAACCCTATTGTAAAGATAGTGGAAAAGGAAAAATGCACAGAGGAAGAAAGAGAGAGTGTTTGAGTACACGGGAGAGAGAAAGAAATGAGCCCCTATCCAATCTTTTCCAAATTGATTTCTACAAAAGACAATAGCAAGAGTTAGTATTTACATGAAGGTATACTGAAACAATAGTAGAAAAGAGGAAACATAGAGAGAGAAAGAGAGAGGGAGAGACAGATGAGCACTTATGCAATGTCACCCAAAATAATTTGTGCAATAAAACAACAATAAGGGTTAGAACTAACATAATGTTGTATTGAAAAGATAGCAACAAAAAAAAAAACAAATAGAGAGAGAGATAGATAGAGAGAGAGAGAGAGATTAGCACATTTTCCTCTTGCTCCAAATAAACTCTACAAGAAAAGAATAATTAGAACCAACACCAAATTCTATTGAAAACACAACATAAAAGAGAAACAAAGAGAGAGAGAGAGAGAGAGAGAGAGAGAGAGAGAGAGAGAGAGAGAGAGAGAGAGAGAGAGAGAGAGAGAGAGAGAGAGAGAGAGAGAGAGAGAGAGAGAGAGAGAGAGAGAGAGAGAGATGAGCACCTATGCCTCCTGTCCAAAACAACCTTTGCAATAAAACAACAATAATAGTAAGAAATGACATCAAACCCTATTGACAAAATAGCAAATAAGAGAAAATGCAAAGAGAGATGGGCAACTTTGTTTTTCCCAAAATCTAGAGCTGCACAGAGAAGAAAGTGCAGAGGTAAGAAAAACTCTCAAAACCCTAATTACTCTAACTAGGGAGCTTTAATGGAGACGAAAATTCACCAGTATAGAGAAAAGAGGGAAAGTGTTTTGCTACTCAACTTTTGGGTCAAATTGATTTTGTGAGAGGGAAAAAAACCAAAAATGAAAATTCTCCAAAAAAAGGAGGGAAATATTATTGAGAATCAAACTCATGATTAGTATCACCGACATGACTGGCCTTATCTAGACAGCTGTCGTCTTCGATGTCACTCTATATATATGCTGTAATAACTGAGTCGATCAGACTCAACTACAGTTAGTGGTGCATTAGTTAGTGACCTAGTGTGTTTATTAGTTGTGTGTGATTAGACTTTAGTAAGCATTATGGAAGAATGAGAAGAAGAGAACAATGAGAGTTCAGTACTCTCTATTACAGCTCCATGTCTTTGTCTCTCTCTCCCTCTCTGAATCTTGAATATGGTATCAAAGCCTGAATGCGTGAAATTTGAAGGCTTGGTAGTGGCCATTTGACATCAAGACATCATATATGAAGAAAACGTCATGAAAGGAGACTATGCATGCAGTTCGTTTTTTTTTTTTGCAGAAGTCATATCCTACTATAGAAGTGGATTTTGTAAAAATAACCTGCGACTCTTGCCCATTTCGATGTATCTACAACTTTGCAAAAGAAAGTTTTTTCAAAATTTTCACAGATTTTGAGATATTTAGCACAGACCTGTGCAGACTAGTTGTTTACTGCAGTAAATAGCAAGTGGTTCTAGGGCACTAGTGGCTTTCATCCTAACAATGCTGGAAAGAGTGAACTGGTTGTTGTCCTAAATTTGGAAATAGTATATATACAGGGTTGAAATATCTGTGATGCTTATTTGCTACCTCGAGATACCTATCATCTTCACTTGACATACATGCAATCTATTTTGACCGGTTGGACATATATAAACTCTTGCATAGAGTGGCAACTAAATGAGATGTTTTGGGGCTATTTTGAGGTCTAAATACTCTTGTTTTAATAGAGAAAATACTTCTTGTTATAGTAGTGGACTGGCTGTATTTGATACTACTACTTACATATAGTACAAACATTGATACTTGTTTGGTCACATATTCAATCCCCAATGTAATGGGACACGTCTATGATGGTTTAAGGATATTCTTGAGCTGAGAATACCCTGATTATTGCAAATTTTATGCTGTTGGTCATAACAGGCTACTTGCTTGTCATAAACTATGGGAAAATCTAGTGACTGTCAGTATCAGTTCTATGCATCTATTGATGCTTGTATGGACATAGTTTGTTGCTAGGATGTTTTGCCACTACCATAGAATGTTTTGAACTAATTTGAACTTGATTTATGCTCAGATGACTGTGTTTTCTCATTGATGTAATATATTTTATAGTAAGCAAATTGTCAAAAAATTATTCCCAAACTACAGGAAGATTGTTCTTGAACTGCAGAAAGTCTATTCCTAAACTGCAGGAAACTGTTCCTAAACTACAAGAAGACTGTTCCTGAACTGCAGAAAGTCTGTTCCTGAACTATAGGAAAACTATTCCTGAACTGCATAAAGTCTTTTCCTAAACTCTAGGGAGTCAAGCACTTACAGATTACATATAGCACTGAATACTGTAATTGCAAATATGGCAAATGCTCAAGGCATTGACAATATCACTCAAATTGTGGGAGAGAAGCTTGATAAAAAAACTTTGCTTTATGGAAGTTTAGGATGCAAAACATTCTGATTGGTAGAGGTTATTGGGATTTATGTACGGGGGTTGAAGCTAAAACCCAAATGGCCTGAACGGAATCCTACACAAGAACAGCGGAGAGCTCACCAACAATGGTCAGAAAGAGTTAGTAAAGTACTGCATTGGTTTTCTTTATGTATTTCTGATGCAATGACTATGTAGATTACCAATTTTTATTCCCGAAAGGATGCTTGGGATGCACTTATGAAGAATTATGGTAATGTCACGTATGCAAGGAAGATACAGCTGAAGCAAAAATTCGACAACATGTCTAGGAATGGCAGGAGCATTCGAGCATACACAACAAAAATATAAAGACCATAGCTGACCAGATGGTTGCTATTTAGATCTTGTGTTTTAGAGGATGATATGATTGCATTGACATTGAATGGGTTAGGCAAGGAATATAAGGCATTTGATACGTCCATTTCTATGAGAACAAAACCCCCTGATTGGGATGAGTTACTTGCACTGCTGCTACATGAAGAAGTAAAGCTTGGCTTAAATACAAGTTCAAGCACATTTCACGATAGAGACATTGTCTTTTACTCTAGTCAATGAGCTAGAGGTGGTAGAGCTTGTGGAGCTTTTTGGGGTCAAGGAGACACTCAAAACACACATGGACAATAGCAGAAAAATGGATAGCATAGCTCAAATACACAAGGACAACGAGGATCTGTAGCCTTTAGAGGCAGGGGGAGATTATCTAGAGGAAGAGGTGGCTCCTGGCAATCGCATGAGCAATCTAACAAGGATAAAGATTGCCATTATTGCGGAAGATATGGGCATATTGTGAAATATTGCCATAAAAAGCAAGCTGATATGAAGGCAAAAGGCAAGCAACATGGACATTATGCATCTTCCAATGGTACTCAAGATGACCAGGGAGATAGACGATTTGCTATACAGCATGTATCAAAGAATACGTCTAAGCAAGGCAAAGATAAGAAATGGTACATGGACTCAGGAGCATCCAATCATATGACTCCTCATGGTGAATGGTCTGATGAGTTAGTAGTAGGGTCTCATGGATTTATATCTATTAGTGATGATACACATCATGATATTCAGCATACAAGTGTGGTTCCATTTTGCTCATGTGTCTGATAGCAAAAAGAAGAGCCTACATGATGTACTACATGTACCTTCTATTACCAAGAATTTACTGTCAATTGGAAAAATGGCAAAACATAATCTTCAAGTCAAATTCAACAGAGATGATTGTTTTATTGAAGAATACGGCAATGGCTTTAAATTGATTGTTGAAGGCAAGAGAGATAGTAGAATGTTTACCTTGGATGCATCTATCCCAAAATTGAAGGCAGATAATGGAGTAGTTCACAATGTAGAAATCTGACACAAACACATCGATCATGTAGTTTTTGATGAGCTCGGGTAAGTTACTCATGAATATATATGTGCATCATGTGGGTTCAAAATAAGTTGTTTTTAAAATACCATTTTTATATATTTTTTACATAATACAAAAGGGTGTAATGAAAAGGGGTTATTTATAGATTGAATAGAAAAGGGTTATGTTTTATTTAGGAAAAATTCACAAATAATGATATTTTTAAATAGGCCTTGAATGCACGTGATGTAAAGGATATACATATAGTAACTTCCCCGAGTTGATGAGCTGGCCTCATGGTATGGTAATCCAAATGAAATTGTCTCTAATGGACCAACTAGGCCTACTTATGCTGAAAATTATCCTTTAGCTAGTATGTCTATGAGTGGCTCAACAGGTGATGGTTCATCTACTATTAGTCCTTGGACAAGACGACTCTGCAGTCATATAATTGCATCCACTAACATGGATATGTTAGTGAGGGGGAGATTGGATAAAGGCAAAGAAACTATATTTGATGATGTGACATGCCTACTTACATCTGGATATGAGTCACTTGGTAGTGACAGTCTTGATAGTGAATTGGGCATACCATTAGTTATGACACCTAGTGCAAGGCAAAGCAAGTATGTGCCGCCTTATGAGAGACAAGCCCAGAGTGCACCACAATTGAGGAGGTCTAAAAGGCTTAGAAAACCAATTGATAGGCTAACATACAATGGGTATTCAACTAAACATTATGCATATATGACTAAAGTGCCAGGCTACAGAGAACCTACGAAGTTCATGAGGCAGTTACAGATGAGAATTGGTCTGCTACCATGGATGAGGAATATGCAGCATTGGCTAAAAATGAGACATGGAAATTGGTCTGTTTGCCTAAAGGCAAAGTACCCATTGGCTGCAAATGGATTTATAAAGTGAAATACGAGTCGGATGGTTCATTGAAAAGGTATAAAGCTCAGGTGGTTGCAAAGGGATATGGAGAGCAATATGGCCTAGATTATGAGCTTGAGACTTTTAGCCCGCTTGCCAAGATGGCAACGGTGAGAACAATTATTGCATTAGTAGCTTCTAAGAGCCATGATGATGGAATGAAGCTTTCCTTGCACAAATGACTCGGCAATGCCATAACAGTGAGCCAATGGTCAAATAAGAGTTGGTATGACTATAGATTTATACTTGTCTAGGAGAGCACAAAAAATAGTAAACCAATCAAGGAGTGCACGTCCATTCCAGTGTACATGTAGAGTAATATCCTAATGTCTACACTCTTGGCTTTTCGGTAGGCCATTAGAAACTCTCAGATAGAGCTATTCATGCAATCAAACTTTAGCATAGAGTTCAGGTCTTCGCCCCTAAAATAGGCACAATTAGAACAAACCAATCCCTTAGGTTGGGTGAATCTTAGTAGGCAGCATAACAGGACTCTTGCAAACTTGAGATCGATAGTAGGAATTGGCAAAGAATCAAAGAACCATGTGCACAATGGCTACTAAGCTGACAACTTTGCAAGGGATTCAACAAAGATATGCATGTTTTCTTAAGGTGGGGCCTTTTGGCTATGAAGCCCTTCCTATTTGTGAGGATCTTCAAACTAAAGCAAAGGTTGATGTATAATCCATTTCACATTCTTGAGAACTAAGATAGAGACTCCATTTCATTTTTTCTGCTTTGAAGTTGAAGGTTCATAACAACACCATTGATTAAGCTCATCCTCAAGGCCATCAAATAACCTCTTGCCTTGTTGTTAACCTCAGTGCAAATAAAGCAAAAAGAAAAATTAAACTACGTAAGGCAAATAAGAAAAAGGCGGCCCTAGCTAAAGAAATGGGAGGAAAAATATCCATAAGTGCAAGGACAACCTTACAATTTCAAGGCAGGCACAAAAGAGGAAAGACGCATTTTAAATATAAAAGAAGACTCTAAATCCTTGTAAAAGAACGCCAAGCTCCCTTCTATGCAATTTGCAAATGTAGACGGGCATGGTAGTGAAGGCACAATGCAAATAGGAAGGAAATAGGAAAAGAGGACCTAGGCTAAGATGGCCGGTCATGTAAAAAAGGATGGGTGCCCAAAGTGGATTAGGGTTAGGGTTTTGTATAAAAGGCAAAAAGTGAATAAAGAAGCTCATTCTTGTGTGTGGCCAAAACTAGCTCTCCTCTTCTCTTCTTCTTCTTGTTCTTGCTTGCTTGAGCTTGTGCTTGAGAGAGGGAGTGTGAGGGAGTGAGTGTGCGAGGGTGAGGGACCGTGGTGGAGAAGCTCTCCATCTTCTCCTCTCTTCTTCTTCTTCTCTTCTCTTCTCTTGTCTCGTGCGTGGCAAGCAAGCATGGAGATTGAAGCTTGAGGATCAGAGCTTGCACCTTAGATCGTGGAGCTACCAAAGTGCTTAAGGGAGGAGGCAACTTGATCGAGCATGGAGGTAAGCTCACTACACTCATAGGTGTGAAAGTGCATATGGTTATGTGAGAGGTAGCCATTGCACTTGGTTTGAAATGCTTGAAGCAATAAAAGTGGTCCATGGGTCTTGGCGGTTGACCAAAAGCTCCCACATTTTAGTTTCCTTAATGCTAGGACCAACAGATTCAAGCTTTGAGTGCTTGCGTGCTCCGAATTGAGCATTGAAGTAGGGTTTGCCCCGAACCGAGTGCTTGAGATACGTAAGAAGCAAGAGAGTTGAAGAGGTATTCGATCTCCTTTACAAGAAAGTTTTTCTAGTTTTTTGGATTTAGGGAAGCAGATTGGAGTAGTGTAAGTTGTTACTTGTGATTTGAATGCATTTAGGTAAGGGAAAAAAAAATCAGAAAAAACAGAGAAATACACAACATGGTGTTTGTTGTAATAGCAGTCCCAAAATAGGGAAAAAACAAGGTAAGGAGAGCTTTGGTTCCTGTGACCGGGCGCATTCAGAGGTTATAGGTGAGTTGTTTTGATTTGATGACACCTTGTTATTTGATTTTGGAGCTTGCTAGAGACTAGGAGGAAGCATCGAGTGTGATACGTCAAATTTGTCGAGTCTACATGTGTTTTCGTCGTTCGCAGTTGGGTAGTTTGGTTCCCAAAATCAGATGGACAGCCTAGAATCGGACTATCCAGAATCAAATTGCCAGAATCGGATAGCCTAGAATCGAATTTCCAGAATTAGATAGCTCAAGACTTCCTAGAATCAAATAGTTCAAAATTGAACTGCCAAAATTGGACAGCCCAAAATCGAATAGCCAATTCTTGGAATTGGATGGAAAAACTTATAAATCGGATGGGAAAAGGAACATCAAATTTTGACAAACTCTAACCTCAATGGATCCTATAGAGTCCAACCCTAGCCATATGACACCCCATTGGATTCCCAGGTGAGTGAATGGGACAATAAAGCCAATTAACTTGAGAGCTAAAATTTGATGGTCTAGAAAATGGGTGCAAACTACCACTGACCCTCAGCCTTGTATCCCAAAAGAGACCTGGACTAATCGACCCGAAAGAGCTTGACTTGGGAGAATTCCCAATTGGACACCCAATTGATGACCTAATATGACCTATAAACCAAAATGGAGGATCATGGACCAATCAAGGACATCTTAGCCAATTTAGAGGAGGAGAGAAGGTTGGCAAGCGAAGCATTACAAAGCATGCCTGCCTACAATCAAGAGCAATAAGCTCAAAAGCTGAGACAAGACATAGAAATGCACAAAGTCCAATGTGTCTTAGCTCTCGCCAATAAAGCCAAGACAAGACCAAATGCTGAGAGAGATATATGCTTAGAGGCTTTCTTACACTAAGTGAGCTTCTTACAAAGTGACTCTTAGACAACACAACTGCGAAGCAAAGCGGTGCAGCTTTAGCGACTATGTTGCTAGCAAGACTAGGAATCACTCCAAACTCTAGGAGCCCGACCAAGATACATGTGGTTGCTAAGCAACTTGACAAATGCCAACCTAACATATAGCTTTGTGGAGCCAGACCAAGATACATGTGGTTGCTAAGCAATTCGAAAAATATCAGCTTTGTGGAGCCAGACCAATATACTATGGTTGCTAAGCAATTTGACATATAGCTTTGTGAAGCCTGACAATGCCGTACAACATTGTGGCTGCTAAGCAACCTGACAATACAACTTTGTGGAGTAGTTTGAGATAGTGTGTGAGGCAAATGGCCTCACAAACCTTGCTCAGCACACACAAGCTTTCGGACTTGGCCTAAGAGACAAAGGACAGGGACATGGTACACTAGTTTAGATAATGCATGCAATGACTTTAATACCATTAAAAGTCTCTTCATCAAGAGATTCTCTGATGCTAGATATTCTGACAACCTCATTGTTAGATTGATGAACGTCTGTCAAAAGGACAAGGAGGATATCTGAGACTACATCACCCATGTGCGGAGTCTTTTTAAGAGAATCCTAGCCCCACAAAGCGACCTAGTGAACGAGTGGTCTCCGCCGTGTTCACAAGTGGAATCCAAAGTGAAGAGCTTTACAAAGCTTTGCTGAGCAACTCAAACATGCAAAGGGATGTGCTAGCTATGGTTTTTAAAAAATCCATACAAGTGGATGATCTACTCAAAGAGAGGAGCTCAAGACCCACAATCCGAGACATCATTGCCTCTAAAACCTTAGAAAGAGCTCTGAGAATTAGTGAAAGATCTAGCCAAGGCACCCAAGAAAAGGGAAAGAATGTCGATTAGAGCAAGGAGTTGAAACACACGCACTGCAATGTCGACTATGACTCACAGTGCATTCACCTTCCCATTGGCAATGTTTGGATAGTGATAGCTTTCATCAAGGGCAATGCAACTCCATCAAAGTTTGTAATGCCACTGGTGGACAAACCTAATGCAAGGTCTAAGGAGGGGGGTCATAACTTGTCCCATCCTGCCAAGACAAGTCGGTTGCAACCTAAAGGAGACACATCCAAGACCACTTAGCAGGAGCTCAAATGGGTCCCCAAACGACAACCACAACCACCTAGAAGAAACCCTCACAAACTCATGACCACAAAATATCATGTCCTAGGCCTAGGAGGCGAAACTAGTGCTACCAAAGCATACAAATAGTCAAACCGTGATGGGTGCCCAAAGACCTATTGTGTGCTCAAGGCTACTACAAAGGCAACAATTGGATTTGGTTGCCCAAGACTAGGAACAGTGCGCATATGCCTCAATCCAAGCCCTCCAGCCCATCTCCACAAAGTGGTGAGCCAATAGAGATGACATTGCCCCAAAAAGCACCAAATCCATAGAACCTCATGGATTCTATCGACCAAAGCTGCAACCAGTCAACCCTAGGCCAACTCAACCTAATACTTCCGGTGTCCCAATTGCTCCACAAGCCGAGAGTAGTACATCAACCAAGCCGCATGACCAATCTATCGCGCAAGTGGCCAACAGACACTCCATTGAACCACCCATGAGGCAAGCATCAGTAGTTGAGCTATCCAACTCAACCAAACCCCAACCTCCCATAGGACTCAGGCCCTCCTATAAGTGTAAATCTATCCTTATGTTGGCCATGGACCTAGCCGTGAATATGGGGGATGACTTAATCACCTACATCAAATGCTTGGATGCCACCTTTACCACACTAGCCAGAAACTATGAATGGCTGGGACTTAGGCCTCCTCAATGAGACATTAGCAATGGAAGTGCGCTCTTTGCCATGCACTTTGGAGGACTATGAGTTTGTGTTCATCAAGATTCCCAAGGTAGCCAAGGAATTTATTAACAACAACGAGATCTCTCGAGAGTAAGCTTGCACACAACGTCTAATCACATCATATTGTAGGAGCAAAGTCTCTACAACATGCCAAGAGCTAGAAAAGCTGACAAAGCTAGCCGACTTGACACTTCCTTTTTGTGAAAATGGTATGTTATGCACCTCCAATGGGAACAAGAGGGATACCAAATCATGTCCAACACCGACCAAATATGTGCAATCAAAACGGTTGAGTACAACCCTACCTATGTGGATCCTACCTAATTCAAAGTATTGGCCATCACATGCAAATGACCTTTAGAGGAATATGTCATGGTCCACCCCTATTTCGATTGAATCGTGACCGAGGAAGGACTACATATTGCTAGCAGGATGACCTCCGGTGACTTCCTCTTCACTAATGTCCTGACCTACATTACACACATAGGCATTAGACCTCATGACATGGACTATCATGCCCACTTGGAGTATAACCCAAACTTCTACGATTGGCTCATGACAAAGTAGAGTTGAGCAAGCATGCACTTAAATTCCCTTAACCCTTCATCCTCCAATCCTAGAAATGATTTTCATCATTCCTAACGGGGAGGGGGCAAGATGGAAAAGAAAACATGACTTGAACTTCAAAACTTCGAAACCAAATTTCAAAAGCAAAAAAAAGGGGGGGATGGGGAAATAAAGGAAACTTGTACTTCAAGAAAATCATTTATGGAATTTGTGCTTGGAATGTGTGGATTTCCTTGAAGTATAAAAAATTTGCATTTCTTATTGAAAAAATCGCACTATTCCATAATGTTTGATCTTAAACTTTTCCCTTTTTTACAAAAAGTACTCTTAAAGGAGCTACTTGTCAGTTGTTGGGCCATAACAGGAACTCCAGATGGTAGGCCAACTTTCATTCTCAGAGGAAGAGAACAACAAGTACTAATTGGCCACTGAAACACAAGTCTACAACCAACTAAAGTACATCAACATCAACAATTTGAGAGAGTTGGTGAAGAAGGAAGGTGCAATGAGACAAATAGTCGACCTATGCAATCTCCACAAATACATGGAGAAGGTTGGCTAGAAAATTAACCGGCAGATGCATAGAATTCCTAAGAACTTTTGACGAAAGAAGGAATATTAACACGGTCACCATTCGCCTGCAAGTTAAAATGGTCCACATCCTTTTCTCAAGTCAGAGATATAATGCTCTCATGAACAAAATAGGCGTACCATTGCTGGACTTTGTACTAATAGCCATAGCACCAAGGGTGGCAGAAAAGGAGTCTCTAGCTATACCATAGTGAAGTCCAAGAGGAAACAACCTACCTCCAAGGCTTCCACTGTAGGCTTTGGAGGAGTGTTAACCGCCATCATTCAGGAAGCTTTGGGGGAGGTGGAAAGAGAAGTAGCAGAGAAGACCCCGAAGCCGTCACCAATCTGAGAATAGCATCGCTCTCCCACCCCAGCAAGCCCAACCATATCACCTTCAACCAACAGGAGAATAGGAGGAAGACAAATTCCACAAGGAATAGCAAGACAACATGAAGAGAGTTACTAATAAAAAGGAGCATGACCAACCATCTCAATAGCAAGAGGAGTGAGAAGGCAATTAGTGAGCAGCAAGGCTAAAAATTTGTCAAGTCAAGGGCACTCTCAAAATCCCCATAAGAATAACTCAATCCACCTCCAACAGAAACAAAGAGCTGCAAAGGGTGGAGGAGGAATTGAAGAGACTAGAAGAAGAGCACAGAAAAACGTGAGAAGAGAAGAAAAAACAACCAAGGCAATAGGAGGAGGAGGAGGAGATTGTTCTAACAAAAATGGAATCAAAGATTTAGCCTACAAGTTGTCCCATTCAGAGAGTGAATGCCTCCGGATGGAAAGCAGAGTTGCCGCTATCAAGATAGGAAGGCTAGAGCAGCAACATGCATCCTTGAGCACATTGAATGTCATGTAGCCAAAAGGAGAAGAGACATTGGAACAACTAAAAAGAAAACTAGAACTAACAAGGAGGGTGCTGCAACATGGACTCCATGCCACGATACCTAAGCCTAACACTGGCTTAGGATTGGAGGAGCAACGTGCTCCCCTAATCTCAACTAGCTAGACTTCACAAGAACTCTCCTTGTTGTTAGGGCTTGGTGAGCCAGAATAGCAAATGTAGCCACCTCAACAGGAGCCACTAGAGCTCGTCCAAGAAGAATGGCCTGATTCTAAATTAGATCAACAAAAGAAAGAATGAGTGTAGGAACCAAGCCCCCTCCGTGGCCACAACAAGTACAATCAAAATAGCAAAGGGCTCCATGCCAAGCCATGCATTCCTTGATAAAACTTTTAGGCCCCCTTGAAATGTAACTATTGTAGAGCATCAGGATGATGTCTAGCATGCTCCTTCCCAATGCATCTCCAAAAAAAAAGAGAGAGAAAGAAAAAAAAAGAAAAAGAAAAGAGAAAACAAAGAAGACCCACACAAAGCAAAAGGAAAGGAATAACGAGCTTTTCCATGTATATCAGAGTGCCACAAACACTGCACCTAGGGGTCCTCAAGTTAGGCATGCCCGGTGGCCTTGCTCAGTCAGTCTACTAACCCTAGCCCTTCTTGTCTCCTCACTTCACACTTAGGGCACATCAAGGGCAAGACACACTTGGGGAGTTTGTGCTCGTCGCCTATGGTTAGACATGTCTCCCTAAGTCACACCCACAGCACCTCCCATGTACACAAGCTGGGTCCTTAAGTATGGGACAACACCAAGGCTTCCTTAAGGTTCTAACCCAACTCCCAATTTCACTAGCATGGACACCATGCAGCATGACGTAGTGAGGTAGACACACCCCCCAGTAGTATAATTCCTTTTTATTTTAGGTATACTCAACAATGGCAACCAACCCTCGACGTAGAACGCCCCCCACTACCCAATCAAATATATTCTCGGCCTCCACAATCTATCATCCCATTTTGATGCTTCTTCTATCCGTTCAATCTCCATAAAGCCCCATCACCAATCCACATGGCAACCCTTCAACCACCTAAGCCCTCATCAACAAGCGCAGTAAGTGCCATGGGACTGGCACTCAACTAGGAGGGGGGTAATGTTAACCCCAATGCAAAGAAATAAAAAAGAAAATTTAAAATATGCAGGGCAAAGTGGAAAAAGGTGGCCCTAGCTAAAGAAATGGGAGGAAAAATAGGCCATAAGCACAAGCATAGCCTTAAAAGTTCAAGGTAAGCACAAAAGAGAAAATGCACATTTTAAATATAAAAGCACGTTCTAAATCCTTGTAAAAGAGCGCCAGGCTCCCTCCTTTGCAATTTGTAAATGTAGATGGGTATGGGTGAAGGCACAACGCAAATATGAAGGAAATAGGAAAAGAGAACCGAGGCTAAGATGGCTGGTCATATAAAAAAGGATGGGTGCTCAAAGGGGATTAGGGTTAGGGTTTTGTATAAAAGGTAAAAAGTGAATGAATAAGCTCATTCTTGTGTGTGGTCAAAACTAGCTCTCCTCTTCTCTTCTTCTTGTTGTTCTTGCTTGCTTGAGCTTCTGCTTGAGAGAGGGTGTGAGGGAGTGAGTGTGTGAGGGTGAGGGAGTGTGGTGGAGAAGCTCTCCATCTTCTCCTCTCTTCTTCTTCTTCTCTTCTCTTCTCTTGTCTCGCACACAGCAATGGAGCATGGAGCCTGGAGCTTGAGGATCAAGCTTGCTTGAGCTTGCACCTTGAATCATGGAGCTACCAGAGTGCTTGAAGGAGGAGGCAACTCCATCGAGCATGAAGGTAAGCTCACTACACTCATAGGTGTGAGACTGCGTACGGCTATGTGAGAGGTAGCCATTGCACTTGGCTTGAAACACTTGAAAAAATAAGTGGTACGTGGGACTTGGTGGTTGAGTAAAAGCTCCCACACTTGTTGATACTATCGTAATGTATGTTGAAACTCCATGACAATGGTAATGGATCTCTAAGAAATGGAGTGGAAAGCTTATTGAAGAGTTTATTGTCCTCAAAAGGCTAGAGTTTGGAAGAAAGAAATAGATCTTTGCTAGTTGCCTCCATGAAAACTATTTGAAAGCTTGAGAGAAGGGAAAGAGGATCTTTAACTTTCAAAAGTAGTTAAAACTTATAGCTCTACTAACCCCAATTAGCCTTCTGTCTCTAAAATGCATGTCAAAATGGCTAAAATTTGATCCACGACCCACTATTTTGGCCATCCACTACCATATCTATCCCTTTCCAGCTTCAAAGATCTCTAGATTTGTCTTTTTTCCAACTGTAGGTGTCCTGTAAGTCATTGCTAGTCACAATCCATGTCTTGTACCAATAGTACTTGTCCGAAATTGGCTTTTGTAAGATGGAAATGGAGGCTAAATATGAAGAAAAAGGGGAGAAAATGGATAAAAAACCAATGCTCTGATATCACTTGTCATGAAGGGACTTGAGAGGAGAGAGAAGACTATAGGAAAGAGAAAAGAAGAGTGTAGAGGAGAGAGAAATTCTAAACGAGAAGAGAAATAATAGAAATGGAGAGAGAAAGAGAAGGAAGAAGAAGAGAGATGGGTGGAAGCCATGAAAGGACAGGAGGAGCTAGAGAGAGAAAAAGGACAAAGTTGTATTCTTGTGTAAAAATTTGATATCATATACATGTGTCCTTTGCCCTTTTATATGCCCCTAATTCCACTCTTTACATAAGCATAAGATATTGCAAAGTACTTGTCTTCTATTACAAGCATAGGATATTGCAAGATATTGAAAAGTATTTGTATTCTATTAGCCAAAGTTCTAAAAGTTACAATCATTCGTAATACAACATGTGGAGTTGGGATATTTAAGGATACTCCGCAATATCTAAGATGCATGGAGCTACACACTTTCCCCTAGTAATTGTACTTGGAGCTTAGCAAGTGGATTCTTTATTAACATCATGATTTCTTAACACATTATACCCGCAATCATCCTCTATCTACAACACTTGGGACTCATGTGTGGGAGCTCTCGCTCAAACGCCAAGACCCATAGGTGGCTTATTGCTTCAAGCGTTCCAAGCTGAGCACTAATGGCTACCTCTCACATACTGATGCGCCATCCATATCTATGGGTGTAGTGAGCTTACCTTCATGCCAATTGAGTTACCTTCTCTCCCGTGCACTCTAGTAGCTCCACGATCCGAGTGCAAGCTTCAAGCAAGCTCCATCCTCAAGCTCCACACTCCAAGATCCATTGCTGCGAGCAAGAGAAGAGAAGAGAAGAGAAGAGAAGAAGAGAGGAGAAGATGGAGAGCTTCTCCACCTCTGTCCCTCACCGTCACAAACTCATTCCCTCACACTCTCATACTTCCTCTCTCAATCACAAGCTCAAGCTAGCAAGAAGATGAAGAAGAAGAAGAAGAGAGCCACTTTTGCCACACATAAGAATGAGCTTCTCATTCACTTTTCAACTTTGTATACAAAACCCTAAATCCCTTTTGGGCAGTCATCCCCTTATCCCCTTTTTTACATGGCCGACTGTGGCCTAGGCCCTTTTTCCCATTGTCCTCCTATCTTCCTAGCTTCCTTCCTACCACCCATCTACCTTTACAAATTGCACGGTGGCGTTCTTTAAATTAAATCATAATGCGCTTGCGACTTGCACTTTTTCTTGTGTGCCTTTTTTCTTTATTTAGGACTTTTTTGCACTTCTTGTGTCTCAATATTTTTCATGGCGCGCCTTCGTCTTCCATTTACTTTTGCCTTGGCCTTTGTCTTTTGCTTTAGATTTTCTAGATTTTCCATCTTGTTCATCTGAGGGTTGACATTACCCCCCTCCTAGACGAGTGTCAGTCCCATGGCACTTGCCCTCATACGTAGGTAGCAGGCTTTGGCATGCACCGAAGACGTGGGTGGAAGGGACTGTTGTGGTTGGCCTTGGAGGAGTTTTCGTGGTGGTGCAGAGGAAGGTTGTTGGGGCCATGTTGTTGGCTTGGGTGACCGGTGATAGGGTTGTTGAAGTGGGGGATAGGGCTGGCTTTTGTTGGGAGTTGCACTCATGGGTTGGCACAGGTGTTGATGTTCGGAGGATTCTAGGATGGGCGACGATTCATTGGTGGGATTGCACGATGATGAAGGATAAGAATTCAGAGTTGAGTGTTGATGAAGAGCTGACGATACTTTTTTTGGAGTTTGCAATACCTGCAGTTGAAAAAACCTCTCATATGTGGTCTCTCCATGGGGTAGTGTTAGTCTTCTTATCGTGCACAAGACATAGTATGATTAGTTTGGGAGACATGTCAAACTCTAAGCATGCTGAGAGTAATGTCATGCACTTGAGGACCCAAACTGTGTATATATTTTGGTGCAGATATTATGTAAGTGCTAGTGCATACTTAGATAGTACGTAGTTAGAAGAACACGGGTCTAGTTTCTCATAATAACATGTGATGAAGCAAAGTTTTCCTTGTTGAGGAGAAGTAAAGAGGAAGGTTTATGAGACATCCTTTGTGTTGTGACAACATGACGCAGCATAATTGAACACAGGGACAATGCACTTTCAGCTGGTAGCTATTGGACTTTCTCGATGAGTATGATGTACTTTTCATGGTCATTTGTACGGTGCTTACCACGATCAATTGCAATGGTATTAAGGCAGAGTGCAAGAGGGAATCGTGCAAATGGGTCAGGGTGACATGTCTAACCATAGGCGAGACAAGCTCCCTAGGTATGTCCTGCCCTTGATGTGCCCTAAACAATTGTGGGTGATGCTAAAGGGCTAGGGGACTAGGGACGGAGCCAGCCGGCTAAGGTAATTGGACGTACCTAGTTTGAGGACCCCTAGGTACTGTGCTGTGATCGTGGGTGCTTCTTTTCTTTTCTTTTATTTTCTTTGCTTTTTCTTTTATTTTCTTTTTCTTTTTCTTTTTTTATTTTATTTTATTTTATTTTTATTTTTTTAATTTTTTTTCTTTTATTTTTATTTTTTATTTTTCATTTTTTTTGGACTTGTCTGAGTACAACCATTGCAATATGTTGAGGCTATCAGCCTTTCAATGGGTTGGGAAATGTCGAGATTCGAAGGCTCAAGAAATGGATATTACAACAATGATTGTGCCCTAGCCTTGTTGTTAGAGAAACAGTTGTTGAGATGGGGAGATACACTTGAGATTTTGCAACCCTCTAGTGTCATGAGAAACGGCGGGCAATGATTGGACAACGTGGTCTCCCCACACTCCCATGAGAGTCTCCCCACACTCCCACATAAAACCTATCCAACCGCTCTCGGCAGGACTCCACCTAGCCGCTTGTATCCCCAAGAGAAGTCCAACGACCTCTCCCTCTTGTGGAAGGCAAGGTCTCTCCAATGCCAATTGAGGTAGTGTTTTTAATGGCACTAGACCTCCCCAAGGCCAGCCTGAATAAAACCTACTCCAAGAAGTTTTCTCTTTTTGTTTCGTGTTAGTGAGTATAGACCAATCATGATGCGAAATGTCTCCTCATAGGGAACTCTAGTGAGCAAGAGGAGGTGAGGGTACCAAGGGGCTCTAGTCATAAATTCCTTAGGATCTTACGAATTACCAACTACCCTTCAATTTTCGCACTGTGTCTTGGAAGTTTCAATACTAGTTGGGGAATGGAACTTTGAGAAAAATAATATGTTCGAATAGAAAACATTTGTAAAAAGTCATTTTTGTGAAAGGAACTATTAAGAAGGAATTTCTTTACTCTGTTTTTGTGTTGTGAATTAAAGGCATGTAACGAATTTGTATCAGGAGATAATTCAAAGAAGCTACTTTTATATGTTGAACCTAAAGTGGTAGGTAATTAAAAACACTCTAGTGGGAGGATGGACCCTGATGGATCCAAGGGTTGGTCACTCGATAAGCCGAGAGCTTTCCTAATAAGGAATAAACATCAGAATTTTGATGGACCATTAGAGATCAGAAAGCCTAACTCGCAACACTTTAGAACCCTGGGCAGAAGGGATTAAAGTGTCATAGTTCTCCCATTCTCTTTGAACCTAGCACAATGCAAGTCTGTTTCAATCAGGCAATTCTATAAGAAGTGGAAACTCAAACTGCTGACGCTAATCAACCGTTAGTAGTTGATTTTGACTCATAATAGGAACCAATAACTCAGGCCAATCCTCATGGGGGGAACGGTTGGAACTTCCACTACTGTAGGGTAGACTCAAGCGAGCCTAGATAGAAAACTCTGAGATATTTCATCAAATCATGGATGGCATTTTCTAGGACATCTTTTCATGGGCTACAAAGAATGTGCCGCAGAGGAAGAGGCTCGGATGCGCATGTTACAATTGGTATCAGAGCACACGTTGATGTAGAACATAACACAAGTAAATAAAACTAATCACTATTTACAGCATAAAACATCTTTTTCTTAAATAGTAAAAATATTCTCTTGTTAATATATGTTCTTGATTTCTAGCAGAAAGATGAACCTTAGAAATGATTCTTGATTTTCCAAGTTGTGTATATGTCAGCAATGCACTCCTCTAGTTTATGTTGGAGAAACCAAATGATGCAAATATTAGATCAAATATACAATCCTTCACACTTCTATTATGAAAGGTGAGGGATGTTAAGTGGAGGGTATTGATACATTGACGCAAACCATCTTGCTTACCTCCAGAATAATTTAAAGAGGCTAAGATAGATGGAAGCCCTTAAGGTTGCCAAGATTTATCTCTTCTATGAGGCCATAGTAAACTCAAACATGTTCACTAGAGGGAGACATGTCAAATTTAATCGGTACATCTATGAGTAAGTTACAAGGGTTATACCGGTTGATTGAGTCATGGTTGTAGGATGCTCTAGTTGTCGTAACTATAAGAAAGATGGATTACATGATCTTTCCTTGAAATATAGATTTTTGGATATCTATTCTCATAATCCTAATTACCATGTGATGGATGTATTTCCATGCTATGCCTAGATTGTGGTAGAAGAACCTTTCCCAAGAATAATATGAGCGCCACTGCTCAAGCTTGCCATTATTGTGGAGGTCAAGGACATTTTGTAGAACCAAACTACAAACAATGGGCAAGGCATATGACTCAAAGAGGAATGCTAGTAGCAAGGACCCGCAACATTAGAAGGCTTGTAGGAGCACCTCATCAATAGAATCCACCTACCCTAGTAGCAGTAGTCCTAATAGAGCTACCTAACCAAGATGAGAAAAGGCAACCTCCTAAAGGTATAAAGATGACTAGCTATGGGAATATTCATCGAGTTCAAGGTTCAAGCCTGGAGAATGAGATGTTAGGTAATCTAAATGTTTTAAGTATGCATGTTCAACGTGACTATTCTAAAACCAACAAATTGTAATGCCAAGCCAAGGAGTCCTCAAACCTCACCCAGAGAAGATACTTGGCATCAAGGATGCCACTTGGATTGACCAGAAATTACTATGTAACCAATATCCCCAGTTTCATTCGAGATGAGGACATCTCAATTCCTCTAAGGGGGAGAGGATGTGATATCTCAACTTTAATTTCAAATCTTCCCAACTTCTTGCAAATTATACTTGAAGAACTCTAAACCATTAAATAGAAAAGGTCTCGAGAAAAATGGTCTAAGGTTCGTGACCTGACATTTTTTCAAATCGATAAGGTCTGTAGCCATCCGTCATGGTAGTTACTACATGAATGTGAGTTATGAGCCATAAGTCGAATTTGACCAAACCCATTTAAAACTTGGCAAGTAAGACAAATCACAAAGCTTTAAGCTTTAAAGCTAAAAATCTTATTAAGAAAAAGAAGAAGGAAACAAAGACATCGACGATGAACAAGCTGCCCCCCCTCCCCCTCCCCCTCCCCCTTTTTTTTGATTAAAAAAACAGTGCCATGAACCCCTCAATTTTGGAATTCCTATTTTTGGATAAAAAAGCATGATTTCTCCCTTTGTAATTCACCAGTTAACTCAAGCAATCTTCCCCTCTTCTTAGTTTGACAAGAGGCTTGGATTGAACCAAGATCATCCGAGAGCCAAGGGAATCAGTCATGGCATCTCTGATAGCCTTTCTCAACCTCAAAGATCAAATCAGTAGCATCAGATTGCATCTTAAAAGCTTCTAGATTGTTGATTCGCTAAGATACCCTCCAAAAAGAGCTCTTCTTCTTGGCCACAACACTTCTTCTTCATTTAGCTATAAATACGAGGCATGAGGAGCCATTGAGGGAAGTCATGGCAAGAGACAAGAGGCCCTTCTTAGGAGTATAGAGGAAGAGAAAGTGGGGAAAAATGAGCCTCAGAACGGGGACCCTTGTCATGAAGACAAGGAGGATATTTCGTGAATTGTTGGAATCAAATTCTCCATTCCTTCTATCCTATTTCTCTATGGAATCAAGACTCTTCTCGATTTTTCTAAATTCTTAGTGATCGCATTTTCCCATCAATGTAAGTTCGGTCAATCTAATTACCCCTAAGATGCTTTGCCAAAATCCCCTTTTCAATCTTGCGATTAAGGACCATGGGCCCAAAGAAGAAAGTAATGAAGGTCCGGAGGCAAGAGTTGCCAATAATACTACAGACACAATCACTATAAATAGAATGACGAGTACTGTGGTTACAAATGAAGCTGTGAATACTATCAACCAAGCACCCATCATGGATCCCCAAGCACTATATTTTCATAACAAAGGCAGCTAATAGACTACCATCCCATGAACGGGCAAGAAAAGCTGCATAAGATTTTATCCAATTCCTGCATATAATCTTTTAAAGGAATTTATAACTGCAAATTCCAAGGGGTAACTTGGGTTTATACAAGATGAACCTAAGCAAGTACAAGGAAGCAACTATGTGCCTAAGATACTTAATATTTCTAATCGAAACCCCCAATGGATAATCATAGACACTAATCCTCGGTATATAAGAGACCTTGAGATGGAATTGCCAAAGAATACTATTTGTAATTAAACTAAGAGAGATTTTTTATTATTGCAGATAAGGACCCATGAAACTCAAAAGGGAATATTCTCAAGAATAAAATTATTGTTTAGATTCACAGCCACTACATCTCGTGGAAGGTATTGCCACTTACGTTGAGTTTTGCCTTGATGTTATTATTTTTGAAAGAAAGATTTGTCTTGAAAATAAACTTTTTATGTGTAATGCATTCCAATTAAGATGTTTGTGATTGCAAGTTAGGTACATATTTTTTCTAAAATCACCAGGCTAAAAGATGGATGACTGAGTACAGATCGTCGACGACTGAGGTAGTATTTTTGGTGAGCACAGAATGCCGATGGAGGCAGTGTCTTAATGGTGCTAGACCTCCCCAAGGCCAGTGTGAATAAAACCTACTCCAAGGGATTTTCTCTTTTTGTTTTGTGTTAGTGAGTATAGACCAATCATGATGCGAAAGGTTTTGTCATAGGGAACTATAGTTAGCAAGAGGAGGTGAGGGTACTAGAGGGCTCTAGTCATAAACTCCTTAGGATCTTACAAACTGCCAACTACCCTTGAAATTTTGCACTGTGTCCTGGAAGTTCCAATACTTGTTGGGGAAAGGAACTTTGAGGGAAATAATATCTTCGAATAGAAAACATTGTAAAAAGGCATTTTTGTGAAAGGAACTATTAAGAAGGAATTGCTTTACTCTCTTTTTGTGTCGTGAATTAAAGATGTGTAATGAATTTGTATCAAGAGATAATTCAAAGAAGCTGCTTTTATATGTTGAACCTAAAGTGGGAGGTAATTAGGTAATTAAAAACACTCTCTCTCAAGAAGCGAGAGGATGGACGCCGATGGATCCAGACCTATGATTGGTTGGTCTTCATAAGTCGAGAGTTGTCCTAGGAAGGAATTAAAGATGTAATTTTGATGGACCATTAGAGATCAGAAAGCCTGACTTGCATCACTTTAGAACCTTGGGCAGAAGGGATTAAAGTGTCATAATTCTCCCATTCTCTTTGAACCTAGCACAATGCAAGTCTGTTTCAGTCAGACAATTCTATAAGAAGTAGAAACTCAAACTGCTGACACTAATCAATAGTTAGTAGAGGCCCTTATTAGGAGTATAGAGCAAGAGGAAGTGGGGCAAAAGATATGGAAAGGTTATCGCGACCATTCTTGCAATGTTTGGAAAATAATACTATTGCTTTTATTGGTTGATAAACAATATCCTAAATGATTTTACATTTGACCAATTGTTGGACTATGGTTTGGATGATTATTCCAAGTGCTTGTGATTGTTGGAAAATTCATGGCATAGGTCTGTGATGACAAGTTGCCATGGGGATAAATGAATGTTTTCTTGGAAAATGATATTAGGGATGATTGCATTGATTGTGTTTCATTATTAATTGGATTAATTAAGGAAATGATATTTTTGCGCGGGTCGATCATCTCCAAGGTCATGCCGCATTTCAACCTGAGAGGACACTGCTATGGAAACCCCTTGCCTAGTCTGGAACAGAGTTGAAGAATACAACATCTATGGCGTTGGAAGATCCTATTCTAGATAATGGATGGAAATTATGGTGCCATGTGATTTGGACCGAGTACTTCTATTGGACAGAAGGGATACATAATTTCTCTTGTTGGGCACGAGACAAAGATTAACATGAAGATAAGTTAAGTAATTTATTTGAACTTGTTTGTCAAAGGATTGCTTGCTTTGTATTCGTGTCTGTGCCATAAATTATGCGAACAAACCATATTCCCTAAAAGGCTTAATTAAGGAAGCTAATTTTTAAATGTCACACATAATTGTGGTAGAACATAATTAGAAAACTAAAGTTATCAAGGGAAGCAAGTGGCCAGAACCCTCGACGGGTCTATTCCTATGAAAGGGTGGTCCCAAAGAACTGGGAGGCTTCTCACAAGGTTCTAGAGTTGAATGACCTTTAGGTACTGTTAGGTTAGAGTTCCAATTCATGAAGTTTTAGGGGACCAAAATGGGACTATGCCCTATGGGCAGAGAGGTTGAGCGGTGCATACCTCTCATTTCCCATTCACTTTGAACCAAGTGCGGCATGGGTCTACTTCAACTTGAGTATTTTTGCGTAAAAGTAGAATATCCAAGACTCAATACTAGAAGACTATCAGGAGACCTTGATCATTAGGGACCCAAGTTTCAGGTCGATCCTAGTGGGTTCGTTTGACCGTGAACGTTCCGTTGCGAGGCAAACTCGGGAAAACCTAGGTGAAACACCCCGTAACATTCCATGGGAGTCCTGAGTGGCATCGCTTAAATTCGTCTCTCGATGGACCACTAAAAACGTGTCTGGACATGGCACGTTACTGCTGGTATCAATAACCACCACCTGTTGTCGTCCGATGCCTTCATTGTCTTCTCTATCATCTTCTGTATCAGCTTCCTCCACTTCTTCCTCATCATCATCGACATTCTCCTTCCCCTCACCATCATCCTCTCTCCCTCTCCCACATCAACTTCTTCTTCCCCCCTCGCCACCTATCGGCCACAATAGGAGGGAGAATATTAGAAAAAAATCATTATTATTATTTTTTTATTAGGGGAGGGCTACTTTTTATGCGATGGGCGAGGGATATTACACTTCTTCAAGCCCATGGTGTTTAATTGCAAGATTGAAAAGGGGATTTTGGCAAAGGAGCTTAGGGGTAATTAGATTGGGGAAAGGTGATCACTAAGAATTTTGATTGATGGGGAAAGGCGATCACTAAGAATTTAGAAAAATCAAGAAAAGTCTTGATTCCACAGAGAAATAGGATAGAAGGAATGGAGAAATTGATTCCAATAGTTCACGAAATATCCTCCTTGTCTTCGAGATGAGGATTCCTGTCCTTGCGCTTCTTTTTCCCCACTTCCTCTTGCTCTATACTCCTAAGAAGGGCCTCTCCTCTCTTTCTCTGACTCCCCTCAATGGCTCGTCATGCCTCGTATTTTTAGCTAAATGGGAAAGTAGTGTTGTGGCCAAGAAGAAGAGCTCTTTATGGAGGGTATATTGGCAAATCATCAATCTAGAAGCTTTTAAGATGCAATCTAATACTGGTGATTTGATCTTTGAGGTTGAGAAAGACTGGCAGAGATGCCATGAATGATTTGCTTAGCTCTCGGATGATCTTTCTTCAATCCAAGCCTCTCGTCAAATTGAGAAGAGGGGGAGATTGTTGGAGTTAACTACTGAATTACAAAGGGATAATTCACACTTTTTCATCCAAAAATAGGAATTTCAAAATTGGGGGATTCATGGCACTATTTTTTTAATCAATAAAGGGGGGGACCTGTTCATTGATGTCTTCGTTTCCTTGTTCTTTTTCTTAATAATCCTTTTAGCTTTAAAGCTTAAAGCTTCATGATTTGTCTTACTCGCCAAGTTTTAAATGGGTTTGGTCAAATTTGACTTATGGCTCATAACTCACATTCATGTGGTAACTTTCATGAGACAGATTATTCCCATAGCTAGCCATCACGGAATATTCCCATAGCCAGTCGTCTTTATACCTTTAGGATGTTTCCTTTTCTCATCTTGGTCAGGTAGCTCTGTCAAGACTACTCCTACTAGGGCAAGTGGATTCTATTGATGAGGTGCTCTTGCAGGCCTTCTAATGTTTGGGTCCTTACTACTGGCATTCCTCTCTAGGTCATATGCCTTGCCCATTGTTTGTAGTTTGGTTCTACAAAATTTCCTTGACCTCCACAATAATGGCAAGCTTGAGCAATGGTGCTCATATTATTCTTGGGAAAGGTTATTCTACCACAATCTAGGCATGGCATCGCGATACATCCATCACTTAGTAATTAGGATTATGAGAATAGATATCCAGAATCCATATTTCAGGGGAAGATCACGTAATCCATCTTTCTTGTAGTTGAGACAACTGGAGCATCCTACAACCATGATTCGATCAGCCGCTATAACCCTTGTAACTTACTCATAGATGTATCGGTTTAATTTGACATGTCGCCCTCTCTAGTGAACATGTTTGAGTTTACTATGGCCTCATAAGAGAGATAAAACTTGGCAACCTTAAGGGCTTCCATCCTGGTGTGCAGATCGGTCGCAGATAGCTCACGTGGTGAATCCCGGAAGGTCCCCAAGAACAAAGTACTCTACCTTTTTGCACAAAAAACCATGTAAAAGCATGCACGACAAGAGGCAAGAGACAAATTGGGTTCAATCTCCCCCATGCCTTGTGTCAGCGCTTCACAAAGCATGTATTTTATGTATATTTCCAATCTTCATGCTCAATAATAGCCCAATTACAAAAATATGACAAGCTTTTAGCTTTTGAGTTTGCTTTCTACAAAAATAGGAAAATAAAGCTAATGGACGGTGCCCATAGTGTCTGGCATGCCCAATCTCAATGTCCAAATAGAAATAACATATCCGGGCGCATAAGCGCATACAAAATAATAATCGATAATCAATGTCTCAATAGACATAACAAAATATAGGCGTGGCGCCTATCAAAATATAGTCCAAATGTCGAATACCCGCTAGACTCCAATGCTTTCCTCCGCCACTGCTGTTATCTCTACACATCAACTGAAGCATTCACAATCGTTAGTAAAATAATACAATTAAACCGACAAAAGTGAATACCTAGCAGTCTTCAGCTACATAAATAAATCAATTGGTTAGAAATAAATCCTAACCTTAATTTATTACGAGTGCGCACTCTAAACTCATAAACTTTTATTAATTTAATATGCATTTTGCGGAATCACCCGCTATGGAATCACCCATGTACACACTAAATTAATGAAACGCCCGAAAAGGACAGGCGTCCCCATCAACTTCTCGCACAAAGAATCCTCTTTGCGTATGAGCCCCGGTCATCTAAGTTTACAGAATCCACCGTAAAACCTGATCGGTCGCAGATAGCTCACGTGGTGAATCCCGGAAGGTCCCCAAGAACAAAGTACTCTACCTTTTTGCACAAAAAACCATGTAAAAGCATGCACGACAAGAGGCAAGAGACAAATTGGGTTCAATCTCCCCCATGCCTTGTGTCAGCGGTTCACAAAGCATGTATTTTATGTATATTTCCAATCTTCATGCTCAATAATAGCCCAATTACAAAAATATGACAAGCTTTTAGCTTTTGAGTTTGCTTTCTACAAAAATAGGAAAATAAAGCTAATGGATGGTGCCCATAGTGTCTGGCACGCCCAATCTCAATGTCCAAATAGAAATAACATATCCGGGCGCATAAGCGCATACAAAATAATAATCGATAATCAATGTCTCAATAGACATAACAAAATATAGGCGTGGCACCTATCAAAATATAGTCCAAATGTCGAATACCCGCTAGACTCCAATGCTTTCCTCCGCCACTGCTGCTATCTCTACACATCAACTGAAGCATTCACAATCGTTAGTAAAATAATACAATTAAACCGACAAAAGTGAATACCTAGCAGTCTTCAGCTACATAAATAAATCAACTGGTTAGAAATAAATCCTAACCTTAATTTATTACGAGTGCGCACTCTAAACTCATAAACATTTATTAATTTAATATGCATTTTGCGGAATCACCCGCTATGGAATCACCCATGTACACACTAAATTAATGAAACGCCCGAAAAGGATAGGCGTCCCCATCAACTTCTCCCACAAAGAATCCTCTTTGCGTATGAGCCCCGGTCATCTAAGTTTACGGAATCCACCGTAAAACCTCACGGAATCCACCGTGGAATATGCCTCCTGGCATCACATCCACCTTAGCCTCTTTAAATTATTTTGGAGGTACAGCAAGATGGTTTGTGTCAATGTAGCAATACCCTCCACTTAACATCCCTCGCCTTTCGTAATACAAGTGTGAAGGAGTGTATATTTGATCTAATATTCGCATCATCTAGTTTCTCTAGCTAAAAATAGAGAAGTGCATTGCTGACATAAACATAACTTGGAAAATCAAAAATCTTTTACAAGGTTTGTCTTTCTGCCTAGAAATGTATGCTCTGATACCAACTGTAACGTGCCTACCCAAGCCGCTTCCTTTGTGGCATGTTCTTTGCAACCCATCAAGGGATGTCCTAGAAAAAACCATTCAGGATTTGATGAACTACCTCGGAGTTTGCTATGTAGGCTTGCTTGAATCTACCCCTCAATGGAAATTCGAGTCGTTCCCCCCATGAGGATCGACATGCATTTTTGGTTCCTATTATGAGTCAAATCAACTACTAATGGTTGATTAGTGTCAGCAGTTTGAGTTTCCACTTCTTATAAAATTGCATGACTGAAATGAACTTGCATTGTGCTAGGCTCAAAGAGAATGGGAGAACTATGACACTTTAATCCCTTCTTCCCAGGGTTCTAAAGTGATGTGAGTCATGCTTTCTGATCTCTAATGGTCCATCGAAATTGTGATTTTTATTCATTCTTAGGAAAGCTCTCGGCTTATCAAGACCACGGGGTCCATCCTCCCATTTTCCTCGAGAGAGTGTTTTTAATTACCTAATTACCTACCACTTTAGGTTCAACATATAAAAACGGCTTCTTTGAATTATCTCCTAATACAAATTTGTTACACACCTTTCATTCACGACACAAAAAGAGAGTAAAGAAATTCATTCTTAATAGTTCCTTTCATAAAAATGACTTTTTACAATGTTTTCTATTCTCTCAAAGCTCCATTCCCCAACTAGTATTGGAACTTCCAACACATAGTGTAGAAATTGAAGGGTAGTTGGCAGTTTGTAAGAGCCTAAGGAGTTTATGACTAGAGCCCCCTGGTACCCTTACCTCCTCTTGTTGACTAGAGTTCCCTATGACGAGACCTTTCGCATCATGATTGGTATATACTCACTAACGTGAAACAAAAAGAGAAAACCCCTTGGAGTAGGTTTTATTCATGCTGGCCTTTGGGAGGTCTAGTGCCATTAAGAACACTGCCTCAGTCGGCATTCTGTTCTCACCAAAATATTGCCTCAGTCGGTGATATGTACTCAGTCATCCATCTTTTAGCCTGATGATTTTAGGAAAAGTCGGTACCTAGCTTGCAATCACAAACATTTTAATTTGAATGTATTACACATTAAAAGTTTATTTTCAAGACAAATCTTTCTTTTAAAAATAATAACATCAAGGTAAAACTCATGGTAAGTGGCAATACCTTACACAGGATCTAGTTGGTTTGAATCTAAACAAGAATTTTACTATTGAGAATAACCCCTTTTGAGTTTCATGGGTCCTTGCCCGCGATAAAAGAGAATCTTGGTTAGTTTAATTACGAATAATATTATTTGAAAATTCCATCTCAAGGTCTCTTATATATCGAGGATTAGTGTCGTGATTATTCATCGAGGGTTTCAATTAGAAATATTAAGTATCTTAGGGACACAGTATCTTCCTTGTACTTGCTTAGGTTCATCTTATATAAACCCAAGTTACCTATTGAAATTTGTGGTTGGAAATTCCTTTAAATGATTATATGCAGGAATTAATCTTATGCAGCTTTTTTTGCCCGTTCATGGGATGGGTAGCCTGCTAGATGCCTTTATTATGAAAATATAGTACTTGGGGATCCATGACGGGTGCTTGGTTGATAGTATTCATAGCTTTGTTTGTAACCCTAGTACTTGTCATTCCGTTTGTAGTGATTGTGTCTGCAATGTTATTGGCAACTCCTGCCTCCACAATCTTCATACCTTTATTCTTGTGACATGCGTGCTGTCCAAGCACGTTTTAGTATTCCATCGAGAAACGAGTCTAAGTGATGCTCTCCCATGGAATGTCACGGGGTTACCACCACCACCACTCCATGTCCCCCCCCTCGATAATAACCACCCTTCCACTATATAAACCTCCCCTACATCATAAGAAAAGGAGGGAGATGCCACCTCTTCCCCCCCCCTTACTGCCAGCCTGTAAGAGAGAGACAGACAGACAGACAGAGACACAGAGAGAGAGAGAGAGAGAGAGAGAGAGAGAGAGAGAGAGAGAGAGAGAGAGAGAGAGAGAGAGAGAGAGAGAGAGAGAGAGAGAGAAAGAGAGAGAGAGTGTGTGTGTGTGTATGTGAGTGTGTGAGTGAGGGGGGAGAGAGAGGGAGAGGTGAGAAGAGAGACAAAAGAAGAAGTAGAGGGAGAGGGAGAGGGAGAGGGAGAGGGAGAGGGAGAGAGAGAGAGGAAGAGGAAGAGAAAGAGAGAGGGTGAGAGAGAGAAAGAGAGGGAGTGACAGAGAGCAACAGAGAGAACCTTCCAAGAAGGTTCTCCTTCTCTACCCTTCCTAAGAGACTGGCCACATGCATCTTTCTTCCCCTTTGCCTGTGAATCTATTCCCCGTACCTCTCGCGAGATTGTCCTCCATCCCACAAGCTGAACTTTTCCCCAAATTTGGCCCTCTTCTCGCACAAGTGGCTAGCACAAGTGGCTAATAAAGTCTTGTGCGAATCGTGTCTAAAAGAGGAGAAGACCAAGTATGGCCCCCAAGCAAAAATTTTCACGCATAGATGGCAACCCCACGAGGACACGAAGCCTCAGGCAAGGGCATCACTACCAATCCAACTGCGATATCGGTAGTAAGTAATGTATTCCCAATTTGATAGATGCTTGCCTAATTTCTCACATGTGAAATGTTAGGTTCCAAACTTTACCACATGAGAATAGCTCATTGAAAAAGGTAAACTTTGTCTTGATTATTTGAAGGATTGATGTTAACCCCAACACGAAGAAAGAAAAAGGAAATAAAAAAGACGTAGGGCAAAGGCGGAAAAAAGGTAGCCCGACTGAAGAAAGAAGAGGAGAAAAGGCCAAAAGCGCAAGGGCAACCTTAAACATCCAATGCAAATGCAAAAGGGGAAAGGTGCATTTTAAAATACAAAGGCGCACCTTGAAATCTTGTAAAAGAGTGCCAGGCTCTCTCCTGTGCACTCCATCTCAATGCCATTACACTCAACAGTGGTAAGCAAGGCATGAAAGACAATGGAAAAGTATACCATACTTTTCAAGCACTACAAGTAGCCACTAGCTATCAAAAGCTAAGACATCAAGGAGCTCAATTATGCTACATTGCCTTGACAAGACCATAATGATGTCTCAAGCAATCTTCAAGTGTACTCCCCGTCTTCATCAACAAATTTTCCCATCAACTTAGCCCCTTGCTTCATTGACCCATTGCTATACAAGGAACTAGGCCGACGTAATACCTAAATACGCACGTGTACTCACTTAATATTCACACTATAACCTATACACTGTTTGGGTCCTTAAGTGCAGGACAATACTCCAGGCTTGCTTAGAGTTCGACCTGTCTCCCAAACTAATCAAAATATGTCTTATGCACGATAAGAAGACTAGCACTACCCCTTAGGGAGAGACCACATGAGAGGTTTTCCAATTGCAGGTATTAAAGACTCCAATGAAAGTGCCGTTAGCTCTACATCAACACTCAACTTTGAACTCTTGTCCTTTACTTCATCATGCAAGACCACTAGAGAATCATCACAAGCAGAATCCACCATGAGCATCCCAAGAACACCAACACCCGTGCCAGCTATGAGTGACCATTCCCAACAAAGAGTAGCCCTATCGCCACCCACAACAATCATATCACCAGCCAATCAGAACAGCGAAGTGCCACCAACGACCTTCATCCGCACCAACATCAGAACTCCTCCAAGGCATGGCACTCGTTAGGAGGGGGGTAATGTTAACTTCAACACGAAGAAAGCAAAAGGAAATAAAAAAGATGCAGGGAAAAGGCAGAAAAAAGGTAGCCCAACTAAAGAAAGAAGAGGAGAAAATGCCAAAAGCGCAAGGGCAACCTTAAAAGTCCAAGGCAAATGCAAAAGGGGAAAGGTGCATTTTAAAATACAAAGGTGCACCCTGAAATCTTGTAAAAGAGTGCCAGGCTCTCTCCTGTGCAAATTATAAAGATAGACGGGCAGTGGAGAAGAAGTAAGACGGATAGGAAGGAAATAGGAAAAGAGGACCTAGGCCAATGGCCGGCCATGTAAAAAGGGGATGATCGCCCAAGGAGGAGTAGGGCATGTATATAAGTCAAAAAGTGGAATGAGAAGCTCATTCTTGTGTGTGGCCAAAAGTAGCTCTCCTCTTCTTCTTCTTCTTCTTCTTGTTCTTGCTTGCTTGAGCTTGTGCTTGAGAGAGGGAGTGTGAGAGTGTGAGGGAGTGAGTGTGTGAGGGTGGGGACTGTGGGGTGGAGAAGCTCTCGATCTTCTCCTCTCTTCTTCTCTTCTCTTCTCTTCTCTTCTCTTATCTTGCTCACGGTGATGGAGCTTGGAGCTTGGAGTGGGAGGATCGAGCTTGCTTGAAGCTTGCACTTGAATTGTGGAGCTACCGGAGTGTGCGGGAGAGGAGGCAACTCGATCGGCATGAAGGTAAGCTCACTACACTCGGTAGGCATGAGAGCGCGTAGGCTATGTGAGAGGTAGCCATTAGCATTAAGCTTGAAACGCTTGAAGCAATAAGCGGTCCGTGGGTCTTGGCGGTTGAGCGAAAGCTCCCACATTTTGGTTCCGTTGCCGGGACTAACGGATTCAAGCCTTGAGTGCTTGCTCACTCCACATCGAGCATTGAAGTAGGGTTTTCCCCGAACCGGTGCTTGAGATAGGTAGGAAGTGAGGGGGTTGAAGATGGTATTCGATCTCCTTGGCAAGTAGGTTTTTTGCTTTTTTGAGGTTTATGTTGTGAGATGGAGTAGTGTAGGTATTTATTTTGTGATTTGGATGCATTATAGTAGGAGAAAACAAAGAAAAACAAAGAAAATAAGCATTAGGGTTTCTGCTGTCAAAACAGGGAAAGAGGGTTTGATTTGCTTGCCGATTTGTACTTTGGAGGTTATTTGCTATTCCAGGGATATAGAATCCTTCATTCATGTCTATTCTTGCATTCTGGAAGTTTGTGTGACCCCTCAAGACCAAAATCATAAAAAATGAAGCATTATTCATCAAATCTGCCAAAATTGCGCCGCGTTCGACCCGTCCGAGTGACGGCCATTCTGGGCCAAACCCCACAATCTACCCTCGGCCCAGACAACTCTGCCCAAAAACTCATTCAGCCCAGTCGGCTGACTCGGCCCATTCACATTCGGCCCTCAACCCAGACAACTCGGCCCTAACATCGACTCGGCCTGCTCGAGCAATCTACTCGGCCCAGTCGACTCAACCCATTCGGCCCTCGGCCCTTGGCCGGCAGAATTTGGGACTCGGCCCAAAAACTACAATTTTTCCAGAATTCCATTTTGGCCAGAAACTGAGTTACCACCACCAAAATAGACTCCAAAAATCGTATAGAGCCAAAGGCACATCATAGATCTATCACTAACCTAAAATCCACAGCAAATAGTTCAAAAATTAGCTACCAGAGGTCCTCCCAATCATGCATGGTATTTATCGTAACGGCCCTTTGGGCCGGGAGGGATTGCCCCCCCCTCCCCCCAGACCCCTGCAGAGGGGGCTCTGTCCCTTCGCACCTCCCCCAGTATGCTGGAGAGAAAATGCGCGTCGCAACAGGTCCTCCGGATTAGGCCCTAGTGTAGTAATGGCTCTACACAAGCATAGATCTTCACTTGCAAAGCAGCAAACAGAAGCCCATACCCAAACAAAGACAAACAAAGACCCTAGAACCTCAACGGGCCAATCTAGCTATCAAGGGCAAAAAGGCCACACCACAAAAACACATGTACATTGTGTTCAAACTGCGTTTAGTCGGAGTAGAATGCAACATCATCAAGCTATCAATGCGAGGATGACTAGATATGACACTCCTGACGATAGATGTACCTTGAGCAGCGCTGCACAGACAACCCAAGACCTCAGTAGAGAATCCATGTCTAACTGTGTGGTTAGGGACTCAAAGGCATGTATCAGAAGGCTTGAAGCTGTAAACCAAGACCCGAAAGATGAAGACATAGTGCCACCTGCTTATCTTAGGGTCAAACTCAATGCAAAAAGAGAGCATACTGTTGATGCTCTCATTGATGAAGGAGCAGATTTCAATATCTTGACTTACGAAGCATGGACTCTACTAGGTCAACCAGATCTCAAACCGACTGATGCAACTCTTAATCCTTACGGGAAACAGCCACAAGCACTTCTAGGGAAGTGCAGAATCCTTGTAACTATTGAAACAGAAAGCTTGCCAGTCCTATTCTATATTCCTCCAAATAGCGAGAATTGTGGAAAGGAAATCCTCCTAGGAAGGCCCTTCAAAAAGGCAACGAAGTGTGAAGCCGATTATATCGCACAGAGGATACACCTAACACTACTAGGTGTGCGGATAATCATGACTTTTAGCAAGGGTGACCTTACCAAACCTCGAGGGAAGGGCAAGGAGCATTCTGGCATACCAAGCAAGCCTAGTAATGAGAGCAAGGAGCTGTTGAAAGAGTTGATACAAGCGCAGGTTGAACGGAGAGAACTAGTGAGTGAGGCCATACTTGAAACAACAAGGTTAGGAGACAAGGCCAAGGATAGGGTTTGGACTTACAAATATCGTAGAAGACCACGAAAGAAGCCCAACCCTTATAGACGAAGGCATCGATGGAGAGCTAGCACAATGTCACGATGGATATCCAAGGCGATGCTTCGTGCTCAAGGGTATTATGCAGGCAATCGATGGATTTGGGTACCAAAACCCCCTGCTAAACCACCTCTGTGAGAAGCCCAAATTATGTCAAAAGCAAAGAGGCATAGGAGGAAACCTAAACGAAAATCCAAGTCTCAAACCAAAAATATTGGAGTGATTGAGCCCCTCACGATTGAAATCAAGAAACCAAACATGACCTATTAAAAATTAGATCCTCAGCCTAGCATTCTTAGCAAGAAAATATCAGAGGTAACTATCGAGCATGCACAAGGTCCACTAGTGCCCAAGGAGCCTTTGACTTCCCAAGAGGATAATGAGCACCACAGGCACAACAGTGCTCATGATAAGGCTGATTGCTCAACAAAGCTAATGACATAATCGTCTAACAATCACGAGCAAATTCTCCAGTCAGTGCCAAGCCCACATAGGAGTCCCAAATCTCCTACATCCTGGCCTCGTGCCGTTGCTCAACCTGCACAAGTGAATGTGCAAAGGGCTACAAAAGACACGACCACTTCTGATCTGCCTAAGGACTTGACACCGCAGTCTACCAATGGTAGCTAGTCCATTGAACTAGCCACCAATACTTCCAATCAAGGACCACAACACTCACGACCTGTGGCCGTGGCAACACCCATTGCGGAACATGTCCTTAGCAATTCACCTTTGGAAGAGATGTCACAACAAACATCCTTGACACCTCCAATCCTTCCAAATCACCTAAAGCCTAGGCTTGAGGATAAATCTCTCGAAGACTTGGCCAAAGAAATGGTGCATCTGACCAATGAACCAGAGATGAAGTGCATGGTGAATCTTGATCACAAGCTGACAACCATCACACGTGCATACGTATATGTGGACATCGGAAGGCCAACACCAGAGCACACAAAGCTCATAGCTGAACCATTGACTTGGTATGAGCAGCAACATGTTTATTTCTACTATGCAACTATTGTTGAAGAAGTCATGAAGGACATCCCAAAAGCCACAGCTAGAGAATTGCGCTTGATACCCTCATTTTATATAGCTCTATGTGAGACAAACAAGGAAAATCTTGAAGCAATCAAACGAAAAGGGAAAGGATAAGGTACCTTTGCACAAAATTGGTACGCCAACCAAAGTTTGGCAGCCAAAATTGGACACCGACTAATGACACTTGCTGAGCAAAGGAAAGCCCTTTGGACATCAATACATGATTCCACGTACGTTGCCCCGACCTCATTGAGAGTGTTCGCAACTGCCCATGATGTCCAGCTTTCTACCACTGTCCAAAAACATCCCCTGTATGATAAAGTGCTTCTAGAAGAAGATCTACACATGGCTAGCAGGCTAGGAGTAGGGAGCATGGTACTTGATGTCAGCGCATATGTCTTCTGCCTCACTCAAGACCTTGCAATCCTAGATCTCTATGCTTCCCATCAATACAACCCTAACTTCTTCAATTGGTTTCTTCCAAGCCTACATGACAAAAACCCTAAACCGTCTCATGGTTCTACATTAGAGTCACCCAAACCTCCAGAGCAAGAGAACAACAACTCTAAACACAACACTCACCTTGACAAGAAGCAATGGAGACAGGTTCTAATAGATAAGGACAAAAATCTAGAGCAAATATAAAACCAGGAGCAATTGTCAGTGCAATTGAATGCGGGGCTGAACAGAGGAGAATTAGTTGGACAGCTAGACTCTCCAAAAAGAGAGGTAGTTGAACCCTCGCAACCTAGCAAGGTTGTTCAACCTAGTGAGGCCGTAGAAAAATACCATGACGACATGCCACAGAAAGAGAATGCTAAGGCCCAACCAAGCACATTAACTACTAACCTAGTTTAGGATCCTGAGTCCTTAGGATACATCTCTAGTGCCTAAGAGAAAGAGAAGAAAACAACGAAAACAATGACAGTTGCAAGCTACTGCAGACGACAAGAAGATTGGGACCAAGAGTACTGAAGAGATGATGAACAAAGCGTCTGGTTTATCCATAGATAAACTCATTGTCATCTCTCCTAGCAGTAGTGAAATCTCAGACACATCCATGTGTTCTGATAAATCAAAGCAACAATTACCGTCAACTGTTACTTCTTGTGACACTCAATCCACCGATAGAGAAACTCGCATTGATCAATCAAGAGTGGATACAACACTATCACAACAGGATGCTAAGACCACGCCGGTCACATCCAAGGAGAACCATGACACAACTACTATATAAAGCCTCAGGAGAAACATGAAAACCTAGAAGACATAAGCAATCTTGTCATTGATCAATCTTGCTCATCTAGGCCTGAGCCCCTAGCTATGCTAAAGCCTAAGAAAACCCTTAGAACTTTGCATGAGATAGCAATCGAGCAAGCCCTCATAGAACATAGAGATGTGGCAGAGTGCTTGACCGAGTGGGACACTAAACTGAAATTATTTGCACGTGTCTATATTCATGTATACATGGGCACATTCCCTAGGGAGCAGCTTGAGGAATATTTGCCTTATCCGCTATCATGGGAAGCCCACGAGGGAGAGCAAATACGTGATGGAAAGGTTATCGCGACCACTCTTGCAATGTTTGGAAAATAATACCATTGCTTTTGTTGGTTGATCAACAACGTCCTAAATGCTTTTACATTCAACTAATTGTTGGATTATGGTTTGGATGATTATTCTAAGTGCTTGTGATTGTTGGAAAATTCATGGCATGGGTCTGTGATGACAAGTTGCCATGGGGATTAATGAATTTTTTCTTGGAAGATCCTATTCTAGATAATGGATGGAAATTATGGTGCCATGTGATTTGGACTGGGTACTTCTATTGGACAAAAGGGATACATAATTTCTCCTGTATGGGCACGAGACAAAGATTAGCATGAAGATAAGTTAAGGAATTTGTTTGAACTTGTTTGTCAAAGGATTGCTTGCTCTATATTTGTGTCTAGGCCATAAATTACGAGATTCCCTAAAAGGCTTAATTAAGGAAGCTAATTTTTAAATGTCACACATAATTGTGGTAGGACATAATTATAAAACTAAAGCTATCAAGGGAAGTGGGTGGGCGAAACCCTTAATGGGTCTATTCCTATGGAAGGGTGGTCCCAGAGAATTGGGAGGCTTCTCACAAGGTTCTACAATCGTACGACCTTTAGCTATTGCTACGTTAGAGTTTCGATTCATGTTGTTTTAGGGGACCAGAATGAGACTATGCCCTATGGGCAGAGAGGTTGAGCAGCGCATCCCTCTCATTTCCCATTCACTTTGAACCAAGTGTGGCATGGGTCTGCTTCGGCTTGAGTATTTTTGCGTAAAATAGGATATCCAAGACCCAATGCTAGAATAATGTCATGAGACCTTGATCACTAGGGACCCAAGTTTCAGGACAATCTTAGTGGGTTTGGTCAACCACGAATGTTTCATTGTGAGGAGGACTTGGGAAACCCTAGGCGACAAATCCTGTAACATTCCATGGGATTGTTAGGCGGCGTCGCTTAGATTGAACTGCTAAAAAAGTGCCTAGACATGGCACATTACTGTTGGTATCACTAACCACCACCTTTTGCCATTCTCATGGCGGCACTACAGTTGATGCCTTCATCGTCTTCTCCGTCGTCTTCTACATCAGCTTCCTCCACTCCTTCCTCGTCGTTGTCGACATCCTCCTTCCCCTTGCTGTCATCATGTCTCCATGCCACATCAACTTCTTCTGCCCCCCCGGTCTCCTATCAGTGACGACGACAGGGGGAGAAGATTACAAAAAAAATCCATTATTATTATTATTATTATTTAAGGGGAGGGTGGCTTTTTATGCGCCGAGCGGGGGATATTATACTCCTTCACACTAATGGTGTTTAATAGCAAGATTGAAAAGGGGATCTTGGAAAAGGAGCTTAGGGGTAATTAGATTGACAGAACTTTGATTGATGGGGAAAGGCGATCACTAAGAATTTAGAAAAATCGAGAAGAGTCTTGATTCCACAGAGAAATAGGATAGAAGGAATGGAGAATTTGATTCCAATAGTTCACTGAATATCCTCCTTCTCTTCGTGACAAGGGTTCCCATCCTCACGCTTCTTTTTCCCCACATCCTCTTGCTCTATACTCCTAAGAAGTGTCTCTCCTCTCTTGCCCTATCTCCCCTCAATGGCTCCTCATGCCTCATTTTTTTAGCGAAATGAAGAAGAAGAAGTGTTGTGGCCAAGAAGAAGAGCACTTTATGGAAGCTATCTTGGCAAATTAGCAATCTAGAAGCTTTTAAGATGCAATCTAATGATGGAGATTTGATCTTTCAGGTTGAGAAAGGCTAGCAGAGATGCCATGACTGATTTGCCTGGCTCTCGAATGATCTTGCTTCAATCCAAGCCTCTCGTCAAACTAAGATAAGAGGGGGAGATTGCTAGAGTTAACAACTAAATTACAGAGGGAGAATTCAAGCTTTTTCATCCAAAAAAATAAATTCCAAAATTGGGGGTTCATGGCACTATTTTTTAAATCAAAAAAAGGGAAAGGGGGGGGGGGGGGGGTTTTGGGTTGGCTGGTTCCTTGACATTTTCCTTTTCTTCTTTTTCTTCTTAATAAGCTTTTTAGCTTTAAATCTTAAAGCTTTGTGATTTGTCTTACTTGCCAAGTTTTAAATGGGTTTGGTCAAATTTGACTTATGGCTCATAACTCACATTCATGTAGTAACTTTTAACAAATGGCTAGAGTCCTTATTGATCTGAGAAAATATCTCGGGCTACAAACCTTAGACCATTTTTCTCAAGACCTTCTCTATTTAATGGTTTAGAGTTCTTCAAGTCCATTTTGCAAGAAGTCGGGAAGATTTGAAATTAAAGTCAAGATATCACATCCTCTCCCCCTTAGAGGAATTGAGATGTCCTCATCTCGAATGAAACTGGGGATATTGGTTACATAGTGATTTCTGGTCAATCCAAGTGGCATCCTCGATGTCAAGTATCTTCTTTGGATGAAGTTCGAGGACTTCTTGACTTGGCATTACAATTTGTTGGTTTTAGAATAGTCACATTGAACATGCATACTTAAAACTTTTAGATTACGTAGCATCTCATTTTTCCCTCTTGAACCTTGAACTTGATGAATATTCCCATAGCCAGTCGTCTTTATACCTTTAGAAGGTTGACTTTTCTCATCTTGATCGAGCAGCTCTATCAGGACTACTACTACTAGGGAAGGTGGATTCTATTGTGATGAGGTGCTCCTACAGGCCTTCTAATGTTGTGGGTCCTTGCTACTAGCATTACTCTCTGAGTCCTATGCCTTGCCCATTTTTTGTAGTTTGGTTCTACAAAATGTCCTTGACCTCCACAACAATGGCAAGCTTGAGTGGTGGCACTCATATTATTCTTGGGAAAGGTTCTTCTACCACAATCTAGGCATGGCATGACAATACATCCATCGCATAGTAAATAAGATTATGATAATAGATATCTAAAAATCTATATTCCAGGGGAAGATCACATAATCCATCTTTCTTGTAGTTGTGACAACTGGAGCATCCTACAACCATGACTCGATCAATCAGTATAACCCTTGTAACTTACTCATAGATGTATCAGTTTAATTTGACATGTCACCCTCTAGTGAACATGTTTGAGTTTATTGTGGCATGTCACCCTCTAGTGAACATGTTTGAGTTTACTGTGGCATGTCACCCTTTAGTGAACATGTTTGAGTTTACTATGTCCTCATAAAAGAGATAAATCTTGACAACCTTAAGGGCGTCCATCCACCTTAGCCTCTTTAAATTATTCTGGAGGTAAGCAAGACGGTTTGTGTCAATGTAGCAATACCCTCTGCTCAACATCTCTCGCCTTTCGTAATACAAGTGTGAATGATTGTATATTTGATCTACTATTCGCATCATCTGGTTTCTCCAGCTGAAACTAGAGGAGTACATTGCTAATATAAACCTAACTTGGAAAATCAAGAATCGTTTACAAGGTTCGCCTTTTTGCCAGAAATTAAGAATATATATTAATAAGAGAATATTTGTACTATCTAAGGAAAATATATTTTATGCTGTAAATATAACTAGTTTTATTTACTTGCATCGTGTTCTACATCAACATGTGCTCTAATACCAACTATAGCATGCCCACCCGAGGAGCCACTTCTTATGCAGCACGTTCTTTGCAGTCCATCAAGAGATATCCTAGAAAATGCCATTCGAGAGTTGATGAAATACCTCGGCCTTTTCTATCTAGGCTCACTTGAGTTTACCCTGTAGTGGAAGCTCCAGTCGTTCCCTCCATGAGGATCGACCTAAGTTATTGGTTCCTATTATGAGTCAAATCAACTACTAATGGTTGATTAGTGTCAATAGTTTGAGTTTTCACTTCTTATAGAATTGCATGACTGAAACGAACTTGCATTGCACTAGGGTCGAAGAGAATGGGAGAAGTATGACACTTTAATCCCTTCTACCTAGGGTTCTAAAGTGATGTGAGTTAGGCTTTCTAATCTCTAATGGTCCATCAAAATTGCAATTTTTATTCCTTCTTAGGAAAGCTCTCAGCTTATCAAGACCAACCAACCATAGGTTTTGATCCATCGGGGTCCATCCTCTCGCTTCCCTCGAGAGAGTGTTTTTAATTACCTAATTACCTACCACTTTAGCTTCAACATATAAAAACAACTTCTTTCAATTATCTATTGATACAATTTCGTTACATGCCTTTAGTTCACAACACAAAAACAAAGTAAAGCAATTCCTTCTTAATAGTTCCTTTCAAAAAAATGAATTTTTACCATTTTTCTATTTGAAGATATTATTTCTCTCAAAGTTCCATTCCCCAACTAGTATTGGAACTTCCAGGACACAATGCGGAAATTGAAGGATAGTTGGCAATTTGTAAGAGCTTAAGGAGTTTATGACTAGAGCCCCCTGGTACCCTCGCCTCCTCTTGCTGACTACAGTTCCCTATGACGAGACCTTTCTCATCATGATTGGTCTATACTCACTAATGCGAAACAAAAAGAGAAAACCCCTTGGAGTAGGTTTTATTCATGCTGGCTTTATAGAGATCTAGCACCATTAAGAACACTGCCTCAATCGGTGATCTGTACTCAGTCATCCATCTTTTAGCCTAATGATTTTAGGAAATATTAGTACCTAACTTTCAATCACAAACATCTTCATTTGAATGCATTACACATAAAAAATTTATTTTCAAGACAAATCTTTCTTTCAAAAATAATATCATCAAGGAAAAAATCAGCGAAGTGGCAATACCTTCCACACGGGATCTAGTTTGTCTTAATCTAAATAAGAATTTATTCTTGAGAATAACCCCTTTTGAGTTTCGTGGGTCCTTTCCCGCGAATAAAGAAAATCTTGGTTAGTTTAATTACGAATAGTATTCTTTGGCAATTCCATCTGAAGGTCTCTTATATACCAAGGATTAGTGTCCGTGATTATCCATCGGGGGTTTCAATTAGAAATATTAAGTATCTTAGGGACACAGTACTTTCCTTGTCCTCGCTTAGATTCATCTTGTATAAACCCAAGTTACCCCTTGGAATTTGAGTTTAGAAATTCCTCTAAAAGATTATATGCAGGAATTGGATAAACTCTTATGTAGCTTTTGTTGCCCGTTCATGAGATGATAGTATGCTAGCTGCCTTTATTATAAAAATATAGTACTTGGGGATCCGTGACAGGTTCTTGGTTGATGGTATTTGTAGCTTCATTTGTAACCCTAGTACTCTTCATTCCATCTATAGTGATTGTGTCCACAGTGTTATTGGCAACTCCTGCATGTACGACGTTCATAACTTTCTTCTTCGGGCCCATGGTCTTTCATCGCAAGATTGAAAAGGGGATTTTGGCAAAGGAGCTTAGGGGTAATTAGATTAACAAAACTTTGATTGATGGGGAAAGGTGATCACTAAGAATTTAGAAAAATCTAGAAGAGTCTTGATTCCGCAAAGAAATAGGATAGAAGGAATGGAGATTTTGATTCCAACAGTTCATGGAATATCCTCCTTGTCAAGACATGAGTTCTAATAATCACTTACTTTGATCGATAACCTGACCTTCTTCCCAACAAGTATAAAAGCATCGGCCTTTCCTTCAACTTAGGGTTTCCTAATGCCTAGAGCTCTCCACTTGCCCTTGAAGCTTGGAATTGTAGTTTGTACCTAGCTCAGTCCCCTGAGTTGGGTTGATGAAGGTAGTAGTTGCTAGATGGACCCCAAGGTATCTTAGTTTAGCCCTTATGATTGTTATTTGTGCTAACTATGCATAACATCAAGATTCCAATCTACCAAATATGAGCTGTTAGTTTGTGTTGTTAGCAAGAGCTTGGGCAAAGCCTAGAGTTTCTAGGATGAGTTTCCTTTAGGCTAGATTTCTTGCCATGCCATCCATCAATTGTGCAAGTTGCAGCAAATACCTCAAAGGTGATGAAAATGCCCCTACTATTGCGAGGACCCAATGCTTGAAGCCTTATATGTTGTTTATGAATTTATCCCAAAGCATCTAAATGCAATTAACTTCTCTTGAAACAAGCATTTGGGAAACTCAATCCTTCGAATAATCGAGACAAAGTTTACCTTTTTCAACAAACCATTCTCATGCGGTAAAGTTTGAAAACTAACGTATCGCATGTGGGAAATTAAGCAAGCATTTATCAAATTGGGAATACATTACTTACTACCGGTGCCACAGTTGGATTGGCAGTGACGCCCTCGCATGAGGCTTTGTTGCTTGTTGTAGGGTTGCCATCTACGTGTGACACTTTCCGCTTGGGGGCCATCCTTATTCTTCTCCTCTTTTAGACGCGACTCACACAAAACTTCAGTAACCACTTGCTCAAGAAGAGGGCCAAATGGGGAAAAGTTCTCAGCTTGCAGGATGGAGGACAATCTCGCGAGAGGTACGGGAATAGATTCGCGAGCAAAGGGGAAGAATGATGCATGTGGCCATCCTCTTAGGAGGGGAAGAGAAGAAGAACCTTCTTGGAAGGTTCTCTCTCTTGCTCTCAATCACTCCCTCTCTTTCTCTCTCTCACCCTCTCTCTTCCTGTTTCTCTCTCTCTGCCCCTCTTTATCTTATTCTCTCACTCTCTCCCTCTTCTTCTTCTTCTTCTCTCTCTCTCTCTCTCTCTCTCTCATGGGCTGGCAACAAGGGGGGGAAAAGAGGTGGTACCTCCCTCCTTTTCTTACGATGGAGGGGGGTTTTATATAATGGAAGGGTGGGTATTATCGTGGGGGAGGGTGGGGGGATGTGGAGTGGTGGTGGTGGTAACCACCACTTGTCGTTGTCCGCATGGTAGCGCTGCAGTTGATGCCTTCATTGTCTTATCTATCATCTTTTGCATCAACTTCCTCCAGTACTTCCTTGTCATCATCGACATCCTCCTTCCCCTTTTGTCATCCTCTCTCCCCACCATGTCAACTTCTTCTTTCCCCCCCCCCCCCCCCCACCACCTGTCAACGATAATAGGGGGGAGAATATTGGAAAAAAATTCAATTATTAATTTTTTTAAAAGAGGGGGGGGGGCTTTTTATGTGGCGGGTGGGGGATTTTAAATCCTCTCCCCCTTAGAGAACTCGAGATGTCCTCATCTCGGAAGAACTGGGGAAGACAATCATTAGTGGGGCTTAGGGCTTGTGCGTTAGGATCCACCATGCATCTGTTGTGCTACTCTTAATGACTCAAGTAGTGCAACTCATATTATTGTAGTTAACCATAGGTACAAGAGTAGGATTTATTCTTGATATAAGTTGTATTACATGTTGACAAAATTTTTAAGATTTCTAATCATCCTGAAGAGGTGTAGTAGGCTCTATGTCTTCATCTTCATATGTTTCCTCTATGTATCCATAGACTACACTTGTGTAGCCTTGTTTCCTTGGGGGTTCAATGTCTTCTAGACTTAGGACATCAGGGAAATCTACTTGGACGTGTCCTAGCTCATTGCAGTGAAAGCATTGACGGTAGGGACATCTCCTACAGATGTGCCCTATTTCTCTGCATGTATGGCATCTCTTACCTTGATCTTGGGAAACCTCTTTGTCACAATTTTGCAAATTATGTTCTTGGATGATTGACTTTACTAGAATTAATGTATCTTGCAAGTTTGTTGGACGCGTTGCTTCTAGACATTGGTTCAGAGGAGTGTTTAGGCCATGGAAAAATTGGGATACTTGCTATGCAATATCCATATGTGGGCACATTTTAGTAGGGTTATAAAATTTGAGTAGTAAGCTTCCAAGGTTAATTCCATCTGCTTGAGCTTGAAGAATTCATTCATCCTCAAAGTCTAGTAGGTTGTCAAAAGATATCATCCGCGTACAACATCTTTTAGTTGAGCTGAAGTGGCAACGACTTCAGAAACACCTTGATCTTTGCACCATTGCTTCCACCATATTCGAGCCTGGCCAACTAACTTAAGTTTGACTATCATTGCTTGATTGGTAGAGGAAGTTTCCACAGTAGAGAAATAGTCATCCATTGACTCAATCCATATTTCCTTCTCCATCAAACTCAGGTGCCTTAACTTACTTGAGAAGGAATTTCTTCTCTTGCATATCAACTGTGGGAGCCTTCACTCAACAGCCAAGACCCATGGACCGCTTCTTGTTTCAAGCGTTCCAAGCCGAGCACTAATGGCTACCTCTCACATAACTGACGCGCCATCCATATCTAAGGGTGTAGTGAGCTTACCTCCGTGCCGTTCGAGTTACCTCCTCTCCCGCACACTCTGGTAGCTCCACGATCCAAGTGCAAGCTTCAAGCAAGTTCCATCCTCCCGCTCCAAGCTCCAAGCTCCATTGCCGCGAGCAAGAGAAGAGAAGAGAAGAGAAGAGAAGAGAAGAGAAGAAGAGAGGAGAAGATGGAGAGCTTCTCCTCCTCGGTCCCTCACCCTCACACACACTCACTCCCTCACACTCTTACACTCCCTCTCTCAAGCACAAGCTCAAGCAAGCAAGAACAAGAAGAAGAAGAGGAGAGCTACTTTTGGCCACACACAAGAATGAGCTTCTCATTATCTTTTCAACTTTATATACAAAACCCTAAATCCCTTTTGGGCGGTCATCCCCTTTTCCCCTTTTTTACATGGCCGGTCGTAGCCTAGGCCCTTTTTCCCATTGTCCTTCTATCTTCCTAGCTTCCTGTCCACCGCCCGTCTACATTTACAAATTGCACGGGTGAGAGCCCAACGCTCTTTTACAAGATTTCAGGGTGCGCCTTTTTATTTTAAAATGCGCCTTTCCCCTTTTGCCTTTGCCTTGGACTTTTAAGGTTGCCCTTGCGCTTTTGGCATTTTCTCCTCTTCTTTTTTCAGTCAGGCTACCTTTTTTCCGCCTTTGCCCTGCGTCTTTTCCACTTCCTTTTGCTTTCTTCGTGTTGGGGTTAACATTACCCCCTCCTAGACGAGTGCTAGTCCCATGGCACTCACCATCATAGGTAGCAGGTTGTAGCATGCACCAAAGATGTGGGTGACAAGGACACCTGTGGTTTCCGTACAGGAGTGTTGGTGGTGGTGTGGAAGAAGGTCTTGGGGCCTGTTGGTGGCCAAGGTGGCTGGTGGAAGGTTATTGGAGTTGGCGGTAGGGCTAATTTGTGGTTGGGATTGCATTGACGGCCAGCACAAGTGTTGGTTTGTTGAGGATTCTACACATGTCGATTCTTTGAGGGCTTGTCGGATGGTAAGGGATAAGCATTCAGGGTTGGGTGTCGCTGAAGAGCAATTGAAATTTTGTTGGAGGCTTCAATACCTGCAATTTGAAAACCTCTCATGTGGTCTCTCCCTAAGGGGTAGTGCTAGTCTTCTTGTCGTGCACAAGACATATTTGATTAGTTTGGGTGATAGGTCGAACTCTAAGCAAGCTGAGAGTATTGTCTTGCACTTGAGGACCCAAACTATGTATATACTTTGGTACAGATATTATGTAAGTGCTCGTGCATACTTAGATATTACGTAGGTAGAAGACCGTGGGCTAGTTTCTCAAAACAATGTGTGGATGAAGCAAAGTTGTCCATGTTGAGAAGAAGTACACGTGAAGATATATGAGACATCCTTTGCATTGTGACTGCACAACGGAGCATAATTGAATACAAGGACACCGCACTTTCGGTATAGCAGGAAGCTATTGGACTTGCTTGATGAGGACGGTGTACATTTCATAGCCAATCGTGGGGTGCTTACCACAATGGATTGCAATGGTATTAAGGCAGAGTGCAAGAGGAAATTGTGCAAGTGGGTCAGGGTGACAGGTCTAACCATAGGCGAGACAAGCTCCCTCGGTATGTCCTGCCCTTGATGTGCCCTGAACAAGTGTGGGTGATGCTAAAGGGCTAGGGGACTAGGGACAAAGCCAGGCGACCAAGGTCACTAGACGTACCTAATTTGAGGACCCCTAGGTGCTATGTTGTGATCGTGGGTGCTTCTCATCTTTTCATTCTTTTTTTTTTTTTTGCTTGGGTACAACCATTACAGTATGTTGAGGCTATCAACCTTTCAATGGGTTGGAAAATGTCAAGCTTCAAAGGCTCAGGAGATGGATAGTACAATGATGATTGTGCCCTAGCCTCGTTGTTAGAGAAGCCGTTGTTGAGATGGGAAGACACACTTGAGATATTGCAATTACCTTGCGACACACGCGATGTTGATACAATTGAGGTAACGACTGCCGTGAGCCAACTATAGAGCGTGACCCAGAAAGAGAGCATGGCCCATGAATGTGCGTTGATCCATGCGATGTGGATGGTCGGCAAGGGTGGTTTTTGCTTTCGGCACCGTGGCTTTGCCGCGGCTTGTTGTGGGGTTGTTGGTGTTGTGGTGATCGGGCATTGAACACTTTCACACAAGGACCTGTATTATCCTGCATTGTCACCTCATGAGAGTATATGCATGGTATATGCCGCAACTATAATAAACCAGTGCAATGCAAGGAGACATCACTTATCTGAATTCTATGGTGTTGACTTAGATATTTATCACCTGCGCTTGATTAGCTTTTTCTTTTGCTAAAGACGTGAAATATATTAAATGCAGATATGAAAAGTTCGTACAATTCGGGAACATGTCAACACTTAACCATTTAAAGACAAAAAGTCATGGCCAGGTAGCATTTGATAAGCCCTTTATACATCATGGGGCTACTCTATTTGTACGAGATGGGGCGATTCTGGGTGGTCGGGTGATTGGGCCTCTGCTGGTGTGGGGCTCCCATGGGATTGGGTAGGGAACATGTCATCTGGGACATGAATGGTGTAGTCCTGGGCCGCTACCATTTCCAGAATGTCTTTAAACAATTCATTAAATTCTGCCCTATCCCTGGCCGCCTTTTCTGCCCTTGAGCATCTAGTGCCTGAGCGTAAGTTGGGGGCTCGTGCCACTAGTGTTGCTACCTGTTGTGCATTTTGAGTCTCGACTTTCTTGACTCGAGGATTGTTCAGCCTTCGTCCGGGACGGTGTCGCTTAGGGCCTCGCTTCTTGGCATACCTCTTGAGGGTGGGCACATAGCGCTCCGGTGGAGGGGCGCATGCCACATGCTTTCGTCATCTGTGAAGAGCCTCTTTGCATGCCAGATGTCCATGGTTCTCCATGTGTTCCATCAAAAAAGGAAGCCTGCAAGATGCAATCCAAGGGTTAGACCTGGATATAGGATACAACTGTTTGCATGGAAGGAATTTTAGTGTGGTCTATCAAGCGTATATGACAAGAAAAAGGGGGGGTGAGGCATGCAGTGTTTGTTGTAAAGGAATGGCCCCCATGCTGATGTTCACTTTGCCTCCATTCATTAGCGGATATTAGCTTATGCTAGGTCGCGTGGACTGGTTGTTGTGGAGTGGGACAGGGCACATCCTCGAAAGGATAGACCAAAAAGGGAAGAATGTGTATAGAAAGGGATGACACCCTGTCTACACCATCAGAGGCAATGTGGGTTGCATGCCCTTCACTTGGAGGTGGGGATGGTCACACGGCTTTTAAATGCGTGATGAGAGGAGGACTTGAGGAGCTTAGTTTATCTGGCCCAACTCTTCTCCCTGCGCTTGACTATCATTGCTTGTGTGTGTTGATATTGTTTATACACGGTGACACCAACAGTAGTGTTTATTTATATACATACTTGTGAATCCTTGTCACTTCACGAGGATAAGAACCAAGTGTAGAACTCGGGGTTGTACCGGAGCGTGGCACACGCATCTAGTATTCGCAGCAGCTTACTTAATACCGATAGATATTTTGCCACATCGAGTAGCATGGAACCTTGACCGAGTCTACTGGCAATATGTAACTCCTCCTTAGTGAGAACCTTATCAATCAAAGGGCCCTCTAGTCTAGTTCCAGCTAAGTCTGTACCCCGAATGTCAGTTAGTACTCGAAGGGAAGTTGGTGCTAGATAGGTTGGGTCCTTTTGAGACCGCCATTTGGCCAATCGCTCTTCTGAGACTATCATGATCTGAGCCCTAGTTTGGCCATTACAACGCGGCTTTCGCACCAACGCTGCTCAAATTGACTCTGGCCTGCTGACAGTCGCTTTAGTTGCCCTATGTCTACGAGATTCGATCGGCAGAGCAATTCATTAAACGTGACGGTTAAGCGTAGTTCGTCAGCCTCCTCGTCAGAGATGAGTCGCATGCGTTCATGCATGAGCCTGCCGTAGTGCTCGTTAAGATGTTCTTGTTCTTCCCATGATAGAGGAAAGGTCAAGTATTCTCCAAGCTGCTCCTTGGGGATTGTGCCCATGTCTGCAAGGACGTAGACACGTGCGACCACTTTGAGCTTAGCATCCAACTCAGTTAAGCATTCTGTGATACTTCTATGTTCAACGAGGGCTTGCTCGGTTGCTATCTCATGCAAAGTTCTAAGAGTTTCCTTAGGCTTTAGCATGGCTGGCGGCTCAAGCCTAGCTGAGCAAGATTGGTCAGCGCTAGGATTTCTTATGCTCTTGGGGTTCTCATGTTTCTCCTGAGGTTTTGCTGCTACATTGTCATGGTTCTTCTCAGATGTGACTGGTATAGATTTGTCACCCTGTTGTGACGACGTTGTATCCACTCTTGATTGGTCAATGCGAGTTCTATTGTCAGTGGATAGAGTGTTGTGAGTAACTGTTGATGGCAACGGTTGCTTTGGTTTTTCAGAGCACACCGGTGTGTCTGAGGTTTCACCGCTATTAGGAGAGGCATCAGTGGGCTCATTGGTGGATGGACTCGATTCTTTGTTCATCAGCTCTCCAGCACCCTTCGTCTCAATGTTCTTGGGGTCGACAACCACCTATGATTGTTGTTGCCTTCGTTGTTTTCTCCTCTTTTTTTTTTGATCAATGAAGGTGCATCGCTCAATGACTCAGGACCCTAAACTAGATCAACCGTTGATGTGCTTGGTTGGGCCTCAGCATTCTCTTCCTCTGGTGTGTCCGTATGGGACATGGTCGTGGCCTGCTAAATAGCCTTGCTAGGTTGTGAGAACACAATTACCTCCCTTTTCGGAGAGTCTAGCCCTTCAGCCAACTCCCTTGAGTTTAACTCCTCCAGCCTAGGCTTTAGGCATTCTGAAAGTGCTGGAGTTTTCGAGGGAGTTGGTTGCGACACCTCCTCCATGGGTAAACTACTAAGGACATCGTCCGCAAGGGGTCTTATCACGGCTAAGGGCTGTGATTGCTGTGATTCCTGATTAGAAGTAGTAGCAGCTAGTTTAGTGGGCTGGCTACCCTTGGTGGGTTGCGGTGTCAAGTCCTTAGGGAAATTAGAAGTGGTCGTTGCTCTTAGAGCATTCCCTTGTGTAGGTGCTAGCCACCTTTGATTGCATAGGCATAACCTGGGGCTGAGAGCCACGGGTGGTGTCGTGTCCTGCCTCTTGGACATTTGGAAGCTTTGATGTAGGTCGAGATTGGGATTGAATAGCTGCGCCTGACAAGTGTTGTGCTTCCTGTGTCCGTGTAGGGAAAGAGGGTGCAGGAGACTTAGGAATCCTAAGGGGCTTTGACACTGGCTTGGAGATTTGCTCGTGGCTATTAGATGATTGTGCTATTTGCTTTGTTGAGCACTCAACCTTGCCCTAAGCAATGTTATGCCTATGATGCTTGCTATCCTCTTAGGGTATCAAAGGCTCCTTGGGCACCAGCGGCTTGTGCGTATCCTCAACGATTACACCTAGTATCTGCTCGTCGAGCACGGTAGGCTGAGGATTTACCCTCCGATTGGTCCCGTTTGGTTTCTTGATTTTGAACATGAGGGGCTCGGTCACTCCCCTGTTGTTGACTCGAGACTTGGTTTTTCGCTTAGATCTCCTCCTACGCTTCCTTGCTCTTGCTACGATCTGGCCTTCAGTTGTCCACAGAGGTTTAGCAAGGGGTTTTGGCACCCAAATCCATCGGTTGCCTGCATAATACCCTTGAGCCCGAAGCCACGTCTTGGATATCCATCGTGGCGTTGTGCTAGCTCTCCATCGATGCTTGTGTCTATAAGGCTTGGGCTTCTTTTGGGGTCTCCTACGATGTTTGTAAGTCCAAAGCCTGTCCTTAGCATTGTCTCTTGACCTTCTTGGTTCAGGCATGGCCTCACTCACTGGCTCTCATTGTTCGACCTGTGCTTGTATTAACTCTTCCAACAAGTCCTTGTTCTCATTAATGGGCTTGACCGTTACGTCATCACCTTCCTTGCCTTTCCCTCGAGGTTTGGTGAGGTCACCCTTACTAAAGGGTGAGGTCACCCTTGCTAAAGGTCGTGACTATCCTCACACCTGGTAATGTCAAGTGTATCCTCTGAGCTACGTAATCAGCCTCACACTTGGTAGCCTTTTTGAAGGGCCTTCCTAGGAGGATTTCCTTTCCACCATTCTCGCTATTGGGAGGAACATAGAACAGGAGTGGCAAGCTTTCTGTTTCAATTGTTACAAGGATTCTGCACCTCCCTAGAAGTGCTTGTGGGTGTTCCCCGTAAGGATTAAGAGTTGCATCAGTCGGTGTGAGCTCTAGTTGGCCTAGTAGGGTCCATGATTCATAGGTCAAGATATTAAAATCTGCTCCTTCATCAATTAGAGCATCAATAGTATGCTCTCTTTTCGTAGTGAGTTTGACTCTAAGATAAGCAGGTGGTACTATGTCTTCATCTTCCGGGTCTTGGCTTGTAAATTTAAGCCTTCTGATAGGTGCCCTTGAGTTCTCAACTGCACGACCAGATGTGGATTCTCCACTGTTGTCTTGGATCATCAGTGCACTGTTGTTCAATGTACATCTTTCGTCAAGAGTGTCGTGTCTAGTCATCCTCGCCTTTGTAGCTTGCTGAAGTTGCATTTTACTCTGACTAGACACGGTTTGAACACAATGTCCTTGTGTTCTTGCGGTGTGGCCTTTTTGCCCTTGATGGCTAGATTGGCCCATTGATGTTCTAGGGTCTCTGTTTCTCTTTGTTCGGGTATGGGCTTTTGGTTGCTCTATTGCAAGTGAGACTCCATGCTCATGTAGAGCCATTGCTACACTAGGATCTAATTTGAAGGACCTGTCATAGCGCGTGTTTTCTCTCCAACCTACTCGGGGGAGGTGCAGAGGGGGCAGAGCCCCCTCTGCGGGGGTAGTCCCCCTCGGCCCGCAGGGCCGTTACGGTAGAAGCCATGCACAATTTGGAGGACCGTTTATAGCCAGATTTGAACCACTTACTCTCAATTTAGCCCAGTAATGGATCTATGATGTGGTTTTGTCTCTATATGGTTTCTCGGTTAATTTCATTGTCTTCAGGTTAAAATCTGAGAAAATCTAAATTCGGCCTAACAGGTCCGAATTGCAGGGTCCGAGTGGGTCACTCGGACGGGCCGAGGGCTAAGTTCGGATGATTCAGACGAGGTCACTCGATTGGGCCGAGGGCCGAATATGGGACGTGGCCGAGGGCCGAATTTGAGTCTCGAACGGGTTTTTCCTCGGACGGTCCGAGGCCGGCTAGGGTTTGGCCGAGTGGACCGGGTGGTCCGAGGGCCGAGTCTGGGCCCCGGACCAGAGTCAACGTGACTCGGATACGCCAAACGCCGCGCATCTTTTTGCCGCAGCTTGCAAAATTCGACGTGCAGGGCACTGGGGGTCTTCCCCCTTGTTGTGCAACTCCAGATTGGTCCTACTACTGTAGGGGGAGGTGTAGAATTACCTGGGCTAGCCGAAGATCTCCCCGATGCCAAGATTGAAGCGGATTTCCTCGCCACGCTTTCCTCTTCTCTCCTTCTCTCCTGAAACCCTGCAATGCACAATGTGGCCTTTCTTGCCACTTCTGGCCCTTATACCCTCTTCGAGGTATGGTATTGGCACCCCCAATAACTCACTTACCGACCTTAGGCATCACAAGTAAGTTTTTTACCACTTTTGCACGATTCTTGCCCTGTTTCTGCCCTGTTTTGCAACAGTAACCCTAATGCTTATTTTCTTTGCTTTTCTTTGTTTTCTCCTACTCTAATGCATCCAAATTACAAAGTAAATACCTACACTACTCCATCTCACAACATAAATCTCAAGAAAAACAACAAACCTACTTGCCAAGGAGATCGAATACCATCTTCAACCCCCTCGCTTCCTACCTATCTCAAGCACCGGTTCCGGGAAAACCCTACTCCAATGCTCGATTTGAAGCACGCAAGCGCTCAAGGCTTGAATCCGTGGTCCCGGCAACGGAACCAAAATATGGGAGCCTTCACTCAACCACCAAGACCCACAGACCGCTTCTTGTTTCAAGCGTTCCAAGCCGAGTACTAATGGCTACCTCTCACATAACCGACGTGCCATCCATATCTAAGGGTGTAGTGAGCTTACCTCCGTGCCATTCGAGTTACCTCCTCTCCCGCACACTCCGGTAGCTCCACGATCCAAGTGCAAGCTTCAAGCAAGCTCCATCCTCCTGCTCCAAGCTCCAAGCTCCATTGCCGCAAGCAAGACAAGAGAAGAGAAGAAGAGAGGAGAAGATGGAGAGCTTCTCCTCCTCGGTCCCTCACCCTCACACACTCTCACTCCCTCGCACTCTCATACTCCCTCTCTCAAGCACAAGCTCAAGCAAGCAAGAAGAAGAAGAAGAAGAAGAAGAAGAAGAGGAGAGCTACTTTTGGCCACACACAAGAATGAGCTTCTCATTCTCTTTTCAACTTTATATACAAAACCCTAAATCCCTTTTGGGTGGTCATCCCCTTTTCCCCTTTTTTACATGGCCGGCCGTAGCCTAGGCCCTTTTTCCCATTGTCCTTCTATCTTCCTAGCTTCCTCGTCTACATTTACAAATTGCATAGGTGAGAGCCCGGCGCTCTTTTACAAGATTTGAGGGTGCGCCTTTTTATTTTAAAATGTGACTTTCCCCTTTTGCCTTTGCCTTGGACTTTTAAGGTTGCCCTTGCGCTTTTGGCATTTTCTCCTCTTCTTTCTTCAGTCGGGCTACCTTTTTTCTGCCTTTTCCCTACGTCTTTTCCACTTCCTTTTGCTTTCTTCGTGTTGGGGCTAACATCAACATTTGTGGGCACAGAAGGTGCCTGACAATCAAGCCATACCACTTAGGTTATTTTGTTTATGATATATCGATGAACCATGCATTATCCAATCTCATGTATTATGAAGTTTTGCTCTAATACCAATTGTGGCGTGCTGTCCAAGCATATTTTAGTGGTCCATTAGGAAACAAGTCTAAGCGATGCCACCCAGCACTCCCATGGAATGTCACGAGGTTTGTCGCCTAGGGTTTCTAGAGTACCGCCTCACAACAAAATGTTCGTGGGCAGAACCCTCAATGGGTTTGTCCTACAACAGGGTGGTCCCAGAGAAGTGGGAGGCTTCTCATAAGGTTTTACCATTGTTCGACCTTTAGGCATTGCTAGGTTAGAACTCGATTCATGTCGTTTTCAGGGACCGGAATGGGAGTATGCCCTACGGGCAGAGATGTTGAGCAGTGCATCCCTCTCATTTCCCATTCTCTTTGAACCAAGTGTGGTATGGGTCTACTTTGGAGTGGGTATCTGTATGTAAAAGTAGGATGTCCAGGACCCGACACTAGAATTCTGTCAGGAGACCTTGACCACTAGGAGTCTGGATTTTTGATCGATCCTAGTGGGTTTGGGGCCGTGAACGTTCTGTTGTGAGAGGCAGACTCAAGAAACCCTAGGCGACAAACCCCGTGACATTCCATGGGAGTGCTGGGTGGTGTCGCTTAGACTCATTTCTTGATGGACCACTAAAACATGCTTGGACAGGGGCGGACATGTCACAAGAAGAAAGTTATGAAGGTTGCGAAGGCAGGAGTTGCCAATAACACTGTGGATACAATCACTACAAATGGAATGACGAGTACTGGGGTTACAAACAAAGCTGCGAATACCATCAATGAAGCACCCATTATGGATCCCCAAGTACTATGTTTTGATAATAAAGGCAGCTAACAGGCTACCATCCTATGAATGAGCAACAACACCTGCATAAGATTTTATTCAATTCTTGCATAAAATCTTTTAAATGAATTTCTAGCTACAAATTCCAAGGGGTAACTTGGGTTTATACAAGATGAATCTAAGCAAGTACAAGGAAGGTACTGTGTCCCTAAGATACTTAATATTTCTAATTGAAACCCCCGATGGATAATCACAGACACTAATCCACGATATATAAGAGACCTTGAGATGGAATTGCCAAAGAGTACTATTCGTAATTAAACTAACCAAGATTTTCTTTTATCGCAAGAAAGGACCCACGAAACTCAAAAGGGGTTATTCTCAAGAATAAAATTCTTGTTTAGATTTAGACCACCAACTAGATCGCGTGGAAGGTATTGCCACTGACGCTGAGTTTTGCCTTGATGTTATTATTTTTGAAAGAAAGATTTATCTTGAAAATAAACTTTTTATGTATAATGCATTCGAATTAAGATGCTTGTGATTGCAAGATAGGTACTGATCTTTCCTAAAATCATTAGGTTGAAAGATGGATGACTGAGTACAGATCGCCGATTGAGGTAATATTCCAGTGAGCTCAGAATGCCAATTGAGGCAGTGTTCTTAATGGCGCTAGAACTCCTGAAGAATAACTTGAACAAAACCTACTCCAAGGGGTTTTCTCTTTTTTTTTCGCATTAGTGAGTATAGACCAATCATGATGCGATAGGTCTCATCGTAGGGAACCCTAGTCGACAGGAGGAGGTGAGGGTACCAGAAGACTTTGGTCATAAACCCCTTAGGTTCTTACGAACTGCTAACTACCCTTCGATTTCTAGACTGTGTCTTGGAAGTTTCAATACTAGTTGGGAAATGGAACTTTGAGAGAAATAATATCTTCGAATAGAAAACATTGTAAAAAGTCACTTTTCTGAAAGGAACTATTAAGAAGGAATTGCTTTACTCTATTTTGTGTTGTGAATTAAAGGCATGTAACGAATTTGTATTTGGAGATAATTCAAAGAAGCAATTTTTATATGTTGAACTTAAAGTGGCAGGTAATTAGATAATTAAAAACACTCTCTCGAGGGAAGCGGGAGGATGGACCTCGATGGATCTAGACCTATGGTTGGGTGGTCTCGATAAGCCAAGAGCTTTCCTAAGAAGAAATAAAAATCGCAATTTTGATGAACCACTCCCATTCTCTTTGAACCTAGCGCAATGCAAGTCCATTTCAGTCAAGCAATTCTATAAGAAGTTGAAACTCAAACTGCTGACACTAACCAACCATTAGTAGTTTATTTGATGCATAATAGGAATCAAAAACTCAGGTTGATCCTCGTGGGAATAGTTGGAACTTCCATTGCGAGGTAGACTCAAACGAGCCTAGATAGCAAACTCCGAGGTAGTTCATCAAATCCTGGATGGTGTTTTCTAGGAAATCTCTTGATGGGCTACAAAGAACGTGCCATAAAGGAAGTGGCTCGGGCAGGCACATTACAGAAACCTTCAAGCTAATAGTCTCTTTGAAACCTTCACCTACTAGCTAGCTCACATGCACTAGCTCTATCAAGTCTGATATTGATATATGAGCAATTTATTCTACCACCTATATAAAAACAAAGGGAATACATGATAAAGTGTGAGAAGAGTATAGCAACACATATTACTATTAGGGCTTAAGAGTAAAAATAACCCTAGCGAAATATCTTCTCTAGCATGGATATAAAAAATTGTTGAGATGTTGAGCTCCACATGAGCTGACATCCACTACACTCCATGGTGATGTGGCAAGAATTTACTCGCTAGCATGTTAGGAAAATGATATGAAGGATATGCCAATGATTCTATAGCTAGACTATAACCATGTAGTCCACTCTTGGTTATGGCATATTCATTATGCTGCCTCATCTATATTTAGTGGGTTCATACTTAGTAATCGTATATACATATGTTCTACTAATTTTATATTGATATTTTATCATGTTGCAAACTAATTTTTTTGTATAATAAAAGTAAATAAAGAAGAAGAAGAAGAAGAAGAAGATTTCAACCCTACTTCCTCTAGTATGTGCTCAAGTGTCCATTATGTATGTGTGCTCTTAGTTGCTTCATCTCTCTCTCCTCTTGTTTATTTACATGATAATAGAGTTGTCCCACGAATGCATGTAGCTCAATAAAAGATTGAGATAAAGGCAATAGAGCAAAAAAGAAAACAAACAAGCAATGGGTAAGAAGCTCTTTCACCTTATTTGATTTGCCTTGAAAAACTACTACAAGAGGCTCTTAAGGTTGATAAGGATGCAATCTCTTATCATAGTGAAATTTGGTGGGCACTAAAAGAGTATATATATTGGAGATAAGCCCTTTAAGGATTAATGACAGTGATTCTTGCCATTTGAGGTTGTTTTAGCCTTCACTTCAACCATACAAGTTGGTTGAAACCAATTTTTCAATATATTATAAATTCATATGTATTTGTTGCCATTTACAAGTACAAAGGATAATTTGTGAGGTTTCATGTATTTGCTAAGTTATAGAAAGAAAGGGCATCCAAATCAAAAGTAATTTTTGGATATATTGTAAAATTGTATGTGTTTTGTGTTCACAAGTATAGAGATTAAGGATTCTAAATCTATAGCAGTTCATGTATTTACTAGGTTATACACACAAAGGACATCTACATATAGATTGGAGATTGCAAGTATTATTGTGTAGGTAGTGAAGAAGGCAATGCATTTTGGTTGTAGTATACTTGGCATTAGCTTGGTTGCAAGTTTTCTTATCTTGTCGAAATCTCTAACAATTCTCACCAGATTGTTAATAAAAATCTTGATAAAATAATTGTCATGCATCCAAGTTTAGGATAATAAGTTTCTTGAAGGGAAAAGTCATAAGGAATTATATTAAAGAAGATATGGTAGTGGCACCTAAAGTCCCTTTGTGAAATGCTATTACAAAATATATAAAGGCTAAGAAGGATTGGAGCAGACATAGAGTAATGTATTAGCAATTTGTGAGTGTCACGAATAGTATGATGGACTATTTATAAGATTTTGAAATCCCCCATGTTTGGAAGATTTTTATTTGGTTGTTTAAGATAAACCCAAATATAAAAAATCTATTGCTTAAGTTAGAGCTAAATCAAGTAGAAAAATATCAAGAGAATTGTGGAAGCTCTTGGATCTAACAATGTAGTAGTTGATGATGATAATGTTGTGCAAGTATGTTTAGATAGAGTTAAAGATGAGTACAAGAGCTTCAAGTCATCTATGAAGGGATGATATCCTTGACTTTATAGATTTGATTTATATGTTGATAGGCTTGAAGAGAAGTACCTTGGCTTGGATTCTTGTAAGAGAAAATGTGAATGAATGTTTTACTCTACTAGTAGAGGTAGAGCTTGTGGTTTAAGGCAAAAGTTGTGGTTGTGGTCAAAGTTATTGTGCACATCAAAATAAAGAAGGATATTCCTGAGGAAGGGGGAGCCAAAGAGAGCAAGTTGCATATTTTGACTTTTTTTTAAAATGATAGTAGGAAATGCTAACATTGTGATAAGAAATGCCCACATTTCTAATAATAACTATTTCAAAAAGGCAATGCTTGCTTGTGTATGCAAGGTGGTAAAACAAGCTGACATGCTACAAGTACCACATATATCTAATACTATTTTTTGTTGGTCAAATGGTGGAACATGGATTAGAAATAAGCCCACTGGAAGCAACTGAGGTGGATCCAATCATTTTAAGCATCAGTGAAAGATGAGTTTTAAAGTTGCATCAATCTGAAGATGAACCATGTGGTAGTTTCAAAATTTTATAAAAAATTTTGAGTGATGGGAAAAACAATTCAAGTGCTAGGCAATGCAAGAGTTCCGAATGGGTGGGAAAAAATCTTTTAGATCTTGATTCGAATGTCGAATATGAAAGTTGATCAAGAGGCTAAGAGAAAAAGGAAAATGTGAAAAAGGTTTGGAGTAAGAAGAGAAATGATGTGACCTTAAAGGCGTCCCCGCCCCAATTTTTCACGAGAAGGGGTGAGGGGGGGGCATTTTTTTTAAAGCAAAAAAAAAAAGTGGAGAGGGGAGGTGCATCATATCAAGATGGGGAGAGGAGAGGGAGAGATGGCTATGAAAACCTCAAGGTACCCAATGTAAATGATTACACCATGTTTCTCCTACAAATTTTCACTCTCCATTGCTGCCCTCCAGCTTTGCAAATGGTGGCACGATCTAAAATCTCGCTTTCTAGTCTTTCTCTCCTCCCTCCCTCTCCTCTTGTGGCCTATTCTTGTGGGAATAATCAAGAGAAGATCGAGATGAGATATGGCTATCTGGCTTGAAACAAATGAAGATGAGATGATGCTAATGCTAAGTTGCAATGACCAACACTAAGTAAACCACTTTGCTGACCATGTTTGCAACTATAAAAATATAAAAGGTGAAAAATCCTAGTAAATCACACTTTTCACTACATGTTTTGAATGCAACACATCAAGAGCCTCATGAGAATGCTCGTGCCAAGAAATTGAAGGAGGTGTTTTGAAAATTACAAGCCATTATTTCCATTCCACCTACTACCTAAGTATAGTACTTCCTACATGGACTTTTATACAGTTGAGTGGTGTTTCTCTTGCTAATATAGATACTACTATTAAATAAACGGAGGAGATAGAGTCATGATTACAAGTGGCCCATGCATCTAGGGAAAATCTCTATTCAAGTCTGGGTCTTAGAAATAATTTGGCATTAACCATAGCTAGTGGAGGTCAAGGTGCAATAAGTATACCCATGACCAATCTTAATGCAAGAGGAAGTGTGATGCTAAATGTACCTATGTTGTTGGCTCCTCCTAATATTGCTATTCCAATGGCTAGCCAAATGGTCCTATTAAACTGTGGAAGCCAAATGATGAATCCCAATGTAAGGCCAACTAATCATCCACCAATACCTAACTAGGTGGCAAGGCCACTAGGACACCAAGTGAATGATTATGGTTATGAGTCTAATATATCGAATGTTCTTGGGGAAGTCAAGGACATGATGAATCATTATACTGACATAATATCTAAACAATATAGACAAATAGCTATAGATGTAAACTTCTTGAAGAAGCAACAAAACTTAATAGGAAGTCAATGCCATGAAGAGAGTGATCCATGGAGGTTTAGCTATAAATGGTGTGGTGGTTAACACTTCCCTCAAAACTATCCCAATGTTAAATGTCACATATGTGGGAAGTTTAACCACTTAGCTAGCACCTGTTGAGCAAGATTAGTTCCCTTCAGCAACAAGGAAGTAGCCAGCTAGGTCCTATTAATTATCAAGGACAAGGAAACAATCTTCAGCAACATGAGGGACCAAAGCAAATGTTGCAAAGGGGAAAGGCTATGGTGGAAGAACTGCATAGTGGTAGTAGCATAAGTTTGATAGAAGCAGTGCTAATTAATGGCAATGATGCTCCTAATTTATGAGTGATTATGAGAGGTCAAAGGTCTAAAGAGGGAGATAAGGATACTATAAAACCTTTTGAGGAAATTCTTGAATAAGATGATAAGAAAAAGAAAATTATTAATGCTGATGTGCGAGGTGGTCCTTTGAGGGCTACCAATGATAAAGAAGACCTAAATAAGGAGTCGATGAAGAAGAAAATGAAGGGGAAAAAAAAGGCACTTAAGCCTGTGAAGTGACTAAGATAGCAAATGATTTGGTAGGAGAAGAGAACTATTGCTAACTTTTAGGAATTTGATCTAGCGAGTTCTCTTTGTGAGATCAAGCCCGACATTAACCTCCTGTAGTTATTTGAACTATCCTCGGGAGTGCATAAAAATTTTAAGAAGATCCTTTACACTAGATGTATTATTGAACCCTTGGGTATAGCATGTGTTGGTGATGACTGGTTTGAGCATGCTGAAAAGCATTGCCCAAGGTTGCCAGCTTATGTTGACAGTATATTGGTGGACCATGCCATTGTGGATACAGGATTCTTTGTTAACATCATAAGCTCGAAATTGATGGAGAGGCTAGGACTAGAGATCCAAAAAGATTCCTCCATAATTCTAAGGATGGCAGATGACAGTTTGAGACAAATATAAGGTTGTGTTACCAAGGTCCATGTAACCACTGTTGACATTGAATGTATCCTAGACTTTAGGATCCTTAGTTTTGTAGGGTGGCCAAGCTACCAAGTGCTATTAGAAAGGCCATGGATCTTGCAATCCAACTATCAAGTCAACATACTAGTCATTGATCTTTGATACAGGTACTAGAGTTTTATAAATGATGCTTACCCAGAATCACCTCAGAGCGAGAGAGCACCCATATCCTCAATGGAATTGGATGCGCTAGAGGGGCCTTCTAGTAGTGAGACTTTGTCAGTGATGAATCAAGAGAGGAGTCCACTCTGGAAGATGTTTATTAGGTAAGTCTAAACAAGCATGTAGAAGCTCAAGATATAATCAAAGATGAAAATGTAATAGAGATAGAACTTGGTATATTGAATGATTTGCAACCCTGATCAAATTAGGATATATATTCAGCATGGAAGAAAGGAAGGACTATGTAACCTTAATCTATAAATTTTGTGACATATTCACCTAAAGTTATGATGAATTGAGATTTATTTCCCCTAGTTCAATTGTGCACACTATCCCCTTGAAAAGAGGGAAGTCAACCCATGAGAGAAGCTGCATGCCTTTTGAGTTAAGGGACGGGTTATTTGAAGAGTTACAGAAATTACATAAGGTTGGCCTAATATTTCCTATGCAACATACATAGTGGTGTTTGCTAGTGGTGATTAGAAAGAATAATAATATTCAAATCCAGATTCATGTTGATTTCAGAGAACTCAAAAAACAAACAATTAAAGATTATTATATGTTACCATTCATTAATCCAATCTTAGATCAATTGCCAAGTAGGAATATATACTCCTTTATGGAATGTTTTTCTAGCTACAATCAAATGGCTATCATAGAGGAGGACAAGCTAAAGACAACATTATTAAGCATGTTTGGAACCTTTGCATATCATGTCATGGCCTTCAAGTTATATAATGCACCTAGTTCTTGGCAACATATAGTCGACAAAACCTTCTCTAGAAGAGCTAAAAGTTTTCATTGATGATCTAGGGGTAGCCACCACTAGGGAAAGGTAGTTGTTAGTTTTCTAAAAATGTTTTGAGTGCTACATGTAGATTTGCATTGCCCTAAATCCAGGGAAGTGTGTCTTTGGAGTGCCCTAGAGATTACTATTGGGCCATGTGGTTAGTTCGATTGGAATTGCGAATGATCCAAAAATATCAAAGTCATTATCACGATGAGTCCACTGAGAAATCCCAAAGAAGTGCATAGTTTCCTATTGTAAGTCATATATTACAGATGATTCATCAATGCACTTGCTAAAAGGATTTTGCCATTGACAAATTCATCATTGTTCGATTTTTTATTTATTTGGAGTGATACATGAAAAATATTCTTTGAGGATATGAAGCAAGAATTGGCTAAAGTGCCAATCCTGAAGACACCCAAAAGAGATGAGACATTCTATGTATTTTTGGTAGCCACGATGTATAATATCAACTATGTTGCTTTGCTTAGATATGGGAGGAATGGTTTATCACCAAATTACATTCACCAATTGCAAATTGGGTGTGTCCAAAATTAATTATACGTACATGGAAAAATTATATCCAAAAATGGTCTTTGCCACAAAAAGAAATTTTAGTACTATATCCTATATGAGAAAGTGGTATTTTATACTAAGGCAGAAGGGCCAAGGTTATTATTGAATAAGTTGCAGCCACCCAATTTCCCAACAAAGTGGTTAATCACTTTACAAGAATTTGATTATGAGATTGAGAGTAAGTCACTAAGATTGCAAGGCATCATGGAGTTTCTTGTAGACTTGGGGAGTCACGAAAGAAGTATTGGCTAAAGTTAGTGACCTTGAGGGTTTGTTGAAAATAGACATAGCCTCTGTTGAGATGACAAGCTCAACACATGCGGACATTAATGATGGACCGCCTGGTTAGATGGGTCCACACGTCTACACTTAGCACGTCGGTGGTCATTATGACTCTCACATGGCCACTGAGTCATTACTTATTATATTCAGGTTGTTACACCTATTTACAGCAGCTGGTATAGTTATAGCGCCAGTCGACTAGTGTAGTCGGTTATGCATTGTTTGACTTAGTAGGCCACTTTCCTTTATGTTGTATCTTATTTATACTTTGTGTACATTGTAAAGTGAGTGGAAGTAGAAGAAGAAACCAACACGAAAACGTTTTGGCCTCCATCTCTCTTCTTGTCTCTTGAGTGAACTTCTTATTGTGCATTCTGTGTGTGTTCGGCATAGTATCTTGAGCAAGTCCCCCCAGCACACGATTCTTGACATGGTATCAGAGCCGCGCCACTGAGAGAGGCTGATTTCGAAGGCTAAAGTGAAGGAGAAGAAGCAAAGTTCAAGCAAGCAAGCCACGGGTAAGAAGCTCTCCCATCCTTCCACTCTTTCTCTTGGATAGTGCTTGTGGAGGCACCGGAAGCAGGGCAGAGCAAAAATCTCAGATTGCAGTGAGATTTGGTGTACGCGAAGAGTGTTGTTATTTTGCAGATTAGCCCTTTAGGGCTTGCTCGCAGTTATTTGGGCATCTGAGGCCGTTTCAGGCCTCGTTTTAGAGCTGCAAGGTTGCGGACAACAGTTTCAGGGTACACTGTGATTTCAGTTGTTTTGACCGAAAGTGGGTGCGCAAGTTACAGATTGCAAATCTGTAATTCTTGAGGTGTTTGCAGGAAGCGAACATAAGGTTTATCTGCAAATAGGTTGCAGATTGCATGTATTGTTGAGCAGATAGTGAAAAAGGCTGTCTGGTGTATTGATGTGCACTACAGGTCGAGGGTTGCAGAAGATTTGCTTGCTATTTGGTATTAGTTTTGTGATAATGGCAGAGAACAGTGGAAGCCCCATCATTGAGAAGCTCGACAAGAACAACTACCCTTCATGGAAGTTCCGTGTCACAAACTTCCTTATTGGAAAAGCCCTCTACGAGTTTGTTTCAGGTGAAGAAAAGGAGTCGGAGGTGAGTGATTCTCCAACTACATAAGAGACAAAGGCACGGAAGGAATGGAATACAAAAGACAAGAAGGTCATGTATTGGTTGTCTGCAGTAATTGACAATAATATGCTGGGACATATTAGAAATGTAGAGAATTCATATACAGCTTGGACCATACTTGAAAGTATGTTTTCTGTAAATACAAAGGCACGAAAGATTCAACTCAAGCGAGAGTTGAATACATTGAAGAAAGGGAAGATGGCCATCAATGAGTATGCACTGAAGGTAAGGAGCATTGCAGATGCATTGGCAGCGATTGATGCAATGCCCGATGATGATGATTTGGTGTCGTCTACCTTGGGTGGACTTAACAATGAAAAGGATTGGAAGTCTTTTGTAACTTTCGTATATGTTAGAAAGCCATTTCCATATTTCGATGAGTTGGTCTCCCTTATGATCACCGAAGAGATCAACATGCAGAGTGAGACATCTGAAAGAAATGGTGAACAGGTCCAAGCTTTCTACTCCAGTTCAGGAAGGGGACGTGGCAAGTTCTCTTCAAGAGGCTGTGATACAGGACATGGTAGTGACAACCAGCAAAACAGATTGAATCAGCAATTTGGTGATATGCAGGTTTCAGAAGGTCGTGGTAACTTTAGAGGTAGGGGGAGCTTTAGAGGAAGAAATGGATGGCAGAACAGAGGTTCTAACAACTCTGGTATTGTGTGTCACTACTCTGGCAAAACAGGTCATATTGCAGTCCAATGTTATGCTAAGAAAGATGATATTCGTAGTGGTAAGTTGCAACAAGGAAACTATGCATCGTCTTCACGACAGAATGAAGACAAAAATGAATGTCTGTTTGTTATGCAGCATATGTTGAATGCTTTTACAAGAAAGGAAACACATGATGATGTTTGTATGTTGATTCAGGTGCATCCAATCATATGCAGAATGGTTTGGAGAGATGCAAGATTTGCAAAATGTAGGTTATGTGCAGACAGGTGATGATTCATGCCACCCAATTTCACACATTGGAAAAATTCCCTTGTCCTTGCATGATGGTAAGACAAAGAGTCTTTCATATGTATTACATGTGCCATCTATTACAAAGAACTTGGTGTCAGTCAGTCAAATGGTAGAGCAAGGGCTGCAAGTCAGATTTAATGCAAAGGGCTACTTTGTAGAAGGCTTCAATGACAAGTGCAGGTTGGTAGCAAAGGGAAGTAGAGTTGGACGTATGTTTACTCTGGATGCTGGAATTCCTACTATGAATGCTGCTATGTATGCTAAAGGAAAAGGTGTTGCAGATACTGAAATTTGGCACAAACGCATTGGACATGTAAATGTAGAAAGGCTGAAATTAATGCAGTCCACATGACAAAGATGTAAGCAGAAATATCCTTGATGTTGCGCATACAGACATTTGGAGGCCTACACAAAATGTATCTCTTGGAGGCAGTTCATACTTTGTCACATTCATTGATGATTGTTCTAGAAAGCTGTGGGTATATTTTATGAAGGAAAAGAGTGAAGTGTTTGAGCACTTTAGAACTTTCAAGGCTGCAGTTGAAAGAGAAATAGGCTTGAAAGTAAAGTGCTTGAGGTCAGATGGAGGGGGAGAGTACCTCTTGAATGAGCTCACTGATTTTCTGAGGTCTCATGGGAAAAGAGAGAGTTCACATGCAGATATACCCCACAGCAAAATGGGGTTGCAGAAAGAAAAAATAGACATATTGCAGAAGTTGCACGCGCCTTGATGGCTGAAAAGAATATGCCTAAGCATTTTTTATCTGAGGCTGTTCTATGAATAGAACTCCCACAGCTGCAGTTCATGGGATGACTCCTGAAGAATGCTTTATTGGCAAGAAGCCTGATGTATCGCACTTGAAGGTATTTGGCTGTGTTGCATATGTCCATGTGCCAGATGAGCTACGGAAGAAGCTTAATCCAAAGGCAGAAAAATGTGTCTTTATTGGATACTCTTTAGAGTAGAAATGGTATCGTTGTTATAGCCCTGTCACACGTAAGTTCAGAGTGAGCAGGGATGTCATCTTTGATGAAATGAGCAGTTGGTATGCATCTAGTGGTGATGCATTGGATGATAATGATGATCATGACACTCATGTGCAGGCTGAAAAGCAAGAATCACGAACTCTTAGTGGACCAGAGACATCATCTGGTAGTCCATGGTCTGGGAGACTAAGGAGTAGCTCTACATCTTCAGGTGCATCTAGTAGCACTACAGGTAAAGATAAAGGAAAGAATAAAGTGTCGGATGGAATTGATGCAATTCTTAATGGAGACTCCAGTGGCTCAGAGAGCTTAGATGATGAGCTTGGTATTCCTTCTGTCAAAAAACACCAGGTGTACAGAGAGCTCATAGTAATGTAAAGGCTCCATTGAATAATCTGGTGGTACGTAGATCAAGCAGGGTCAGATATCTTGTTAAAAGATTTGGTTTTGAAGGTTATGCAGCTCACCATTATGCTTATATGGTGAAATTAGTTGAGGATATTGAGCCCACATGTTTTGAGGAGGCTGTTGGTCATGCTCATTGGGATGCAACAATGAATGAGGAGATGGCTACATTAGAGGCCAATAAGACTTGGGATCTAGTATCATTGCCGAAGGGCAAGAAAGCTATTGGATGTAAGTGGGTTTATAAGATTAAGCACAATGCAGATGGTTCTATTAGTAGGTACAAAGCTAGGCTAGTTGCAAAAGGCTATGCCCAAACATATGGCATAGATTATGATGAAACCTTCAGTCCAGTTGCTAGGATGGCAACTGTCAGATGTGTGATTGCTTTGGCACCAGGCAAAGGTTGGAGGTTGTAGCAAATGGATGTGAAGAATGCCTTCTTGCATGGTGATTTGTAGAAGAAGTGTATATGGATCAACCAGCAGGTTATGAAGATTTAGAGCATCCCACATATGTGTGCAGGTTGAAGAAGACGCTCTATGGGCTCAAGCAAGCACCTAGAGCATGGTCTGACAAGATCAAAGAATATCTTGTTAATATTGGCTTTTATGTTTCTGATGCTGATCACTCACTTTATGTGAGAAAGGGAGATGCAGATTTGGTCATCATAGTCATCTATGTGGATGACTTGATTATTACAGGTGATAGTGATAGTGGGATTGCTGAAGTCAAGGATTTTTTGAAGAAGAAGTAGATGAAGGATTTAGGTGAGCTAACTTACTTCCTTGGCATTGAGGTGATCAGATGTGATGATGGTATATGGCTGTCCCAAAGACAGTATGGCTTGGATATGTTGTCCAAGTATGGTATGACAGCATGCAAACCACTTTCAGTCCCATTGGAGAAAAATGTAAAGTTGAGTGCTGATGTTGGGGATGAGATAGAAGACCCTACTATCTTTAGGAGGATAGTGGGGAGTTTGATCTACGTGACCATTACAAGGCCAGACTTGAGCTACGTTGTTGGTCTTGTGAGTCAGTTTATGCGAGTACCTAGAAAGCCACATTTGGATGCAGTCGACGCATATTGAGATATGTGAAGTCCACATTACATTATGGACTTTTCTATGAGGCAGGTACAAATGTACAGGTGTTTGTATACACAGATGCAGATTGGGCTGGTAGTATGTTTGATAGAAGATCTACCAGCGGATACATGCTCTCTCTTGGTAGTGCAGCAATTGCTTGGAGCATCAAAAAGCAATCTACAATTGCTTTGTTAAGTACAGAGGCTGAGTATAGAGGTGTTGTTGTTGCAGCATGTGAGGTAGTATGGCTACAAAATTTAATGGCTGATTTGGATATGCAGGTGGAAAGTCCAGTTATCATTTATTGTGACAACATGAGCAGTATACAGTTGGCTAGGAACCGTGTGTTCCATGCCAGGACAAAACATATTGAGGTACACTACCACTTTGTGAGAGAGAAGGTACTAGCAGGTGAGATTGACTTGGTGTATGTCAGCACACAGGATCAGATAGCTGACATCTTCACGAAGGCATTGGGTACAAAGAAGCTTCAAAAGTTTTGAAGCTTACTTGGAGTTGCATAGATGCAGTTGAGCTTGAGGGCGAGTGTTGAGATGGCAAGCTCAACACATGCGGACATTGATGATGGATCGCCTGGTTAGATGGGTCCACACGTCTACACTTAGCACGTCGGTGGTCATTATGACTCTCACATGGCCACTGACTCATTACTTATTATATTCAGATTGTTACACCTATTTACAGTTGGTATAGTTATAGCGTCAGTCGACTAGTGTAGTCGGTTATGCATTGTTTGACTTAGTAGGCCACTTTTCTTTATGTTGTATCTTATCTATACTTTGTGTACATTGTACCCCACCACACGATTCTTGATAGCCTCTCCATTCCATCTTGGTGTGCTACAATAACACATTATCTATCTATAAGAGAGGCTAGAGCCCCTCTATCTAAGGCTAAGAAAAGGAAAATCAAACAACAAGATTTAAAATTTGCTTTAATTTCATGAACGTTATATTGGCTAGGGATAGATTATGTGTATTCCTGATGTGCTATACCTGATGAGGTTCCATTTATATTGGAAGAGTGTCATGACTCTGCTTGTGAAGGGCACTTTGTTAGACCGTTGAATGAAAAAAAAGCCTTAAGAGTCAAATATTGGTGGCCATCCATCTTCCAATATGCATTTTCATATATAAAGAGATGCAATATATATGGCATATCATGTTGTATGTCCCCAATGCACTACAAGGGGGGATGTCATTAACCTATAATGATTTATCTCATTAGGCCAAGAGTGCCACTTCTTTTGTTGCAGTGTAATAACTTATTTTGTTAGGTCAAATGGGCCATGTTTCTAGTTGGTGTAGGTGCATTTAATGGTTCTTTGTTTTAGTGCTATACTAAACTAGTTTGACGAAGCACCTGGAGAGACCCAATTGCTATATGAAAGCTTCTTGCGGCTAGTCCAAGTGACATGTTTCCTCTCAAAGTTCCTTCTCTTTAAGGAGAGCGTGATACTATACTTGGGGGATGGTATTTCTTTGTTAGGGACCAATGATCAAGGCATGAAGTCCCCAAATTAGGTTAGGCATGTCTAGGGAGGTTTGGGTAGTTACCTCCTATGGAGACCTTTCCGGGCATGCAATGATTTGTCTTAGCAGTAGCCCTAGGGACCTTGTCTTGCTAGCATGCTAGGAAACTATTTCCATGAATTCTTGCTAGTTGTAAGGCAGTTTAGGGAAGCCCAACAAATAAAAGAAGAAAATGATAAATGTGTCTAAAAAAACCTACAATACTGAGACCCTGAAATAAGAAAATACCAAGAAAAAAATCAAAAGATCAAATGTTCATTGCCTTGAGAAGGCCTGGTACATTCTTAGGGATGACCAAACACAGGGCCGATGCCTTTCCCTTCTTGGGGGTAGCATCTAAATAAAAGAAATTAGGGATAGTTGGAGCAAAAATAAAAGTGAACAGGAAAAAAAAATGTAATGTTGCCTCACGAGAGCTTGGCAGATTCTTGGATACTGAGATTGGACCTGAGGTCAATGCCCTATTTTCCTTGGGTCACAATACACTCAGATACCTCTTTTTTGCACATCCAAGTACTAAGTATGGACAAATAAAGAATATGGAAACATGAAAATTACATAAATTCAAGTGAACCAGGCTATAGGACTCCTTGCCTAGTAGGAGCTCCTAGTCTAGTTGTCCTAAGTCAAAGGTAAGTAGATTAAGCCACCATTTAAGATGACTTCTCTGATATATCTTTTTAGTCAGTCTATGTGTGGGAGTCGTTGGTTTGTACCTCGCTCTTCATCTCTTTATCAAATTATGCTTGGCCTATCCCTCATGGAATTCATGCCTTGATTTTGTCAGAGGGTGGGATGAGATTTGTTTTCTATGTTATGATGTGTATTTTGTTTGAAGCAGCTTGATATTCTTCTATTTCTTTTGTGTGTAGATCAATTTGCAGGCTCAATCGCCTTATCCCATGATCACCAATGAGAGAGGGATTTTAAGCTTGATCCAAGGCTAAAAGTGTACCAAATTTTGTCATTTTAAAGCAAAAATGCAAGCCCATTGGAAGCAGTAGAGGCAGATCTAGTCATTTTAAGCATTAGTGAAAGATGAATTTTTAATTCACATCTAAAGATGAACCTTGCGATGGTTCTAGATTTTTATATTTTTTTTCACAATGAGACAAAAAATGTAAAGTGCCAAGCAGTGTGGGAGTTCCAAACAAGCAGGCAAAAATTTTAGATCTCAATTAGGAGGCCGAATGTGAAAGATGTTAAATGCTGAGCTAGAGGCCGAGAAGAAGACCAATGTAAAAGAGGTTTGGAGCCCGGGGGAGCGGGGGGTTTAAAGCAAAAAAAAAAAGCATGGGGAGGGGAGGTGTATCATGTCTAGATGGGGAGAGGAGAGGGAGAGATGGCTATGGCAGCCTCAATGTACCCAATGTTACTTATTATACCATGCTTCTCCTACAAATTTTTTCTCTCCATCACTTCCTCCAACTTTGCAAATTTTTTCTCTCTTCTCTTGTGGGATGTCCTTGTGGGAATAATCAAGAGAAGATCGGGATGCGATATAGTTGCTCGACTTGAATAAAAAAAGAGTTTAGGTAATTTGGGAATTTCCATGCACTTTGGGAACCCCCAATACCTTTATTATTTGACCACATGGTCAAATCTTGTTGTCTTATTTAAAGGTGGAGTCTACCCTAAATACTATATAAGCTACCTTTCCAAATCCCACTTTCAAATATGGATCAAGATTTAGTCACATGGTCAAATATTTATCAATTATTTGAAGATGAGACTTGAGAAATTTCCAAATTCTCTAATATGGTATTACAAGATGAAGATGAGATGATGCCAATGCTAAGATGCAATGACCAACAACATTGAGTGGAGCCCAAATTCATACCAATTTTCTAGCCTTTTTTGCAACTATAAAGATATAAAAGGCAGAAAATCCCGATAAGTCTCGCTTTTCATGAAATTTTGGTTCTTTTTTATATTTGATCATGAAAATGATGTGCATATGGTCTAAAGTTTGATATGAGAGTAGTGTGTGATGTTTTCAAGTGCTATCATACATAAAACACAAAAATTTACACCATATTAATAAGAAATTGATTATCTAAAACATTAAAAAATATACAAAATAAAGTAGTTTTGACAATAATCAATAGAAACGATTTAAAAAAATATTATGATGGTTGCCATGGTTAGTCTTTGTTGCTTGTGATAAAAAATTGCAAAGTAATGAGTATTTATAGTAGAAATAAGCAAGAAAATTTAAAAAAAGTAAAAATAAAAAATATATTTTAAATAAAAAATAAGAAAAAAAATAGTAAAACATACCCATATATAGCTATTGGTTTTAAGTGGATCTACAAAATTAAGCATAATGCAGATTGTTCTATTAATAGGTATAAGGATAAACTAGTTGCAAAAGGCTATGCTCAAACATATGGTATAAATTATGAAGGAACATTTAGTCTAGTTGCTAAGATGGTAGCTATTAGATGTGTGATTGCTTTGGCAACATCCAAAGGTTAGAGTGTGTAGAAAATGGATGTAAAGAATACCTTCTTGCATGGTGAATTGCAAGAAGAGATTGTACATGGACTAGCCAATAGTTATGAGGATTTAAAGCATCCCACATATGTGCATATGTTAAAGAAGGTTCTCTATGGGCTAAAGCAAGCACCTAAAACATGGTCTGACAAGATCAAAGAGTATCTTGTCAACATTGGCTTTTATGTTTCTAATGCTAATCACTCACTTTAGGTGAGAAAGGGAGATGCACGTTTGGCTATCATAATCATATATATGGATGACTTGATTATTTCACATGACAATGACAATGGGATTACTGAATTCAAGGACCTTTTGGAGAAAAAATTTGAGATGAAAGATTTAGGTGAGTTAATATACTTTCTTGCTGTTGAGGTGATCAAATGTGTTGATGGTATATGTCTATCCCAAAGGTAGTATGGCTTGGATATATTGTCCAAGTATGGTATGATAGCATGTAAGCCTCTTTAAGTGTCATTGGAGCAAAATGTGAAGTTGAGTGTTGATGTTGGGGATGAGATAGAAGGCCCTACTATGTTCAAGACGATAATAGAGAGTCTGATTTACATGACTATTACAAGGCCAGACTTGACTTATATTGTTGACCTTGTTTGTCAATTTATGCAGATCTAGAAAGCCTCATTTAGATGCAGTTAGACACATATTGATATGTAGTCCACTTTGCATTATGGGATTTTTTATAAGACAAGTAAGGATATACAAGTGTTTGGATACACATATGTAGTTTGGCTGGTAGCATGTTTGATAGAAGATCTACTAGTGGTGGATGCATATTTTCTTTTTGTAGTACAACAGTTATGTGGAGTAGCAAAAAGTAATTACAATTGCTTTATTGAGTATAGATGTGCTACTATGGCAATATGTGAGGTGGTATGGTTGCAAAAGTGATTGGGTGATTTGGATATGCAGGAAGATGGTTGTCTCGTATGACAATATGAGAAGCATACAGTTAGTTAGCTAGGAACCCATTGTTCCATGCTAGGATAAAACACATTGAGATGCATTACCATTTTGTGATACAACTGAAGGTGCTTGCAAGAGAGATTGACTTGGTATATATCAACACACAGTATCAAATAGCTGACATTTTTACAAAGGCATTGGGTGTAGAGAAGCTTCGAAAATTTTAAAGCTTACTTGGAGTTACAAAGATACAATTGAGCTTGATAAGGCATATTGAGATGGTAAGCTCAACACATGTAGACATTGATAATGGACCTCTTAGTTAGATGGGTCCACATGCCTACACTTGACATGTCAATGGTTATTATGATCATCATATGGCCACTAACTTATTACAAATTATATTTTGTTTGTTGCACCTACCTACAACTAGCATAGTTATAGCACCAGTCGATTAGTATAGCCAATTATGCATAGTTTGACTTAATAGACCACTTTCCTTTATGTTGTATCTTATCTACACTTTTTGTACATTGTATTGTATGTAAAAGAAAAAGAAGAAACTAGAAAGAAGACATTCTGGCTTCCATCTCTCTTTTTGTGTTCTTGAATGAGCTTTCTCTTGTATGTATGGTGTGTGTTTGGCGCAATAGCTCAAGCAAGTACCTCACTACATAATTCATGACACCCAAGGCATAGCATGACAAGATTGTAGAATATCTTAAAAGCATTAGATTCATGACATAGCACATGATTATTACTCACTTTGTATGTGTAAGAGTGATCTGGGCCATTACTATATATGTAGATGACTTAATTTCATGGTGATAGTGAGATAGAGATCAACCATGTGAAGAATCTTCTCAAGGTTGAGTTTGAAAAATGAAGAATTTTGGAGAACTAGTTGGTATAGAGATAATCAAGATTCCATAGAGTATATGGTTTTTAGAGATAATATGTGTTGGATATACTAAAAAAGTATTGATATGATTGAGGTTGCCACTACTCTCCTATGATATTCTGACTTTATTTTTTATCTTCCCGACTTCTTGCAATTAGATTTGAAGAAGTCTAGACCATTAAATAGAGGAAGTCTCGAACAAAAATAGTTTGAAGTTCATAACCCAACACTTTCCCAGGTTGATATAGGGGCTGTAGCCATCCTTCACGGAAGTCATCACGTGAACACAAGTCATGAGCCATAAGTCATAATTGATCAAACCCATTTAAAACTTAGCAAATTAAGGCAAGTTTAAAAGCTTTAAGATTTAAATCTTAAAAACTTATGAAGAAAAGAAGAAGATCAAGAGGAAGATGATGAGGAACATGCCACCTCCCCCCCTTTTTTGACAAAACACAGTGCACAAATTCTTCTTAATTTGGAATCCTGATTGCGTGAGAAAAAACACGAATTCTCCTCCTCAATCACAGTAGAAGACTCTAGCAATCTCCTCCTCTTCTCAGTTCAACGAGAGGCTTAGATTGAAGAAAAATCATCTGAGATCCATGTGAATCAGTCATGGCATCTCAGGCAGGCAACCTCTCTAGACCTCAAAGATCAAATCACCAGCATCAAATTGCATCTTGAAAGCTTGCAAATTTCTCATTTACCAAGATACCCTCCATAAAGAGCTCCTCTTCTTGGCCACAAACCTTCTTTTTCAATTTAATTATAAATACAAGTCATGAGGAGCTATTGGAGGGCAGCGTGAGCAAGAGAGGAGAGGCTCATCTCAAGAGTATAGAGCAAGAGGGAGTGGGGCAAGAGGGGTGCAAGGACATGAATTTTCATCACAAAGAAAAGGAGGATACTCCTCATGCCCTTGGAATCGAATCCTCTATCCCTTCTACCCCACTTCCCTATGGAATCAAGACTCTTCTTGATTTTTCTAAATTCCTAGTGATCGCAATCCCCCATCATTCAAATTCCCATCAAACCAATTGTGACAACCCCAAGCTCTCCTACCGAAAACCCCCTCTACGATCTCATGATTAAAGACCATAGCCTTGAGAAAGAAAGTTATGAAGGTCGCGGAGGCAGGATCTGCCAATAATGTTGCGAATACAACCACTACAAATGGAATGACAAGTACTGGGATTACAAATGAAGCTGCGATGAATACTATCAACCAAGCACTCGTCATGGATCCTCATGTACTATATTTTGATAACAAAGGCAACTAGCAGGCTATCATCCCATGAATTGGCAACAAAATCTGCATTTGTAAAATAAGATTTTATTTATTTCCTATGTATAATCTTTAAAAGGAATTCTTAATCACAAATTCCAAGGGGTAATTTGGGTTTGTACAAGATGTACCAGGAGAGTATAATGAAGGTACTGTGTCCCTAAAGACTTAATATTTTTTATTTGTATTGATCTAATGAAACCTGTGATGGATAAACACGGACGCTAATTCTGCATATATAAAAGACCTTGAGATGGAATTTTCAAAAGAATACTTTTCGTAATAAAACTAACCAAGTTCTTTTTTTAATCATAGGAAAGGATCCACGAAACTCCATTGAGAAAAGTCCACCAAGGGAGTTATTCTCAAAAAAAGAATTATTGTTTAGATTCAGTCCAAACTAGATCTTGAGGAAGGGAAAATCCAAGAAGACTATTGGAAGGTATTGCCACTTATGCTAAGTTTTTCCTTGATATTACAATTTTGGAAAGAAAAACCTTGTCTTGGAAGTAAATTTGTTAAAATTTTATGCATAATGCATTCAGAATAAGGTTCTTGCCACTCCTACAATGGATTGGTATAGTTTATGCTTGGGCATTCATGAGATGATAGCAATAATTTATCTACCCTTACTATTATCCATCTTCTCATGCCTCATCATTAAGAATCAATTGTTTGCGTATTTCCATATTGGTTTGGAGTGAGAGACACCACAAACAAGAAAACCTCATTGCCCTATTGATTGCACTTTTTTGAAAATTGAAAAATTCATAAAGAGAGAGAGAGAGAGAGAGAGAGAGAGAGAGAGAGAGAGAGAGAGAGAGAGAGAGAGAGAGAGAGAGAGAGAGAGAGAGAGAGAGAGAGAGAGAGAGAGAGAGAGAAATAGATAAATAAAGAGTGAAGGGCAAGGGGAGTAAGGGAGAACTTAATAGGAAAATTGGGGATAAAGGCACCTATGCATGCCTAGCCATCCACATTTACTCACTATACAATGTATCTGCACACCTATACACTACAAGTGGTGGGCACCCATCACTATCACTTTATTCATTATTCTTTCAATGATGACTAATTGAATAAGGGAAAGCTTGTCACATATTGTAAATGTTGGAGTTCCCACACACCAATGTCTTTCTCTCTTACTCTCTTGCTCCATCCACCATAGGTCTTGCTTCCACTTCTATACTTCCACTTGGACTCTACCTTTCAACTAGTATTAGAGCTTGGACTCAAGGATATTCTTCTTCTTTTTACTTTAGCTTAGATTCAAATATTCAATTCAAGGTTTCATGGTAGCTATGGGTTCTTGACTTTGAGGTATGCATTGATCGTTTCTCTTCTTCTAGCTTGTTCCAGCTTATTAAGGCTTTCTCCAAAGGTTCATGGAACTTTGTTTATCATTCCTTGAGGCTCTGAAGTGAGTAGCAAGACCAACAAACACACCAACAACATCACCATGATTTGTGCCAATTTTCAAATTCCTATCCTTGATGGTCTACATCGCCTACTATAGCTCTTTTTTTGACCCTCTAGCACTTAAAAGACACTTTGGATTTCTTTTAGACATTGGTGCTTGCACTTGAGCATCAGTTTGGACCTTTTCAATATATGTTATTGTTGTTATATATAGCTGACATGTTATATATAGTAGACTTGTTATATACAGGTGTTTGGGACAATTTTACTCCAATGTTTGAAGCTCATTTATGCTTCTATTGAGACCCATTTGTTCATGTATTTATATTGATCATTTCTAGATAACTTGAGGTGCTTTTGGGATACATTCAAGCTTGAATTAGTTTTGTTTTGATAGGGTATTCACCATTGTTAGAATGTGGATAGCAAGCTTCTACTGAGAAAGTTTTATGCCTCTTATGCCTACTAGTATTTTGGGTATACTACATGTCTATGATGATGTCTAGCATTGATGTATGAGCCTGGATATGGTTATGACATGCTCTAGCAATAGTACCTAATCACTATCAATGGGGCCATGTGCAAGAACCCGCAAGTAGGTGAAGGCCAAGGACTTCACCTCGTAGCTGCTCCGTAAAACAAAGGCCCCTCCCATCTCCTTTAAATAAGAAAAAGTAGACACAAAAATAGTTAAATAATCTTCTCTCTCCACTTTTGCAATCTTGTTTTGTCTCTTTTATATCATCCACAAAGGATTTTCTCATATTCCTTCTATCTTATCATTCATAATAAACCTTTTTTAATCAAATTTTATATTCAAAAAGAAGTTAGTAAACGAGAGTGTGGTGCTTGGTTTTCAATGTAAAATTATTAGTAGATACAAAGAGATCCATAATGAATTGGTTGTAGACATGATTGAATCAAGATACATCACTAAAAGAGCACATTCTGATGTATCAAGTACAAAAAAAAAACATACTAAGTGGCTAGAAACAAGGATTTGGGAAGGCATCAAAGGACTCGAATAGACCAAAGATAGTAAGATGAAGAATGCATTTCATGCGAATGAGTTTTTTTGTTTAAGAGATAAAGAGAGTGTGTGCATCTATGTGAATGCATCTTAAATTTGAATTACTATATGTTAGTTTTCACTCTTTGTCTTATGCATTGAGTTTCCAATCTCTTAATGTATAGGAAAGATAGCTAGGCAAAAGATAGCAACAAAGAAACTTCCTCTCATAGCCCCATATCGTGTTTAGCTCAATGGGACATCTACTATCTCAAATGCCATATTTGACAATAGCACTTCATAGCCTACCTTTCAACCTAACCTAGCATTCCCAAGCCACCCCCCTAAGAGGGACCCCCCTCAACATCCTGACAAGAACCATAAGTGGAGGCTAGGTATAATGGCCCTAAGAGAAATCAAAAAGTGCCAATGCTCTTTTGATCTCATCATTCCAAAGTCTAGTTTCTCGAGACTTGTTCATGAGATTGTGCAAGACCCCTACCAAACAGAAAGAAACAAGAGGTGATTTCTATCATGGGGTCAAGCCAGACTCAATTTCTTTACAAAAGAAAATAATTATGTTATGCAGGGGGTTGCAAAGGCTTTTGTGGTAGACTTGATGAGTGATGCTTAGCATTATGCAATACATGTTAAACCCATTACTATAACACCCAAGGACTTTCAACTTGTAAGGAATCTCTAGGTAGTGAAGGATACATTCTTTACCATGGAATGAATTTTTTTAATAATATTATCTTGTTGGACAAGTGTTCTCCAGGTACATAGGACACATGACTTTTCTGACTAAAAACTTTTGTACTAGCTTTGAAGTATAACAAAGTTTTAGTTTTCACTCTTTGTTCTCAACTTGAATGTGAGTCTTCTTGCTATATTTTGACTACATAATTCTAATATTTTTTATGATTGTCAATTTTAACATGAAAATACATGCAAAATTCCTAGATTATTGATCCATCCATAATTTTAAATATAATTTTAAAAATAACTAGTTGTATCAAAATGTGATGAAACTTAATGTGCATACCCATTAGGTTCCCAAGAGCACACTTAAAAAAATTTGTGCCAAAAAAAAATCCTACAAAGGCCTTGGTCTAAAGTGTGATGTTTGGGGTTATTTTCCTACTACTAAAAAAATGGCCCCAAATGCTACACTTTGTAGCAGGGCCTTCGTGGCTTTTTTTGCACAAAAAAAATTTATGTACTCTTGGGCACCTAACAGATGTGCACATTAAGCTTCCTTGCATTCTAATAGTAGATTATGAATTTACAATCACATAATGAATTGTGTATGTGACACTATATATAGCTAGTTTTAGATTTTTAAAAGGTTAAAAGTTTTCTCTTATTTTCATTTTCATATATCACTTTCACTCTTTCCTCTTGAGCTTCCTCCTCTTATCCATTCTTCTCTCCTTGGATTTTCATGGCATGCACCAAGTAAACCACTCATCATAACTCCATTACGACCTCACACACAATGCATGCTAAGGCACTAGCTATAGCAAGTGTAGCACTCTCTAAGACTCCACACAAAACTTCCACCATAACTCCATTACGACCTCATGCATAATCCCCCTTTGGACACTAGCTATGATAGGTGCAACACCCTTTAAGACTCCACAAAGACTTCCACAAAAAAAGAATAGAATATGGAGACCATGTATAACAACCTTGCAAGAGATTAGGTAAATACAGTGTACATATGAGCTCATAATATCCAAAGTCCCATTCTAGAAGGCTGTTTGAGAGATCATGCAAGATTTGTGGTGGATGAGCCTAGGAAAGTTTTGGGACCAAGTGAGGTTGAAGACCATGGGCATAGACCATTGTATCAATATAAGCCTTGCACATGGTGGCAAAGGCATATCTCATCAACCTCTTTGGATGATGCACAATTGGGAGCCATGTATGCAAAGTGGGTCACTATGAGACTAACAATGCAAGCCTTGCACATATGGTGGCAAAGGTATATTTCATCAACCTCTTCAATGATATACAACTGACAATCATCCATGCGAAGCGGGTCACTATGAGACTTGACAAGGATATTAACTTCATTGTTTGCCTTTGTTAAGGAAAGGGTCCCCGATCTCATGGTACTTAGATATGAGGTTTTGTTGTGTATTGCCATGCTAAGAAAATCTTGAAAGCCACTACCTTGTACAACATTTTTTGCAATGAATTATATATTTATATTTATGTCCAACATATTTTTGTATTCTTTGTCTTTATTTTGAATAAATTTAATAGTTATGTTTATTTAATTAGCACATCTAACCATTAACAAATGTACTTAAATACATGCACTCACCACATGTTGCTATACTAACACTAATTATGTACAATTCGCATTGGGTGTAACCACATGTTGTTGTACTAACATGAATTATGTATGACCAAATCAAGTTATTGTGTAGACAAATAACATGCATCTTCCTGTTTGATTCTCAATCACACAACAACTAAATGTACCACACATTTGTATAATGGACATGTATTATGCTATTGTATGAAAACATATCATGCACTATCTTGTGTAAATACACATCAGTATGCCACATTGTTATCACATGTATGTGCACCACACACATTAGGGAAAAAATGAACTCACAAATGGGCCTTTTAGCCCTCCCTCTCTCCTCCTTAAAATAAGTAAAAGAGGAGAGAAGAATAGTAAAATAATCCTCTTCTCTCTCCACTTTTGCAATCTCATTTTGCTTTTTTATATTATCCACAAAGGATATACTCACATTCCTTCTCTTTCCTCATTCAAGAAGTCTTTTTCAACCAAATTTTATATTAAAAAAGGAGTTAGTTACGGGAGTGTGGTGCTTCATTTTCAATGCAAAATGATCAGTAGATACGAGGTAATTGATTTTTTAATCAAGAACAAGGAAAATGAAAATTTGAAAGTTCCTTTTGAGATATTTTGGGGATTTTTTATATTCTAGCTTTTAGTCAAAAAATAAACCAATTGGTCAAATATCGTGTTTTTTGAAAATGTTTTTGGAGGTAAAATCGAAATTTCTAAAATACGAAAAGTCTTGGGCATCCCTACTCTCTGAGCTATTTTCCCCCACATCTATACTCTCTCATGGCTCTATTGTGACCTCTTCTCTATGTTTATGCAACCTTCATTAATAGAGTGAATTACTTACACCCTCCTTTCCCTTGGCACATTTTTGTGCCTCTCTTGGCATCTCCACTCTACCTCTAGTGACAACCAAGTAGGCTCCATGTTTCTATTGATAAGTAAAATGAATATAGGAAAAAAGGAGTTGCATATTGAGGTAGAGATTGAATACGCCCCATTATTCAAAAGAACCCAACATACCAGTGCCAACCCTCGAGTTCTACTATAGAGTTACAAGCAAATGGGATTGAAACATGTGGACTTGTGGGTTGATGGGGGAATCTACCAAATTGATCCCTTAAACAATAGACCTCCAACTTTCTCAGGAATCACAAATTTGTTGAAGTATGTGTGCAAGGGAGAAAATGAGTTACTCAGTTACACTGGGCAGCTCAATGATCGAGCATTCAAAGTATTTACAACTTGCCAAGAAACCATAAAAATTTGTCATGATGTGATCGTTGCACATCAACTTCATATAAAACAACTCATACGACAAGTGGTACAACTGAATGACACTATAATTCAACAAAACAATAAAATTATTACAATGCAAGACATTGTCCATGACATCGGTATCTCATATGAGGAGACAAAGGCACAATTGGACGACTTGAGAAAGATAAAAAACAAGCTAACACATAAGCGCAAATGAAAGAAGAAGCCAATCAATGAGTTAATTGTGAATAGCAGCCAATGGAAGTGACGTATCAAAGTATGCAAGGTAGCTCAGAAGCATAACCTATGTGAGGGTGAGCTTGGATAATGTATTAGTAGATTGTTGAAGGCAAGTATATTGGAAAACACTTTGAGAAATCCTAAGTTTAAGACTGTGAAGGAAAATATGATTGAGTGTACATTAAAAGATGTGTCAAACGAGTTCTCAGCTGTGGATGCACAATCCATTTGTGATATGACTGGTATAAGCACAATGACTTACTCCAAGATATTCAAAGGTATGAAGGTTGGGTTTGGTCATGTGCTATAAAGAGAAATTGAATTTACCTCTTTCTCAACCTTGAAAGTTAATAAAGGCATGATGGCAACTTAATGAAAAGGTTTTGGAGCTAATAGGAGATCCCCATGCATGTTCAATGTGTAGAAACACTAAAGGTTGGTAACAAAAATGCATATGAGGTGAAGTTCACTGAACTCAATAATTACTATTTAGATTTATACAAGGTGTAGTCGAAAATGGTAATATACTACAATATGTTTGTTGATGAGGAATGTAATGGTAAATTACAATTTTTTATAAAATTGGGTGAAAGTGAGATCTCAAAGGAGTAAAGCTTGAAAGAGTTAGTGTAACTTTGATGAATAGAGCTTTACAATTCAACAAGAACAACACAGGGAACTTTAGTGTTCAATCTGAGTGCCATGTGTGGTGGTTCGCTGTATTTGAAGTTCTTAAGGAAATGAGGTACTGCAGCTATTCTTTACACACATAAGTGTTCCAAACATCATTGATCGTCAAGGAACATAGTGAGATGCTCTCAGTTAAAGGATATAGTCAATACTTGGTTGAATGGCATCTTGTAGGAGACTTGAAAACTTTAAAATACATGTGTGGAATCTCCAATTGTGCAAATACAAAGAATACATGCCTATATTTCTTGATAGAGAGTGTGGAAGGAGAGGACGGAATGAAGAACTGGCAAAGGATGACAAGTGCTGCACCGACGCGCAAATTGACGTGCAATAGAGAAGATCATGTTGGGGGTAAAGGCGCCTCCACCTGCCCATGTATTACTACACTGATAGTACCCGCACCTACACACTGCAAGCGATGGATGCCCATCATTGTCACTTTATTCTTTATTATTTTAGCGGCAAATGAATAAAGGGAAGGCTGATCACACATTGTGACTATTGGAGTTCCCACATTGTGAGCCTCTCTCTCTCTCTTGCTCTTGCTCTCTTGCCATAGCTCTCCCGTGCAAGCTTCGATCCTTCTCACCTTTCAACTAGTATCAAAGCATGGTTGCTTGAGCATTCAAGCTTGGTCCATGACTCCTTCAACATTCATTCGAATCCTTACACCACTGATGCATTCTCTCGACAGCCATATCCGACTCCTTCAAGCTTCCAGGCTTCTAGATTACCTACCCGGCCCATTTGGGCACCCTCAAGGCATTCCTTCAGAGGTATTGAAGCATTCTTTTGAGTGTTTATTTTAGTTTGTAAGGTACAATAAGAAGGGGCAACCAACCATTGGAGCTCCCCCATTTCATATCTTGGCCCCTGCCTGATTAGTCTTGACAAGACTCTGTGTAGGCCTTATTTAGGCCCTACTTGAGCCCCTCTTCCACCCCATTGATGCCATGTGGACTAGCAGCATACCCAGGAATATCAGCCCTATTTGGACCAGCTTGAAGACCTGCAAATTTCATTTTTTATTTCAGCCCTCCCTTGCCACTCATTGGCAGCTTGAAAACACTTCATTTGGCACTTGGGAACACCCCCTTGATGCTTGGCATTGGTGGTTTATCATTGGCATTGATTTGTGGACTGACTTACCTCAGTCCAGGACTATTTTCCATAGTGCACACGCAGCAACAAATAGTGTTACATCAGCACTTTATGTTTATGCTTTGGATAGCATTGATATTTGATGCCCAGTTGGTCCCAAACAGTATTTTGAGCCTTGTTTGAGCTTCATATTGGTTGGCATTTACTTGGCATTGGTCTACACTGGCATGCTTTGTTACAAAGATTATACTTATGGTCTATGTATGACTAGTTGGTACATGCTTGATGCTTATGTACCTACACATGATAGTTACATTATTTGGAATTGAATGCTACTGGAGCTTCATTTGGGCTTGAAATTGGATATTATTGAGCTTATTTTGGTCTTGTTTTGGCTCGTCAAAGATTGATTGGGATTTTCTTCGTGACATTGGATGCTATCATTGGATACTTGACCACTCATATGCTCCAGATGTCTTACACTGATATATGATCTTGGATACTCTTATCACTAGTGCTCTTACATGCTTTGTTTGAGATTATTTGCTTGACACTTATGGCTTTTGTGCCAATGGAAGTGTCTTTGTATGCTTATCAAAAATTGAGCAGTGCGGGCTATGCATATTAAGCTTTTGGATCTTTGAGATTGGGATCTCCTCGTGGATGATGTATGGTGATATACCTTGGTCCTTGTAGATGTACTTGGGATGATTTGGCTTTGTATTCACTGAGCAGACATCGACTTGTGTCAGGTCTTGGCAGTGGTATGTACATTTTGCCTTGTTGATTGGGGGATGTACAAACTATACTAATAGAATTTTTCTGACATGCTTGAGTGTTGGCTCATGTCAGTTTGACTATTACATGCTTGTTTATGCACCCGCTTGATGCTGGTTTTGCATTCACAATCAAAGATTGACTTTGAATATTGGGTTTTTCCTACTATCAGCTCTCATTGTACACCACAGTCTTAAATTACAGCAAGCATATATCTTTAGACTGTCATGTATTTTTCATGTTGAATCATCCTGGTTTGATGTACTTTTGATAGTACTTGGTGGGAAGCATCATTAAATACTTGTTTCTTTCCATTTTGCCTTGGTTTTGGTGTTTTTTGGGTCATTTTCTACAGTTTACAGCAAGCAGTTTTGAAATGTCTGTAGTGTTTCAACTTGCAATATAGCATCTTCTTCCACTGATAGTGCTATATTCAACATCACTAAGCTTGATGGTACAAATTATGCCTATTGGAAGACCCAAGCATCATAGGTATTGGTGCAAAATTTGTAGATAAAGCTATTAAGGTTGAGTGGAGAGTAGCCTAAAACTATGACTAATGACAAATGGATGGAGCTTGATGAGTTATGCAAGTCCACTCTCATCTTGTCTCTCAATGAACAAGTGCATTACAATGTGGTTGAGGAAGCACAAAGTGCTTGGTAGCTTTGGGATAAGATCAAGAACCTCTATGACAAGCAAAGTCCTACAACTCAAATGTATTGGCTAAAACAGCTTATGGATCTCCACATGAAAGAGAATGTGACCATGTTAGCTCATCTGAGCTAGTTTCATGCTATTCTTAAGAACTTGGTTTCATAGGGTATTGATTTCAAAGAGGATATCACTCTGTTGTTATTGCTTGGAACTCTTAATGAGTCTTGGGATGTATTCCTCACTACCTTATATTCTTCTGCCACTACTCTGAAGCTATCTGATGTTGAGAGCTCTCTTCTATAGAAAGAGGTAAACCGTAAGAATTTGGATGCCTCTCATGTGTCTCATTCTTTGATAGTTAGAGGCCAACATGATGGAAATGCAAAGAATGACCATGGTAATGGCCGTGGATCAGATTTGCAAAAATCTTGGTCCAAGTCGCGTGGCAAGTCAGGCAATAAGTCTTGTGGGAGAAATGCAAATTTGACTTGTCATCATTGTGGCAAGAAATTCCATATAAGACCATAGTGTCATGACTTGCGCAATGAAAGGCTCAAAGACAAGGGGAAAGAGAAAATGCAGGAAAAGTCTTTTGATTGCACCATAGTACCTACTAACTCAAGTGTTAAAATTGAAGAGATCAATGTTATGCAGCCCGAGGATAGTGATGGCGATTATATCCTTGCAATGGCCTCATCTAGTGCTTCACAGATGACAAAGATACACTCTATGTATGCACAATGTTGGCTCTTGGACTCAGGTGTGTCCTTTCATGTGACACCTTGTCGAGAGTGGTTCCATTCATACCATTCTATTTCAGGTTCTGTGCACTTGGGTGATGACAAGTCTCTTGAGATTGTCGGCATTGGTGATGTTAGACTGCAGTTTTCTTCTAGCAACAATTTTGTTATGCATGATGTACATCATGTACCTACATTGACATGCAATCTCATGTTAGCTGGATAGCTTGATGACACTGGATATCATGTATCATTTGGAGACTCTGCATTGGAAGATTACTCGTGGCAGGCTTGTGCTTGCAAGAGGTGCCAAGGCTAGTAGCCTCTACCCCTTAGTTGTTTTTGGATCTACAATTGATCATGCTTTGTCAGTGGGGTCTTTACCTCATGTATCTCTTTGGCATGCCCGTTTGGGGCACATGTCCGTTAAGGGAATGAAAATTCTTTCTAGTTTGCTGTACTTACTACCCTTGACTATTCTCATTTTGATTCTTATGATCATTGTCTTAATGGCAAGTAGACTAGGTCTATGCATAAGAAGCCTGGTATGTCATGCATGAGTGAGCCCTTGGCTTTGGTTCATTTTGATGTTTGTGTGCCCATGCCCTGTCAGTCTATGGGTGGTGCAAAGTATTTTGTTACTTCCATAGATGATTTTTCATGTAAAGTATGGGCTTATCCCATAAAACAAAAGTTCAATGTATTGGAAATTTTTCAGAGATGGCTTGCTTTGGTAGAAAACCAGTTTGGGCATAGGCTGAAATGCCTAAGGATAGATAATGGAGGTGAGTATGTCTCAAATGCTTTTGAGCAGTTATGTGATGAGAGGGGTATTAAGTGTCAGTTGACCACCCCCTACATCCCTCCCCAGAATGGTAGGGCTGAATGAATGAATAGGACCATCTAGGATAGGGTTTGCAGTATGCTTAGCCATGCAAGCCTACCCCAACACTTTTGGGTTGAGGTAGTTACTATTGTCGTGCATATCATTAACATATCTCCCTATAGTGCCATTGATTTCCAGGTTGTAGAGGAGGTATGGATAAGAAACCCTCCCTCTTATGCACATTTATATGTCTTTGGATGTGAGGCATTTTTCCATGTGCCCAAGGACAAGCATAACAAGCTGGATCCTAAGAGTGTTAAATTCATATTCCTTGGTTATGGCAATGCAGATGGATTACTGTCTATGGGATCCGCAGGTGAAAAGTCATCTTTAGCCCATGATGTAGTATTCCATGAAGACAAGATGCATAGGTAGCGTAAGAAGATAGTGGAGATATGCATGGTTATATTTCACGAGGATCCACGAGCTCCCGTACAACTAGTTGGATAGCTTGCAATAGTAGGAGGTGCTCATGGCTAGGGTGTTGGATAGAATATTGAGCAAGCAGTAGCAGAGCTTGCAGTGCAGCATTCTACTAGAGTTAGACACCCCCCTAAGAGATTTCAGCCCTCAATGCATTATGTCTCGGTTACAAGTGCATGAGAGCCTTTCACTTATGATGAGGCTATGCGCAGGGGTGACAATCACTCTTGGGAGAGGGCTATGCAGCCCGAGATAGAATCTTTGCATAAGAATGAGATTGGGGATTTGTGTTTCCTTGCCTAGTGGCAAGAAGGCTCTGCCATGAAAATGGGTGTATAAGTTGAAGAGTACTCGTGGACAACCCAAGGTGGCTTATAAGGCAAGACTTGTTGCTAAGGGTTTTAAACAGGACCATGGAGTTGACTTTGATGAAGTTTTTTCTCATGTGGTTAATGTCAAAATCATGGAGAAACTTATATATGAATACATTTTCTTTACTTATAGGTTGTAACCAAAAAAATATGAGAAGAGATTAGGAAAATCTAGTAACTTGCCAAAAAAGCCTTGCTTTGGAGTATCGAAGGCTAGGAAGTTTCTTTCAACACCCATCAATGAGGAAAGAAATATCATGGTTTGTAGGCCGCAAGAATACAATGGGTGGAAAAAGTTACATTTTGCAGTTTACTTGATCGAAGTTATGGAGGAAAAATAAGGTTGGTCAAAGCTAAAGTTTGGATTAGTCTTAACAAATTGGCTCCCTTACTTTGCAAGATAGTGTTTAACAATGAATATAAGCAAGAATTTATTGATGATATGCATAGCTTCTACGAAAACATGGTGGAAGCATGGGGCAAAATCTCTATCACACATTACATGGTGCGTAGTAAGTCAATATTTTAAAATAGTATGAATTGTATAAACTATTGAGCATAGCTTTACTCATGTGTGATATGTGTCTTTATAGCATATCCTTGAGGCACATGGGCCATAATTTGCAGAAAAAGGAAAGCATCAAAGTTTTGTCCACATAAGGGATGAAAAATTCACATTGGATAGCGCGTGGTGAATACCAAAGAAAAATCAATCATAGTGGAGGGGTGAATGGTAGCAATCCAATGATCCAATTACTATCTTGGTGGTATAGGATCACAGTAATAGATGAAGCTTAAACTTTCACAAAAGAGAGCAAATGAAAGTAATGATGAATCGACTACAAACATCATGGAATCACTTCGTGTCACTAAAAGAGTGCATTATGAAGGCTCAAGTGCCAAAGAAAACCATGCCAAGTGGTTAGAAACAAGGCTTCGAGAAGACAACAAATGGGTTTGAAAAGAGCTAAGATAGTGAGATAAAAAATGTGTTCAATGTGAACACAATTCATTGTTTAAGAGAGAAAGAGAGAGTGTGCATCTATGTGAATGATTCTTACAATTTAGGGTTATATAAAAGAGGGTTTTCATTTCTATCTTATTCGTTAAGTTCTCACATCTGTTGTGCAATAAAGATGGCCAGGTCTAAGATACCTGCAAAGAAGCTTCCTCTCAGAGCCCCATATCATGCTCAACCCCTTGAAGCATCTACTAGCTCAGATGCACCCCCTTCTCAACCTAACTCAGCTTCATCAAGATGCCCTCACAAGGTTTCTCCTCAGCATCCCCACAAGAAACGCAAGTGGAAGTCAAGATTGATTCAACATGGTGATGGAAGAGGATGTGTTCAAGGTTTGTAGCTCAATATAAAGGCTAAGCCCCTTGTTGTCTTAAAATAGTGATTGAACAAGATATGTTAAAGAGTTTTGCTTGGCTAAAAATAGTGATGGAACAAGATAGATTGAAGAGTTTTGATTCAATAAGGTTATTATGAATGAGTATATGTCAAGAATCGCATGGTGGGGGGACTTGCTCAAGATGCTACGCCGAACACACACAGAATGCACAAGGAGAAGCTCACTCAAGAGATAAGAAGAGAGATAGAGGACAAAAACGTTTTCTTGCTAGTTTCTTCTTCTTCTTCCACACACTTTTCAATGTACACAAAGTATATATAAGATACAACATAAAGGAAAGTGGCCTACTAAGTCAAACAATGCATAACCCAATACACTAGTCGACGGGTGCTATAACTATGCCAGCTGTAAATAGGTGTAACAACCTAAATATAATAAGTAATGAGTCAGTGGCCATGTGAGAGTCATAATGACCACCGACATGCTAAGTGTAGACATGTGGACCCATCTAACCAGGCGGTCCATCATCAATGTCCGCATGTGTTGAGCTTTTCATCTCAACACTCCCCCTCAAGCTCAACTGCATCTCTGCAACTCCAAGTAAGCTTCGAAACTTTTGAAGCTTCTCTGTACTCAATGCCTTTGTGAAGATGTCAGCTATCTGATCCTGTGTGCTGACATACGCCAAGTCAATCTCACCTGCTAGTACCTTCTCTCTCACAAATTGGTAGTGTACCTCAATATGTTTTGTCCTGGCATGGAACACAGGGTTCCTAGCCAACTATATACTGCTCATGTTGTCACATTAAATGACAATTGGACCTTCCACTTGCATATCCAAATTAGCCATTAACTTTTGTAGCCATACTACCTCACATGCTGCAACAACAGCACCTCTATACTCAACTTGTGTACTCGACAAAGCAACTGTACACTACCAAGAGAGAACATGTATCCGCTGGTAGATCTTCTATCAGACATACTACCAGCCCAATCTGCATCTGTGTATCCAAACACTTGTACATCTATACCTACCTCATAGAAAATTCCATAATGTAATGTGGACTACACATATCTCAATATGCGTCTAACTGCATCCAAATGTGGCTTTCTAGGTACTTGTATAAATTGACTCACAAGACCAACAACGTAGCTCAAGTTTGGCCTTGTAATGGTCATGTAGATCAAACTCCCCACTATCCTCCTAAACATAGTAGGGTCTTCTATCTCGTCACCAACATTAGCACTCAACTTTACATTTTGCTCCAACGGGACTGAAAGTGGTTTGCATGCTGTCATACCATACTTGGACAACATATCCAAGCCATACTGTCTTTGGGAGAGCCATATACCATCATCACATCTGATCACCTCAATGCCAAGGAAGTACCTTAGCTCACCTAAATCCTTCATCTCAAACTTCTTAATCAAAAAATCCTTGACTTTAGCAATCCCACTATCACTATCACCTGTAATAATCAAGTCATCCACATAGATGAGCATCATGACCAAACTTGCATATCCCTTTCTCACATAAAGTGAGTGATAAACATCAAAAACATAAAAGTCAATATTGACAAGATACTCTCTGATCTTGTTAGACCATGCTCTAGGTGCTTGCTTGAGCCCATAGAGCGCCTTCTTCAACCTACGCACATACATGGGATACTCTAAATCTTCATAACCTACTGGTTGATCCATATATACTTCTTCCTGCAAATCACCATGCAAGAAGGCATTCTTCACATCCCTTTGCTGCAACCTCCAACCTTTGGCTGCTGCCAAAGCAATCACACATCTAACAGTTTTCATCCTAGTAACTCGGCTGAAGGTTTCTTCATAATCTATGCCATATGTCTGGGCATAGCCTTTTGCAACTAACCTAGCTTTGTACCTACTAATAGAACCATCTGCATTGTGCTTAATCTTATAAACCCACTTACATCCAATAGCTTTCTTGCCCTTCAGCAATGATACTAGATCCCAAGTCTTATTGGCCTCTAATGCAGCCATCTCCTCATCCATTGCTGCATCCCAATGAGCATGACCAACAGCCTCCTCAAAACATGTGGGCTCAACATCCTCAACTAGTTTCACTAAATAAGCATAATGGTGAGCTACATAACCTTCAAAACCAAATCTTTTAACAGGGTATCTGACCCTCCTAGATCTGCGTACCACCCGATCACTCAATGGAGCCTTTACATTACTATGAGCTCTCTGTACACCTGGTGTCCTGATAGAAGGAATACCAAGCTCATCATCTAGGCTCTCTGAGCCACTGGAGTCTCCATCAAGAACTACATCAATGCCATCTGACACTTTATTCTTTCCTTTGTCTTTACCTGTATTGCTACTAGATGCACCTGAAGATGTAGAGCTACTCCTTAGTCTCCTAGACCATGGACTACCAGATGATGCCTCTGGTCCACTAAGAGTCCATGATTCTTGCTTTTCAACCTGCACATGAGTGTCATGATCATCATCATCATCCAATGCATCACCACTAGATGCATACCAACTGCTCATTTCATCAAAGATGACATCCTTGCTCGCTCTGAACTTACATGTGACAGGTTTATAACAGCGATACCCTTTCTGCTCTAAAGAGTATCCAATAAAGACACATTTTTCTGCCTTTGGATCAAGCTTCTTCCGTAGCTCATCTGGCACATGAACGTATGCAACACAGCCAAATACCTTCAAGTACGATACATCAGGCTTCTTGCCAGTAAAGCATTCCTCAGGAGTCATCCCATGAACTGCAAATGTGGGAATTCTGTTCATAATATAAACAGTAGTATGAACAACCTTAGACCAAAAATGCTTAGGCATATTCTTTTCAGCCATCAAGGTGCGTGCAACTTTTGCAATATGCCTGTTTTTCCTTTTTGCAACCCCATTTTGCTATGGGGTATATCTGCATGTGAACTGTCTCTTTATTCCATGAGACCTCTGAAAATCACTGAACTCATTTGAGAGGTACTCTCCCCCTCCATCTGACCTCAAGCACTTTACTTTCAAGCCTGTTTCTCTTTCAACTGCAGCCTTGAAAGTTCTAAAGTGCTCAAACGCTTCACTCTTTTCCTTCATAGAATATACCCACAGCTTTCTAGAACAACCATCAATGAATGTGACAAAGTATGAATTGCCTCCAAGAGATACATTTTGTGTAGGCTCCCAAATGTCTATATGACAACATCAAGGATATTTTTGCTTACATCTCTGTCATGTGAAAAGGGTTGTCTTGCCTGCTTACCAAACTGATATGCTTCGCATACCTTATGAAATTCTGCAACTCTAAATGTAGGAAAACCTGTAACCAACCCTTTGGATTGCATTAATTTCAGCATTTGTACATTTGCATGTCCAATGCGTTGGTGCCAAATTTCAATATCTGCAACAACACCTTTTCCTTTAGCATACATAGCAGCATTCATAGTAGGAATTCCAGCATCCAGAGTAAACATACGTCCAACTCTACTTCCCTTTGCTACCAACCTGCACTTGTCATTGAAGTCTTCTACAAAGCAACCCTTTGCATTAAATCTGACTTGCAGCCCTTGCTCTACCATTTGACCGACTGACACCAAGTTCTTTATAATAGATGGCACATTTAATACATCTGAAAGACTCTTTGTCTTACCATCATGCAAGGACAAGGAAACTTTTCCAATGTGTGAAATTGGGTGGCATGAATCATCGCCCGTCTGCACATAACCTACATTTTGCAAATCTTGCATCTCTCCAAACCATTCTGCATGGCTGGTCATATGATTGGATGCACCTAAATCAACATACCAAACATCATCATGTGTTCACTTTCCTATAACAGCATTCAACATATGTTGCATAACAAACAAACATTCATTTTTGTCTTCATTATGTCGTGAAGACGATGCATAGTTTCCTTGCTGCAACTTACCACTATGAATATCATCTTTCTTAGCATAACATTGGGCTGCAATATGACCTATTTTGCCACAGTAGTGACACACAATACCAGAGTTGTTAGAACCTCTATTTTGCCATCCACCTCTTCCTCTAAAGCTCCCCCTGCCTCTAAAGTTACCAAGACCTCCTGAAACCTGTATATTGCCAAATTGCTGATTCAATGTGTTTTGCTGGTTGTCACTACCACGTCCTGTACCACGGCCTCTTGAAGAGAATCTGCCATATCCCCTTCCTGAACTGGAGTAGAAAGCTTGGACCTGTTCACCACTTCTTTCAGATGTCTCACTCTGCATGTTGATCTCTTCAGTGATCATAAGGGAGACCAACTCATTGAAATCTGGAAATGGCTTTCTAACATATACGAAAGTTACAAAAGACTTCCAAGCCTTTTCATTGTTAAGTCCACCCAAGGTAGACGACACCAAATCATCATCATCGGGAATTGCATCAATCGTTGCCAATGCATCTGCAATGCTCCTTACCTTCAGTGCATACTCATTGATAGACATCTTCCCTTTTTTCAATGTATTCAACTCTTGCTTGAGTTGAATCTTTCGTGCCTTTGTATTTACGAAAAACATACTTTCAAGTATGGTCCAAGCTGCATATGAATTCTTTGCATTTCTAATATGTCCCAGCATATTATTGTCAATTATTGTAGACAACCAATACATGACCTTCTTGTCTTTTGCATTCCATTCCTTCCATGCCTTTGTCTCTTCTGCAGTTGGAGGATCACTCACCTCCGGCTCCTTTTCTTCACCTGAAACAAACTCGTAGAGGCCTTTTCCAATAAGTTAGTTCGTGACACAGAACTTCCATGAAGGGTAGTTGTTCTTGTCGAGCTTCTCAATGATGGGGCTTCCACTGTTCTCTTCCATTATCACAAAACTAATACCAAATAGCAAGCAAATCTTCTGCAACCCTCGACCTGTAGTGCACAGCAATACACAAGACAGCCTTTTTCACTGTCTGCTCAACAATACATGCAATCTGCAACCTGTTTGCAAATAAACCTTATGTTTCCTTCCTACAAACACCTCAAGAATTACAAATTCACAATCTGTAACCTACGCACCCACTTTCGGTCAAAACAGCCGAAATCACAGTGTACCCTAAAATTATTGTTCGCAACCTTGCGGCTATAAAACGGGGCCTGAAACGGCCTCAAATGCCCAAAATAACTGCAAGATAAGCCCTAAAGGTCTTTCTTGCAGAATACACAATGCTCTTTGCGCACACCAAATCTCACTGCAATCTAAGATGTTTGCTTTGCCCTACTTTCGGTGCCTCCACAGGCACTATCCAAGAGAAAGAGTGGAAGGATGGGAGAGCATCTTACCCGTGGCTTGCTTACTCGAACCTTGCTTCTTCTCCTTCACTTCAGCCTTCGAAATCAGCCTCTCTTAGTGGCACGGCTTTGATACCATGTCAAGAATCACGTGGTGGGGGGACTTGCTCAAGATGCTGCGTCGAACACACACAGAATACACAAGGAGATGCTCACTCAAGAGACAAGAAGAGAGATGGAGGCCAAAAACGTTTTCTTGCTGCTTTCCTCTTCTTCTTCCACACACTTTTCAATGTACACAAAGTATAGATAACATACAACATAAAGGAAAGTGGCCTACTAAGTCAAACAATGCATAACTGACTACACTAGTCGACTGGCGCTATAACTATGCCATCTGTAAATAGGTGTAACAACCTGAATATAATAAGTAATGAGTCAGTGGCCATGTGAGAGTCATAATGACCACCGACGTGCTAAGTGTAGACGTGTGGACCCATCTAACTAGGTGGTCCATCATCAATGTCCACATGTGTTGAGCTTGTCATCTCAACAGTATATGCTTTAAGGGTTATGCTTCTTTTTGGCATTTTGAATGAAGCTAATTGTGGAACAAAATTAGTGCAAGGGTTATCATTAGGGTGGTTGATTGTTACATATGGATCATGTTGTCATTATGATCCTTATTGGATTTAGCTCTAGTTATGGATTAAGAGGTTGAAATGTATGGTAAAGATTTTCCTTATGAGAGGTGCAATAAGGATTATTAGTGATCTTGTTTTGAGGGTTGCTATGTTGTTATGAGGTTTACCTATTATTATGAGGATAGTTGTGAGGGTAGTTATGTTGTTAACAAGGGTAGTCATGATGATGGTCACATGAGGGTTGCTATATTGTTATGAGGATAGTCATGAGGGTAGTTTTGTTATTAGAAGGGATTTTTGGGGGTTAAAGTCCAATTGTGTCTAGCATGTGCTTTTACCTTATACTCAGTGCCCACACACCCGTACATTATAGGTGGCCACCATCCATCACTGTCATCTTTATTACTTATTCTTTACTATGAAAGAATAATAAAGAGAAAGTAGGTTACACATTGTGATTGTTGGAAGTTTCCACACACTGATCTTGCTCTCTTGAGTTTCAACCTCAATATCTCTTGCTCTTGCTCTTGCTTCTGCTTGTACTCTTCTCTCTCGCTTCTACTCACCCCTTCCAATTGGTATCAAATTGGGAATTTGAGGAGCTTCAACTATTCCACTTCAGCCCAAGAAAGAGAGTTTCAACCCCAACTTCCATGGTAGCCATATCTTCAATCATCTAGAGTAAATATATGCTCCCACCTTCCTCAACTTGTTATTCTTCTTTTGGAGTACCATTGGTCAGTGCCAATTAACCCAGGAGGGTCAACAATAGTAGGTAAAGCCCTAATAAGTAGCCTCTTAGGCTAAACATATAATAGTTAGGATATTGGATGGAATTCTATTGTTTCAAAAGTTGCAACTTACTTTGACAAGAATCTCTCACCTTGTCTCAAACACTTTGCTCTAAGTACCCATGTATCCCCTCCTTTAAATGAAGAAAGTAAGAATATAAGACTAGTTTTGAGGGGTAGTAAACTCACCTATCTTACCTTCTTGTATGGTAGCCCAAAATATTGAAGGTTCAAAGATGGTTCCATGACCCAAACCACAATCCGATACCATTTCTCCTTTGCATCCACCACCAAGTATGCCAATGAGATGAAAAGCTAGTAGAGAATAAGAAGAAAAGCAAGAAGATGATGTAGAGCTTCACTTTCCCTCATTCCCTCACTTAATACACCTCTCACTCACTCACACACACTCTTTCTTAGTCACTCTCAATAATGGAAGAAAGATGATAGAATAGAATAAGAGAATAGAAAGCTTAAATAGTTGCATTGATAGAGCTTCTACAGCATAGATGTGCCAAAAGGGTAAATACAATTGAGACCTCCCATCCTTATATAGACCAAGATTAGGGTTAGGGATAGGTCACTTCTCTATGATGGTGCCCCATTTGTGTTTTAAGATTTTCTTCCATTTTATATTTTAGGGTTTGCATCCCTTTTGCATATTAGGATTTGCACTCCTGCATTTTAGGATTTCCACCACTGTGAATTAGGTTTGCACCCTCTTTTGGGCATCCTACCAAATTTGTGGGCTCTAGGCCAGTCAATCCTTGAAGCATCCTTGCATATCAACTTAAATAGACCAAACCTACACTATTCTAATCACATTTTCATGTGCCCATGCCCACACAATACGTGTAGGTGCAAGAAATACAATGCAAGTGTGATAAATACAATGTGTATAGGGAGAGCCTCGCTCTCACAAAATAATATATCCATGAATATAATGTGTTACAAGTACCCAAAACTAAAATAATCATTGAAGCACTCCAAAATCTAATCCACTATCAAATAAACTTGGCAATGTGCTTTGACTTTGCTTTGACCTTCTTTGACCTTGCTTTTCATATTTGCGATAAAAAATATACTCTTCCCCTCCCCCTCAAGACAAGTGCCAGTCCCATGGCACTTACATCAAAGGTAGACATGGAATGATGAATAGTCCTAACAAAGTAGTCATGAAGAAGTAACGGTTTTGATGGAGGAGTAACACATACTATTGATGATATTCTTACTATAGTTGATATGGGTCAATGATAATAATATTATTAGGGACACAACTTTCCAAAGTTAGTGTTATTGAAGAGAGACTTGAATGATTGTTCTTCTAACGAAAAATAACTTAAAGAGCACCAAAAAATAAGAAGAGGTTATAGATATTGGGAGAGTTAGTATTGATGTAGAGAGGATGACACTTGTTTTTCCATGAACTATATACGTGAAAAGGAAAACCTCACATGTAGTCACTTGCGCTGCACATACCTTATGAAATTCTGCAACTCTAAATATAGGCAAACCTGTAACCAACCCTTTGGACTGCATTAATTTCAGTCTTTGTACATTTGCATGTCCAATGCGTTTGTGTCAAATTTCAATATCTGCAACAACACCTTTTCCTTTAGCATTCATAGTAGGAATTCCAGTATCCAGAGTAAACATACATCCAACTCTACTTCCCTTTGCAACTAACTTGCACTTGTCATTGAAGTCTTCTACAAAGCAACCCTTTGTATTAAATCTGACTTGCAGCCCTTACTCTACCATCTGACCGACTGACACCAAGTTCTTTGTAATAGATAGCACATGTAATACATCTGAGAGACTCTTTGTCTTACCATCAAGCAAGGACAAGGGAACTTTTCCAATGTGTGAAATTGGGTGGCATGAATCATCACCCGTCTGCAAATAACTTGCATTTTGCAAATCCTCCATCTCTCCAAACCATTCTGCATGGCTGGTCATATGATTGGATGCACCTGAATAAATATACCAAACATCATCATGTGTTCCCTTTCCTGTAACAGTATTCAACATATGTTGCATAACAAACAGACATTCAATTTTGTCTTCATTCTGTCGTGAAGACGATGCATAGTTTCCTTGCTGCAACTTACCATTGCGAATATCATCTTTCTTAGCATAAAATTGGGCTACAATATGACCTATTTTGCCACAGTAGTGACACACAATACTAGAGTTGTTAGAACCTCTGTTCTGCCATCCACCTCTTCCTCTAAAGCTCCCCTTGCCTCTAAAGTTACCAAGACCTCCTGAAACCTGCATATCGCCAAATTGCTGATTCTATTTGTTTTGTTGGTTGTCACTACCATGTCCTGTATCACAGCCTCTTGAAGAGAACCTGCCATGTCCCCTTTCTGAAGTGGAGTAGAAAGCTTGGACCTATTCACCACTTCTTTCAGATGTCTCACTCTGCATGTTGATCTCTTCAGTGATCATAAGGGAGACCAACTCATCAAAATCTGAAAATGGCTTTCTAACATATACAGAAGTTACAAAAGACTTCCAAGCCTTTTCATTGTTAAGTCCACCCAAGGTAGACGACACCAAATCATCATCATCGGGCATTGCATCAATCGCTACCAAGGCATCTGCAATTCTCCTTACCTTCAGTGCATACTCATTGATATACATCTTTCCTTTCTTCAATGTATTCAACTCTTGCTTGAGTTGAATCTTTCATGCCTTTGTATTTACGGAAAACATACTTTCAAGTATGGTCCAAGCTGCATATGAATTCTCTGCATTTCTAATATATCCCAGCATATTATTGTCAATTACTGCAGACAGCCAATACATAACCTTTTTATCTTTTGCATTCCATTCCTTCCGTGCCTTTGTCTCTTCTACAGTTGGAGGATCACTCACCTCTGGCTTCTTTTCTTCACCTAAAACAAACTCGTAGAGGCCTTTTCCAATAAGGAAGTTCGTGACACGGAACTTCCATGAAGGGTAGTTGTTCTTATCGAGCTTCTCAATGATGGGGTTTCCACTGTTCTCTGCCATTATAACAAAACTAATACCAAATAGCAAGCAAATCTTCTACAACCCTCGACCTGTAGTGCACAACAATACACCAAATAGCCTTTTTTATTGTCTGCTCAACAATACATGCAATCTGCAACAAGTTTGCATATAAAACTTGTGTTTATTTGCTGATAAACACCTTTGAACTTACAGATCTAAAATCTGTAACCTGTGCATCCACTTTCGGTCAATAGAGCCGAAGTCATAGTGTACCCTGAAACTGCTGTCCGCAACCTTGCGGCTCTAAAACGGGGTCTGAAACGGCCTCAGATGCCCAAAATAACTGCGAAAAATCCCTAAAGGGATAATTTGCAGAACACATAGCGCTCTTCGCACACACCAAATCTCACTGCAATCTGAGATTTTTGCTATGTCCTACTTTCGATGCCTCCACAGGCACTATCCAAGAGAGAGAGTGGAAGAATGGGAGAGCTTCTTACCCATTGCTTGCTTGCTCAAACCTTCCTTCTTCTCCTTCACTTCAACCTTCAAAATCAGCCTCTCTCAGTGGCGCAGCTCTGATACCATGTCAAGAATCGCGTGGTGGGGGGACTTGCTCAAGATGATGCGCCGAACACACACATAATGCACAAGGAGAAGCTCACTCAAGAGACAAGAGGAGAGATGGAGGCCAAAACGTTTTCTTGCTGGTTTCTTCTTCTTCTTCCACACACTTTTCAATGTATACAAAGTATAGATAAGATACAACATAAAGGAAAGTGGCCTACTAAGTCAAACAATGCATAACCGACTACACTAGTCGAGTGGCGCTATAACTATGTCACCTGTAAATAGGTGTAACAACCTGAATATAATAAGTAATGAGTCAGTGGCTATGTGAGAGTCATAATGACCACCGACGTGCTAAGTGTAGATGTGTGGACCCATCTAACTAGGCGGTCCATCATCAATGTCCGCATGTGTTGAGCTTGTCATCTTAACAATTTTCGTTCAAACTCACTTTATCATTTTGCTTTATGTGGTACTATAATGTCCATAAATAAGTTGTGGGTCATGGATGAGGTAGAAAATATATCTAATGATATCAATCATCATGTTTCTTTGTCCCAATCAACTTGTAATATGTAGCTCTTTCTCTAAAAGAAGTACGTCACACAAGGGATATGTTTTGGCATGTTTAGAAATGTTGACATTGTAGAAAATCTCAAGCACTCTTGGAGATGCAGGGTCTATGTCAGTGATCATGGAGGGATGTCCAAAGTGCCTTTCTTTGCTTAGTAAAAGTCATTAAACGACTTCCATTCCTTACAGTTAGACCTTAACTAGAGAACCATTTTCGTTCACTCACTTCATCCTTCTACTTTCTATGCTAATGTTGCAACTTCCTCCTTGTTTGCCTTGGAATCCCAATGTTGAACATAGGAATCAAGCAATGCTTCTTTTGCTCCACCTCAATCATTTTCTTTTGAAATTTTCCTCTACCAAATGAGCAACCATGCTACTTAATGGCCGACATACTAGCAAAGGGTGAGGGCCAAAAGGAGGGTCAACTTTAGTAGGGTTGATTTGGAGGAGAGTTTGGGCAACATCCTATAGAGAATTTTGAGGTTCAACTTGCTCAACTTGGACTAACTAATGGGTGTGTTAGTAGGGAGATCAATAGCTTCAACCTAAGAATCTAGAGTCTCAAGCACATTGCCTTCTACTATTGTCATACCAATAAAGGTTGGAGGCCAGAAAGAGGGTCAACTTTAGTAGGGGGATGGTCTAAGACTAAGCAACCTCCTCTAGGGAATTTCAAGATTCAACTAGATCAACTTGGACTAATAGACGGTTTGGTTAGTAGGGACCTCAGTACCTTCAACCTTAGGATCTAGAGTCTTGAGAGCGGAATTTTGGTGCCGGGAATTGCTTAAAAATAGCTAAAAATTATGAATATCAAGGGAAAAATATCCAATGTCAAAGGCGACGGCTCGACCTACGATTTTAAGCGTCAAAGTGCTCTAAGGACGCTCGGGAAACACTTGTGGATTTTTAGTAATTTTTCCATGCGCTTGTGGCGGTCAGTGGAGCTATCGGTCAGTGCGAGATGCCGAGACGAGCTCACAGAAATTTTCAGATTGCGATTCGGACACCGTATGCGAGAGAGACGGGAAAAGGGCCAAAAGGCCGATCAAAAAATTGGGAGGTGCCCAAAAATGAGAAGTGAAGGGGTGCCTTTGTGAAGGGCACCCCCCCTTCATGAAAAAACGTGATTTAGGAAGGGGGCGGCGTGCTGCAGGAGCCGCCGAAAAAAACGCCCCCCCCCCCCACAAATCGAGATGCTGGCTTGAGAGTAAGCCATGAGACAAAGCAGAGCAGGGTACTACACTCATCCTCCGCTCCGCGCGAGGAATGGCAACCTGTAGAGGGAGAGAGAAAATCAGTCTTTCTCTCTCCTCCCTCTCTCTCCTCTAAGGGGGAGTTCATGTGGGAAGAGAAAGGAAGAAGAAAGAGTGGTGGAGGCTTGTCCGGCATCGATCGGATTGCTCCACGGGCTGGAAATGGTGACTTATGATCGTCATGAGCATGAAGTGCTACTGATTTTCAGATTTGCAGCCATGGACATGAAACCCGAAGCACGCAAATAAGCGGTAATTCAATTTTTTCAAATGAAATTTGAGATTTCATGGCTTTTGATTGATAAAATGTTATTCATGTGGGCTAAAAATTGTTTATGTTGCTGGTTTCCATGAGTACTTGTTGATCATAATCAGAAAATCAAATAAACATGCATCTTGTGGCTCAAAATAATACACTAAAACACGTAAAATATGGAAAATCAAGGGAAAATGATGTTTTTGGGCATAAAAATAGAGGAATAAATAGGAACACCAACTAAATTTTCATTTTTGTTGCAAGAAGGAACTAAGGGCCACAGCCCATAACCTATTTTGAATTTTTAGTAATTAAATAATGCAAAAAATAAGGAAAAATACAATGAAAATAGAGGGAAACCACAAAAAATAGGGGAAATTTGCATTTTGGGTGCGGAAAATTAATGAAAATTAAGAAAAATGTTCGTGAATGTTTGTGGGGACTGAAGCATGAGGATTTTTCCTCAGTTCAACCCCACCTTCTTGTTCTAGTGTGTCTTTTTCCGCTTTTCACACATAAAATGATGGCAAAATGCCTTATAAATCTATGCAACAATGCAACATTTGATCAATGGGAGGGTAGAGTGGTTAAAATGTGTCTAAATGCGGAGTAATGATGAAAAGATTTTTTGTTTTTGTTTGCATGCCATATAGGTCGGTGAATAATTATAAAATAAGGGCCTAGTAGCACGAGGGTTTCCTCGGTGCTAGGTTCGTGCAACGCCGCATAAGAACGGTAGTTGAAAACCGTTGAAAGGATGTATTCCAGATGTGCACAATATTGATTTTATAATTGTTTGAGCACTTAGCATCCAGAATACGCATAAACCATGGGAATATTTAAAGGTATCAGAAATCCTGGATGCACAACAATTACTTTCATTAGGACCTTGACCCACGTTGAGTGAGAGACAGGACACCCTAAGCCATAGGCTAGTCGTGGGATCTAGGGAAAAGAGAAGTAAGGACAAGGGTACATTCCTGTATACGATTAAATGGTACCTTGAGTGGATCTTGTGCAAAATGTTTATATGTTGAGCGACGCACTGATAAGGGTTTGGTGGCTCAAGCTCTAGTGTATCCATTGCTCCTATAAATAATTGTGTATCTGGAAATTCATCTCAGCACACCAATGGGAGGTTCTTTTGAATCAAGGTGAGATAAAGAGTCTATGATAACAAGCTGGGTTCTAGGGTAATGTATTACTATCTACTCAAAATCTTGTAGCATAAGGATACATCTAGCTAGTTGCCTAGTGACATTTTGTTGCTTGACTAAATAGACTAAATCTTAATGATCCACATGAAAAACGAAAGCATGTCCAAGCAAATAATGTTGGAACTTCTTGATGGAATAGATCATACCAAGACATTCTCTTTCTATGGTTGAATAAATTCTTTCTACATTGGACAATCTTTTGCTTGCATAAAATACTAGACAGAACCATCCAAATAATTGTGTATCTGGAAATTCATCTTCAACACCAATGGGAGGTTCTTTTGAATCAAGGTAAGATAAAGAGTCTATGATAACATACTAGGTTCTAGGGCAATGTATTACTGTGTACTCAAAATCTTGTAGCATAAGGATACATCTAACTAGTTTCCTAGTGACATTCTACTACTTGACCAATGTTAACCTCAACACAAGAAGAAAGCGAAAAAAGTGGAAAAGCGCAAGTCGTGACCTAAAAGAGGTGGCCCAAAAGGGAATCGGACACAATGGAAGAAGCAGGAAGGAAAATTGTCGAAAGTGCAAGAGCAAACTCAAAAGCTAAGTCAAAGGCAAAAGCACATTTTTAAATGCAAGGCGCCCCTAAATCTTTTTGTAAAAGAGTGCTAGGCTCCCTCCTGTGCAAATTGTAAAGGTAGATAGGCGGTAGGAAGGAAGCTAGGAAGATAGGAGGACAATGGGAAAAAGAGCCTAGGCCATGGCCGGCCATGTAAAAAGGGGATAGGGGATGACCACCCAAAAGGGATTTAGGGTTTTGTATATAAATTTGAAAAGTGAATGAGAAGCTCATTCTTGTGTATGGCCAAAAGTAGCTCTCCTCTTCTTGTTCTTGCTTACTTGAGCTCGTGCTTGAGAGAGTGTGTGTGAGAGTGTGAGGGAGTGAGTGTATGAGGGTGAGGGACCGTGGTGTAGAAGCTCTCCATCTTCTCCTCTCTTCTTCTCTTCCCTTCTCTTCTCTTCTCTTCTCTTGCTCTCAAAAATGGAGCTTGGAGTGTGGAGCTTGAGGATCGAACTTGCTTGAAGCTTGCACTTGGATCATGGAGCTACTAGAGTGCTCGGGAGAGGAGGCAACTTTATTGGCCATGGAGGTAAGCTCACTATACTTGTAGAGAGAGATAGCATGTAGACTATGTGAGAGGTAGCCATTAGTGCTTAGCTTGAAACGCTTGAATAATAAGTGGTCCATGGGTCTTGCTAAGACGCAACGCACTCAGCGGAGTGCCCCCCAATCAAACACCTTGCACGTAGTCCTCTTTGAGGAGCAGCTCTTAGCCATCCGAGCTAAGGAGCTGGAGCTAATGGAAACAATGGTTTATGGTTAGGTAGTAGAACATTCCCTAGCCAGGGCCCAGCTTGGGGACAGGCATCACTCCACGCTGCGCATCAGCATAGCGCAGATCGTGGTGGAGGCGGTCCTATTCGGCCAAGGGATCTTCATGGTCCGGCTCAGCTCGGCAGACGCAGCTCACAAGTTACAACCAATTCACCATATACATCCACGAAGGGGCTCATATACATGGTCCCTTGGTACAATGGCTTTACTGTGGAGGCATTTGCACTCCACAATAGGTTTCTTTGGCACCTGTTCACCCTTCTTTTCCCCAGCCTGGCGATTCAATATCGCCAATTAGTGGAAGACTTTGGATGGCTCTTCGGCACTATCCTTCCCGCGTCTTTCGCGGATGCAATGATAGCAATAAGAGTCCCAAAGTTATGGGTGGCAGTGAAAGAGTTCAAGAATATCCCACAGTTCCTAGAGATTGAGGCAGGTGTATAGTGTTTGAACCCTTAACATATGCCTTAGCCGAAGGAAGGGAGTGTTAAGTAAATTTTACATAGAGTTGCTCTTTGATCCCAAGGGGGAGAGCGAATGTGCAATGGAAATGTTATCGCATATATTCTTGCATTGTTTGGAAAAATACAAATGGTTTTTGTTGGATTGATTAAACAATGTCCTAAATGCTTTTACATTCAACTATTTGTTGGAATGTTATTTGGATGATTATTCCAAGTGCTTGTGATTGATGGTAAATTCATGGCAGGGGTATGTGATGAAAATTTGACATGAGGGTAAAGGAATGTTTTCTTGGAAAATGATATTAGGGATGATTGCCTTGATTGTGCTTGATTCTTAACTAGATTAATTAAGGAAATGATATTTTGCACGGGTGGATCATCTCCAAGGCCACATCGTGCTTCAATCTGAGAGGGCACTGCTTGATTTATGGGTTGAAGGTTGAGTGGTAAAAAGGCCAACCACGGAAATTGTGTCTTGCTCCTAGGCCGCTTGGGGCTAGGTGGAGCTCTAGACATAGAGCTGTGGACACCCCTTGCCTAGTTCGGAACAGAGTTGAAGACTGCGGTGAGCCCAACATCTCTGGCGTTGGAAGATTCTATTCTAGATAAAGGATGGAAATTATGGTGCCATGTGATTTGGACCAATTGCTCCTACACGATAGAAGGGATATATAATTTCTTCGGTATAGGCAAGAGACAAAGATTAACTTGAAGATAAGTTAAGGAATTTTTTTGAACTTGTTTGTCAAAAAGGACTGCTTGCACTGTTTTCATATCAGTGCTATAAATAACATGAACGAACCCTATTCCCTAAAAGGTTTAATTAAGGAAGCTGATTTTAAATGTTACACATGAATGTGATAGGACATAATTAGAAAACTAAAGCTATCAGGGGAAGTGGGTGGGCAGAACCCTTGACGGGTAGGGTGGTCCCAAAGAACTAGGAGGCTTCTCACAAGGTTTTACCATTGTGACCCTTAGGTATTGTTAGGTTAGAACCTGATTCGTGCCATTTTAGGGGACCGGAATGGGACTATGCCCTATGGGTAGGGAGGTTGAGTGGCGCATCCCTCTCGTTTCCCATTGTCTTTGAACCAAGTGCGATACAGGTCAGCTTCAGCTTGGGTATCTCTGCGTAAAGTAGGATGTCTAGGACCTGATGCTAGAATGCTATTAGGAGACCTTGGCCATTAGGAAGCCAAATTCAGGTCAATCCTAGTGGGTTTGGCCACGAATGTTCCATTGTGAGATGGAATCGAGAAACCCTAGGTGACAAACCATGTAACATTCCATGGGAGTGTTGGGCGGCGGGGCATGTTACAGTTGGTATCAGAGTGAAACTTCATAATGTTATGTGATTCATTAATGTATGGTTCATAGACATATCCTAAACAGAGTAACCTAAGTTGTATGTATCGCTTGATTGTCATGCACCTTCTGCACCCATGAATACAGACATGCAAGAAATTCCTTCTCAAGCAAATTAAGGCACCTGAGTTTGGTGGAAAAGGAATAGACCTAGCAATAGAGGTGGAGATATGGATTGAGTTGATGAATTATTATTTCTCTGCCGCAAGAACTACTTCTTCCAATCAAGCAATGATGGCCAAACTTAAGTTAGTTGGCTAGGCTTGGATATGGTGGAAGCAATGGTGTAAAGATCAAGGTATTTATGAAGCCGTTGTCACTTGGGCTCAGTTGAAAGATATTGTACGCACATGGTACCTTTCGCCAACCTACCAGACTTTGAAGATGAATGAATTCTTTAAGCTCAAGCAACTGGAATTAACCCTGGAAGCCTACTACTCAAAGTTTGTAACCCTACTAAAATACGCACTGCCTATGGATATTGCACAGTAAGTATCCAAGTTTTGCCATGGCCTGAACACTCCTCTGAACCACAGTCTTGAAGCAATGCGCCCAATGGACTTGCAAGATGCATTACTTTAAGCAAAACCAATCGTCCAAGAACTTAATTTGGGCAATTGTGACAAAGATGATTCTCGAGATCAAGGCAAGAGATGCCATGCATGTGGAGAGATAGAGCACATCCATAGGAGATGTTCCTACCATCAATGCTTCCATTGCAATGAGTTAGGGCATGTCCAAGTAGACTGTCTTGACTTAAGCCCACTAGAAGGTATTGAGCCTCCAAGAAAATGAAGCTACACAGGCACAATCTGTGGATATATAGAGGAATCAAATAAAGACGAAGACTTAGAACCCACTACACCTCTTCAGGATGATTAGCAATTCTATAAATTCTATTGACATGTAATACAACTTATATTGGAAATAAATCCTACACTTGTACCTATAGATAATTGCAATAATATGATTTGCACTACTTAAGTCATTACAGGTAGTGCAGAAAATGCATGGTGGGTCCTAAACCACAGGCCTTAGGCCCCATTAATGCTTGTCTTTCCCCAATTCTTCTAAGATGAGCACATCTCGAGTTCTCTAAGAGGGAGAGGATGTAATATCCCGTCCTACCCTACATAGAAATTCCCCCCCCCCCCCCCCCCCCACTATCTCTTCCCCTCCCAATAATACCCACCTTCCCCATTATATAAACCCCCCTCCCCTATTCTAAGGAGGAAAATGAAAGGCCTTGAACGGCACGCTAAAGTGAGAGGGAGAGGGTGATAAGAGGGAAAGAAAGGGAGAGGGTGAGAGAGAGAGAGAGAGAGAGAGAGAGAGAGAGAGAGAGCGCGCGAGAGGGTGATAGAGAGGGAAAGAGAGAGAGAGAAGGAATATGCCAAAGGGTCTCCTCCCTTTCCCTTCATGAGAGGGTGGTCACACGCACCTACCTATTCCCCTTCCTTGCGAGATTGTCCTCCACCCCGCAAGGTCAACTTTTTTCCAATTGGCCCTGCTAATCGAGTAAGAGGTGCTGAAGTCTTGTACGAGTTGCGGCTAGAATCAAAGAAGGTCGAGAATGGCCCCCAAGCGGAAATTGTCACGTGTGGATGGAAATCTTGCAATGAAAGCCTTGAGTGAGGACATCACTGCCCATCCAACTGCGGTACAAGGTCACATCGTGCTTCAACCCGAGAGGGCATTGCTTGATTTACGGGCCGAAGTTGAGTGGTGAAAAGGCCAACCACAGAAATTGTGTCTCACTCCTAGGCTTCTTGGGGTCAGGTGGAGCTCTGGACACCCCTTGCCTAGTCTGAAACGAAGTTGAAGACTGTCGTGAGCCCAACGTCTGTGTTGGAAGATCCTATTCTAGATAAAGGATGGAAATTATGGTGCCATGTGATTTGTACCAATTACTTCTGCACGGCAAAAGGGATATATAATTTCTTCGATATAGGTAGGAGACAAAGATTAACTTGAAGATAAGTTAAGGAATTTGTTTCAACTTGTTTGTCAAAAAGGATTGCTCTTGCACAGTTTTCGTGCCAATGCTATAAATTATGTGAAGGAAACCTATTCCCTAAAAGGCTTAATTAAGGAAGCTGATTTTAAATGTTACAGATAAATGTGATAGGAACTAATTAGAAAACTAAAGCTATCAAGGAAAGCGGGTGAGCGGAGCCCCCAATGGGTACACCCTATGGCAGGGTGGTCCCAGAGAACTGGGAGGCTTCTCACAAGGTTTTACCATCGTTCGACCCTTAGGTATTGTTAGGTTAGAACCCAATTCATGCCATTTTAGGGGACCGGAATGGGACTATGGTCTACGGGCAGAGAGGCTGAGCGGCGTATCCCTCTTGTTTCCCATTCTCTTTGAACCAAGTGCGGCATGGGTTAGCTTCGGCTTGGGTATCTCTGTGTAAAGTAGGAGGTCCAGGACTCGATGCTAGAATGTTGTTGGGAGACCTTGGCCATTAGGAACCCAAATTTAGGTTGATTCTAGTGGGTTCACCATGAACGTTCCATTGCAACGGACTCAAGAAACCTATGCAACAAACCCTGTAACATTCCATGGGAGTGCTAGGTGGTGTTGTCTAGATTCGTCTCTCGATGGATAGCTAAAAACATGCCTAGACAGATAGGCGGACACGTTACAATATGCTACTCATGGCCTAGATTTGTTAGCTATGATTCATGCTCTCAAATTATGGAGACGTTACTTGCTTGGAAATAAGTTTTCCTTAGTCACACATCATAAAAGTATTAAGTAGATTTTTACTCAGCTTGATCTTAATATGAGGCAACGATGGTGGATTGAAATTCTGCAGGAGTATGACTTTGAAATTAAGTATAGATCTGGTAAAGAAAATGTAGTAGCAGATGCCCTTAGTTGTAAAGCCTTCCTTAATGCTCTTATCATTGAGGAATCATCTAGGATAGAAACTCTAGCTACAATGGTATCAATGCCAACTAATCCTATCATCGAGTTGAGTAAGGATGAAGCAAAGAAGGACCCAGAGTATCAACAATTATTTTGGGAAGTTCAAAATAAGGAACAAGATCCCAAACTCAAGACTAAGTATCAAGAATTCTCTACAGATGAAGATGATGGACTCATTTATTTCAGAATGAGACTATGCATTCCTTCAAGTGAGACTCTCAAGAGGAGGATACTTTGGGAAGTACATGACTCTTCTTTTTCAAGACACTCGGATTATGCAAAAACTCTTAATGTTGTCAGGAAAAGCTATTACTGGGTGGCAAAGACTCAAGGGTGATGCACTTAAGTATGTAATGTCTAAATTGCTAAAGGGTAAAATCTGAAGGTGTCAAGTTACTAGGAAAACTCTAGCCACTTGACATTCCCCATATGAAATGGCAGTTTATTAGCATGGACTTTGTAGTTGGGTTACCTTCTATGCAATGGAGGATATAACTCAATAATGGTAATAGTAGGCATGCTAACAAAGGTCGCTCATCTTATTCCAATAAAAACCAATTACAAAGCTTTAGACATTGCAAGAATTTTTGTAAAATAGATTTTTAGGTTACATGGATGACCTAAAAGGATCATTAGTGATTATGATTCTCTTTTCATATCACATTTCTAGAAGAGTTTATTTAAAGCCATTGGAACCCAACTTTGTTTCAGTACTGCTTATCATCCACAAACTGATGGGTGGACAAAATGAGTTAATCAAGTGATTGAGGATATTCTGTGTGCATATTGCAGTAAGGAACCTAAAAGGTGGATTCAGTACTACCCATAGTGGAATTTTCTTATAATGCCTCCTATCATCAAAGTATTCGGATGTTTCCATTTCAGGTGTTATATGGTCAACATTGCCGTATGCCACTTAATTTTTCCGATCCTACTCTAAGGATAGAAGTTTTGAGAAAAATGTTAGAAGAAATGGATGATCAAATCAAGATTATCAAATAAGATATTCAAGCTACCAAGGACCAACAAAAGGTGTATGCTGATCTAAAAAGGCAAGAACGAATCTTCAAAGAAGGAGATATGGTCTTCATCCGTGTCCATCTAAAGAAGAGTTCTTTGTCTTTAGGAGAATTTAAGAAGCTAAGTCCAAGATATTGTGGACCCTATAAGGTTCTCAAGTGCTTAGGACCAAACACTTACAAGACACAACTCCCTGAGAATATAAAAATCCATAATGTATTTCATGTTAACTTATTAAAAGCATAAGTAGCTAACCCTAACCATATCCTTGATGAGCAACAAATTGTAATACCTAGCCAAGGAGTCCTTGAGCTACAATGTGACAAAGTAATCGACATAAGGGAGAGAAAATTGAGAAGTAGAACCCTTAGAGAATACATTGTCCAGTGTGGAAGGATTATCTTAAAGAAGATGCTACATGGATAGATGAGAATGTTCTTTATTAACAATACCCACCCACGGTTTCTCTCGAGATGAGGACATCTCAATTTCTCTAAGGGGAGGAGGATGTAATATTTCCATGCAATAAAAGTTAGTTGGTTAGTTTAATCAATTAGTAAGTAAGTTAGATAAATTAGTAATAATTAGTAAGTTAGTTACTATCTAACTAAAACTTATGTTAGGAAAATAACTAACGATTAAAAACTAACTAACTAAACTAATGTTAAAATGACTAATTAAAAAGAAATAAGGGGGGGACACATCAAACTGAGCTGCCGCTGAAAAGAAGGCCTCCCCCCTCATAATCATCATCAACATCATCTTCTTTGACAGCATCACAATCATCATCACCTGCAAAATCATGATGATCAACTCGATTGGTAAGGCCAGGATGCAAAACATGTCGCAAATATTGATTGGATTAGCTTGACGAACAGAGCTCAATAGACTTGTAAAGCCATTGCAATCACACGAAAATCATCATGCTCATCATTGTCATTATAATTAGCATCTTCTTCATCGTCACAATCACCCTCGCTAAAAGGAAATCTCCTTTACCGTAAAAATCCTTCTTTATCACCATAATCAAGCATTGACAGCCTCATGAATAACCCCCTTTTTCTTGGTTCAGAAAACTAAAGAGAGAAAAAATAAAAACAATAAAAGAAGAGAGAAAGAAGCTCCCCACTTTGAGTGGAGGAGATGTGTTTGCTCAAAGAAGGGTAGAAAGAGAGGGGAAGGGAGAGACAGCCTCCACTCCCTTCAGCCTATAAAAATGCATGCCCTCTACTTAGTCTAGAGAGGCACAAGATACCTCGAAAGGCTATGGAATGAAGCTAGAGAGAGAGAGGGAGTTACCCCAAGAGGGACCTAGAGAGAGAGAGAGAGAGAGAGAGAGAGAGAGAGAGAGAGAGAGAGAGGAGTTACCCCGAGAGGCTACGAGGAAGAGAGTTGGCTCAAACTCCCTATCTCTAAGCCATCTTCACTCATGACATCATTGGGAATCACGTCTTTGCTTACACTTGTGTTCCATTAGTATTGGCAACTTTGGCAACCTTCGGCACTTCTGTATCTCTGGCAATACTCGTTTCTTGACCGATGTTACAGTGGTTCCCATGGTCTTTCCACCTTATCGCTTTGGAGCCATTGTCAGTCGTGAGCAGCAAGTTCGAGAGATCGAGAAGGCTTCCATGAATTCAAGATGGGAGAGCGTGCCAAACCAAGCTATTATTAGGATATTATTTTGCCACATAAAATAATAAGGTTTATGTCAAATTTCTACAAAAAATATTAGCCTTTGCATCAAATGGTGCAAGAGCTACTTGTTAGATTGCACGAACAACATCCATATAAGAATTAAGTAAATAAAATATTAGCTTCCATATTTTACACTTACATGAATTGATAGTTTCATCTAGAAGACGTACTAATATACACATAAACAATTAATCGCTATGATTTGTAGTTAAATTATCAAGATTATAAATCATAGAATCCTGATGAAAATAATTGTAGGAGGTTATTGCACATATGACTTTATGCATACTCGAGATTAGTAAAATAACTCGATATAATCATTGTCAAATGCGAAAAAGTGAAACTCTATTTAAAGGTCTTATAAGTCATCTTGATAAGTTATTATTGCAATATATTTATTTAAGAAATTTCACTTATGTTTGGATAAGATAGCCCTAAACGGAAAATTCATGCCTTGCTTAACAAGAAATGTACTTAACACTTCTTGTTGGGGAGGAGAATCCTCATGAGATTGTAAGGTTACTTTAGGCTAAGGTCTACCTTGACTATGCGAAGCTGTGAGTTGCACGATGGTGTGATTGTCATTGCATCATTTGATATATGTTTGAAAGGATTGTTTGTGTTTGCCAGAATCTAGATCTATGATTAAAAACATTGACAAACATGATAAAAGGAAAGATCGCGCTAGATTACTCCCAAGATAATTGTGAGACCCTACTCCAAGGGGATCATGATTATCGCTTTGAGAGGCTTAGACCGGCTCCATAGTAGTGAAAGGTCTATCAATAGGGATAGCCTCGGGAAGCAAGAGATGTGGGTGCCAGTAGGGACTCTGGCCATAAATTTTGCATTACTCCTAGAATTTGGCGAGCCCCTTCATGACCCAAGATGGAATCCTAGAACCCTAATACTAGTTACAAGGGTGGAAATGTTGGTGGACAGAATACCATCATGGGATTCTATATATCTTCTGCCAAGATGGAAGATGGAATTTGTAATAAACTTCCAATATAATAAATAAGTTTTTTTTATTCAAGGATTTTTTGAATTGTATGCGTGTCTGTGAAATAAATTACGTAAATGAACTTGTGATTTAACAAACTACTTAAGAAAGCTAGTTGTATATGTTCCAATAAATGTGATATAGGTAATTTAAAAAATAAAGTTGATTTTGTCATCAAAGGAAAGCGGGTGGGCATAACCCTTGATGGGTCTATCCAATGGTAGGGTGGTCTCGGTTAGCTAGGAGCTTTTCTAAATCGGCAATAGAAATAGGAAGATGATAAATTGACCAACTAAACATTAGGTAAAATTGACTTGCATTGTTTTAGGGGTTAGAATGGGATTTTGCCTTATGGGTAGGAGGGTTGATGTATTGCACTCCCCTCCGTCTCCCATTCTCTTTGAACCAAGTGCAATGGCAAGTCTGCTTTGATTTGAGTAATCCTATAGGAAATGGAAACTCAAAATTACTGATGCTAGTTGATTGTTAGGAGACCCGTTTGATTCTAGGAACCCAAAAATTTAGGTCGATCCTAGTGGGTTCGGTCGGAATCTTCCATTTCGATGTAGACTCAGTAGGGCCTAAGTGACAAATCCTATGATACTCCAAGGGAGTGCTAGGTGGTGTCATTTTGAAAAACCTATTGATGGACTACTAAAAGGCAATAGCAGTCCCTTGTATTTGTCATGAGAACTATCTTCATTCGATTGCTCATCATCTCCTAAGTATTGATTGACACGGTGTTTCCTTTTTATTGGCGACTAAGGCCCGATTGTACATTAAGTTCAGGTTGTGCACCTTAGTCCACCACCACTTGGGTTCATCTAAGAGATTTTTGAGAGATTGGAAGTTAGCAGCAGGTTTGCCGACTAACTTGCCCGTCAGGTACTCCAAGAGCTCTTGGAGTTTTGGCCTATTGCTAGGGACATGGGATGTGACAAGTTTGGGTTGGTTGCAAGGGCTTCTAGCCATCATGTAGAGTGGCACTATAAGCTCCTTCTTGGGCACTCTCTCTTTCTCTGCAGCTTGCTTGTACACCTCTTTCTCATCTGAGAATGGAAAATCTATTGTAGCAAGTACATGCATCCAATCTCATTCATCCTCTGGGCAAGGGATATACTTTGTGAGTGGCCCGTAAGAGTTTCTAATTTACGTGTCAATCTTCAGCATGTTGTAGATGACATCTAGGTCAACTAGTGTGGTTTTCCATGTATCCATCTCTACTCTTACTGTTTCTATTTTGATTGATTAAGAAGATTAGATAATTAGCCTAGTCTTCTATGACCCATGCATTGCGCATCCAAGACTGGCATAGCAAGATGTCATAGTCCACTCCCTTCATGACTATCAAGTCAATAGAGAATTGGATTCCTGCAATCTTCAAGGGAAAGTCCTTTAGCATTCCAAATGGCTGCACTTTCATTCCATTGGCTAGGGTGACATTGAACCTAGCATTCTCAACAGGCGGGTTACCCCAGTCTTGAGTACCGGTGTGGTTCAACACACTAAATCCTGCTCCCATATCCACAATTCCCTTTCTCGTGGTGTCTCCTAGAGCTAGGAGCACCGAGTCCAGCATCAGACTAGGTATCTGAGTTACCGTATCATGATCATGTAGATCAGTTGCCCCTTGCTCCACTGGTCCTTCAACCCACTGCTTGAGCTCTTGCCATAGCATCGGATGCTGCCTAAGCAAGTCTCCTAGGCTTAGAGTCACTGGGGTGGTCATTGGCTTGGTGAGGAGGTCATTAGCTGCTTGCCTCTCTCCTAACTCTGCATTTCTTGGCCAATGGTTTTGATTAGTTTGCTGGTCTATAGTGTGTAGACTCTGTTTAAGCAGCACTGCTTGTGGCACAGTTGCGTCTCTCGACTTTGGTCGTGGAGGCAAGACTGGTGTGCTTATGCTTGAGAGATCATTGATTTGATCTTCCAATATGGGCTCCATATCCTTTAGGTGCTCCTATGATTCTTTCACCCACTCTTTGACCTTTTTGATAGCCTTGAATTGGTACTTTGGGTTGGGGTACTCCCCGACCTTTGCACTCCCCTTCTTGGCCATCTTTGGAGCTGATGTTTATGCCTCTTGTAAACTTTTTCTTGGTAGGTAAAGTCATGGCACCCTCTATTTTTAGCATCATCTTTCTTTCTCCTTTGCCTATGCCTTTTCTTTCCAATTGAGGCTATATCTAAGTTGCTAGGCCCTGGCAACTATATGCCGGTCTGCTTTGTTTGCATGCGAGTCATGACATGCAACAGGATGGGTGTGTTCTCTCCATTAAATGTCTCAACTCCAAACAGCCCCAATGGCATAGATGGCTTGTTTGCCGCACTAGAGGGTGGTCTTCTTCTTGGGCATTTGGCAAACATGTGGGTGATTTTACACTTTGGGCATCTAAGATCATCCTTTTCCCAATTAGCCTACTCCCATTCGGGGCAACATGAGGAGATATGTCTTGGGTGTCCATAAGTCCAACAGAAGATTGGTTCTTGGGTCTGCCCTCCAAAGCCTCTGCCTCTATCTCTACCTAATTCCATCACTGGTACAGGTCGGTCATCCATAAGGATTACATTGCTCTCTTTGTCATATGATACGTAGGGGTGCACATAAGGCTCTTTGCCATTTGGCTCCTCCACATAGTGAACTGGCGGATGGGTCATGTAGGGTCCATGTGGTCTAGGTATGCCTATGGGGTTTATCTCCATCCTAGGAATGACCAGTTTGGCATCATTAGGTGCCAGGAGAGCCAATGGGAGTCCCCTTCCGAAAAAGTTTTGCGACCTATTTGCTAGGTAAGGCTGTCCATATGGTTGCGAATATGAAAGTCTCCTTAGTAGCCTCTAATGCAAGGTATCATTATAGAACCTACCGCAATTGGCACAAGGTTGGGACCTCAGGTCCTACCACTCAGCTAGCAAGTGGTTTCCGCCACAATACATGCATTGAACGTGAGGGCATGTTGGTCATTTCATCATTTCTTGTAATTTGGCTAGCTCTGTCTTCATCTCTTCTAGCTCCTAACTTGCATCTCTACCCTTCCGTTTATCGTGAGTACTTTGGCTTACTTTGAAACTCTTTCAGAGTTTCTAGCATTTGTCTCCTCTTGGGTCAAGATCTTGGAGTTCCTCCCTTTGAGCCGGTCATCCACTTTGATTGCCTCATCAAAGACCCTAGCTAGTGCATCTTATTGCAAGCTTGAATTGCTTGCCAATGCCTTGTAGAGTTCCTCACTTCGTATCCCATTGATGAAGACTATGGAGACCACTCTTTTAGTAGGTCACTCACTAGTTGGGATCCTCTTGAAGAGACTCCGCACATGGGTGATGTAGTCTCTTCTGTCCACCTTGTCCTTCTGCTTGACATTCATCAGCCACACTAGAAGGTTGTTGGAGAACCTAGGCTTAGAGAATCTCTTAATGAAGAGACTCTTGAGGTTGTTGAAGTCAGTTCGCTCAACAGCGTCTAGACTCGTGTACAAGGTCCTACCCTTATCTTCTAAGCAGAGACCGAAATCTTCTGAGCATAGCATAAGATCGGTGAGGCCATTGGCCTCTACAAAACTATATGGGTCATCGTTTGGTTGGTAGTTGTCTAACTGCTTAGCCATGATAGGGATTCTTGATTGGCTCTTAGAGACCTGGTTAACTCCTAATCCTACAAGCAATGGGGTTTCCATTGCAGCGGTGCTTTGTTCTGCTAACGAGTTGTCTAGCAGTCACTTCATAAAGAAGCTTGCTCAACATGAGATCACCTTTTAGAGCTCTTTCCCTCTCTACATCAAGGGTTGTTCTATTTCCGCTTGCTAGGGGTAGCACTCAATGAATCTTGCACATTTCTATGCTTTGCCACAAGGTTGTGGCTTGTTGTTCTTGATTGTAGGTCACTATGCCCCTGGCAAGGCTTCCCGTGCTAGTCTCCTCTCCTCTTCAAGGTCTGTTAAGATATCCTCGGATGTCCTACTGTGGTGGTCTATCTAGGTCTATAGGTCATATTTGGTAACTAGCTGCTAGATTTCTATCGGGAAACTGCCTAGGTCAAGCTCTTCACCATGTATGTGGTTAGTGCTTGACTCTACCATATTCGTAGTCTCGTGCTCCACTAGGTTGTCAATGAGATTAATCAAGTCGAGTAGATCCACTCCTCCAATGGTGTCGGTCTTAACTCATGGGTCACGTTTGTACTTGGTCCTATACTTGGGGTTCTCGATCACCCAACTATGTTTTAGGGTCTGTTGGTTAGCCTATGGGGTCTATTGGTTAGCCTATGGCTCTAAGTAAGTCAAAAATGGCTAACATGAGTGTCAGCACTACACATGGCTTTTTGGCTATGATTTCTAGGGTTAAATTAGCATGTAAGGATTTTGGTGAATTCTCCTGTTGTGGGTTGTACTTTCTGTCATTCTAGATGTGCTAATCTTGTCACTTTTGATGTATCAAAATCTGGTCCGATTCTAGGAATCCGATTCTCAGAATCGGACTAGCCAATCGAACGGGTCGATCCTCTTAGATTAATTGTCACTTTTTCGTGTGCAAATTTTGCCAATCGAACGGTTTGATTTCCTCGTCCGATTTTCAGTCATCCTTTTTTTCATTCGGACGGGCCGATTTGCCGCCCAAATGATGAAAATCAACTCGATTCTAATGATTTTGGTTATGAGGGGTCACACAAACTTCTAGAATGTAAGAATAGACCCTAATGAAGGATTGTATGTACATGGAATAGCAAATAAACTCCAAAATACAAATCGGTAAACAAATCAAACCTCTTGCCATGTTATGACAGCAAAAACCCTAATGCATATTTTCCTTTTTTTTCTTTGTTTTTTCCTACCCTAATGCATCTAAATCACTAAGCAAACACCTACACTACTCCAATCTACTTTTCCAAATCCAAAAAACCAAAAACTTACTTGTTAAGGAGATTGAATACCTCTTCAAACTCCCTCACTTCCTACCTATCTACCTCAAGTACCGGTTTGGGGAAAACCCTACTTCAATGCTCAATTCGGAGTGCACAAGCACTCAAGGCTGGAGTGTAAGGAAAGTTCCTATGCTTATCTTTCAACACCCCCCGTCAATGCTAGGTGGCATTGGATAAAGCATGATAGGATGCCTCCCCTTAATACACAATGAGATGCCTTTATAAATTAGGCTACAAGAGAAGGTTATAGGTAGAGAGTCTTGCAACACTCAAAAGAGTCAATCATCTGTGGATTGGAGGCAAAGTTGGCCTCCAATTCCTTAGGTACTTCTAGAACACTGGGACACTTTACTGGTGATATGCCCAATCTTTTTGCATTTATTGCACTTCATTTTGTCAAGACATTTATTCCATCAATTGCTCATAATATGTCCCTTTTTTGGACAGAAGAAGCACTTAGTAGAAGTTGTATGGACTAACACTTGCTCACGGGAAGTAAATGCTAAAGACCCTTCAGTATGATTTCTCTCCTCTTCATCCAAGCATGACTAGATGGTACTTGCTAAAGTTGGGTTTGAGATATTAGTTAGGGTAGTCACAAGGGTTGGAGAGACCTTCTTCACAGACTTTAGCCGGATGGCAATGGCATCTTCATCTGGATGGGTGCTTGATTGAAGGAAAGCTATACCATAAACCCCTTCATATGTGAAATAAACATGCTTAGATCTTATCCCTGTTTGTATTCCAAGCTTAAAAACTCAATCTTGAGAAATATCTTGGATTTCTTCCCTATAGCACCGTAGAGCCTTTCGAGCTCATCCCACTTTTCTTTTACAGTTGAGAGTTGGTCAATGTGATGAATTAAAAATTCATCTAAATGGAGCATGATGATAGCCTGAGCCCATTCATCATCTTCTACATCAAGGAGATTGGATGGGTCAATTACTTTGGTCCCTTTTATGAAGGGCCAGAATCCTCTTTCCATCATTTTGTACTTGACCAAGACTTGCCAAGGATGGAAATTTTTTCCATTAAATTTTTGAATTTAAGGATGGACATCAGCATATGTTGTGGCCATTGGGAAGTTCTTACCACTTGTTAGGACAAGGGCAGTGTCTAGTCCCCTACAACCTTGCCACTGAATGCTGAAGCAAATCAAGGATACCCTTACAAACAATTGATATCAAAGTTGTAATTAGGAGAAGGGCTGAAAATTATACATATGTAATATTTCAAAATATGACTTTGGTGGTCCTTTCTTATGTGCAATCTTCTTCCAAGGTTTAATGGTCTTTTTAGGCTTCAATGATGTGAACGGACTTCAGGCTCCTCCTTGTGGTATGGTTTAGTAGATGAACCTTGTGTTGAACAAGGAAAGTCAATGATTTCAATGCTTGTTACTGATGACTCTGAGGAGAGTACAATGACACTCATCCCTCTAATTTCATTGACCAGGGTACTTGAAAAAACCACACATGATATGCAATACAAGTTTAGGATAGAATGGTCTATTTGTTTATAGTTGTACACATAGCCTTACAAAATGAAGTGGAGCACTTAATTATTTTAATTTTTTGATAAAAACACTCAGATTGTGTAAGTACCAGCATCAATAGTGATTTAGCAATGTGCTTTAGTGCTTACAAGCACTCATCTCTAGTTTATGTTGTTAGAGATGGTAGATGTTGGTCTTGATGAGCTTGATGGCGACCTTCCAAGTAAAAGAACCTCTGAAATGAAATTCCCAGATTAGTAACTGGCTTTGGAAGAGATGACTCAGTGATTAAAATCACTAGTAGTGACCAAACATTGAAAATTTTGAAGGTTAAAAAATCTTGAAGCTTCCTAGCTATGGTTGCCAAAGACCCATAGTTAGGGTTTGTCTTATAATAGCCGTCGGAGATGGAATTTCTCCAAACCCTCTTAGGGGGAGATGGCCCACTAGAGGGGCTATGAAATCCCTATGGTGTCTCTAATTTTTACGCCCTCATCAGCATGCACATCAGCTTGTTATGTCTCACTTGCAAATCTGCGCCTGTTTCAGAAAACACGTAATGTTGCCCACCACGTCGTCCAATGTCACAGATTGATGTGCCATGTTGAAGTGCCCTAAGCTGAGAATGAAGTTTCCAAAGTAAATCAGGAGCTAATATTGCTTCTATTGCATAGACCAGCTCCTCCAAGGTCAGAGGGTTTGGCTGGCTATGGTGGAAAGGAAGGTAACTGAGATGGCAAGAGTTCTTCTTGTGCACTTAGATGTGTAAAGAGATTGAGGGAAGCTGAAGGATCAGAGATGGCTCTGATACCATGTTACAAACTAGAGTTGGAAGCATGAGAGAGTGTACACAAGAGGGAGAGAGAGAGCTCAGGTACAAGAACAAGATCTTGTTTAGTCAGTTGTTCAAGGTACAACTAGTACACTCTCCTCTACATTGAGTGTGTACTTTAGGCTATTTATATAGCCTATGGAGGAGTTAGGGTTAGGGTTTTCCCTATCCTCCAATCCATTTACACCTAGCTACCCTTATCCTCTCCAGTGTAAGGAGAGTTCCTATGCTTATCTTTCAACACATTTTCCTCTTTATGATGGGGGGGGGGGGGGGGGGGGGGTTTATATAATGGGAAAGGTGGGTATTATTGGGGGGGGGATTCCTATACGAGATGGGATGGGGTATTACACATATCTCTTTTCATGGGCTTTCAATTTTCTCAAAGAGTAAGCTAAAGGATGACCTTCCTGCATTAGTACACATCCCAATGCAAGAGAGTTGGCATCTGTGACAACTTCAAATTCCTTGCTTAAGTCAAGTAGCCTTAAGATAGGAGTAGTTATCAAACTATGCTTTACTTTCTCAAAGCTAGATTGTTCACAAATAATAGCAACTTGCTTTTTGAGTAGGTCTGTAAGAGGTGCTACAATTTGGAAATATTTTTTGATGAATATTCTATACCATCCTATTAGACCTAGAAAACTTCTCACTTCCTTGATAGTGGTTGGGGGTGGCCAATCTTGAACATCTTTTGACCTTGGCAGGATCTATTGATATACCTTCAACAGACACTATGAATCCCAAGTACTAAATCTTCATTTTGAAGAAGGCACACTTCTTCTTCTTGGCATATAATTTGTGTGTTCTCATCGTCTCCAAGACAATGCGAAGATGTGATTCATGATCTTCTTCCTCCTTACAATAAGTTAGGATGTCATCAAAGCACACAAGAACAAAATCATTGAGATGAGGCCTGAAAATGTCTTGCATTAACTTGTTGAAGGTAGCTAGGGCATTTGTCAACCCAAATGACATCACGATGAATTCGAAATGATCGTATCTTATGTTGAAGGAAGTTTTAAGAATATCTTCATCCTTGATTTTGATCTAATAATATCATGATCATAGATCAATCTTAGAAAATATCCTTGCTCCTTGTAGATGATCAAGAAGGTTATCTATCCTTGAGGTTGGGTACTTATTCTTTACTGCTACCTAGTTTAGCCCTCGGTTAGTTGATACTTACAAAGATGGAGAGTTCCATCTTTCTTCTTTTGGAATAATACTGGGGCTCCCCATGGTGAACTATTTGGCCGAATATACCCTTGTTCTAGCAGTTGCTTGAGTTGCTCTTTTAGTTTGATGGCTTTAGGAATAGACATTTTGTAAGGTCTTTTTTGCCATTGGAGTGGCTCCTAGAATAAGTTTGATCGGCTTCTCTTTTCGAAGGTAAATTAGTTAGCTCTTAAAATATATGTCAGCATACTCTTTTAACCAGGATGTTTCTTCTTCTGTCTGACTATATTGATTTAGCTCGTTAAGCTTGATCAAGTAAACATGTAATCCTTTCTTTACATCTTTCACAATTCGAGAAGTTTTTGCTAATTGAACTTTAGGTTTCCCTGTTTCACCTTGTGTAGTTGTTATTTCACCATTCAATTCTTGAAACGTGACTTGATCTTTTCCACAATGGGAATGAGCATCATTGGGAATCAGCCAATCCATTCCTAGTAAAGTTTATTACTCTGAACCTCATACTTGAAAGGTTTTCTCCTAGGTTAAATTCTACCTTGGTAGTTTGCTATGTAGAAAGTACTTCCTTTCCATTTGCTAATTCCATAAGCAGTCTTGATGCATTTACTATATCTATTCCTAACTTCTTAGCACACTTGGGTGAAATAAATGAGTGTGTACTTCCATAGTCAATCAAAACTTGAAATGATTTACCTCGATGACTAGCTTGTGTTTGTATTACCGAATATTGACAATTTGGCCCCTTCTTGTGGAATGCAGCATGAATAGTTGCTTTTTCAATATCTTCTTCCATAGTAGGATCTTGTTCCTTATTAATCTCTTCAAGGGTAATATTTGACATTCTTCCTCTTGCCATAACTACTTGACCACAGCCTTGGGTAGCGCTCTCCCTTGACCTTGAAATTGACCTTGGTGATGGTTTCCACCAAGCTTTGGAATCTCTCCTGAAATGTCTTGACTCATTACAGTGAAAGCATCTAAGACCATCCCTGTTTCCCTAAGTAGGAACAAAATTTCCAAATGCATTGGATTTTACCTTTTTCTTCTAACCTTGGTGAAATTGGCCTTAGGCTCTTTTTGCTCAACCTTTGAGTCCTCCTTTACTCTAGTTATTGTAGCTCCAAAACTTATTATTTTTAGGCTTTGATTGTACTTCCCACACAATAGGAGCAGCTTGAACCAAAGAATCTTGGGGGTCTATTGGGTGCATTGATTCCAAATGAGTGTTCAAAGGAGAATTTAGCCCATTGCATAACTTGGATACTTGTTGATCAGTATCCATGGAGGATGCATATTTAAGAAGCGAAACAAACTTGGAGTAATACGCCTCCAAGGTCAATTCCATTTGCTTCAAATTAAAGAACTCATTCATCTTCTAGGTGCGACAAGTTGGAGGTAAATATCTTCCTCTTGCAGCTTCTTTCAGCAAATCCCAAGTAATGGTATTTTCAGGGATACCTTGATCTCGGCACCACTGCTTCCACTAGAGTCAAGCTTTGCAAATTAATTTTAGCTTAACCATAATGGCTTGGTTGGCTGGGATAGTTCTAGCAGTAGTAAAATAATCTTTTATGGATTTTATCCAAATTTATGCATTGGCTTCCACATTCTCGCCTTTCCCGTCAAATTTTAGAGGTTTGATTTGCTTCAAAATACTTCTTTTCTCTTAGGCTTCATTGAGAATTATTGTGGGTGAAAAATTTTAGGAAATTTTCAACAATTCCTAAGTTAAATTTTACAAAATTTATATAGATTTAATATTAGAGTTTGATACTTAAATTATTTCTTTCTTAATTTATTGATACAATTTCAAATTAAAAATTTTCCATTTCTAAAGTTAAATTGTAATTTCAAAAGTTCAAGGGAAAATAAGGTTCATTATTTCTCTAATTGATAAAGTGTCAAACAATCTTTATTACAACAAATTTACAAGGTAATCAGATAGCTCACAGGCTCATCTTATTTTTTTCAAAAAAGCATTCCCTACTACAAGCTAAGCATGACACTCTAATACATCCTTTATGAAGTAACTTGGATTTTGAGAGTAGATATCTAGGAATCTATATTTTTGAGGGAGTTTAAGAAATCCGTCCTTTTTGTAGTTGCAACAGCTAGAGTGACCTACGACTTATTATGTCAGTGGCTAGAAGGATCTTCATAACTTTCTCACAGATATACTGGTTTAGTTTGATCTTCTTGCCTCTAGTATACAAGGTTGAGTTTACTTTGGCTTCATAAAATAGATAGATCTCAACAACTTTAAGGTCTTCCATCCATTTTTCCATTTTCAGATTATTCTAAAGATAAGCTAGACGGCTTGCATCGATATAGCAGTATCCTCCACTAATCATCCACTATCTTTCATGATATAGAGGTGAGGGGTCGTATAATTGATCTAGTATCCGCATCATTTGATTTCTCCAGGCAAAACTAGATGCATGCATAGCTGACATAAACATTACTTGGAAGATCAAGAATCATTTCCAAGATATGTTATTCTGCCATAATTCAAAAACATACATTAGCAAGAGAAGGAAACATGTCCTAGGTTATTTTTATCATCCAAGAAAAAAAAATCTTAAGATTATGTTGTATTCTATACTAACGTGGGCTCTAATACCAACTATGAGGTATCTGCCAATCTAATCCAAGGCACACCTTTTAGTAGTCCGTCAATAGGTTTTCCAAAATGATGCCACTTGGCGCTCCCTTAGAGTATCACGAGGTTTGTCACTTAGGCCCTACTGAGTCTACATTGCAATGGAAGAGTTCCAAATGAACCCACTAGGATGACCTAAATTTTTGGATTCCTAAAATCAAGTAGGTCTCCTAACAATCAACTAGCATTAATAATTTCGAGTTCCATTTCCTACAAGATTACTCGAACCGAAGCAAACTTTTCATTGCGCTTGGTTCAAAGAGAATGGAAGATGGAGGGGAGTGCAATATGTCAACCCTCCTACCCATAAGGCAAAATCCCATTCTGGCCCCCTAAAACAATGCAAGTCAGTTCTACCTAACAATGCAAGTCAATTCTACCTAGCAACTAATTTATCGTCTTCCTGTTTCTATCACCAATTTAGAAAAACTCCCAGCTAACCGGGACCACCCTACCCTTGGACGGACCTGTCGAGGGTTACACCCACCCACTTTCCTTTGATGACACAATCAATTCTAGTTTTTTAATTACCTACATCACATTTATTGGAACATATACAACCAACTTTCTTAATTAGTCCATTAAATCACAGGTTCCTTTATGTAATTTATTTCACGAACACATATACAATTCAAACAATCCTTGAATTTAAAAAACTCATTTATTATATTGGAAGTTTATTACAAATTCCATCTTATGTCTCGACGGAAGATATACATAATTCCACGAGGATATTCTGCCCACCAACATTTCCACCCTTATAACTAGTATTAGGGTTCTAGGATCCCATCTTGGGTCACGAAGGGGCTCGTCAGATTCTAGAAGTAATGCAGAATTTACGGCCAAAGTCCCCCCTGGCACCCACATCTCCTATTGCCTTAGGCTATCCCTACGGATAGACCTTTCACTACAGAGCGAGACTAAGCCTCTCAAAGTGATAACCATGACCCCCTTGGAGTAGGGTCTCGCAACTAGCTTGGGGGTAGCCTAGTGCAATCTTTCCTTTTATCCTATTTGTCAATGTTTTTAATCAAAGATCTAGGTTTTATGAAACACAAACAATCCTTTCAAACATATATCAAATGATGTAATGACAATCACACCATCGTGCAACTCACAGCTTTGCATAGCCAAGGTAGACCTTAGCCTAAGGTAACCTTACAATATAATATGAGGATTCTCCTCCCTAACGAGAAGTGTTAAGTACATTTCTTTCAACTTGTTAAGCAAGGCATGAATTTCCCGTTTAGGACTATCTTACCCAACATATGTGAAATTCCTTAAATAAATATATTACAATAATAACTTAACGAGATAACTTACAAGACCTTTAAATAGAGTTTCACTTTTTACGTGTTAATCAATACTTAACCATGTCGGGTTTGACAATAATTATATCGATTTATTTTACTAATCTCGAGTGCACATAAAGTCATATGTGCAATAACCTCTTGCAACTATTTCCATCATGATTCTATGATTTATAATCTTGATTAATCTAACTACAAATCATAGCAATTAATCATTTATACGTGTATTAGTACTCTAGATAAAACTGTCAACTCATGTAAGTGTAAAATATGGAAGCTAATATTTTATGTACTTAATTCTTATTTGGATGTTTTCCATGCTATCTAACAAGTTGTTGTTGTACCATTTGACGCAAAGGCTAACATTTTTTGTAAAAATTCGGCATAAACCTTACTATTTTATGTGGTGAAATAATAGCCTAGTAGTGAATTACCTAGTTTGGCATGACATCATTGGGAATCGCATCTTTGCTTGCACTTGCGTTGATCATTGGATAGTGATTGAAACTGCCATTGGTATCCAAATAGCGTTGATCATCACTACTCAATGTTGGCATGGTCCCACATCAATCCAATTCAAAACGCACAATTGATCTCCAGCCCGATCTTCTCACAAGAATTCCCATATGAATAGCCCACGAGAGGAGAGAGAGAGGGAGGAGGGAGAAAGACTAATTTTGGATCTCCATGATTAGTCCATCATTCATGAAAGTAGAGGCGACAATCGAAAGTAAAAATTGAAGGAGCAAGTTGATATCATTGGTTGATATGGTTGTTCTTGAGCTCTCTAGTCCCCCCCTCTCATTTTGCATCTGCATCGTGCAACCTTGGTATTTATTTTTCTTTTTTTGAAACAAATGTCCCCCTCCCCCCATCACGTGGAAAATTGGGGGGTTGGGGAGGCTCCAAAGGTCACCACCCGTCCCCCTTAAGCGTCTTTACACTGGTCTTTGGTTCCTCCTTCCTTGGGCACAACTCCAATTTCCGATGTCCAAACCGAAGTCCCCAAATTTTTCTATGACCATCTCGGAGTCTTGCATTGCTTGGAACTTGTTTCACTTCATTTTGACACCTGGAAAATTACTAAAAATCCCGCCTTCAGAAGCACTCAACATCTTTGGAAGCACTTTTAAATTGTGCCTTCCACAATTGCTTAAAAGTGTATGTTCACATCCCCCACTTTTAAGAGGCTTCTATTTCCATCCCAAGTTAACAAGATTTGGCACATTTTTGGATTTTCTCTGTGGGCTTAAAATCCCACTCTCATTGGCAACCACAGGATAGGATGACTCAGCCCGTCAAATCCACAAACTGATTTGCATGAGAGATAGGCCAAGCATAATTTAATAGAGATTCAGACCTAATCGCTAATCAACTACTCCAACATAGACCAGCTAAAAAGAACTATCAAAGGAGTCATCCTAAGTGGTGGCATGTTCTGCCTACCTAACCTATGGCAATTGGATTAAGAACATCTACTAGGTGAGGACTCTTATAGCCTATTCTCTCATTTTCAAATACTTTCATTTATCACTTTTTTATATTTCACGATGGCTTGATACTTGGGCATGTAAAAAGGAGGGAGCTATGCGTATTCTGACCTAAGGAGAACAAGGCATCGGTCTCAAGTCCTATCATGATACCCAAGTATCTACCAAGCTCTCAAAAGGTGACACTAAATCCTTTTCTTCTCACTCACTTTTATTTTTTCTCCAACCATCCTTATTTATTTTTTGGTTAAATGCTATCCTTAGAAAGACAAGGTATCAAGGGTCTGACTCATCCCTAGGAACCTACCAAATCTTGCAAGGCAATGAACATCTACTCTTAAAATTATTCTTTTTTAATTTTCTTATATTAGGGATTAGAACTCCTTTTTACACACACCTTGTACTTTAGGATTTCCAAATATATTTGTCATTTTCTATCTTTATTTTTATCAGGCTTCCCTAGCTACCTCACAACTAATAGAAGCTCCTTCTAGAAACAACCGCCTAGTAGGCTACTAGTAAGACAAGGTCACTAAGGACTACTCTCAAAAACAACTCTTAGAGTGCCCAACAATGCCTTTACAGGAGGTGGACAACTACTCAAACCTCCCCTAGATATACCAAACCAATCCCTAGGACTTTTTATCTTGACTTTTTGGTCCCCAAAAGAAAAAAAATCTCCACGAATACATATGCATTCACTTTAAGGGGTAAAAATCTCAAAAATGAATAATAATACCTGGACTTGGCCATAAGAAGCTTGTGCACAGCAAGAGGCTCTCTTCAAGTACTCCATTGAATCTATTTAGTACAACACTAGGACAAGAAACCATTAACCATGCCCACACCAAACAAACAAATGGCTCTCTTGGCCTAATGAGATAATCCATTTCATTGCAAAATGAATGGCCCTCTTTGCCTAATCAAATCCCACAAGAATGGCCCTCTTGTTCTAATGAAAATATAGCTATAAAGCACACCATTTAGCATCCTATTGCTTTAAAAAAAACTTGGGTCCCACATAGACTCTACTGAAGCACAAAACTAGACTAAGGGATGGGCTGCTTAGGCCCTACACTAAATGCATCAAATTATTAGATAACCCTCTACATAAATGGCAAGGGGTTTCCAATGAGGATATCATTGAACGATCCTATGCGTCCATGAAAGAATAGGAAGATGGTCAATCACTACCTGGCTCGTCACCCATACTAACCATCAACGCAAGACATGTCAACAAGCAATCTCCACATTAGTCCTAGGCTAATAAGTTCAGATAATTCTAAAAACCCCTCAAGACCATAGTTGAAAAATATGTCCTTAACAAAAGCATAATTTAGCAATGAATCCGAGAAGTAGTTCCATTTATGAGGAACCAATTGACAAGTCATTGTCTCAAAAATCTAAAGTATATTCAAGGTTGCACAATGAGACATATGCAGAATGGGATCACTCACACTATAAGTCCCATTCAATTGGTTGATCACTAATTGTGAGTCACCTTTCACCAATAAACAACATATACCACCACCTCAAACTATATTTAGGCCCCCATGATTAAGGCCTTGTATTTTGCCATGTTATTAGTAAAAGTGGTGCCTAAATAAACTTCCATTTTCATAACAACTATACATCGGGGGGTCTTTAATAACCATATCGATAGTTGCATGCTTGGCAGGCCCTCATGAAGCTCCGTCAAAATACAAAGTATAGACCCATTCTTTATTGATAGGCCATGCCATACCGTTCAGCCTACTTGTACACTTATGGTAGTCAAAGTCGAGCTGAGAGAGAGGATGTATGACAAGTACAATCCCTCCTTCCTCACTAAATTCAATAGGGATGTTAAAAAGAACCCTATGACAATGGTGGCAAAAGACCAATATTGCACGTGAAAGATCTATCTTGCTAGTTAGTAATATGATAACCCTTACTTACTTCACCAAATCACTCAACCTTGATGGCAATGCTACTCTAAATATGAATGTTCAAGATAAGAAATGATTCTGCCCATCCGATTGCCTTGGCAACTACTGCAACTTTAAGTTGGATCCTAGAATACCTACAAAGGCACCAAGTCTGATCAGTTCCTACACATAATAGGGCTTCAACTTATTAAATTTACTTTATTTTTTGAAATATATCCCTTGCAAATTTTCTAAAAGGACCATAAAGCCATTCTTTCTTGTACAAACGATCTTTTAATAAGGGCCATCCCATTTGGGTTCTAACTTTCTAGAAAATAACTTGCAACATGCATCATATATAGGACCAACTGACCCTTCACAAATTTATATCTTTTAGTTAGAAGGTCAGTGCTTTCATCCTCTTCTTTCCTACCTCTTGATATAACAAAGTTTTCAAGGATCTCATCAAGATGTGCTAGGGAGATCAATCTTTCTTGCAATGCTTCCTCTTCACCCAAAGAATGGTTCAACAAAAACCTCACAATGGGTAACTCAATTTCCAAGGGCAAGACACATTGTTCCCCATATACTAACTTAAATGGATGTGGCATGTTGCTCTCTTAAACATTGTATCATAAGCCTAGACATCCACATGACATTTATTATCCTAGTTGCGTTTACCCTTAGATACAATTTTGGATAAAATCCCTATAGGCTACTTGTTGGTACTCTCTACCATAGTCAAGAAAACCTTCTCCAAATAGTTGTAACAAAGCTTTACAATTTCCAAGTTCTGGCTTGAGAATGCAATAGAATAATAAAGCTATACCTTCCAAATTTGGGATAGGAAGCAATTAATACTATGTCTTGTCGCAACCGCATGAATATATAAAAAACCTCACCCATTTTCAAAGATTTTAAAACTAGCACTTTGGATAATTCCATTTTAATATCTTCAAATGCCACTTTGCATGCTTCTGTCCATTCAAATACATGACTGTGAGATAAAAGATTCATCAAGGGTAATGAACATTCAACCAATGAATTAATGAATTAATGATAGTATCCCATGGAGGAAACAAAACTATGAACTTTCCTAGGGAAAGTGGATGAGTTTAGGGCCACAATAACAATGACCTTTTCAAGGTTGATGGCAACACCAACTGCACTCACAACATGACCCAATAACAAACCATAAGGCACCTTGAATACACACTTCCAAGGATTCAATGCTATGCAATAATCAGGACATTTCTCAAAGTATGTACGTGTAGAACAATCAACTATCTATGATGACGCACCATGGTAGCTGCCTCCAAATCATCCATGAAAACCTTCAGCTCTTCAAGGGATATATCAACAAACGTCTTGTCAGCCATTCTTTGCAAAGAACTGGGAGCATTACATAGGCCAAAATCCATCACATGGTATGCAAAAGTACCAAAACTGTAATGAACTTCATCTTTAACTTATCCTCTTCACCTATAGCCATTTGATTATAATCTAGAAAACAGTCCATGAAAGAGTATATATCTTGTCCTACTAGCTGATCTAAAATTTGATTGATAAAAGGTAGAGGATAATAATCCTTCACCGTCTGCTTTTTCAATTCCTTAAAATCAGCACACTGGAGGATTTGATTGTTCTTTTTCTTTCTTATTACCATCGATGAGTACCATTTTTGTATGTTCAATGGGAAATATCATACCAGCCTTCCTTAAATGCATCAATTCCTCAAAAAGAGGCTCTCTCAACTCAAAAGGCATACATATAACATTTTGCCTCACCGGCTTACTACCTTCTTTCAATGGGATCGTGTGTATAAAAATAGAGGGGAGAATCCCCTTTAGTTTATCATAACTCCATCCAAACATATCCTTGCACTCCTATAGTAGGAGTGCCACGTAATCTGCATGCTCACTAGTAGATAATATAGTGACGAGTTTAATGGGGCGAGAATCATTGGGAGTCCCAAGATCCAGCTCTATCACATCAGCATCATGAATCCTGTCCTCTGCCTCTATTGGCTCATTTAAACATACTTGGAAAACTTCCTCAGTAGTGGAACCCTCTTCAAAATCACTAGAACTCAAGGTTCCAACTATTGAGATTCCCTCAAGTACCTCCCATTTTGTAGTGGGAGGTAATGCCCTTTCATCCCATGGGCACTCAAGGTATGTATCAAGAATTATTCTCTTTAACCTACACCCAAAATCATTCGACCAACTAGGATATCCACCAAACAATCAAAATGTAATATCCATGGACATCCAAGCAACAACTAATAGTTTGGTCTCCCAACAAATCGGATAACATGGAAGTCACAACATTAGCAACCATCACATGTACTTACTCTACCATTCCTTTCGGTTGTCTTACGCTATCATCATGAATTTTTAAAGCCATTGTGATATTCTTTTGGATTGGTAGACCTATCCTCTCCAATAAATCCATTTTCATAATGTTTACGAATGAGTCGGGGTCCTCCATTGTATTTTCTATCAGGATTCCATTGATATATGTCTACAACCTAGGGCAATGCTTCTTTACATTATCCCACCATTCAGTACCCCCTCGATGGATACCAAAAGGTTCTATGATATACCTTGTTTGTACAATTTTCTTGAACTCCTATGAATGTTTGGTGATAGTTCAATTAGTTGTAGTAGATTCACATCTAGTTTAACTTTGCATAGCATATTTGCTAGGTCAAACTCACGAAAGTTTGCCACTACTCTCTTCTCCTTCTACACCAAATTGCTCTTTTTGCTTTTTGATAATCTTAGTATCCTCCTTTTCTTTCAAATTTTGTTTTCTTTTGACCACAAGCTCCTCCAAAACACCATCATTTTTAAGAGGACCCAATTGGGTATCCAACACCTTATTATCCCTTCTAGGTTTAAAGTTAACTTTGCTTGTACTAGGGTCATCTTTCTGATTGTCTTTCGATTCCTAACCCCTAGTTACTACCCTCACATTGTTAGGAGATAAACTTTCATTGATTGGCAAAGTTTTAACTAGACTTACCCCATTGGGCATTTCCTCAAGTGTAGCTTTACCCATTTGCAAAAGTTGCTTAGGACCCTCTCCTTTAGTATTCTCGTCATTTGCACGATGATTCACAAGCCCAAGTTGCTAACTACCTTGCTAGAGAGAACTAGCCCTACTCCAACAAGTAGTGGCTAAGTGACTAGACTTCCCATATATATCGCATTTGACATTAGGACAATTACAAGGGAAATACTGCCCACCACACCATTTACATCTAAACCGTGATGGGTCCACATCATTGGGCTTTCTAATATCCATAAGATTTTACTGGCACTTTAAACAATTAACATGTGCAGCAATTTGGTGGTATTGCTGAGTGGTCATATCTGTATAATGTTTCATCATATATTTTATTTCCTCTACAATGTCTGATGTAGATGATTCATAACCAATGGCTTCAAGACCTACCCCCCACCCCCCCACTAGGTTGCACAACTTGCAAAGGGGGTGCTACCCTCGTACTACCTATACTGATCCTTGATTTACAAAAGGAGCTCTTTGGCTAGTTGTTGGCTTAGGAGGAGCTGGCAACAAAGGCACGTTCTGCATCATGCTTCCTCTACCATTTGGGATAGTCTCTTAGGGTACTGATTGCACCTTGATCTCCATTAACCAATCCCAAATTATTTCCAAGACTAAGGCTCAAAATTAGATTTGGCCTTGATGAGTAGGCCGCTTGTAAGCAGGACTCTACTTCCTCTGCTCGAGTTATAGCAGTGTCTATATCTATTGGAGAGACACTACTCAATTGCACTTGGATATTGAAGTCCAATCCATGCAAGAATATTGCAATTGGATAGCAGATGGGATAGGGATAGAGGCTTGAAATTTGTGAAATACCTCTTTCATCTTCTTGGCATATGCTCGAACATTTTCATGGGGCTCTTAACGTGTCATATTTAGCACATGTAGCCAATATTGTCCACCTCTCTCGGGGTCGAATTCCCTTTGAAAGACTATAAAGAATAAATCAATTGGGGTTATGGTACTAGCTTCTAAGTCATGATACCACATTTTAGCCCTCCCTTTTAGGGTCATGTTAACAAACATCATTAGATGTCCCTTCTCCTAAATTTAGTAATTAAACATGAGTTTTTGGAACTCACTGATGTGAAGCTCCATATCCTTCTCCGCTAACCCATTAAATATGGGTAGAGGGAAACCTAAAGCTAGCAAACCCAGTATTCCTACATGAATTGCAATAGGTTGTGCCATAATGACAATTGGATTTGTTATAGGAGTTTGTAATGGTGTGACTGTAACCTTCTCCTAAATTTAGTAATTAAACATGAGTTTTTGGAACTCACTGATGTGAAGCTCCATATCCTTCTCCGCTAACCCATTAAATATGGGTAGAGGGAAACCTAAAGCTGGCAAACCCAGTATTCCTACATGAATTGCAATAGGTTGTGCCATAATGACAATTGGATTTGTTATAGGAGTTTGTAATGGTGTGACTGTAACCCCCCTTGAAGTGGGTTGACTTATTGGGAAAAGGGAAGAACCAGAGCTTCATTCTCCTCCTAACGGACTATTTGTGGCACTAGCGCCACTAAGATCTCTTCCTCTCATAGGGGTATCAAGATGCTACGTTGAGGGGAATACTTATTAAGGATTTCAGCCTGTCGTTTAGCCCTTTTGACTCTTTTTTATTTTTGGATCTTGGCTCGATAATGTTTATTGAAAAATAATGTGTCTATCTTGATACTCTTTGATATAAAGTGGCTAACTAGTCCCTAATTAGTCAAGGTTCAGGAACCACCACTTATTGGAAGCTCTTGATAAATGCACCACCTATCCTTCGGACCAAGAATGGGCCCAACACTAGCTCTAAGGCTCTAGCCATACCTCCTATACTCACTCAAACCACCCCACACCCTCGCAGCCAAGAGGGTATAGACACTATGGACTAATTTATCAAAAGAAAGCATTTGTAGATACAATCTCTAGATTGTAGTCCAATGTGATGCTGTTCTTGACTCCAAGCAAAGGGAGTACCCAAACATATAGGTGGCTAGCACCTTGTAATACAAACAAAGAGAGCACCCCCCTGCTTATTGCTATGGTCCCACTATAACTCTCCTACACCTTAGGGATTGGCCCCATGATACGCCATCTCAACATATAATACATATGCACAAAGTCCACTCTTCACAATATTCATTTCAGGAAATAGCATATTCCTCACCAAATCAGTCCCCAAGGAAATGATTATACTAAACTTACAACATAGGAAGCCTCACACCCATCATGGGTCAATAGTTAAAAACCAAGTGCTATGCATCCAGGAGATAGTTCTCTTTATACCATGTCAATGCAATGCAATGTGGATGACTTTGAGTGCACAAATATTTTACTTAAGAAAAATCAACATTGTGAATGTGCTCAAACATTCTTTATATGATTTTCTTTCACTAACAACTTTGCTGCGATAATTTGGAAGTTCATTTTGGAAAAATTGCCACCATTGAGCTTGCTAGTTTGCTGTGTTGATAGAACTTCCTTTGCCATTTTCTAACTCCACAAGAAAACTAGGTGCAAGAGTAGTGTTTATGCCTAGCCTTTTTGCACATTTTGGTGATATGAAAGAATGGGTACTTCCATAGTCGATTAAAATTCAAAAGGGTTTACCTTGATAATTTGTTGGTATTTGAATTACTAAGAATTGGCGATTTGGACCCTTCTTATTGAGAGTGGCATGTACTCTATCTCTTTCCATATCAGATTCCATTGTGGGATCTTTATCATTACTAACCTCCTTTAGGTTTATTCCAGCAACTTTCCCCCTGGCATCTTGGCTTTGCTTGCAAAACTGACCTTGGTGGATGTTTGGGCCAAGCTTCAGGCATTGCCTCTTGAAATGTCCTAATTCCTTTGCAATAGAAGCACCTTGGTGCCTCATTGCTCTTTCCTGTGGGTATAAAGCTTCCCATTGCATTTGATTTGGTCTTTTTCGTCTTGTTTGGTTGTTACTGCCCTTGGGCTCTTTTCGCATAACCTTGGAAGTTGCCCTTATTCTGACAATTTCTGTTCCAAAATTTTACATTCCTTGGCCTTTGTTCGAACTTCTGAACTATTGGAGCTACTCGAATCAATGCATCATGTAGATCCGATGGTCTCATTGATTCAAGACGTGTATTCAAGCGCAGATTTAGACTATTGCAAAATTTGGATACTTGTTGTGAAACATCCGCCGTAGGTGCATATTTTAAAAGTGTTATGAATTTGGAGTAGTAAGCTTCTAGGCTTAGGCTTAACTAATTTAGGTTGAAGAACTCATTCATCTTGGGCTTGACATGTGGGTGGAAGATATCTCCCATGTATAGCATCCTTAATCTTGTTCCAAATGATAGTGCTTTCGGACATTCTTTAGTCCTTGTACCATTGTTTCCACCAAAGACGGGCATCTCCTGTGAGTTTTAGTTTGGCGATCATGGCTTGATTTAATGGTGCAGTCCTTGCAACAATGAAATAGTATTTCATAGATTCTATCAATGTTTCTACTTCAGTTGGAATGTCGCTCCCTTTACCATCAAACTCCGATGGCTTGTACTACTTGAGAAGAAATCTACTATCTTAAGCTTCCGTAGTATTGAGATTCGGGGTGACGTTCTAGGGAATTATGCAATTTTTATTATCAATTTTCTCTCCAACCATATTTTTTTAAAAGATGTTTACTTGCTTAACCTACCTCATTAATTTAAGAAGGAAATTATGTACTACTTGGCCTTTTGATAATGATCAGGGTTTACATTTCAAAAGAGAGTTTTAAAAAAAATTCATCAAACGGATAATATCTTCCCACCATTCATGATTATCAAGGAGACAAATAGGTGGACAAAAATAATTCTTTATATTAATAGGAAGGGAATACATTATTCGAGTAGTTCAAAAGCTAGTATTATTCTTGGAAAAGGTTTTTCTACCACAATCTAAGCATGGCATTGTGATATATCCATTGCATAGTAATTAGGACTCTGGGAATGGATATTCAAAAATCTATATTTTAGGGGAACATCAGTTAATTTATCTTTCTTGTAGTTGTGGCAACAACTAGAGTGTCCTACAACTATGACTCGATCAGTCAGTATAACCTTCGTAACCTCATCATAGATATACCAGCTTAATTTGACTTATCGTCCTCGAGTGAACATGTTTGAGTTTACTCTGGCCTCATAGAAGAGATAGATTTCCATCCACCTTACCTCTTTAAATTATTCTAGAGGTAAGCAAGACAGTTTGCATCAATGTAACAATACCCTCCGTTTAACATCCATTGTCTTTTGTAATACAAGGGTGAAGGATTGTATATATGATCTAATATTCGCATCATCTAGTTTCTCCAACTGAAACCAGAGGAGTGCATTGTTGACATAAAGATAACTTGGAAAATCAAGAATTGTTCCCAAGCTTTGTCTTTCTGCTAGAAATCAAGAACATATATTAACAATAGAATATTTTCACCACTTAAGGGAAATATATTTTATGTTGTAATTATAACTATTTTTATTTACTTGCATCATGTCCTATATCAATGTGCGCTCTAATACCAACTGTAACATGCCCGCCTGAGCTTTCCTTGGTAGTACGTTCTTAGTAGCCCATCAAGAGATGTCCTAGAAAATGTCGTTTGGTATTTTGATGAAAACCCTCGGAGTTTGCTAACTAGATTCGCTTGATTCTACCTTGTAGCGAAAGATTTGGTCATTCCCATGAGGATCGACCTGAATCTTTTTTGTCAAATCAACTACTAACGGTTGATTAGTGTCAACGGTTCGAGTTTCCATCCCTTATAGAAATTACTAACTAAAATGGGCTTGTGTTATGCTAGGTTCAAAGAGAATGAGAGACGAAGGGGAGTGTGGCACTTTGATCCCTTTTGCCCATGGTTCTAAAGTGATGTAAGTCAAGCTTTTTTATCTCTACTGGTCTATAAAAAATGTGATTTTTTATTCCTTCTTAGAAAATCTCTCGGCTTACCGAGACCACCCAACATACGTCTAAATCCCCATCCTCTCGCTTCCCTCGAGAGAGTTTCCTTACCACCTTAGGTTCAACATATAAAAATAGCTTATTTGAATTATCTCGTGATACAAATTTATTATATGCCTTTATTTCACAACACGAAAATAGAGTAAAGCAATTCCTTCTCAATACTATCATTCAAAAAAATAGCTTTTTACAATGTTTTCTCTTTGAATATATTATTCTCTCCAAGTTCAGTTTCTCAACTAGTATTGGAACTTCCATGATACTGTCTGGAATTCGAAGGGTAGTTGGCAGTTCGTAAGAGCCTAAGGAGTTTATGATCAGAGCCCCTTGGTATCCTCACCTCCTCTTGCTGACTAGAGTTCCCTATGACAAGACCTTTCATGTCATGATTGGTCTAAACTTACTAATGTGAAATAAAAAAAGAAAACCCCTTGGAGTAGATTTTATTCACATTGGTGTTGGGGAGGTCTAGCACCATTAAGAACACTACCTCAGTCGCGGCATTCTGTGCTCATCGGAATACTGTCTCATTCGATGATCTGTACTCGGTCATCCATATTTTAGCATGATGATTTTAGGAAAGATTAGTACCTAACTTACAATCACAAATATCTTAATTCGAGTGCATTAAACATAAAATCTTAAAATTTTTATTTCCAAGACAAATCTTTACTTTCCAAAAACAATAATATCAAGGCAAAACTTAGCGTAAGTGGCAATACCTTCCAATAGTCTTCTCAGATTTTCCCTTCCTCAGGATCTAGTTTGGACTAAATCTAAACAAGAATTCTATTCTTGAGAATAACTCCCTTGGAGTTTTGTGGGTCCTTGCCCGCGAATTAAAAATATCTTGGTTAGTATTATTACAAAAAGTATTCTTTCAACAATTCCATCTTAAGGTCTTTTATATACTGAGAATTAGCATTCGTGGTTATCCATCAGAGGTTTCGTTAGATCAATACAAATAAAAAATATTAAGCCTTTTAGGGACACAGTATCTTCCTTGTACTCTCCTTGGTACATCTTGTTATATGCAAGAATTTTGTTAAAATATTATATGCAAGAAATGAATAAAATCCTATTTTACGAATGCAACTTTGGTTTCCAATTCATGGGATAATGGTCTGCTAGCTACCTTTATTATAATAATATAGTACTTGGGGATCCATTACGAGTGCTTGGTTGATGGTATTTGCATCTTCATTTGTAATCCTAGTACTCGTCATTCCATTTGTAGTGATTGTGTCCATAGCATTATTGGCAGCTCCTGCCTCCGTGACCTTCATAACTTTCTTCTTTGGGGTTATGGTCTTTAATCGCGAGATCATAGATGAGATTTTTGGCAAGAGAGCTTGGGGTCGTTGCAATTGGATTGATGGGGGTTGGCGATCACTAGGAGTTTAGGAAAATTGGGAAGAGTCTTGATTTCATAGGGAAATAAGGTAGAAGGGATGGAGGATTTGATTCCAAGAGCTCACAGAGTATCCTTCTTGTCTTCGTGACGAGAATTCCCATCCTTGCACTTCTCTTGCCCCACTCCCTCTTTCTCTATACTCATGAGAAGGGATCTCCTCTCTTGCTCAAGCTAATCTCCAACGGCTCCTCATGCCTTGTATTTATAGCTAAATTGAAAAAGAAGGGTTGTGGCTAAGAAGAGGAGATCTTTATGGAGGGTATCTTGGAAAATCAGTAATCTAGAAGCTTTCAAGATGTAATCTGATGCTAGTGGTTTGATCTTTGAGGTCCAGAGAGGTTGCCAAAGATGCCATGACTGATTCGCCTCGCTCTTGGATGATCTCGCTTCAATCTAAGCCTCTCGTCGAACTGAGAAGAGGGGGAGATCGCTAGAGTTATTTGTTGTGATACAAGAGGAGATTTGAGGCTTTTTCTTCAGCAATCAGGGACTCTAAATTTGGGAGCATGACGTGCCATTTTTTAAATTAAAAAAGGGGGGAACGGTGGCCTGTTTGTTGTTGTTTTCCTCTTCTTCTTCTTTTTCTTCATAAGATTTTAAGCTTTAAAACTTGCCTTGCTTTGCTAAGTTTAAATGGGTTTGGTCACTTATGGCTCATGACTCATGTTCACGTGGTGACTTCCGTGAAGGACGACTACATTCCCTATCATCTCGAAAAAGTGTCATGTTACGAACCTCGGACTATTTTGCTCGAGACTTCCTCTATTTAATGGTTTATAATTATTCAAGTCTAATTTGTGAGAAGCCAAAAAGATTGAAAATTAAGTCAAAATATCACACATATAAAGATAGCTACACCTCTTGATCTCTAGCCAAATCTTAGTAAATAGTTCAAAATTTTGAGCTAGGTGGTTGGTGATTAAACATAAATTGGGTTGGATTGATTCCATGTCCTATTACATTTTAGCAACATATGAGGAGCCTCAATCTTTAAGGTAAGCCTCATGCTTTGGCCAATATTATCACATCTATTCCATTGTCAACTTCAGCCTCATGCTTAGCTAATATCTTGGAATGAGGCTCAATTTCAAAAGTTAACCTCTTGTGAAGAGAGTTTATCTCTACTAGAGCCTTGTGTAAGTAAAACTAAATCTCTTGTATTCTAGCCTAACCTTAGTAGATAGTTGGAAATTAAGAACAAGATGGTTGGTGGCTAGAATTTTCTTGGAATGGATTAAGCTATTTCATTCTACTTACACTTTAGGAACTTATAAGGATTCAATTATAAAATCCAACCTCATGCTTAGCCAATATCTTGGAATAAGGCTCAATTTGAAAATTGAGCTTCTTGTGAATATATTTTATCTCTGCTAGAGCCTCATACAAGGAAAACTAAATCTCTTGTATTCTAGTGTAACCTTAGTAAATAGTTAAAATTAAGAACAAGATGGTTGGCATCTAGAATTTTCTAGGAATGGATCGAATTGTTTCATTCTAGTTACACTTTAAGAACCTATAAGAATGCTCAATCTTAAAATTGAGCCTCTTGTAAATATAGATAAATGATGTTGAACCACTTCTTAAAATCTAGTTTGAAATTTAGACTTGGATGCCTAATAGTTGGCAATTTTCCATGAGGGTTTTGTAGATATGGATCTTCCATTGTCATTATATTTTAGTAGCCTATAAGTAGGTTCAATCTTAAAATTGAGCCTTGTGCTTAGCCAAAAATGTGGCATGAGGCCTCAATTTTAAAATTGAGCATCTTTTGAAGAGACATAAATTGCTTTTACTCTAGCATGGTTGCAACACACATGAATGTAAAGATTTTCATTCATGATGCCTTCGATTTACCAAACTAGACCCTCATCAAGGACATCAATTGTGTGGCAGATGGTTTCCTCCACACTGGAAAACTTAATATTAAGCCTCCTACTTAGCCTAGCATTTTGGCATGAGGCTCAATCTTAATATCTAAATCTCTTGAAGTTGAACCACATCTTAGTATTAGTTTGAGATTTAGACCTTAAGATCTAAATCTCTTGAAGTCGAACCACATCTTAGAATTAGTTTGAGATTTAGATCTATGTGCCTAATGGTCGAGAATTTCCTAGACATGGATCTTCCATCCTTGTTGTATTTTAGTAGCCTTTGATGAGGCTCAATCTTACAGTTAAGCCTCATACTTAGCCAACAATGAGGCATGATGCTCAATTTTAAAATGGATCCCCTTTTGAAGAGACCTCTTGTACTATAGCATTGTTGCAACACATATGAATGTAAACATTTTCACTTATGGTGCCTTTGACATACCAAACTAAACCCTCATCAAAGTCATTGAGTGTGTGAAAGATCGTTTCCCCCACAATGGTAATCTTAAAATTGAGCCTCACACTTTAGCTAATACTATGGCATGATGCTCAAGCTAAATTTCTTGGAAGTCAAACCGCATCTTAGTAGCTAGTTTGAAATTTAGACCTAGGTGCCTATTGGTCAATAATTTTCTACACATGGATCTTCAATCCTCATTCTTTTAAAATTGAGCCTCTTTTGAAGAGACATAAATCTCTCAAACTCTAGCATGATTGCAATGCACACACATATAGACATTTTCATTTATGGTGCCTTCAACTTGTCAAAGCTAGACCCACATCAAGGACATCACCTATGGGGCCAAATGGTTTCCTCCACAATGTAAATCTTAGTAGTAGTAGCTAGCATGAATTAGACCTAGGCGCTTCATGGTCAATAATTTATTAGACATGGATCTTTCATCCTCATTCTATTTTAATAGCCTAGATGGAGGCTCAATCTTAAAGTTGAGCCTCATGCTTAGCCAACAATGTGATATGAGGTTCAATTTTAAAATCGAGCCTTTTTAAAAGAGGGATAAATCTCTCAAACTCTGGCATGATTGCAGCCCACATGAATGTAAACATTTTTATTTATGGTGCCTTCAACTTATTAAAGCTAGAGCCTCATCAAGGACATTAAATGTGTAGCTAGATGGTTTAATCCAAAATGGCAATCTTAAAATTGAGCCTCATGCTTAGCTAATATTGTGGCATGAAGCTCAATCTTAAAGTTGAGCTTCTTGTAAATAGTGCTAAATCTCTTGAAGTTGAACCACATCTTAGTAGCTACTTTGAAATATGGACCTATGTGCCTAATGGTTGGGAATCTTCTAGATATGGATCTTCCATCCTCATTGTACTTTATAAATCTTTAACAAGGCTATTTACTTTTCTTATCTCTTTGTATATCTCTCTCTCTCTCTCTCTCTCTCTCTCTCTCTCTCTCTCTCTCTCTCTCTCTCTCTCTCTCTCTCTCTCTCTCTCATTAAAAACTATCAAAAAAGGTCTAAATTTTAAAAAGACTTTTCTCTTTCCTCTTTCCCCCTCTCTCTCCCTATTTTCCTCTCTCTTCTTCTACTTCTTCTTCTTCTTTTCTCTCTTTCTCTCTCCTTTTTCTTTTCTTCTCTCCCCTCTCCTTGCTTTTATTTTCTCTCTCTCCCCTTTTCTTCTCCCCCCTCTCTTCCCTATTTTTCTTCTCTCTCTCTCTCTCCTCTTTTTTCCTTTTTTCTTTTTCTTCTCTCTCTCTCTCTCTCTCTCTCTCTCTCTCTCTCTCTCTCTCTCTCTTTGTGTTCATATTCTCTCTCTTCTTCTTTCTCTTTCTCTCTCTCCCCCCTTTTCTTCTCTCCCCTCTCTCCTCTATTTCTTCGCTCTCCCTCTTTTTTCCCTTTTTTCTTCTCTCTCTCTCTCTCTCAATTTTTCTCTTTCTTCTCTTTAGAATTTTCTCTCTCTTTTCATATTCTCTCTTCTTCTTCTTCTTCTTCTTCTTCTTCTTCTTCTTCTTCTTCTTCTTCTCTCTCTCTCAAAGTATGTGAAAAGCTATGTCAAAAAAATTTAACTAAATTTTTTTAAAATGTTTAATTAAAAGTATCAGAAAATTTTTAAAATATTTATTTAAAAGAAGAAGAAAAGAGAAAAAATAAGAAAAGTTTAAATTAAAAAGTTATCTTTTCTCTTTCCCTCTCTTTTTTCTATTCTTCTTTCTCTGTATCTCTCTCTTGATTGTTTATTCTCTCTCCCCCTTTTTCTCTTTCTCTCTCCTCATTGCTATCTTCCTCTCTCTCCCCCTCCTCTTTTTATTTTCTTCTCTCTCTATATCTCTCTTAGTTTTTTGTTTTCTCTATATGTCTCTCTCTCCTAATTTTTCTTTTCCTCTCTCTTAAGTTTTTTTCTCGCTATCTTTTCTCTCTATATATTTTTTCTTCTCTATCAATCTCTCTCTCTCTCTCTCTCTCTCTCTCTCTCTCTCTCTCGTCAAAAACCATGTCAAAAAAGGTTTAATTTTATTCTTTCCCCCCTCTCCTCCTCCTCCTCCTCCTCCTCCTCCTCCTCCTCCTCCTCCTCCTCTTCTCTCTCTCTCTCTCTCTCTCTCTCTCTCTCTCTCTCTCTCTCTCTCTCTCTCTCTCTCTCTCTCTCTCTCTCTCTCTCTCTCTCTCTCTCTCTCTCTCTCTCTCTCTCTCTCTCTCTCAAGTCAAAACTATGTCAAAAAAGGTCTAAATTTTAAAAAGACTTTTCTCTTTCCTCTTTCCCCCTCTCTCTCCCTCTTTTCTTCTCTCTTCTTCTGCTTCTTTTTTCTTTTTCTTTTTCTTCTTCTTTTCTCTCTGTGTCTCTGTGTCTCTCCTTTTTTTTCTTCTCTCCCCTCTCTCTCCCTGCTTTTCTTTTCGTTCTTTCTCCCCTTTTCTTCTCTCCCCTCTTTTCCTTCTCTCTCTCTCTCTCTCTCTCTCTCTCTCTCTCTCTCTCTCTCTCTCTCTCTCTCTCTCTCCCCTTTTCTTCTCTCTTCCTCTCTTTTTCCCCTTTTTTCTTCTCTCTCTCTCTCTCAAATTTTATCTTTCTTCTCTCTAGAATTTTCTCTCTCTTTTCATATTATCTTCTTCTTCTTCTTCTCTCTCTCTCTCAAAATATGTGAAAAGCTATGCCAAAAAATAATAATTTAAAAAGTTTGTAAAACTTTTAAGTAAAAGTATAAGAAAATTTTAAAAATATCTCATTAAAAGAAGAAGAAAAGAGAAAAAAGGAGGAAAGTTTAAATTAAAGAGTTATCTTTTCTCTTTCCCCCTCTTTTTTCTTTTCTTCTTTCCCTATATCTCTCTCTTGATTGTTTGTTCTCTCTCCCCCCTTTTTCTCTTTCTCTCTCCTCATTTTTATTTTCTTCTCTCTCCCCCTCCTCTTTTTCTTTTCTCCTCTCTGTATCTCTCAGTTTTTTGTTTTCTCTCTCTCTCTCTCTCTCTCTCTCTCTCTCTCTCTCTCTCTCTCTCTCTCTCTCTCTCCTAATTTTTCTTTTTCTCTCTCTTAAGTTTTTTCTCTCGCTCAATTTTTCTCTTTCCTCTCTTCCCCTATATATATATATATATATATATATATATATATATATAAAGTCAAAAACCATGTCAAAAAAGGTTTAATTTTTAAAAAGTCATCTCTCCCCTCTTTTCCTTCTCTCTCTCTCTCTCCTCTTTTTTCCCTTTTTCTTTTTCTTCTCTCTCTCTCTCTCCCTCTCTCTATTTATTCTCTCATCATTTTTTTAGTTTCTCTCTCTATTCATATTCTCTCTCTCTCTGTCTCTCTCTCTTCATTCTCTCTTCATTTTTTTAAGTTTCTCTCTCTCTATTCATATTCTCTCTCTCTCTCTCTCTCTCTCTCTCTCTCTCTCTCTCTCTCTCTCTCCCCTTTTCTTCTCTTCCCTCTCTCCTCTCTATTTCTTCTCTCTCCCTCTGTTTTTCCCATTTTTTCTTCTCTCTCTCTTTCTCAAATTTTCTCTTTCTTCTCTCTAGAATTTTCTCTCTCGTTTCATATTCTCTCTTCTTCTTCTTCTTCTTCTTATTATTATTATTCTTCTTCTTCTTCCTCCTCAAAGTATGTGAAAAGCTATGTCAAAAAAATTAATTAAAAAATCTTAAAACTTTTTTATTAAAAGTATAAGAAAATTTTTAAAATATTTAATTAGAAGAAGAAGAAAAGAGAAAAAAGAGGAAAGTTTAAATTAAAAAATTATATTTTCTCTTTCCCTCTCTTTTTTCTTTTCTTCTTTCTCTACATCTCTCTCTTAATTGTTTGTTCTCTCTCCCCCTCCTCTTTTTCTTTTCTTCTCTCTCTGTATCTCTCAATTTTTGGTTCTCTCTCTCTCTCTCTCTCTCTCTCTCTCTCTCTCCTAATTTTTCTTTTCCTCTCTTTCTGTCTTAAGTTTTTTTCTCTTGCTCTCTTTTCTCTCTCTATATTTTTTCTTCTCTCAAATTTTCTCTTTCCTCTCTTCCCTCTCTCTCTCTCTCTCTCTCTCTCTCTCTCTCTCTCTCTCTCTCTCTCTCAATCAAGTCAAAAAACATGTCAAAAAAGGTTTATTTTAAAAAGACTTTTCTCTTTCTTCTTTCCCCCCTCTCCTCCTCCTCCTCCTCCTCGTCTCTCTCTCTCTCTCTCTCTCTCTCTCTCTCTCTCTCTCTCTCTCTCTCTCTCTCTCTCTCTCTCTCTCTCTCTCTCTCTCTCGTCAAAAACTGTATCAAAAAAGGTCTAAATTTTAAAAATGTTTTTCTATTTCCTCTTTCCCCCTCTCTCTCCCTCTTTTCCTCTCTCTTCTTCTACTTCTACTTCTTCTTCTTCTTCTTCTTCTTCTTCTTTTCTCTCTTTGTCTCTCCTTTTTATTTTCTTCTCTCCCCTCTCTCTCCATGCTTTTCTCTTCTTTCTCTCCCCCTTTTCTTCTCGCTCCTCGTTCCCCTCTTTTCCTTCTCTCTCTCTCTCTCTCTTTCCTCTTTTTTCCTTTTTTTCTTTTTCTTCTATCTCTCTCTCTCTCAAACTTTATATTCACTCTCTCTCTCTATGTTTGTATTCTCCCTCTCTATGTCATTTTCTTCTCTCCCCTCTCTATTTCTTCTCTCTTCCTCTCTTTTTTCCCTTTTTCTCTCTCTCTCTCTCTCTCTCCAATTTTTCTCTCTCTTCTCTCTAGATTTTTCTTTGTTTTCATATTCTCCTCTTCTTCTTCTTCTTCTTCTTCTCAAAGTATGTGAAAAGCTATGTCAAAAAAAATTTACTTAAAAAAGTTTTTAAAAGTTTTAATTAAAAGTATAAGAAAATTTTAAAAATAATCAATTAAAAGAAGAAGAAAAGTGAAAAAGTGAGGAAAGTTTAAGTTAAAATTTTATATTTTCTCTTTCCCCCTCTTTTTTCTTTTCTTCTTTCTTTGTATCTCTCTCTTGATTGTTTGTTCTCTCTTCCCCCTTTTCCTCTTTCTCTCTCCTCATTTTTATTTTCCTCTCTCTCCCCCTCCTCTTTTTCTTTTCTTCTCTCTCTGTATCTCTCTCAGCTTTTTGTTTTCTCTCTCTCTCCTAATTTTTCTTTTCCTCTCTCTTTCTCTCTCTCTCTCTCTTTCCTAATTTTTATTTTCCTCTCTCTTTCTCTCTCTTAAGTTTTTTTCTCTCGCTCTGTTTTATCTCTCTATATTTTTTCTTCTCTGTCAATTTTACTATTCCCTCTTTCTCCCCCCCCCTCTCTCTCTCTCTCTCTCTCTCTCTCTCTCTCTCTCTCTCTCTCTCTCTCTCTCTCTCTCTAATTATATCTTTCCTCACTCTATCTCTCTCTCAAGTCCAAAACCATGTCAAAAAAGGTTTAATTAAAAAAGAACTTTTTTGTTTCTTCTTTTCCCCCCTCTCCCTACCTCCCTCCCTCCCTCCCTCCTCCTCCTCCTCCTCCTCCTCCTCCTCCTCCTCCTCCTCCTCCTCCTCCTCTCTCTCTCTCTCTCTCTCTCTCTCTCTCTCTCTCTCTCTCTCTCTCTCTCTCTCTCTCTCTCTCTCTCTCTCTCTCTCATCGGCCCTCTCTTCTTCTTCTTCTTCTTCTTTCCGCCTCTCTCTCAAAGTATGTGAAAAAAAAATGTAAGTAAAAAATCTTTTAAATAATTTTAATTAAAAGAAAAAGAAAATTAAAATATATATTTTTAAAATATTTAATTGAAAGAGGAGAAAAAAGGGAGGGAAGTTTAAATTAAAAAGTTTAATTGAACTGAGAGAGAGAGAGAGAGAGAGGAAAAGGAGAGAGAATATGAACACACAAAGATAGAATTATAGAGAGAGATTATAAAATTTAAAAGAGATAGAGAGAGAAAAAGAAAAAAATTAAAGAGAAAATGAAGAGAGAGAGAGAGAGAGAGAGAGAAGAAGAAGAAGAAGAAACGAGAGGCGAAAAAGAGGAGAGAGAGGGGGAGAAGAAAAGGGGAGAGAGAGAAAGAGAGAAGAAAAGTGGGGGGAGAGAGAGAGAGAGAGAGAGAGAGAGAGAGAGAGAGAGAGAGAGAGAGAGGAGGAGGAGGAGGAGGAGGAGGGAGGAAGGGAGGGAGAGGCGGGAAAAAGAAGAAACAAAAAAGTTTTTTTTTTAATTAAACCTTTTTTTACATGGTTTTTGACTTGAGAGAGAGATAGAGTGAGGAAATATATAATTTGAGAGAGAGAGAGAGAATAGGGGGAGAAAGAGGGAAGAGAAAATTTAAGAGAGAAGAAAAAATATAGAGAGAGAAAAGAGAGCGAGAAAAAAAAAACTTAAGAGAGAAAGAGAGAGGAAAAGAAAATCTAGGAGAGAGAGAGAGAGAGAACAAAAAACTGAGAGAGATACAAAGAGAGAAGAAAAGAAAAAGAGGAGGGGGAGAGAGAGGAAAATAAAAATGAGGAGAGAGAAAGAGAAAAAGGGGAGAGAGAAAACAAACAATCAAGAGAGAGGTACAAAGAAATAAAAGAAAAAAGAGGGGAAAAGAGAAAATATAACTTTTAATTTAAAATTTTCTCATTTTTCTCTTTTCTTCTTTTAATTAAATATTTTTAAATTTTTCTTATATTTTTAATTATTATTTTTTACATAGCTTTTCACATACTTTGAAAGAGAGGAGGGAGGGAGAGAGAGAGAGAGAGAGAAGAAGAAGAGAGAATATGAACATAGAGAGAGAGAGAGGATTATAGAGAGAGTGAATATAAAGTTTGAGAGAGAGAGAAAAACTAAAAAATTAAAGAGAAAATGAAGAGAGAGAGATAGAAAAAAAAAGAAAAAAAGCAAAAAAGAGGGGGAGAGAGAGAGAGAGAGAGAGGAAAAGAGGGGAATGAGGGGGAAGAAGAAAAGGGGGGAGAGAAAGAAAAGAAAAGCAGGGTGAGAGAGAGGAGAGAAGAAAAGAAAAAGGAGAGATAGAGAGAGAAAAGAAGAAGAAGAAGAAGAAGTGTAAGAAGTTGGGAATAGTTAGAATGTTGATAATATGCCATGTCACACAGACATTGGTATATAAGGAGAGAAGTTGTAAATTTTCATATCTTTTTGACAAATCAATACATTTACAATCTTTCTCTCCCTTCTTGCTCACAGCTTCTATGGCTTCCTCACCTTTGCTGTCTTTCTCTCTCCAAATCTAGTCTTTCTCTCTCCTCGTCACTCTTATTCTCTCTCTTCCTGCAGTCTTTCTCTCTCCTTTGCAGTCTTTCTCTCTCCTCTTTCTCTCTCTCTGACAAGTGGTATCAGAGCTTCAGTCTTTAATCAATTATTTTCTTCCATTTTCACTCCTATTTTCCTATTTCAAAACCAATTTCAGACAAAAATGGTACAAGACAGTGACTAGTGGAGTGCTGCAGTACATCTACAGTTAGCAAAAGACTACATCTGGAGATATCCAAGGTCAGATATGGCGGGTAAAGGCTTAAATGGCTGGACGTCATCAAATTTCATGCAAAAATGGAGGTAACTAGGGTAAAGGATGGTTAACCGGGCTTAGTTAGAGACTAAACTACAGTTACTTTTCAAAAGAGGTCTTCCTTTCCTCTTTCTTCAAGCTCTGCCCAAGCTTTCATGGAGTTTGATGACTGAGATCTCTTCTTTTCTTACCGATCTTTGCTCTCCATCAACAATGGCCTGCATAATGGCACTCTAGACATCAAATGCAACAAGTAGAGCACCATTTCATGCCCTGTTGAAGCTGCCCCGTGGCCTGGACAGCAGCCCGAAATTTGCGCTGATTTTTCCAGCCCTGTTCTCCTTCAGTTCTCAGCCAATCTTCAGCTATGGTGCTTCTAATTCATCATTGGCAGTGATTCCTTCAAGGTTCTGGTGTGTTTACTCCAAAATAGAGCTATACTTCTCAGCTTCTCACTCTCTTGAAACCCTATATGAATAGTCCATGGGCAGCCATGAAAGCTTCAGCCCAAGCTTCCAATTCTTGACAATTTCTTGAAGATTCTTCATCCTTTTGGCCCATGGAATCATTTCAGCAAGGATTCTTCAACAAATTGCAAGAATTAAGCACGGGATGGCTAAAAATTGAGGATCAAGAGCTTCTATGGAGCAAAAATTTGGGGGAAACGGGTTTAATGCTTCAATTTCAAGCATTTGAAGCTTCAAGATTGGTCTCAACCATCAGATAAGCAAGCCTTATGGATTATTTTGCTAACATTGGACAACCGGGAGCTCTATCAAGCATTTGGCAAGTCATTTTCAGCCATGTCAAGGTATTTCTCTTCAATTTTTAATCTCTCTCATTAATCCAATTGCTGAGCTTAAGCCATTTGACTGAGAGATTAAATAATTGAACATTTTCATCAAATTCTCAGCCAACCTTTGCTTAAATTCTTCTATTCATGAATGCAATGCTTGCCTAATGCATATTAGCTTCAATCAGTGAATTAAAGGCCTCAATCTGAGATTTTAGCATAACACTTGAATCTTATTGACTGAATACATTGATTGGTGCCTTTGTTTACTCTAATCCAATTGATTGGTTGATTCTCTTTTGCCTAAATTGGAAAATTGTAAAAGGGTAAGTACTAGCAATCAGTGAGTCACTAAATTGCATAGGTAAAACCCTTCTCCCATCTCAAGTTTTCTTATCTCAATCAATTGCATCTCATGAAAGGCTGAATGGATATTTTTGAATTGTATATCATGCTGATTGCTTAGCACACTAGCCTCTGCCATGTTGATATTCCCACCGAGGAAAAAGATGGATGCTAGGGGAGATAGTGGGACAAAAGAGAGGTGACCCTCCCTCACTATCAAAGATCCCGAAGGAGTGCAACCAACCGACCCGGGGGAAACTTTGCCCACCTCCCGGTCATTCGGAGCGCGTGTAGGGAGCCTGTCATGCCGTTTTATCCCTCACACAGGTACAGCGAGTGGAGGATTGAAGATTGAAGACTTTCCAACGACTCAGGTACCTACTGGACTAAAACAAGGTAAAACAGGGAATTTACATGTCACCCACAGGGTATTTACAGGTGGATACAGGTATACCCTTCATTGCTGAAGTACAGGTGCAGGTACTACAGGGTACCCACAGGTCCTATATACCCCTTTGCAGGGTTTGGTAGCCATTTGAGGTTACTCACTTTCATTACAGGGTCAAAACAGGGCACTTATAGGTCTAAACAGGGTGCAAGACTGGACAGTTCAGACTCTGAAATTCACTTACAGAATTTTCTGTCCTAAACGTGTTATAGCGTGCTATAGCTCATCTCGAAGAGAGCATTGTTAGCTTCGATTCGCATAGAAAAGTTCTGCAATCGGAGTTTTCTAGCCAAAGTTATAGCCATTTTACTGACAGGGGTACTGCAGGACTGCACTAGTATGGCAGGACATACAGGCAAAAATAAGGTCCATGAGGACTATGCACAGCAAATCAGGGATTCCATGATGAAAAGCACACTTCAAGAGAACCCTGAAGAGCTTTAACAACAAGGAGAAATTAGTATACTCAATGATACATTGTGTGTCCATGAACTAAGACATAGGGAACATCATGAGGCCATTTTGACAGCAATGGAGCAGATGATTCTATCTCATGGTCAAACGAAGTCTACTGTTGAGAAGTTGATGGAATCAACTACCCAAACCAAGGCTTCCATTGATAAATTAGTAGAATCTAATGCTCAACTTATGGCAAAATTTTCTCAATTAATGCAGTCGCAAACAAGATCAAAAGAAGCCAATGAGAATGCAGGAAGGCCAAGGAGCCTTATAGTGCAATGTACAGAACAAGGTGACATGTCCTAGGATGATGGCAGAGACCCATCTTGTGTGTGCGTAGCGAAATGAAAACATACTTGACACCAAGTGTGAAAATGTCCCTCAATCCTCACCTCTCATTTGGTGAAAGGAAAATCAATCTCGTTAAGTCCCCCCTCTGTCTCACACTTGATTGATGAATATACGAGGGCCACTGAGTTCCTCACATCCCGTTGATGGAGTCCTCACCACCACTTGTGCAAAGGTTGTATGCATTGTGTGCAATTTATGGTGCAACAGTGCATCCCACCATGTGCCAGGATACGGTGTGAGAAGGAAGGCCGAGAGCCTTATAGTGCCATGCACATGAACAATTTTGTGCTTTGTGCATTTAGAGGCCCATCCCATGCATGCAACTCTCCATTCACACATCTCACCTCTCTGTTGGATATAAAGAGCAAGGACTGGTCACTCACTCCATCCTCTGTCTCATGCTTTATTGATAAATATAGAGGGCAACCCATACTCACATCCCCATCCGGTTAGGATGAAAGCTCACAATGCATGAGGATTAGCTTTGTCTGGTTGATGTTATCAACGTGGATTGGTTGATGAAGAGGCATACCCAAGGAGGTAGCCAATAAGTTCAGTGTTTGGATTGCATGTTGGAAACTTAGTCTGCTGCTGTAGGAATCAAAAGCATTAATGAGGTTATAGGATTCAGCCCACCAAACGAGGTGTCTCAAAAACTTCTGCTGCAAGAGTTCGGCTAGAGATTCGGCGATCCTCCTGGATTGTGGGGTGTTACCACCTTTTCCACAGCCAGCTTTTCGTCCAAGGGTGTGTGCCATCTTTTCTTGGAATGAGGCCTATTATGATAGGGAATTGCTTCCTTTTCTCCCATAATAGTTTTATTTTTATTTATTTATTTATTCTTTTTTTTTCCCTACTCCCGAGGTATTTTCATCTTTTCTCAAAGAATAGGTCGGCATGACAGGGACCGAAGTCCTTTTCTCCCATGATCAATACATTTTTATTTTGTTTTTTTGTTTTTTGAAGAGTAGAATAGTAGGAACACCATGTATCAGAACCATCCTCCCCACAGTTGTTGTATCAAATGGAAAGGAAGCCAAGGAGGAGGAGAAGGTGGTTGTGAGGGTCTATCAGATCAAAACCACATCATCAGGATCAGCAAGAGGGTTACTAGGAGCATTAGGTAAAGTCGTCTTGACCATTATGCAAGGAATGAGGAAGCTATCAACGGTAATTGTCAGGATCCCTAGGGAGAGTAATAGGCGATAGCCATTAATAAAGAAGGGATCATTCAAAGCATCGGCTGTCTAAACTTAGACATAGCCATTAGGATTGACAATAAGTACCTTATAAGGGCCCATCCATCGTTGTTGAAGCTTGCCTAGAAACTTACCAAATCGCAATCATAGACTAGAATTAAGTCACCTTCCTCGAACTCCTTCTGCTTAATGAAGCTGTCCTGGTAGGCCTTTCTGCGAGCTTTGTGTGGCTTCCATGTACTGTAGGGCCATTCTGCGAGTCTCATCGAGACACTCCAAGTGCAAGAAACTGCGTTGTAGGGACTCATCATCTCCCAAGCATTCTTTTATGGCCATGCGCAGAGAGGGTAGTTTGAGTTAACAGAAAATATCGCTTCTATTCCATACACCAACTAGAAAGGGATTTTCCTGTAGCTACCTTATGGGAGGTTTTGTACGCCCAAAGGGCCTCTATAAGTCAATCATTCCAATCATGACGAAATGTGACTATCATTCTTGTCAGAATCAAGCAGAGGATGTAATTGCTAACTTCGACTTGGTCGTTGACTTTAGGATAATAGAATGTGGACTTACAATGATGGATCTTGTACAATTCTGTCAACTCTTCCATGATCTTGTTGAGGAAGTGAATACCTTGATCACTGATGAACTTTAGAGGGCTGCCAAAACAAGTGATGATATTCTTGTACAGGAACAAGGCCACATTGTTGCTACCATCCAGCTTCAAAGCTTTGGCTTCACACCACTTGGTTACGTAGTCTCTGTACAGACCAAGATGTATTTTTTATGTTTCCTTCTAGTTGGCAGATCAATGGGGCCCATGAAATCAATTCCCCACTTCTCAAATGACTTGATGGGAAGGATTGGTTGCAGGGGCATGGCACTGGATTTGGTAGCCTTTCCCGCTAAAAATAATCACACCATTTGTAGTAATCATAGGCATCCTTATGGAGGGTTGGCCACCAATATCATGCAAGTAAGGCCTTTCTAGTTGTCGCTTCTCCTACGAAGTGTCCACCACATGGCTCATCATGGCATGCTTTCAATACTATGCCAATCTCTTCTCTGCAACACATCTTCACAAGACTTTGTCCTTGCCTTTCATCTACAGAGCACCTCCTAACAGGGTGAAGGGGCTAATTCCAACAGAAGCTTCTTCTTCTCAGGACTCAAGATACTAAGGGGATAGTGTTGGGTTGCAAGGAGGTTGGCTATGTTTGTGTACCATGGTATAATAGTTTTCGACTAGAAACAGGGAAGCATCAGGAAGGTCTGGATCATCTTGCTCTTCTTCATCATCGCTTTGAGGGATTTGTGACAACAAATGATCAACCATGACATGAGAGTGATCGGGTTTGGTAACCACTTCAAAGTTGAACTCTTGAAACAAAAAGATCCATCTTATCATTCTTCCCTTCACATCGGCCTTGTTCATTAGGAAGGATAGGGTTTCATGGTCCACGCAGAATTTGAAGTGCGTCGACAGTAGATCGTATCGGAATTTCTCCAAGTCAAACACCATTGCCAGAAAATCAAGCTCTGTCAATGTGTAGTTTCGCTCTCTGTTGGTTACTTTCTGGCTTGCATAATGGATAGGTTGATCTAACTTAGAGGGGCCCTTTTGGCATAAGACTGCATCTAGGCCTTCAACTAATACATCAGTGTGCACAGGGAACTCCTTCATCCAATCAGGAGATTGCAAGATGGTTGCTTCAATCAAACACTACTTTAGGGTGTTGAATGCCTCGTTTCACAATTAGTGGTCCACATGAACTCTATATCTTTTCTTTGGAGTTTATGCAAAGGGGCTGTCTTTGTCTCAAAGTGCGCAATGAATCTTCAATAATACCCCACATGGCCAAGAAATCCCCTCAATCGTTTAAGGTTGGCTAGGGCTGTTAAGGTGGTAATCTTCTCTATCTTGGTAGGATATGTCGTTATCCCTTGTGCAGAGACAATGTGGTCTAGAAGAACTCTTGATGAGATGCCAAAGACGGATTTGTCGGGTTTGAGAGAAATCCCATACTCTTGAAATCTGTCAAAACACTACTCTAAGTGTCCCCAATGCTCACAGATTAGGCTATAGACATAGAAGTCATCTAGGTACACCTCAATGAAGTCATGCAGATGGTTCTGGAAGGCCGCCATCATCACTCATTGGAAGGTAGCATGAGCATTACAAAACCCAAGCAACATCACTCTGTAAGCATAGGTTCCCCATTCTGTTGTGAAGGTTGTTTTGGATTGATCCTCTTCTGTGATTTGGACTTGGTTATATCCACTAAATCCATCCAAGAGGGAATAAAGCTCATGTCCTACCACTGTGTCCAACAGTTGGTTAGTGAAAGGGATAGGAAAATGATCCTTCTTGGTCTTGGAATTCAATTTTCGGAAGTCCACACATATTCATAGTTTCTATTCTTCTTATGTTCTACCACAATGGGTGAAACTCATTCACTATTAGCCACCATTGGATAAATAAACTCAGCTTCAAGGAGCTTCAATAGTTTGGCCTTCACTAGGGCAAAGTAATTTGGTTTCATAGGCCTCTATCTTCATCTCATAGATTTGGCATCAGGCTCTAGGTCGATGTGGTGTTAGCACGATGTAGGATCAATCCCCTTCAGATCTTTTTACGACCATGCAAACACGTCTAAGTTCTCCTTTAGTGGGTCACACAAGACCAATAGTTCTTCTTGTGAAAGATTTAGACCCACCTTCAGGTGATTTTCAGTACCGTCAGCATCCACGAATGTCAATTGCTTTTCACCTTCCACTGGAACCAACTTCTTCTTTTAGTGGAGATTTAGCTTGCTCCTTGGGAAGCTGAAAGGGTATTAGAGCGGTTTCGGGTTTGGTTTGAGGGTGAGGTACTTCTTGGCACGAAGACTTGTCTTCCAAGGATGCATCCAAAAATGTCACATAACACGAACCTTCTTCGTTCTGTTTAAGCTACAGGGCTGGGGGATTGTTGGCAAGGTGCATCGTCATCATCTTCTCTTAGGAAGGATAACTTTGGGTGACAAAAGCCACTGTTGAAGAAAGGCCTATTCTTCTTAATCCATTCCTTATAGAGGCTTTTCTCATGACGTGACTCATTAACTAGTCCAAAGGGTACCAAAGTCATTTTGTCGAAAAGAATGGGATCTTTTACTTCTGAGGCTTCAAGAACTTCTTCCTCATCTCTGCCTTTTGCAAGTAGAATAGACTCTTCTAGCTCGCTTTCATAATCTTTGTCTACATTATCACTTTCGTCCTCTTCAGATTCTGTTTTTAACTCTATGGAGGCTCTGTAAGAGAAGAATAGACTCTCTATTATGTCTTCTACTTCTGCTTTTGTCTCTGTCTCTGTCTCTATCTTTGCTATTGCCACCATGTAATAGGGAGAACAATACATCCATGCTTCTATCTCGTTGTCAAAGATGATTTCAGAAGTCAATTTGGGTTTAGGCAGGAGGTATTCTCCCACGGACAAAGACTTTGCTTCCTTCAGTAGTTGGCTTACAGTGCCCCCACTGTTAGGGACCGTGCCTCTGTTTTCTTGGGAAAGATATGTTTGACGGCCTCTTCGTCTCTTGATGTACCATCTATTACTTCATTGGAGGAGTCTGTAATTATGACTTCGATGGATGTGGATCCATTGCCTTTTTGCAATCCATACAAATTCAACACCACTTTGTTGGGTCCTCTACCTAGGGTTAGGATTCCTTTCAACCAATCTGTCCTTGCTCTTACTTCAAAAAGCCAAGGTCTTTCCAATAGCAGAGAGAATGAGGTCCCGTAGGAATTTGGTTTGACTAGATATGTTAGCCAATAGTCTCTTCCTACGAGGGTTGTCTTTACGTATGGGAGAATGCCCAAGGGCTTGATTCTACTTTGGTTTGCCAATCTAATAAGCCACTATGTAGGTTGCATTCCTTGCAAGCCTAGATCCTTCATTGTCACGTCCATCATTATATTTACTGGTGAGCCTCCATCAATCAATGCATTTGCTATAAAGCATCCTTTGATCCATACACCAATCTCTGGAGTTCCCAAATCCAAGAAGGTGTTAGCTACATCTACTATCTTCACAGGTTCTAGGTCTCTGTTGGATTTGGTTGCTGCAAAAGGAGCAATTCTTAGGTCTCTTCTTCTTGTAAGTATGCTTTTAAATTTCTTTTAACAGCTAGGAGACAACATCAGCAATTTTTGGAATGTTAAGTTTGGTTTAAAAGTGTCTAGGTCTTTGACCAAACCATATTCTTTGGTAAGATCCACAGGCTTTTCCAATCAGCCTAGGGAATGGGGCCATGCCCACTTTTATCTTCCCTTTTTCTTTTAGGAGTGGCAACATCTGTGCTTCTTCTCCTTAAGGAGGTACTTTGGCATCTTCTATCTCTTGGACCTTTGGTCTTGTCTCTACAACTATCTCTGTGGCTTTGTAGGGCTCTACACTACATTGTTCTATGTTGCACTGTTCTGTTTCTCCCTCGGAAGATTGAACTTCACTGTCTTGGCAGAGGGAATGTTGTCTTTTGGAACTGTGGGTTCTCCTTTCTTAGGACACATTATTGTGGCCACTTCCAATTCCACCAAATTGGAAGCAAGTTCTTGGGTCTTCTATTAGGTATCAGGAGTAGCTTTCACAGGAGCTAGACTTGGACAATCTTTTGTAGTGTGGCCTTCTCCTTTGCATCAACTGCATAAGGGCTTGTAATCCATGGACCTTCTAGGGTTTGGATAGTTCAGTGAGATATGACCCTTTTCTCCACATTTGTAACACTCCACCTCTAATCTCTGGCCACCGCTAGACTATCGTCCTCTATAACTCTGAGAGGGAAACCTCTTTGGACCAAAATTAGGATTGAACTCCCTAGGCGTTGGTCCAATGTCCTACCTTGTCATTTTGGATTCCAACAATTTGAATCTTGCAGCTTCATCTTCCTTTCTTCTTTTGTATATCTCTTTCAATATCCTCTGTATAGTTTTTCCTCAAACAGTATGAATAGAAGGCTCCAGGAATGGTTGGTTTTCATATACATTCAGTGGCTAAATTTCTCGCTTAATGGCACTTTCCATACCATGTATTAGGACATATCACATCCCTCCCATCTCCCACAGGAGTGGATAAATTGGCGGTATTCACCTTCATTATATGTAGTTATTTTGTAATCACATCCATAAGCTCTTTCTTGATACTTGCGACTAAGTTGGATAAGTAGGCCTTTAGATTTTCACCTCTTGGAGTACTTGTAGTAGGGTTTCGGGAAGCTTCTATAATCACTGCATACACTGATTGGGTTGATCCTCCAAAGGGTCCTCTATTGTTTTGATTCTGATTCTAAGCTCCTGTTGAGACTTGGGGTTGTTGATTCCAATGGGTAGGATTCCACTATTGTTGAGTCACCATTGGGGAAACTGTTTGAGGCCACTGTTGTTGTGGTTGAACCATCATTTGAGGCACTATCTTCTACGGCCACCACTGTAGATTAGGTGCATTGTAATGCAACATTGTTTGCATCTGGGGGTAGAGGTAGGGAAATGTCCATGGGACCACATTTGGTGGGTTTACCATTCTTGGCATGGGAGGAGGTAAGACTCCTCTTCCTGAGGTTATTGATAACCTTGCTTTAACTTCATCATACAGTCTGGCACCTTCCACTGTAACTTGCAGATTGACTGGTCTTCTCAATTCCACAAACTTGCAAACTTCTGGTTGTAGGCCTTTGAGGAAAACTTCCATCTAGATGTCTTTATCCAAATGATGGTTGGTCCATCTCTTCAGTATGGATTCCATTCGCAAGACGTAAGCTTCTACTCTTTCTCTAGAGGAGTGACTTAGGTTCATGAACTCTTACATCCGCTCTTCAAAACCTTCACACCTAAATTTAGTGAGGAAAGCTAACTTCAGGTCATCCCATGTGCCAAAAGTTCCTACTGCTTGTCTCTCATACCACTGAAACGCCGCACCTTTGAAAGTGGTGGAGAATATTGCTAACCAATGCTCGAGGATTCTCGCATTGTTAGCCATACATGCTACTATAAACTCTACTACATGAAGATTAAGATCCTCATTGTACTCTCCCTTAAAAATGGGCAATGGGGCTACATTTGTTGGCCTATCATCAATATTTCCAGGATGGATTTGACTAGGAAGGGGACCTTGAGTCGCCATAGGGACTTCTATAAAGAGTGCTTTTAAGGCGTCAAAGGAGGCTTCTACCACAAGCTCGTTCTCAACCTTGATTTTTACCTTCTCTCTTTGCATGTACCTCTAGACTCGTTCTAGTGCTTGCCTCTTGATTGCATCATTCATCAAGTGGTTGTCTCCACCCAATTGGTTTGTACTCAACAAAATAGAATCAAAGGGGGCTTTAGTCTCTGGAGGACTCTCTGGCCAACATCTCTTCTACTTCCTGCTTTTCTACATCTTTGAATTTAGCTTTCAAATCGCTATAGAGAGGAAGGCATTTTGTTCTAAAGGTATCAAAACTTATTCTTTTGAGGATCGTTGTGGTGCCATCATCATAGTATTGCCAACTTCTGCTGATGGTTTCAATAGTGTATCGACCAACTTCCACTGGGTTGCTAATTGGACAAACATGAGATTGTCAGTACACCATGCATCCCACGTGTCTTGCTATTGAGCATCCACAAACAAATTCTAACCCTTTTCTTTCTTGTTTTCATGAACATCCACTAACCACGACTCCTGAAGATTCTTCACGATCTCCCACTTGATGATGTCTAGAAACTTCTTAATGAATGCCAAATCTCCTATGGATGATCATTCTTCCTCTTTTTCGGCACTTCCATTTGTTCCCAAATAATTTTCCACCAAGATGCACGTCTCTGTTGCTTCAATAGAAATAGGAAATAGTCCACCATATAGAGCATGCATCAAGATGGTAATATGTTTCCACCATTATGGGATGAACTTCTTGTGGAAAGTGGGTTTGGCAATTAAAAAACTCTAATTTGTCTCTTCTTAGCAATGCCATTTCCTTCATTTTTAGTCTCTTTTGATGCCTGTTGATGGCAGTTTTCCCTAATTGCACACCAAAAACATGGAGCCCCAAAAGGAACACTAAGGAAATAGGGTTTGTATTGCAAGAAAATCTATCTTGTAACATCAACAACCATTTTTTTAATCTTTTATATAATCTCAACAAAGAGAACAATGCCAAGAACAAGAAATCTTTATGCAGCTTCATAGAAACCATTCTTGTAACATCAATAACCATTTTTAAAATCTTTTATATAATCTCAGCAAAGAAAACAATGCCAAGAACAAGAAATCTTCATGCAGCTTCATAGAGACAATTCTCCCATGGCTTTAACTTTAACAAAATCTATCATTCTCTTCATATTCTTCCTAGAATTCTTTGATAGAAATTGAAAACATAAAAGAATGCTCCCCTTTGAATGGAAAAATATCACATATGATTCATCTTCAAAGTTTCCATGGCTTTCTCTCACAATCTCTCATATGTAGATATATTGTTTTGCATAGAGTTGGATCTCTCTCTCTCTCTCTCTCTCTCTCTCTCTCTCTCTCTCTCTCTCTCTCTCTCTCTCTCTCTCTCTCTCTCTCTCTCTCTCTCTCTCTCTCTCTCTCTCTCTCTCTCTCTCTCAATCAATAGTACATCATCTCCTCACTATAGTACTCAATAATCACTCACAATAACCCTTCTTTGGTCGTGGATATCCCTTCCAAAAGGTGTGTATGATATGAAAGGTAATTAGAGCCAGTATAGTGACTCTTCATAGCTCATCACTGTCACTTCACTCCACTCTTCTCTTGAGTCTTGAATTGCTTCTTCCACTTCCTTAATCTCTTTTGAACTTACATTCACCTCTTTTCAAGGCTAAAAAACTTTCCCAAAGTCACATATACATTCCACGAAACACCTAAAAAGGCATACAGAATAGAATAGAACAGGAACAGAGGCTCTACAGAAGCTCATTCAACAGAGGATTACAACAGGTCAACAAAAAAATTAGAACCACATAACTCATACTGAAATCATTCCAAACTATCAAAAACCATTCAATGAGCTTTCAAACAACCTCAACCTTCATCAATAATTACTCCATGCTTCATATAGAAGATAAACATAACAAAATAGAAGTTATTAGAACCAATCAGAACCTCAACAGAGTTTATCAGAACATCACAAAGCCTCATATCTCTACCAAAAATCATCATGAGCTTCCAAATCATAACCAAACTCATTCAAAACACTCTTAAACACTTCTGAAACTACTAAACATCATTCAAAATCCATCAAAAGTCAACTATTCAGTCCTCAAAAACAACAAAAATCATCCAAAAAGCCTAGTCATTTCAGCATTTAAGAGTCTTAGTATCACCCATAATGATCAAATCATCCACATATATACTAATGACCACAATACTTGCACCACTCTCACATACATAGAGTGAGTGATCAACCTGGATCCACTAAATGTTAAGATTTCCTGAAAGGTAAATTTCATTACCCTACAATGAGGTAGGAAGTGTTGCTGTATAGAGACACCAAGTGAAGATCCTTTGTAGAATATACATGTTGAATGCTTATATATAATTTTTTTCACTTGTAACTTAAACTCAATAATTTTTCATTTCCAATGGAAGCTCACATTTTTAATTTCCTATTTGTTGCTCTTCTAAGGACCTTTACAATATGAGATTATTGTTATCCAATCGTGAAGCTTGTAGGTTGTTGGATACCACATATTATTCTCTCTTGTATTGTAGCATGTACATTCTTGTATAGAGTTAGATAGTCTCCTCTAGAACAAGCCATGGAAGAAGAGGTCTTAGATATTAACAAGAAATGAGGCTAGAATAGAGCAAAGGTAATGCAAAAACAGAGTTTGGAGGAGTTGAGGTACCAAAATATTGGGAGCTATGAGATGAATACAAATAAAGAGGGCACACACTACAAAAAATTTTGAAATATCTCTTAGATAAGATAAAAGTTTTTAAGGCTTTGAGCTTTGAGGCCATTTGAAAGAACTAAGTCACTTCAAGGTACTGAAAGCAAGAAAAAGAAAACCAAAAAATGCCATTATATCAAGGACAAGTCCTTTAGCTAGAATTTCCTTGTGAGGATCCCTTTTCACATTTTTTCTAGAGGTAGATGAAGTTCAACTAAATTAGTAAAAAGTTAAATGTTACATTGAACAACACGTGGCAATGTTCCATTGGCCTATTCACTAATCTCATCATTAGTGAACACTAATTAAAAGGCCAATTTTTCCCCTTGAAATTTTCTCGAATGCACGATGCATTTTCCAAATGTAAGAAGGGGTAGTAATATTATTGGAGGGCACTAGCTTTTCAAGGGAGAAGGGAGACAATGCATTAGGAAAGGGATGAAGATATCAATAGGGGGCTAGCTTTTATGTAAGGGAAGATTTGTGGCACCACTTAAAGAGGGAGCGTGTGAGGGCTAGCTAACAGTATGAAGAGGATGATGTTTATCTTTAGTAGGATTTGGAGATTTGAAGGATTTTGAGACAATGATAAGAATAGTGGAGGCACTACAACAAACAAGGAAGATAAGGAGTATTGGCTAGTAGTTAAAAGACAGACTATGATGGAAGGATTTTCTTTCATTTGGAGAGACAAAACTTGGTGTCGATGTCTAGAAATAGATAAGATGTGGAAGATGAGTCAAAAACTACAAGAGATTTAGGGTGCTTAACTATGAAGCATGTGATTTGTGCATTCTTCGATAATGCTATTGAATCAACTTAGAAGTTGCAATTCAAAAGGTTTGAATTGCAAGGTAGTGAATTGGAAGATCACACATCAATAGTTGATTGCAATAAAGAAGGTGAATATGACAATGGTGACAATAGACCATAATATCCCACCTGAAAGATCCGTCTTGCCACTCAGTAATATGATAACCCTTACTCCACTAGATTGCTCGACCTTGGTGGTAACGCTGCTCTAAATACATATGTTCAAGATAAGGAATGATTTTTCCCATATCTTTTACTTTCTCTACAATGTTTGATGTAGAGGACTATTCGGTGGCTTCAAGAGCTACCCCCCCCCCCCCCCCCCCAACTGAGGAGGTGACTATGAGGCTTTTTCCCAATGACCTACATTGGACTAATGATGGACTAGTGTCACATGGGCAAACTATAGTAAGTGAGAGAAGAGTTGGTTTTGTACTCTTTTGCAAGATGGATTTGGATGGTTTTAGTAGTTAGGTTTCTTGTTTTCTAGTAGGGGAGAGTTCTATGGTTTTCCACATGATTACTATGGTTTTTCTTAGAATCATAGATATCTACGGAAGGAATTTTAGTATTTTGTCTTGGTGCAAGGACCATGGTTAGTACAACGATTAGGGCTTGAATAATGAGACTAGGTGTATCATCATGAGGTTGTTTGTGATAGCATGCAAGATCAAAGATCATGTTCAATTGATTAGCTTTATAATTTGTGTGCTTAGGGACATGTGTATTTTGAGCCAACCTGCATTATTGGCTATGATGGACTCATAACATTGACATGCATATGATGATGATAACCTCCTTGAAGATGTTCCTAGATCTATGGGGTACTATCAAGCATCATGCATTGATGCCTATTGGCATGAAGATGATACTAGGGACACTTCACATTCATGGTGGATAATTTTGGAGGTTGATAGTGTGACAACCTTTAAGTATTAATAAGATGACTCCATCAAGGCATTGACTTGCATGAATGAGGCAATAAGCTACTACAATCAACATACCATGTGGCATTTACATGTCACCTATGGTAGCATAGATATTGCTGATGGAAGAGCTAGTGCTTATGTTAACCTCTTCTAGAAAGGTGAATCTGAGAAAGCATGCAGAAGAAGGCAAAAAAAAAAGTAAAAGAATAAGAGAAGTGGAAACGAAGCAATAGTTTAGCACATGATATCTTTAAACTAGAGAATTACTTATTACTTGGAACTAATTTTCTAAAAGAGTATTGGACTCACTCTATTGGACTCACTCGCATGCAAACTATAAAGTCCAAAGTGAGGTGTGAGCTCAACAGATTTTGGTTGAGTAAGTTGAAAAATAGTTGTAAAGTGTAAATGGTGTGTAATCACACATATCTATAGATTCCAACAATCAAATATTTTAATATACTAATATATTTCACATTGTATTGCATAAACTTACTACCAAAAAAAACTAAATCCACAAATGCATTTGCAAGTCAGTGAACTACTATGTGCAAATCAAATTAACATATTTATTGCAAACATTAAATATCAATCTAGTTCCATTGGTGGAGGATGAAATGGGTTTTCTCTAACAAACTCTTAGACTCCCCTCTAAAAACCTATTAGCTCAGTCAAACAAGAAAGCATATATTCCAAGAGGATGGTATCCACCATTGGATTTTCCTTAGTCAAATAGGAAAGCATGTGTTTGAAGAGGATGATATTCATGGGATTTTCTTCAAATATAGATTGATATATAAAGGAATTAAGGGGGTTACATTGCATCTTCTTTATGCTATCATCCACAAATAGTATCATTGTAGGGCTAAAGTGTTGCCAATAAATATCATCAAAATATTCTAAAAATTGTGGCTTCATCCTAACTTCTTCTCAAAGAATGAGTTACAATAACAAATGCACTGTTGGTATCACTTTCCTATGATTAGCCATAGTCTCTTTAGAAGAAGACATAAAAGTGTGCTATATTCTGAAGAATACATGTGAAATTACTTATGAGAATCTCTTTTACTTTTTTTTCTTCGAGTATTTTTTGTGTAAGGCCTTCTCATTGGAGGGAATTCACCTTTAGGTAGTCTAGGAAGATAGGAAATCTCTAGTACATGTCCTCATTTCATTGATACTCAATCTACTGATCCTTATACATGAGCTACTTCTCCTTCAAGTCCACCTAATCCCTACATTTCCTTGGAAAATTTTGCAACACACCCTTCTCCAATTGTGAATACATGGACTTCCATTCATAGTTCTATTACATATAGAGAACACATCGACAAGTTACCATTGCAAATATACTTCTGTAGGAGAATACCAAGTTATGCTTGTAGAGAAGTTTCCATGTTACTAACTTGAATCTAGGACACGATCAAGGTTGGTGACATAGGGTTTTAGAAGACTTACATGGGATACATTATGAACTTTGAGATGAGGTGGAAGCTCTAGTCTATAGGCATTCCTACCAAGACATTTATTAATCTTGTAAGGTCCATGGGTTGAGCTTTTTGAATTTTCCAAGAGATAAGGAACTCTTCTTTGGCAAGACTCTTAGAAACATCATGTAGATCCAAGGAGTCCTCTTGGAACTAGCATAGGCCTTGTGCCGATCTTATGATGTTTTCATGTCGTACCAAATGGCCTTTGTCTACTCCTCCACCTCCTCTAGCATATTTTTAGATGCTTCCACCCTCAAGGTTGGGCCATAAAAATTGAGAGGAAATGAGCATTTCTACCCATACGATGCATGGAAAAGAGTCACACCAATACTTTGTTGGTACAAGGCATTGTGGGCAAACTCTACTAAATGCAAGTATTCTATACACTACTTGGGCTCCATGATGTAGTATGCTTTTAGAATGTCTTCCAACACTGATTAACTCTTTCAGTCTACCCATCAATTTGAGGATGATAGGTGGTATTCAAACAAAGTTGAGTGTCAATGGCTTAAAAGACACATGTCTAGAATTTAGAGGTCAGCAATGATTCTATATTGCTGACAGTCCTTTTTGGCAATTCATGCAATCTAAAAATCTCCTTGACAAATAACCTAACAAGGTTGAATTCTTTAAAGGTAGTCTTCAGAGGAATTATGTGAGCAACCTTCATCATCATATCAACAACTAATAAGACAGAGTCATATCCTCCTTGCACTATTGAAAACTCAAGTACAAAACCCATATTGATGAACTCCCACTCCATTTGAGGAATGTTGAGAGGATGCAACTATCTATGGAGTTTGATCCTTTCAACCTTTACTCACTGACAACATAGACATTGAGTTACATACCTCAACACATCATCTTTCATTATTGGCTAGTGATAACCTTCCCTTACAAAATTTATAGTATTTTATAGCCAAGATGTCTAGCTATCAAACTATCATGGGTCTCTCATAGAATCTCTTATTCTTGAGGTCCCAACTATTGGGCATACACAACCTATTTTGGTTGTACAAAGTCTCACCCTCAATGTGATAATGCTTGAATTCAGCCTTTTCATTTTGGCTATCTCCCCCAAATTGAATGGAGTACTTTAGCTCAAGCTAGTTGGGGTCTTTAGGAATTTTGGCAACTAAAACCTCTAAAATAGAATTTCTAGGCATGGAAATTAGACTTGCAACAAATCCTCTATTGGTCAAATGCCCTTCTAGAGTAAGAACACATCCTAGTGCCATGATGGTAGCATTGGTAATGACCTCAAACTCCTACAAAATCTAATAGCTTCGAGATGGGAACAGTAGTGAGATATTTCTTTAGCTTGTCAATGTCAGTGCTCTCATGCTCTCATGATGTGCATGTGATTTCTTCTTGTGTTTTAAGCAATTTAGTGAGGGGTGTTGCTATCAAGGAGTAATCTTGGATAAAAATCCTCTACCTTCCTGTGAGACCTAAAAATCCTCAGATTTCTCTTATACTCTAGGGTGGCAACAAGGAGTCTTGTTCATCCTTGACTTTAGCAAAAAGAACCACTCATATGCCTTCCTTCAAGATAATAAATCCTAGTTATTCAATTGTCTTCTTGAAGAATGCAAAATTTTTCTTCTTGGGGCAAAAGAGCTTGTACTCATGAAGAATTTTCCAAATAATCCGAAAATGGCCTAGATGATCTTCCTCTATCTTGGAATAGATGAGAATATCATCAAAAAAATTTAAGAAAAATTCATCTAAGTATGGCTGAAAAATATTGTTGAATACCCTATTACAAGTAGAAAGATTGTTAGTTAGCCAAAAAAACACTACCGTATTCATAATGGCAATGCCTAGTATTGAAAGCTGTCTTTGGTATGCCTTCATCCTTTATCTAGATTTGATAATATCTTGACCTTAGACCCATCTGAGAAAGGATTACTACTACTTATAATTTATCCAGTGGCTCATCAATCTAGGGAATAGGGTACTTATTCTTAATTGTGACTTGATTTAATCCCTTGTAATCGATACATAATTTGAGGATCCTATCATTCTTCTTTTTGAATATAACAAGAGCATCCTAGGGATAGTTGCTTGGATGTGGTCAAGAACTTGCTTTAAACTACTCCTTTAGTTCAATTTCCTCAAGATTGGACGTTTTACATTTTATAAGGCCTTCTTGCTACTAGTTTTAGCTCTAGGGACCAATTTAATCTCATGATCCACATCCCTTCTAGGAGATTTTCCTACTAGCTCCTTACGAAAGACTTCAATGAACTCACTTGACCATGAAGTCTCATCTTTGTCTTTGGTATCCTCAACCTTGTTGATTTTGACTAGGTAGATAGGAAGTCCTCTCCTTAATCCCTTTGTATCCTCAACCTTGGTAAGTTTCACTAGGTAGACAAGAAGTCATTTTCTTAATCCCTTTAGGATCCAACAAGCTTTGGCCAACTGAATCTTAGGCTTGCCTGCTTTTCCTTGTGATTGGACCATTTTTTAGAATAGATTTTTATGTTTACTTCATTAGGTACTAACCAATCCATTCCTAAAACATGTAGTCATAAATTCCTAAAGTCATGAGTCAAAAAATTGCTATCATGGTCTCTTCCTCTGATAGAAACTGAGCATCATGAATGGATTGAGTTGACATTGTTTCCCTCCCATTTGCCACTTCTACAATGATTTTCCTAGGGGGTGTGGGATTTGACTTTAACTTTTTTTCACATTTAGATGAAATAAATGAATTTGTAACTTTGTAGTTGATCAGGATTTGTAAAGAAGTACCTTGATGTTCAAGTGGAATTCGGATTACAGAAAACTATCATCCAATGCATTGGTTATTAATTGATGCATAAATAGACCCTGTAGTTAGAAACACAGTGTCCACTACTCATGAGCTCAAATTCTAGCTATGAAGAATGACACCTCAAGGTGCTCATGATGTGTGGATCAGAGAGAAAATAAGTGTGTAGAGAGAAAAGAGAGAGAGATAGATGGACAGAAGCTAGGTACAAAAGAGCATGACCTTCATTAGATTCACACAGTCATCACTGATACAAAGAGAAGAAACCTCTCATATAGGCTAATACAAGCTACTTTACTAACCTCATTGATGACCTCAAAGTGGGTTCACCTAAAATTCTCTCATAGGAGTAAATCAGTCTAATGCATCTCCCTTTTCCACCAAACAAGGGAGCATTCCTATGAACCTAGTTAAGGAGCCTATTTCCAATACCTCTTTCGACTTCTTTGAGATAGATGGATCTAGTTCATTGCTTGCAATGGCATAGACACAAGCTCTAGCTCCATGTCATACTCCTTGTTCCCTACTCCATATCCAGCTCTTTGTTGAGCCCCACGTCTTGCTTGGCATCCACATTCTCAATTATTGATGTTGTCTTCTCTAAGAGGATTATGAGGAGAATTAGCGTATGTTTTCATTTCCCTATTGCAACATTGAGTGCGAAAGTGACTTGATTGGTTGCATTTAAAGCAAGGTGGCTCATTATTCCAAATCCTATCATTGTTATCATTATTTTTTCCATGGTCTTGGGGAGTAGTGGCCAGATTTACATGGCCTTAATTAAAGTTTCCCTACTGGTAGTTTACTTTAACTCTTTTGGTATAAGGAAACATATTGAACCTATTGTATTGCCTTAATAAGAGTAGTTGTCAACATCTTTGACCTCATCAAAGCATCTTCCAAGTCAGTGGGCATCATCACTTCCAATTGCCCATGTTGAGAGGTGGATTCGGGCCTTGAGAGAAGCACACCACTTGCTAACTCATAGGCATATGAGGCATATACTTATGTAGTGTAACAAAGCAAGAGTAATATCCTTCAAGAGTCAGATCTCCACCAAATCCATGCTTCTCCTATAATCCTCAATCATACAATCATTGCTTAATTTTTCAAACTAGTTCTAATAGCAAAGAAGCAATCGTTCATCTACTCAATCCAAAATTTGGCACTTGATAGTCGGAACAGCTATTGAGGGTGTTCTAATTGAAGGAACTTGAAAGAATATCGATGCATTTTACCTTAATAAATTTTTCCATTCTATCAATCATTAGTAACACATTTATGTAACTTAATTACTTGCAAGATCATCACATAAAAATTTGCTTCATAAGCAAGAGCTTCATTATGCACATCAGCTATGAGCTGTCGGCTATACAAGAGTAGCTAGTATTTGCTTCAAAGGGAATTTTATATATCCTCTAGGAATAGTGATATGCCGACTAGACATACAATACTTAACCATGAAATTTTTGTACAGAGATTGTAAAATAAGCAAGGGGTTCACTTAGGGTGTCAAGCCCTAAATACACACTAGATTAGTTGGGAAGATCCTTGACCTCATAGTTTTTGGCTTGAGATCTAAGAGTTACACAAACTTGACTTGGTTGGACAATTTCGATGACTTTATGATAGACCCACTAATTAAGGATCATTGTCTCACCTTCTTTGTACACCATGGAAATTTTCTAGCTCTTGTGAAATATATAAAGCCAAGCCAGGAAAAGTCTTTCTGTCCAATGCAACTTCCATAAATCATACTCAATACCGTTTGTTAAATCAGTATAGATGGAGAAATATGCAAATGCCATTTTCCATTCTTGATATTGAGTCCAATGATTTGGATTAACTTGGATGTTTTTAGGGACAAACGTGTCCATGGTATATTTCTTTCCTTAGAGTAATTTTACACTAAGATCTAGCTCTATAGTTACTGGAAATAGGTCATACATTCTTGGTGACTTATCATATACCAACCGGAAAGTATGAGAGCATATCTCCCACATCATATTATCATTCATCTTATGATGATTTGCATCTTATGGAATATAGGTCATACATTTCTAGTGGCCCATCTTATACCAACCAAGAAGTATGAGAGCATATCTCCCACATTAGATTATCATTCATCTTTTCATGATTTGTGTCTTATGGAAAGATGAGTATTTTCTTAAATAGTTTGTGGCTGTATTGATTAATACCTTTCAATATTTCTAATGAATTCATTATCGCATTCCCATTGATAAACTCAAATGTCTTTTTCTTGAGGTTGTTTTTTCATGTTGTATGTTGCATGGATTTATTTTTAAAGAATGTAATAGATCTATTTTTGGGCATTCTTTTTTGTTTTTTTAGAAATGAAACTCATATACTTATAATTTATTTGTATATCAAGGGACATACAACATTCTATATAGGGTAGATTACACCCAAACTTTCCACAAGATTTTGGATTTGAAGGAACTTAGGATAAGGATACACACATATCCTTATGATGAAATTCTAGCACACAATGATTTGAAAAATAAGAAAGAGGAGTATTGAGTCCTAAGTATTCCCAAGGCTAATTGGGGAGCTCTTCCATTTCATAATTGTCAACACAAGATCAACCTAATAAGACTATATGGTTGGGCTATACGACCCTAGTAATTTGGCAATGAGCCCCCTGGGTCAAGGTCATAAATTCACTCTCTCTTTGTACAATGGGGTTTGTTTTTTACTTTTGGGGAACACAAAAATTTGATTGGAGAAGCTTAGTCCAACATATCATTCATAATTCATATTTTTTATCACTTATGAAATAGTCATAGATGGAGCAACAAACAAGCTTGAAACACTAGTGAAAATAGTTGGACAAGTGTTGTATATCATCTTTGCAAGAGTGAAAATGTTCTCCATGGTCAAAATTGTTTTCTCTCTTAGAGACTAATTGATTGAGATCCTGATCAATAAACTTTGGGAAATAGGTCATACAAAATTTACAATTCTTTGTCGATACAATTCCTATAACAATGAGCTTCAGGAATCCTTATGTGATTCCAATTACAATGCAAATAATTGATTTAGTAACCAACAATCATTTAGCTTTTCATTGTTGCTACTTTATTCCATCCCTTTATCTTATTTGTGCATAAAGAATTTCTCTTGGGATAATGCACTTCCTATATTCTTTCCAAGATCAAATCCAACGACATAAATCTATTAGCAATCTAATAGACTTTTAATAGTGCCATTTACTTTCTTCATTTGGTTTAAATCCTATTCTCAAATTTTCTCAATGCTTATGATAAGAACAACGATTATCTCTCCAGTACCACATATAATTTACCCACTACTTAATTGCAAAAGGCAATGCTTGGTAGTTATCTAGAGTCTATCCCAATTGCATCATCCACACTTCACACAAATAATTAGACTTTAGTCTAATTAGGCAGCCATGGATGTACCCCTCATAGCAAAGCCCGCAAGGATAAACCTGAAGGTTCCTAAAGACCTAAGAGTCTCTAGCAACATTCTCATGCTCAGTTAGGGTATTCACATTGTAATCATTTGAGGTTAAGAGTAGGTAAATCATTGCACTTAGTTCATAGTGAGTGAGAGAGGAGGGGGAGCTTGACTCTACCCCTGTGTCATAAGGCAAAATCTCACCTCTATTCCCCTAAAATGGCACATAACTGGGATCTAAGACTATTGATCCCTAAGAAGAGTCAACATCTAACTCTTGTCCTAAAAATTCCATATAAGAAAAGCCCCTAACTTATTGGGTTCAACTAGATATTAGTCAATTTCTATCAAGGAAAGGCAATTGCCCACTTTCCATTCTTATTTATTAATACTATATTTCTTTCCCATCTTCCTTAAATAAAATATGAAAGCATTGAAGATAATCCTTTCAAAACATGTGCATTATTAATTAATAGTATTTAGATTGGATTTATGTTTATAGAGCCAGATACAAAAATCTATTCTCTTCTTCAAAGTGATAACCAACCAATAAGTATTGGGCTTTCCAGGCTCACTACATCATATTCATACGGATCTATTCTCCATCATATGACCAACTATGTAATTACCCTTTCTGATCAAAGTCCCTTGGTTATGTGTTGCCATAGCACATAACCTTCTGTACAGGACCTTATTGCCTCAATGTTGATCAAACACTTGTAGACAAAACAAAACCAACTCAAACTGAGCCCTAACAACTGCCCTTGCTAGGGGAATGCAAGCTGCTCATACCTCTCACTTAGGCATAAGAAAAAAAGTTAATAAATTTATGTATCTACTTCTAAATGACTTGGCAAATCAAGGTAGCAACCAATCAATCCTTCTCAAAAAATATTTCATTATATTAATAAGAAATGACCTTTATATCTTTGTATATGACTGCCCTTTTCTAATTTTTGTAGTCACATTAAGCCAACCAAAATTTTCATTTATTTAATCCTTTGATAATTTTTCCATGCACCACTAGCTAGAATTACATACTTTTACCAATGTGTATACTTTATCCTACGTGAATAATCTCGACTTTTTGTCAGTTTGGTCTAGTATATGGGTTGGGTAATAATTGCAAGCCCTTTAGAGCTCATGATGTTTAGTCATTGGATGGGTACAACCATTCTATCTTATTTTCTCGAATATTTCTAAGTATTAATTTAGTTTATGTTATTGTCCATTGAGATTCATTTCGTCATTATAAGAGGAATGAATTATTATTTTTATGTGATTTCAAGTAGACACAAGATTAGATTATGATGCATGAATATTACCATAAAAATGGCATTGTTCCCCATACATTCAAGTGTTGATTTTTAATGTAAGATTATGCAACTCAAGATTTTCTATATATTTAATAAATTAATAACACCTCTTGGGATTATGGCAGAATTTAATGACAATCATTCCTTGTTTAGTCTTTTCTTATTTTCCAATACTTTAAAATGTCAATAATTCAAATATAAACTAAAGAATTTTATGAATTTTCTATTCGTTATTTATGGTACTTGATGCATGCCTCATAGAAGATCAACAACATGTTGATTTTTTCCTTTTGTTATTAAATTAGTAGCCTCCACATACAGGTAGTTTTAATGGTATATTCTTTCTTTAATCATTTAGAAAAACTATCACTGATGCATCCTACTTATATGCAATTCCTATGGTTCATAAGTAAGGTAATTCGTAGACATGTTTATAAAACCTAATAAGAAATCTAATATTTTGTTCAAGTGAGGTGAGGAGCTTAATTTTTATGGCTATTTTAAGAACTAGATTTTATCATTTAAAGGCACAACTAATCTATGTTATTCCATTAACTTTCTTATGCAACTATAGTAAGGTTTACTTAAGAATTTTTAATTTCTATGTGTTTTTTCTTTTCTAAATGCAATGAATCCTACAAATATCAAGAGTGAAAATACTTGATTCTATACATTAGAATCAAAAGCGTTGTTGGCCACATTTTACCTTACATTGAGTGTCTTTGAAGACAAACCTACCATGTTGGAAGGCCTTGCCTTGTTAAACATGTTGACCCTTTTGCCAGGGGACTTAATGGATGAACAAAGTGGATAGGACAAAGAAAAGGGTTTATAGCTTAGGGAGAGTGCTTCATTGGAAATAACCTTGATCTTCGCCTTCTCATACTATCTCAAACACTCTTGTATATTTTTTAAAATTCCTTCTTATCACTCATCTCTTTATGGTATCATTTTGCCATCACATGCCTTTCTTTTCTTGTGCTCACAATGGGTCCTCCTCCTTTAGTTGAGGAAGATAGGGATGGGAATCTTGCTTATGTCATAGGATATTTGAGGTGTCAATGTATGGAAAGAGGAGAAAAAATCTAGATTTCTTATTTTCTAAAAATCCAAGTGTAACTAATTTCCTATATATTTTTAAGAAAGCGAATGTGTTGTCAAAGAGAGAGGATTTTCCTCATTTTCTTCTAGGTATTTTCCTATTATCCTTTGTATATTCTTTTTTGATAAAATATGAAAGAAGAGTCATTCATAACTTTAGTAAAAATTATTGGGGATAATTATGTGTCAAATGGGGGGTAGAGTATAAAATATACTTAGATATTTGTTTAAATAAAAGGAGAGGAAGAGGACACATCTAGAAGGGGGAGAGGGGAAGTGTGAAGTACAATCTTCTCTCTTGCCCTCTTTTTGTTGAAGGAAAAATGATTAGGGGAACTTTGTGATAGAAGCAGGGAGGGAAACTCTCTCTCTCTCTCTCTCTCTCTCTCTCTCTCTCTCTCTCTCTCTCTCTCTCTCTCTCTCTCTCTCTCTCTCTCTCTCTCTCTCTCTCTCTCTCTCTCTCTCTCTCTCTCTCTCTCTCTCTCTCTCTCTCTCTCTCATATTATATACTTTTGAAAAAATTACAAAATGGAAGGGGGTTTCTTGGACTGATGAGGGGGGCAATAAGAGAGAGATATATATATCTAAAAATTTTAATATTTAAATGGGGACTCACTGAGCAAATGGAGGGGAGGGAGAGGAGGTTGATGTTGATGATGATAATGGGGTGGCACGTGGGGGGGAGGGGAGGGGAGGGAGGGAGAAGGCGATGACCACATTAGAGAGGGAGAGGGGAAATTAATTACTTTTAATAATTTTTTTAGAAAAAATAGTTGATTTGGGGTAGTAGGTGGCCTATGATAGGCCACCCCCTCCTTTAACCCTTCTCTTCATTATCTTCTTCTTCATATCTAATTAAGGTTTAAAAACCTTATTACTTAGCACTTGTTCCTACGTGCTTTCGCGAATGTCACATTGACTTTAATCATGCACAATGGGGGGGAAAGAACTACATATATGAGACCGATGTGGTCTTTGATAGACTGTGAGGATTGCGCATGTCCTATGAAGAATTCCTGATGAGCATTGTCAGGGGAGAAAATAATTGTTCAAGATACTAGGGGAAAATAGAATTATATATGTTCAAATATATGGGTTCATTACCTCTCTCTCTCTCTCTCTCTCTCTCTCTCTCTCTCTCTCTCTCTCTCTCTCTCTCTCTCTCTCTCTCTCTCTCTCTCTCTCTCATATTATATACTTTTGAAAAATTTGCAAAATGGAAGGGGAGATCTTGGACCTGATGAGGGGGGCAATAAGAGAGAGATATATATATCTAAAAATTTTAATATTTAAATGGGGACTCGTTGAGCAAATGGAGGGGAGGGGGAGGAGGTTGATGTTGACAATGACAATGCGACGGCGGGTGGGGGGAGAGGGGAGGGAGGAAGAAGGCAGTGACCACATTAGAGAGCAAGAGGGGAAATTAATTACTTTTAATAATTTTTTTAGAAAAAATAGTTGATTGGGAGGAGTAGGAGCCATTGAAAAATGGTGGCCTACCCCCTCCTTTAACCCTTCTCTTCATTATCTTCTTCTTCCTATCTAATTAAGGTTTAAAAACCTTATTACTTATTAGCACTTTTTCCTACATGCTTTTGCGAATGTCACATTGACTTTAATCATGCACGATGGGGGGAATGAACTACATATGTGAGACCGATGTGGTCTTTGACGGACTTCGAGGACTGCGCATGTCCTATGAAGAATTCTTGATGAGCATAGTTAGGGGAGAAAATATTTGTTCAGGATACTAGGGGAAAATTAGAATTGTATTCAAAGAGATAGGTTCCTTACCTCTCTCTCTCTCTCTCTCTCTCTCTCTCTCTCTCTCTCTCTCTCTCCTTCCCTCTCATATTATATACTTTTGAAAAAATTGCAAAATGGAAGGGCTTTAATCATTAATACATGCTTTGTTGAGTAATCTTGGACTGACGAGGGGGGCAATAAGATATATATATATATATATATATATATATATATATATATATATATATATATATATATATATATATATATATATATATATATATATATATATATATATATATATATATCTCTCTCTCTAAACATTTAAATATTTAAATGGGGACTCACTGAGCAGATGGAGGGGAGGGGGAGGAGGTTGATGTTGATGTTGATGATGATGATGGGGCAGCGAGTGGGGGGGGGGGAGGGGAGGAAGGGAGAAGGCAGTGACCACATTAGAGAGGGAGGGGAAATTAATTACTTTTAATACATTTTTTAGAAAAAATAGTTCATTGGGGGGAGTAGGAGCCATTGAAAAATGTTAGCTTATGATAGGCCACCCCCCTCCTTGAACCCTTCTCTTCATTATCTTCTTCTTCCTATCTTATTAAGGTTTAAAAACCTTATTACTCAGCACTTGTTCCTACGTGCTTTTGGAAATGTCACGTTGACTTTAATCATGCACGATGGGGGGGAAAGAACTACATATGTTAGACAGATGTAGTCTTTGACGAACTTTGAGGATTGTGCATGTCCTATGAAGAATTCCTGATGAGCATAATCAAGGGAGAAAATAATTGTTCAAGATACTAGGGGAAAGTAGAATTATATATGTTCGAATAGATGGGCTCATTACCTCTCTCTCTCTCTCTCTCTCTCTCTCTCTCTCTCTCTCTCTCTCTCTCTCTCTCTCTCTCTCTCTCTCTCTCTCTCTCTCTCTCTCTCTCTCTCTCTCTCTCTCTCTCTCTCTCTCTCTCTCTCTCTCTCTCTCTCTCTCTCTCTCTCTCTCTCTCTCCATGAGCCCTCTCCTTGCCTCCCACCTCCTCACTCTCCCTCCCACCCCCTCCTTGACCTCCACCAACCCTCTCCTTGCCCTCCTAGCACCTCATTGCTCTGCCAAACCCCCTTGCCCCTCTTCCTCCAACTAGTATCTTCATCCCCTCCCTTCTCTCTTGATAGCCCTAGCCATGCCCTCCCCCCTCTCAACAATCTCCCCTCCCCCCACCTCCCCACACTACCTCAAAATAACAATGATATGTATGACTCTAGGCATCATTTCATCCAATCATGTTATCTCTTTGCCTACTTTGTTTTAGGTTATTCTTTTCTCTCCCTTTCTATTTGCCATGAATACAAAAAGTTGACCTTCAAGAAGGTGTCCAATCTCTCAAATAACATCCAAATCAATGTTTAATTCATTTCAAAATGATGGAAGATGTATTCCTACTATTATTAGCATAGGTAACTAGAATATCATGCAACAAGTAATATGTGGGATAAGAAAAAGATGTGAGAGCTCCTTCATCTCTACTTGAAAGGGAAGGATCAAAGATTTTTGACTTGGAGCAAATGAGAGCATTGTAAAAGAGGTAATGAGCCTATCTCTTTGATCATTTCAATGAGTAGGCCTAAATTTAAGTATTTGATTCTTAATGTCTTTATTTTCTCAAACTTGGTATCAAATTATACTGTGAAAAACTGTGTTTATTTTGTAAATGTCTACCCATCTAATCTTGAGGAATGTACAAAGGTAGGAGAAGAACATAGCTTGCAAAAAATGGGGTATTTTTTTTACAACCATTCTTATATTGCACCAACATAGCATTGCCACAATGGGGAGCAATATTCCTCCTTCCTTTGCTTGACTTTTCAAGATTTGAATGGCCTTTGCCAATCCCAGTCACTAGAGAAAGATATAGATGTAAAATATTTTCTGAGATACAAAGAGAATTAAAACTTAATATCTCAAATAGGCAAAGCAAGACCACTTTGTTTATGCTTATTTTTATCTTTTCCAATACTGACATAAGAATATCAAAGGCCATGCTTTCAATAAAAATACTAGGATATGATCATGTCTTGTAGTTTGTTGTTGATGAAGGGTGGGATACCATGATAGAAGGCAAGATAACTTGTAAAATAGATTATGACTTTGTTTCTTGTAAATATATAATGACTACTCAAATTTTCATATTTACCTTTTATTATAGTAGATGACATTATGTTGAAGGTAGTCTTGTTTCTTTAAACCAAAACCTTGATTATTTTAGCAAAGATCCTATATTGGATCCTGATATTTGGTTCAATGAGGATGTTATTGTAATCCTAAAGCTTAGATAATCATGTACAAGTGAGGATGGGCTTACATAATGAAGGTATTGAATTACCAAGCTCATTTGTGTTCTAACTTAACAATACAAGGGTAAGTCTGTACATTAAATTACACATATTTAAAGTGTATTACTAGATTCCACTTCTTGGATAATAAATATTTATGTCAAAAAAATTGCAACTTAAATACACCCACCATAATTTAGAAAAAAATTATTCTAAAAAATGCAACAAAACAACAAAGTATGTACCTTTTATGGTATAGAATCAATAGAAGCTCCAAAGTTTCAAAATCAACTGAATTGAGCCAATGGCCATGTCCATCTATTTCAAAATCATTTCTTCCTATGAAATGGAATATTAAAGGATCAAGCACCTCAATTTTTTATTGTAGCTATAGAGGGAACTCATGTATAATGTACTTGAAAATGTACTTGAAAAGAAGTAAGATAGTCAGTATATGAATAGGCAAATCAATCCCATAAAAATGTAATTCTAAAGAGAAAAATTTTATGTTATACCTTAACCCAACAAGAAGAATACAATCATTAACTTCTCTTCTTTTAACCTTGAGGATCTCAACACGGTCTGAGTAAAAAACAATAGTATTCTCTATTGCCTATGTCATCATGCAAAATGAAATGTACATTGAAGGTGTGTTAATCAACACCTTGAAGTAGGTCAAAGACCTTAGTTTCTAATGGCCCTAGCTACTCTACTTCCTTTCCTTTTTCTTTCTTTCTCTTGTACTCCCTCCATTTCTCTACTTGTTCTTCTATAGCTTTTACATCTTTTTCAAAAATCCTTGTATCATTTTTTATGTGTGATATCTGTTGAAAGACAAGGATATAGAGCAAGGCAGTAGCTATGGTGGATCGAAGAGGAAGATTAAGCTCATGATAACATAGACAAGACTTGACCTGTTACACAAGCGAATTAGGTTCCAAGATTGAGACTCGAACTCATAAACACAATCTTGTGTATAAGACTCACAATGACCAAGACACTAACTGAAATGGTAAAGCATCATGGTATTACATTCATCATATATATCAAAAAGTGGTAGTCAAGTACAATGCTTTATAGTTGTTGGATGGGTAGTAGTTTCCCTTTTTGTGCATATGGGATTCAGTTTGCTTGCATGTCCTAAGCCCAAAACCGCCTCATACAAAGAGACCACAGTGGGTGTGATTATAAACCTCAATAATTTCTTCAATTCTAGGGCCGTCGTCTTCTTTTTCCTTCTATATGGTGGAACATTCAAAATATTATATTCATTTTATTTGTAAGAGTAACTCGCTTAAGAACCTTTCATAAAATCTATATCTAAGCCTTCTAAGAATGTTCATATATTTGTCCATTAAGGTCACTATATATGCATAAGCAACATAAATATAAGCATCCAACAAAAACTCAATCAAAAAATCCCTTGTAACCTCTTGGATACAATCAAGAGTTGTTATTATCCTCTAAGATTGTTAAGAGAGTAGAGTGCTTCAAAACCTCAAATTCCAATTTTTACTCACTGTCCATACATTTTGGATCATACAAGAAGAGGCATAGGCTGAAATCATGTTTCATATCAGACACATTCTTACTAGTGTCTTACTACGAAACACGAAAATTGTGGTGGAGTGCATACATAATAGCCTTAAGTCACTTTTCATAAGATATCTTATGGCATCCTAACATAGCCAAATCTAGAATCTCCTCCCAAGCAATCCCTTTTCTTTTTTCTATTTGGCCAATAATTGAATTTTTTTCTCAAATAAGATCGAGAAAAAATTCTTTTTCAATTTTTTAAACATAGATTCTTAAGGAATATCTACAAATCATTGCAAGTGAGATACTTTTCGTTGCTTATCTAGGTCTATTATTTAAACTAAATACAAAAGAAAATGGAATTTCTCTAATCAAATGCGATATGTTATTTGTTTGATCAAATGCAAAGTAGGTGGAATTTGTCTAATGGGATCTCATTTAGATTTGTGCTCCTTGTCAATTTCATTGTAGGTTTTTTTATTTTCCAAATTTTGGATACATTGTCTCATAAAATGCAATTTCAATATATTGAAGCCAAAGAGGATGTTACACAATTTTGGCATTTCATAAGACATATTACAAAAATTCTTGTTAGGCTTTTTTCTCCAAGATTAAAGCAAAATAGTCACAATTTTGAACAATGATCAAGAGAAGGCTCTCTTTGGAAGGCTTGGAGCAAGAGTTTACTGAGAAGACAAGTCATGATAGGCTATTTGATTTTCTTCACAAAACAAAAAGCTCTTCAAGGTTCAACTCCATTAGGGCTATACTTAATGGCCCTTTCAATTTGAAAGAGTTCATGGATGTTCTTGAATTGAAGCTCAAGGTCTACATGGAATATTATTCTGGCTTTGTAGATGCTCTTATCGTTGATGGTTATGTGCATTACATTGGTGTATTTGAAACAACCAATGCTCCTAGAATAACTCTAATTGCTAGGTGAAATCTTAGAGAGGAGGAGCTCAAAAAGCATGAGGTGAATTTCCCTCATCACAAGGTTAAATAATATCCCTTAATTGACAAGGTCCACATAGGACTTCTTGTTTTCCTTCAATATATAGAATATTCTTCTTCAGATACAGTGAAGAGAAAAGGGGAAAAGATAGGAATTTTTTTTATGAAGAAGTTGAAGAGAGAGCATAGATATTTGAGAAGGAGATTGAAAACAAGTTGGTACATGGTTTTGATCCAACTGTGTTCAAGAGTGAGATCACAAAAGTGGAGGAAAGGAGATAGAATTAAATGTAGAGATTGAAGAAGACCCTCTTTTTTGTGTGCCAATATTCCCAAGTTACCTCATTAACAAGAAAATATATGTTTTTGCTTTGGTCCTTTCAAGATGGAGCCAAAATGACAAGGACTTGATTAGTTATGAACCATGCTCATTTGCAACTCTTAATGTGAAGGAGAAAAAAAATTCAATTTAGCTCCATAGCTTTGAAACCATATATTGATCAATTTGTGGATTATGAAAAGAAGCGATCACCCATCACTTATGAAGAGTTTTCATAGGTTCAAAAAATTCTTAGTATTAAAGATGTAGGGTGTGAAGATAAGCTGAAGTCTCCTTCAAATGAGAAGCCAAAGAATTCAATAAATCTTTATAATGAGAGTCTTATTGAAGAATATGAAAATCCCAAGGTTTTCACTTGTTAATAAAGAAATGTATTTTTTGCTTTTGAAATTGAAGACTGTAACAACTTTCTTGGAAGAGCCAAGGACTCTAGGCTACCAATGCTTGAAAAAAGGCAGATCCTTGGCCACTATATTGAAAGCTTGAATAATCAAACTATTACAATTTATCACACCAACTTGTCGAACTCTCCAACTTTACTTTAATGGCCTTAAAATCTATTTCCAAAGTGAGTGGATCTTAGGCTTTCCATAGAGGAATGAAAAATGTAATTTTAATGGAGAAGCAAGAAGTCATAAGGGCTTTTGGCTACATGCTCAGTTATAGTGGATCTAGAGCAGGATAGTTTAGGATTCTAGCCTCCTACTTACTCTATCATATGAGAGATGCAAAAAATTTGAAGCTCATTTAAGGCTAATAGAAAGTAGAAATTCTTGAAATGTAAAAGCCTTATTGAGTGGCATGCAACCAATGACTCCTCTGTAAATAGAATCAAGTTGAAAGACATGAAAGGGTCAAGGGTTCCTTGAATTCTATATTTTGCCTTCTTTTTTCCTAGTTTGTATAACCATTCTAAAAATCTCTGCTTTGCACAAGAGTTCAGATATCCCTCTTTTCTTTTTTGGGTAACCATTTGTATATGTGTTCCTAACAATGATATATTACTTGAAGTGGTTGTAACTTTAAGCTTGAATGTATGCCAAATTTATCTATAGAACCATTGAAAGACCTGCAACAAGCTATTTGCTTTGAGTCTTCCACCTTCATGTTTTATGTCTCTAAAGTATTTTTTGCTTGCTTAATACTATGACTTCTCCATGCCTTGAGTTGACCAAATAGATAGACTTCCATATTACCTTATAAAATATGGGGCATGGACGTATAAAATATGTTGCACAATTAACCAATAAAGAAAGTTAGTTAAAAGTCATTTTTAAGTTAAACAATAGAGGCATATAAAAATGCAAGCTTCCTACTATGTAGAGAGTCAATGTTGATTACCCCATGCTTTCATCATTGTCTTTTTGAAAGGTTTAATTGGTCTTTGAAGCTATTGAGATCACCATCTTTCCATTTAAATTTGTCACAATTTTTTTTAATAACTGTCTAGTGTTTCCCAAACTTTGGCTTTTCTATTTGGAGCCTATATATCATTTGCATGATCCTTAACTACATTATTGCAAGGATTTTCATTGACTGTATTTAATAGTTGAGCCACCATTTCAAGATTCCTTTTTCCTTCAAATATAAGCACATGTTTCATGGACTCTAAAATAGTGCTAGGTTTTTTCCACTAATGTGATTTGAGATTTGTATGGCAAAAACTGTGTGAATTCATAGAAGAAAAAGAATGAGAAAGAAACTAGTAAGGAGGGGGAGAAGAAAGGAAGAAGATGAGAATTGAGGGAAGTAATTAAAAGTCTAAAAAGAAAAATCAAATCGAGTATTCACTTTCACTTTCATAAATAGAAGATGGAATGTTTATTGCAACAATCATTGTCACAGTTACGGAAACCTAGATTTTTAGGTTAATATAAGCTACGACAATGTGATAACACTGACTTTCTAACCATTTTAAATAAGTCTATTTATCAAAAATTAGAATTTAAAAAATTACTAATTCTTTTACTCTGATATTTTCTCTCTAGGATCCCTTATAAGCCTTTTTTGATATCTCAAAACTCCCCTGATGCTAGATATGTAAGAAAAAAAAGTTTTATACAAGGACAATCAAGTCATCCATTAGGGGACTTGTGATGCCTCAAAAATGCCTTCTAGGAGATAAAGAGAGAGAGTGCTAGACCAATAGAAACAAAGCCTCCGTAAATGAACTTTTAGGAGATAGAGAGTGCTCTAGACCAATAAGAGCAAAGCTTCTACAAGTAACGAAACTTCTATTTTAAAATTATAAAAAAATATTTTACTATATATATATATATATATATATATATATATATATATATATATATATGAATTTGTATTATCAATATCTATTTTTAGCCTCTTATATTCGTGATTATGATATTCTTTGCATTAATGATATACAATCTCGACCACTTTTATTTAATAATATTTTTGGATTAATGATAATGATTGGTTTAATCTAATTCAAATTAGTAAAAAGCTTGGCACTCATTTTTTTCCTCCTTTCTTTTATCTCTCTCGTGTTTTTCCTTCCTTTGTGGTAGCCTAGTTATTTGTGTGTGTGTGTGTGTGTGTGTGTGTGTGTGTGTGTGTGTGTGTGTGTGTGTGTGTGTGTGTACCATGGATGTAGAACTTCAACCTTCAACAAGGCATTCAAGCTCCCAAGTCAAAATGGCAATAACAAGTAGAGTTTATTGTTGATGTTATTGATGTTATGCATGGTTCGATTGGAGAAGAAATGTACAAATATAGAAAGAAGACAGAGCTTGCAAAGAATGGATTATTTTTTAATGACCATTCTTATATTATCCCCATGCAATGTAGCCAATGGGGATCAATAGTCCCCCCTTCATTTGCCACATTTTTCAAGCTTTGAGTAACCTTTGCCAAGTCCACTTACTAGTGAGGGCTATAGATGCAAAATATTTTTTGAGATACAAAGAGCATTAAAACCTAATATCTCAAGTATACTAAGCAAAGTTACTTTGTTTATGCCTATTAATATATTTGTTGATTTCTTTTCTAGTTCTGAGATAAGAAGATCAAAGGCCATGCTTTCAATGAAGAGACTAACATATGATCATGTCATACAATTTATTGATGAGGGATGGAACACTAGGACAAAAGAAAAAATTATATATAAGATAGATCAAGACTCTATATCTTGTAAATATATGGTTGCTTCTCAAAATTTCATCCTTAGCTTTTATTATAGTGGATGGCATTATGTTGGTGGTATTCTGGTTGCTTTAGACCAAAATCTTGATAATTTTAGTAAAGATCCTATATTGAATCTTAATGTTTGATTCAATGAGAACATTATTGCAATCCAAAAGGTTAGATCATCATATATGCTACATCAAGTGAGGATGGATTTACGGAATGAAGATATTGAACTACCATGCTTATTTGTGTTCCAACTTAATAACAAACAAGTAAGTTTTTATATCATATTATATCCACTTATATGTATATCTGATTTCACTTCCTAATTAACAAACATTTGTAATATATTTTTTGCAGATATCAATGAGGAGAGAGAAGAATATACAATGCAAAGATATTGAAGAAAGTATCTCTTTAACTATTAATATAAAATGCACGTACAAATTTTGTGGTAAATTTTTGTTAACCATCTCCATGCTTATACACACACAAGGGCTTACAAGCAATGAGACGAAGCTACTTCTTCTTTTTTAGGACTTTTCTTAGGAGAAGGGACGTCCTTTCTAAGAGTCATTTTGCCTTTTTTTGATACTTTGATTGCCTTAGGTGTTGAAGGCATAGCTTCACCTACTGTGCAGTTATATGCACATCCTTTCCTTCATTGTCCAAGTCCCCCACTACTATCCGTTCTTGTCGGTTTTATACAAGTAAACATTATATACTTCATGACCATTGCTCTTATATGCCAAACATGCTTACTTGTATATCAATCCCTTGAAAAATGGCATACACTTGTAAGAAAATATTTTTAGTTCATTGTTATTTTTTACAATGGACTATAATATTATCATCAATGGACTATTTTACAATGAACCTTCTTAAAGTTTAGTATCTTTCACATTACATTTACATGTTTATCATCATTGAGATAAATAAACTTAACCAAGCTTATGGTATTTGCAATTACTCTTATCAAGTTCCAACCATACTAATCATCATTGCCTTTACATGTTTATCATCATTGAGATAAATAAACTTAACCAATCTTATGGTATTTGCAATTACTCTTATCAAGTTCCAACCATACTAACTAAGACCTTACCGCAAAATCTATCTATATTACATTGTTGCAAATAAATCAAAAGGCATGGGAAGCTTTTTCTCTAGCACTTCAAAAAATCTTTTTACAACTATGTACCAAAAAGTCAATAATATTTAGAGTAATTGCAAAAAAAGATCAAAATACTCAGAGTACTTGCGAAAAAATAAATCAAAATATCACGGAGGCCCTGGAATATATAACTTACAACTTAGCATTTTAATGGCTTCCTTTCAAAGTATTGATGATAAAACATTGCCTCTCCACACAGTCTATTCCAATTAGGCTCCAATGAGAACTAAAAATAATCATACTTCAATCATTTAGCAAAACAAAATCTCGTAAAATCTATCATAGTATCAAATTGCTTTTCATTGTATGGAATTAAAAGGGCCTCCAAAGTTTCAAAGTCACTTGGATTGAACCAATGATCATGCACTTGCATCAAGCTCACTCCTTGTATAGTATGAGATAGATGGATCAAGAACCTCAATTTCTTATTGTATATCAAAGGGGAGCTCATGCATTACACACCTAGCAAAGGAATGGAGATAATGAGCATAAACATGAAAGCTTATTACTAGAAAAATATAGTGAGAGTAAAAATAAATTTGGGTATATTATATCTCATCTCAACAAGAAGAATAGAGTCATTTACTTCTCTCATTTTATCCTTAAGGATATAAACACAGTCAGAGTAAAAAAATATCATATCGGATCTTCTGTTAACATCACTAGGTAAAAAGCAACATACATTGAAGCCCTTAGGATAGCCCTTTCAAAAAGGGTAGAGAGCTCTTTTTCAAAAGATGGTAGCTACTCTGCTTCCTTTTCTTCTGCCTTCTTCCTTCTATACTCCCTCCATTAGTCTATCTACTCTTCTGTGGCATTTTCCTCTTTCTCATATAATCTTGTGTCCTTTTCATGTATAATCTCTTTAACCTTAGGGCCTGAATCACCCTCCTTTTTTCTATATGGAGACACATTTAAAATATTGAAAGTCTTCATATTAGTAAGAGGGAGTGGCTCAAGGACCTTTGAAAATATGTATGTGAATCTTCTAAGAATTATCATGTCTTTTTTCCTAAGTGTAAGCCTATGTGCATGACTAGCACAAATATAGGAATCTTGAAAAAAATCAATTAAAAAATATTATGCAATCTCTTGATGCAATTGAGAGCTGTCCTTGTCCATCTAAAACTAACAAGACCATGCTTATCACATAAATTTCTCCGACAAGCCTTTGAAAGGGAAATTTTGGAATTGCACTATCCTAAGCCTTCATTGCACTTCTAATCTCCTTCGGGCATCTAACATGCTGTGAAAACTTTCTCATTCGCTTTGATTTCCTTGCAAGTTTGGAAGGCTTGGAGGAGTGATTGATCTTTAAAGCAAGGCCTCTAAGATCAACTTTGTGCTTTCTTGCAATAGCATTAATTCTAGCCATGTGAAATCTCTAGATGAAACAAAACAAAACTCAAAACTAGGATAGCCCCAAGTCAAATAAGCAAAAAATTTGACATAGCCAAGGATCTTATGCATCCACAGTTGTTAGCTTGATGTATGCCATAGTTACTATACTGGTGTTTGCTTCAAAGTGCATGAAAGATTACTTGCACATTTATCACACTATATTCGACCGGAGCAGGCCTCCCATGGCCAAAACTATAATCAAGAGAGAAAGCCCAAAATTTTTATATTTACACAATTTTACCCCAAATTAGCAAAATTCTTCAATAGTTGATATGGTTGATAATCCATCACAAAGCTTTGAAGGTTGTTTTGTGGCCTAAGGAGATTCTCAATTATTTATAAAATCCCAAATATAATTCCACTCCTAAGATGCTTAATGCCTTTCTAATCTATCAGATGCTTAATGCCTTTCTAATCTATCAAATGCTTAATGCCTTTCTAATCTATCATGATCATAAACTTTGAGACCATTGATTGTTTCGATCCTAGCGGTAGCCTAAATTTTTTACCTAGACGAGATTTTACTTAACATATGAAACACAAAACTAAGTACTCTGCATGAAAGAGAGCTATGTCGTTTTCGTGTTTCACACATCAAAACTTTTTTGGAGAAAATTCAGACAAATTTAAACAGATTCAAAGAAAATTAAGGAGAAAATTTCGTTAACAATTTTGAAAATTACATCACTATTGAGCTAGCCAAGATTTGTCAAAAAAAAAGATTACGTGTCCAAGACTTTAGCACATTGTATGATGGGTGATGAAATCTTACCTTGTATGTTGGGTGCTGGAAAATTTTGAGCTATAATGAAGTTGCCTCACGTTGGTAAATCGGAGTAGGAAAAGAGCTTAATGTTCAAAAATTCACTTTTGTGGTTCAAAATTTTGTTTTAAAAGGACATTTCCTAACACGTGTCGTGGGTATCCCTTTGTCACCTCAAAACTTGTCCCACGTGTTACTGACATTTTTGGATCCTATGGAATCATTTTCAGGTGAAATGGAGGATTTCTAGCCCTTTCTTTTATAGTTTAAATATAGCATTTTTAAATTAGTTCATGGTACCTTTTTGAATTAGTACATGGTGATCGTTGATAAATGAAAACACGAAGTAAGCAGGTTGGTGTTTGCGCAAACTTTTCTTCCATATATTTTTTTCTCTCTCCCATAACCATATCCTTTGTACATCGCAAGTCAAGAGTACATGTACTCCTTATTACAAAACCCGTTCATTCTCAAAAATTAATACATTTCTAAGGTAACAAACTTCTATCTGTCATTTTTTTGTGCAAGCGTTCAATAATGATTGAATGAGCTATGGCATTAAAAATGATTAAATCAGTTATTATTCCTATGAAACAATTTGGTCAATCAATTTTGTTGTATGAAACGTGATAACGACAATAAAAAAAGCCCCACAAGGCTCCATTATCGTGTTTCATAAGTCTTCAAACCAGAAATCAGAAATGCCCAATGAAACGTGAAATGTGATGCCTGCTTCGTTGCCTAAAGACTCAACTCATGTTTCATAAGGCAATCCTCTTTTGATTTCACCCTTAGCATAGCTAAGGTCATCCAATCACAAGTTGTAACTGAGTTGTTTTCAAACATATATGATATGTTATGCAAGCATTTGCAAAATTGGAGTATGATATATGGATTTAAACATAAGAAATGAGTAGAATAAAGTGTCATTTTTGGCCCATAGTTTCATGTTTGAGGAAGAGGACATTGAAGCTTTGATCAAGTTTCCGTGATGAGTGCTTCACACAAAAGGCTAAACTTCAAAGCCAAGAGTGAGTGCCTCACAAAATGTCAAAAAGTCAAAAAGGGCATAAAGGGATTAATGGGGTTTTTCTAGCAATCTTGCTTTGATCTTGTACATTTGTAAAATGATGTGGTTCTGATGTTCTATGTGCACCAACTTACACAAATTTAAATTGCTTAGTTGGATGTAAGAAAATGTGGATTGTTACTTTGTATTCCTAAACTTATCTTGTTGTTTCAGAATTTGGTTATGTGAGTAATCAGGATAACTCAAATGAAGATTTCTCTAAAGGGAATGGAGAAAGAGGATCTGGAGAATACATGTGTTGAGAAGCTCTTTGATTTCCTCCATGCAACTAGAAATTCATCCAGATTCATTTGCATCAAAGATATGCCGAACTTTCCCTTTGATTCACAAGAGCTTTTGAAGGATCTTGAAGACAAACTGAAGGATTATAGAGAGTCTTATGATAGACATGTGCAGGGCCTACAGATTGAGGGATTTGTCCTTTACAGTGATGTAGTGGAAGCTACCAATGCTACTAGAAAAACTTTGCAAACAAGGTTTAGCCTCATTGATGAGAAGAATTCAAGAAGTAGAAAGAAAATTGCCATTTTCATCAGAATCAGCATCAATGTCTTCTTGAATTCCTCATTGATGAGGAATTCAAGACGTTGGAAGCAAACTGCCCTTTTCATCAGAATCAGAATCAACATCAATGTCTTCTTGTCCTCTTATGATACAATGATGTAGTGGAAGCCACCAATGCTGTTAGAATAACTTTCCAAACAAGGTTTAGCCTCATTGATGAGGAACTCAAGAAGTAGGAAGCAGATTGCCCTTATCATCAGAATCATCATCAATGTCTTCTTGAATTTCTCATTGATGAGCAATTCAAGAAGTAGGAAGCAGATTGCCCTTTTCATCAGAATCAACATCAATGTCTTCTTGTCCTTGGATTTCTTGTATATCTTAAGTATATGGACAATTGTTCTTTAGATATCATACAAGAGAAGAAGACAGAGGATATTGTAAGTAAAGGTAAAGAGGTTGAAGAGAAGGGGAAAATGTTTTAGGAGGATTTTGAGAACCAACTAGTGCAAGGGTTTAATGTTGCTTTGTTTAAAAGTAATAACATTACAAAAGTGGAAGAAAAGGAGATAGAGCTAAGTGCAAAGATTGAAGAAGGTCCTCTTGATTGTGTCCCAACATTTCCTACTTACCTCATCAACAAAAAGAGATATGTATTGCTAAATGATATTCAACACCTTTTTGATCTCAGAGAAGACTACTTCTTAGCAATCCTTGTAGCATGGGGCCAAATTTATAAGAATTTTATAGGTTATAAATAAGAAATTCTAACAAGTATTAATGTTGAGGAAGAGAATTTCAAGAAAGCTCTATAGCCTTGCATTCATGTATTACTCAAGATCATGGAATATGAAAAGAAGGGGCTACCTATAGAGAAAGAGTTCTCACAAATTTAGCAGAAGAGACTTGGTATTGATGACATGAGGTATAAAGAGAAACTGAAGTCTCCATCAAAGGAGAAACCAAAAAGTTCAATAAATCTTTATGATGATAGTCTTCTTGAAGAAGTTATGGAAGATAATGTTAAGATATCCATTGTGGTTTATATTAGAGTTTGTTATGCATTATAGACAAATATTATTGGATATTTATCTATTGATAACTTACACTATTGTGAATTATTGTGCATGTAGAAATTGACGATCTAGACAACTTTCTTGGAAGAGCCAAGGGCTCAAGGCCATTAAAGCCTGGCAAAAGTCAAGGTCTTGGTCCAAGGGCTCAAGGCCATTAAAGCTTGGCAAAAGTCAAGGTCTTGGTCATTATATTGGAAGCTTAAATAATCAAACTGTTGCAATTTATCACAACAGGTTGTCAAGCTCTCTAAGCCTGCCAATGATGGCTTTGAAATCTATCTCCAAGGTGATTGGATCCCAAGTTTTCAATAGGAAATTAAATAAGGTAATTTTGGCGAAGAATTAAGAAGCTGTAAGAGTTTTTGGCTTCATGGCTAGATATAGTGGATTTAGGGTAGGATACTTTGGAGTTCTTGGCTCTTGTTTGCTTTCCCATGTAGGAGATACCAAGAATTCGAAGCTCCTTCCATGCTATAGAAAACAAGAGTTCTTGAAATGTAGAGGCCTTATTAAGTGGGATGAAACAAAAGATTCCTCTAGAGGCCCTAGTGAGTTGCTCGAAACTAGGGACTCTTCTGCATAGTTGATCATTGCTTTGCACAAGAGTTTAAATATCACTATTTTCTTCTTTGGGTGAGAGTTTGTATAGTCCTTGTTGCTAAAGATGATGTATTACATGATGTGGTTGTGTCTTTGAGGTTAAATTTATGCCAAATTTCTTTGTAAAACCATTGGAAGACCTCTAATAAGCGGTTTGCTTTGTATCTTCCACGTCCACGTCTTGTGTAACTAAATATTTTATTATTTCTTAATAATGTGATTTTCTATATATTAGGTTGACCGGATAGATAGAGATCCATATTTATTGATAAAATATGAAGTGTGATTGTATAAAATATGTTGCATGGTTAACAAATAAAGAAAGTTAATTTAAAAACCTTATATGAGTCAAAAAATGAAGAGACATACATATACAAACTTCTTACCATGTAGTGAGTGAAGTGTTGATCACCCCAAGCTTCTATCATTGTCTTTTTAAAAAGGTTCAATTGGTTTTTGAAGTCTTTGAGATTATCATTTCATTTGAATTTTATCACAATAAAAGAATACTTTGTTTAGTGTTCCCAAATATTGGCTTTTCTATTCCGAGCTTGTCCATTATTAGCATGATCCTTAATCGTATTATGTAGGGTCTTCCACTAATTGTATCTAATAGTTGAACCACCATTCCTAGAGTTTATCTTACGAAGTCTCCCATGAAATCCTAGGAATTGTCTAGCCTTCACTCCACCAATAGATAGCCTTTTGGGGACATAATTGCCATCGTTAGGCTTTCGAAGATCTAGTTCAATAACAACATTACCACCATGTAAACCAATTGTAGATAAGACTTTTTGAATCTTTGTTATAGCATCTATTCTAATTGATAATGGCTTTAGCTTTCGTGCAAGCCCTATATAAAGATGAGCAAGCTTTTCAATTATCCTACAAAGCGCATGAAGTGCACAAATATGGGCATTCACTAAAGAAATATCTAAGACTAGCTTAAATTGTGGATCCTTGTTGTGCCTAGGGGGAGCTCTATTCCAATTACTTGAGTTCAACTCTATGGCTAGGGAAATGCAATATAGGCAAGGAGATCTAGAGTTTGCTCCCTTTACCACATTATACATACATTTGAGTGTCTTTAAGCCACTAACTATGTTCCACTCAATCTTATAGTTCCCAAATCCTTCAATAAATAGCTCTTCTCCTGCATGTTGCCTCTTAATAATATCAAGTATTGGTGTTTGATTAAAAACACAATACAATATATTAAAATCCTAGTTATCTCCTTGGAATGCTCCTAGCCAGAAGATGTGTTCAAATTGGACACTAAATGACATTGAGTGATTGTAATAACTTGATGAAAGTGCTCTATTCATCAAGGTAATAGAGACCCTCTCTAATTTTGTGCATTTCAAAATCTGATTTTCATCAAGTTTAACTACAAATGTAGCCACTCTTTGTGCCTCTTCTAGTGGCAAGTTATAGAATCTAATCATTAAACATTGAAGGGTGGGCAAGTCAAGGAAAATATTGTTAAATTCATTGCATAAAATTTTTTTCTTGATGCCCTTAAAGCTAGTCTTGATATGGAAAGGCTCACCCAAAATCCCTATCACTTTGTTATTCACTCTCTATCTAATAGTTCTAACCACAGCTAGCCTTGGAAGCATGAAATTGTGTACCTGTCCTTGCTTCATATTTGATTGTAAAAGCTAGAAAAGTTGCATATAAGCATCTCAACTGATACCAATACTATCTAGTGTCTTCTGCACTAACTTAATATCCAAAGAATAATCCTTTATAAATAAATCTAAGTATTGTTTCTTTGCCTTTTGAATTTATTCTTCTCCAAAATATCTTTTGAAACCACCGAAGGAAGAAGATGATAATTAAATTGAGATGCTTTTAAAGAATCTCTTTCACTTACATTTGGTTGAAGAAAAGACCTATACAAAACTAATATCACAAATCAATACAATTAATTATAAACAAAGCCATATTTAATCTTTTTAAAGTGAAAAAATGTATATTGCTACTTGGATTATTTTACTACAACCACCTCCTCGTTTGAAACTCAATATTATAAGAGCCATTTGTCAATTTTGAATGCCTAAAATAGTATGCTTTCACTGATAAGATTTGATGTGTTTCTTCAACGAATGAATCCTCTGTTGACAGTCCTCTAGCTTTTGCAATAACTCATTGTTATGTTTTGATAAAAGATGGTTCTCTAATCTAAGGACATCCTTTTCTATAACGAAGTTAAGTGTATAACCTAAAAATCCATTATAACCATCACCAATGAAGCTCATCAATAAAGAGCTATTATAGAAAGGCGAAGTGCTATTTTTGTTAAGATCTTTGGAATAACGTGCCATCTAACCAAAGATTAAGATTCTTCTTTCCTTCAAACCTAAGCATATATTTCGTAGACTCTGTAATAGTAATGGGTTTTGTTATCTTTGTTATTGGCTCATACTCACTATCCAACTCAATATAAAGATCATTGGATGATTGATCCATATCTAAGGATGTGATTAGAAAATTGGATTGAAAAACTATGTGAATTAGAAATAATAAATAAAATGAATAAGAAACTAGTAATGAGAGGAGAGAAAGAAGAGAGTGAGAATGAAGGGAAGTAATCAAACATTTTTTAAAAAGTCAAATTGAACATTAGTTTTCACTTTAATGAGGATAGGTAAGATCTTCATTATATGAGAATCTTTGTCACCTTTATGGCAGCCTAGATTTCTAGGTTTGATGTGACCACAAGAATATCACGACAATGACTTATTAATGATTTTTTATATATTTACTTACCAAAATATAAAAGTTTTTTAAAAATTTAAAAATTAATTTTATTTCCTAAAATGTTTTCTCTCTAGGATCGCTGACAATGCATTTTTGAGACCTCAAAACTCCCCCAAACAATTGAGTTATCAGTGATAGCAAGACTATCAAATTAGAAAGTTGCAACATATGAGACACCTACATCAAATGTATGAATAACAATATGGAACTGCAATGACTCCTTACAAGAAAATCCAAGGAGGATGAAGAAGGTGATATTAGAGCTCTAATGTGAGATCACATTATTAGAGCTCAAAGAGAGGTCTACCTAGAGTCTAAGAACATACTTGGGAGTCAGTTTGCACATCCAATATGAGTCACTAGGGCACCACACAAGGATTACAAGTAGAAACAATGGATTTGGTCGAATTTACAAGACCGAATATGCATCATGGATTGTGATCTTTAAGCTCTATATATGGGTGAAGGTCGAGATCTCACAAGGTCAAATGCTATACATCGCCCTAATGTTACTTCCTCTAAAACGATCAAGGTATGCTAATGGGGAGATAGAGTAGTAGGAGGGAGATGGAGATGGAGAAGCAAATAGGGAGTCCCTCCCTATCAAATGACATTATATACTACTCTAAGACAATTGCATCAACCTAATCAAAAGACATGTCCTGTTGCTGTTGCTTTGGTTTTGAATGTCCACTTTCTTAGAAGTAGATGATGTGGAGACCATTAACAAGATACATTTCTCAACTTCTACATTTAGTTTCATTCCTTGAGCCAAAAATCAATTGATCATCGTCTACTTGTCTGCACCACTCAAGTTCTCACGATGGATGACGATCTTCGAACACAACAAAACAAAATCAAAGACAACTACCAAAACCATGAGAGAATGAAATAAAGCACTAATTGCAAAAGGTGTGAATCCTTGATACCTCTTATTTTCCAAGGAGTATTCTACAAGCAACACCGCTATCACCCAACAACCACATGCATGGTGCCTCCAAAGGCCACACTACTAATTTTACTCTCCCACTCCACTCAATGGTATCTCCAAGGAGAAAGCACCCCTATCATCTGACATCCCGATGCAAGCAACCCTCAAAAGCCGCTCTACTCAATTTACCCTCCCACTTCACCCAATGTTTAAGCCCATATAGTTCATCTCCCAACCATCAAAATTGCTACCCACACCTCTTTCATCATTTAAGAGGGAGGGTTAGGTGTAAGAGCAACTTACCAATGCTTGATGCCCATGATCTATTCTTACAAGGGACTTGAAACATTAACCATTCACAACAAAAGGCCAAAAGTACCAAGCTACAAAACTACTATTATTGGAGTAAAAAAAGCTCTCAACCATAAAAATTGCTAGTTATGCCTCTTCTATCCTTCAAATAGGAAGGTGAGGTGTAAGAGCAAGTTGCCAAGGCTTAATGCCTATGTTGTATTCTTATTTGAGGGACTTAAAACATTAGGCACTCGTGAAAAAGATCAAAGTGCTAAGGTACAATAGTAATTATGTTGAAAATTTTAGCTTAAGAATCCTTTTGTACCGACATTCCAAGCATTCCTTGCAAGGCATTTACATCCTAGCATTTGCCAAAGATCTTCAATGACGAGATACACTACTCAACATGGAGTATATAAGCACATATCTATTGTATAACATAAAGTCAAACAATTCGTAAAGATATAGGTGTCGAATGTGAATATGAAGGCATTAGTATTACATAATTTCTTCACCACCTTTGCCCTTTTGTGAAATGTTCAAAACCATCATAAAACATTCAAAATTCAAGATAAGCATGTGATATTAACTAATTGTCATACACAATGCAAATTTAACAATAATGATGGCAAAGAAGTAATGCACACACATGTAAGGTGATATAACTAAAACACATTTTTCAAAACCAACTATCCACTATGCTCTCATATTATCAAGGCCCATAATTCAATATATGATCATTTTCATTCACATTCGTTCAAAGGGCCTTGCCCTCATAATGCTTGTTGAAAATATTATTAATATTGTCAAGACCCTTAATTCAATATACTATCATTTTCATTCACATTCATTCGAATGGTCTTGCTTATAACGCTTGTTAAAAATTTTAGCGCTATCATTGGGAAGAGAGAGTGTGTGTATGTGTGTGTGTTAAATGAAGCCATAAGAAAAAAATGGAGCATTACATGTCAAGAAAAATCCCTTGATTAGGTTCCCAAGAATGAGCATTACACTGTAGAGCCACACGTTCATTTTCATTCACATTCATTCGAATAGTCTTGCTTACAACGCTTGTTAAAAATTTGAACTCTATCATTGGGAAGAGTGTGTGTGTTTTGTGTTAACTGAAGCCATAATAAAAAAATAGAGCATTACATGTCGAGAAAAATCCATTGATTAGGTTCCCAAGAATGGGCATTACATTGTAGAGCCACATGTTCATTTTCATTCACATTCATTCGAATAGTCTTGCTTATAACCCTTGTTAAAAATTTCAATGCTATCATTGGGAAGAGTGTGTTTGTGTTAAATGAAGCCATAAGAAAAAAATAGAGCATTACATGTCAAGAAAAATCCATTGATTAGGTTCCCAAGAACGGGCATTACATTGCAAAGCCACATGTTCCATCTTTAAATACAAGAGGGCTATGAAATAGGATACATGCAATAGCATGCCAAAATCATCGTGCTTGCATTAGGAACACGTAAACAAAATAATGTGCGTGTACGCGCATGCATGCATGCACATGTGTGCACGAGCACAATAAACAAAAATATGTGCATGTGTGTGTGTGTGTGTGTGTGTTGGGGGGGGGCGGGGCATATAAGCATATTAGGGTACTACCATGTTGTGTAAAGACTAATATACATGCATACAAATAATTGTATGCTACCATTCCTCTTTTGATAATCCCATTCGCCACTATTAGGTACACATGTATAACCTACTACATGCTACGATTCATCTTTTGATACTCCTATTTTCCACTAATTATTTCCTTATCCACTTGCACATAGTAGTCAAAGATAAGCAACCCATACATACTGCTTGCGATACTCCAGTAGATTTGAAAGATAAGACCTCAGTACTTTTTCACACTACATGCATAGTACGACTGAGGAAGGCCCTTTGCACACTTAACAGTCAGTTAGGCCTACACAAGGTTACTTTTCGCACTCTTGCATATAGCTAATTAACCTTAATTTGTAAGAACTCTGGAATGTAAGACTTACAATCTTGTGAAAAGTTATTTATTGGAAAATAATTGTAGATACCTGTTGCTAAATACCTTGAGGCTTAGAATTCAATCCATGCCTCATTCTCAAGTTGAATAATGCACTTTACTGTCATGCTAATGTAGACACTCTCTAATGTACTTGAACCCAAATAATGGCTTCCTAACTTGATGAGACTTCATCCATTGCAAAAGCCTTCACATAGCCTCCATCTGCAGCAGCTGGCGTTGTATTTTGGGCCCGCAGCTTACATCAACATGTTTGTGCTACTTGTATGTCTAATTTTGTACAAAGAAGTGCCCAGAATCTGAAGGAATTGATTTGAGGCATCTAATTTAATGGCATGTGCAATAGCCAAATCTTCCCAACATCTCCTTACACTTGTTACACTGCTGCATCATCAATCTTCTGGCAGCCCACCATAACCTTAACAAAGCAAACCAACCTGACAAGTAAAAAATGCCTCATATAATGGCAGCCTGAGCATCAACATTTGGCATCCCATCCAGTTCAACATCTTCTGATAAAGCTGCTGCCCTTTTACCATCCTGCAAATTCACCGGTGGCATAAGAAGAGTCATTTAATTGCCACCAGAAAATGTCAGAATTGCAAGCTTTATAAGCATCACACACACGAGTGAAATTCTTACACATCAAAATATGGACAGTTGCAGTAAACTGGATCGAAGAGAATGTGAAATAAAAAAGGTCTGGTTGAGTGGTGTGTAAACAAAAATTTTAGTGGCTTTATCTTACACACCTCGTGTTGTTTTGGGAGTGCCTTGGTGCTACAACCATTGGGTGGTTTCTCAGAAAAGCCTCTACATGGACAAATTGTTCATCACTGCATGGTTGGGAAGCCATGCAGCGGGGTGTATACTGCTGCTTTAGATCCCTAGCTTCCACTTCCTAGATATCAACCTCCTCCACCAAGTTTTTTCCATGTCATTCTCTATTCAGTTTTGCACATGCTATGTTTGTCTGGCACTTCTCAGTAAAGTTTACTGTGGAAACAGCAACTCATAGTAGGATCAGGGAGATCAACCTCTATTCGTAAAAGAATCACTAAGAACGCAAGACAGTCACATCCAGTGAGTCGTGAATCATCCAAGTACAAGAGCAAACATTGGCCAAGTCCTAAGAGAGTGAGAGCAGTGGGTTCCCCTAGGTTGCTAACTCTCATATACATTACCAGTACGTTCTAATCACAGGCCCTCTCTGTTGTGCACCCATTGTTGATGGATGTCTGGCATGTACGTCTGCCATTGCCTTGCCTATCCATGGTCTGGATCTGCAGTTGCTGGTCGGAAAGACCAGCTATGCCAATCTTGGTCCTCAGAATTCGAAGAGACTTCTTGCTTTAATCTTAAGCTGCCAGAGTCCAAACACCTTCGACCGATCATCAGAACTCCCCAGCAAAACAATAAAACGAACAGGACCGTCACATCTTGTATTCATTCAGAGCTCAACGGCTTACATCCTAACTTTCAAAGGGGGGGGGGGGGGGTCACAGGTTCATATCCCTACCAAGTATTTTGTCCCCTGTGAAAGGTATGCATCAAATGCACCTATCCCACGCAAGATCTTAGCACCACTTCCTGGAACTTCCAGTGTTCCAACTGATTCATCATCCAGTACTACAGCATCTACTTTTTCGCATGCACTTACAACATCAGGAACCTGCACATAAAGTTTGAAGTCTCATTATGAAAAGATTGGATCATTCTTAGCTGATCAATACCACAAGATCTTTAGTGCTACCTCAAACATTGCTTCCATAAGAAGCTGTTCCAGTATAGAACGTAGACCACGAGCTCCAGTGCTCTTTGCTAGTGCTTTTTGAGCCACTCTTCTCAATGCTGCCTCAGTGTAGTGCAGCTTCACCTTTACAATGTTTGCAATAGAGTTACTACAGCATTAATTTAAAAAGACACTCCGCCATTTCTGACCATGAAATTAGTGCATGAAGGCTAGCGAAAACTGGAAAAGGAAGAAAGGGAGCTTTAAAAATATCTCACATTGTTCATGAAAAACAGCTTTTTGTACTGTTTCACAAGGGCATTCTTGGGTTCAGTTAGAACCTGAAAATGTACAAGTACAAGAGTGAAACAACATATCTTTGTGTGTCTTTTCTTAAAGAATTAGACTTAAGAAATCAATCTGCACCTGAACTAGCTGTTTTTCATCCAAAGCTGACAGACTAACTAGTACAGGGAATCTTCCAACAAATTCTGGTATTAATCCGTACGTGATAAGATCACTACTCTCTGCCTGCAGTCAAAAATAGACCTCAATCATTGGCATTATTCCAATCATACAACAATAGGAAAGATTTTGAAGAAACAGATACAACACAAGTTCTGAAAGATGCTTTGATATCCAAACATTGTGCCTAGATGACAACTACATAATTGTGCTTCTTACATATTGCAAGAGATTTGACGTGATTGTGGCATCAGTCAAGCCATTAGTCCTCATATTTGCACGCACAGGTGCTCCAAATCCAATTGATGAGCTCTGTTTCCTGCCAAAGGTTCAAGCTGACAACAAATAAGGTCATCCATAGTGCAGGAGAGAACAAGTGAAACCCAAGTTCTAGTTAATTGACACCCACAAAGCAAAGCTAAAATAATGTATCATTTTTGCCTTTCTGCAATAGTCTTCTCAAGATCAACAAAAGCTCCTCCACAAATAAATAGAATTTCTGTTGTGTCAACCTGCAAAACCGTAAAGCACGCATTCCTATAGTCACAACGAACAAATGGCAAATATCATGAAATATACGAGTAGATACTTGTGACAAACACTATTTTATTTGCTTTTTTGAAAACCCCATTTGAGGTATTGAGGAATCCAGCATGGAGAGAAATCAAAACGATACAACACCAACAATTTAGTCCTACTTGATGGGAAGATCAAGTGGCCTCCCAATGTTATGGTACTATTAACTCTTTTGCGCTTCCCGCCCATCATGGAATCATGAACACTAGCAGCTTTGTTTACCATCCTTCGGCAGCACTTACAAGAGAAATTTCGGCACATAGAGCTCCACTTAGAGGAATCTGCCAAAGGAGTACAAACGCCATAGGGCCATTTGTCATCATGGTAATCTCTCGCTTGTGAGCCGAGGGACATTAGGAGCTCTCTCCAGTCGTATCTGCATTTGTTCAGATTGGTCCAGACTCTATTTTTCGACAGTTTTTACAAGTAACCTATTCGTCCACATTAGGGACATTGTATCATGTGCAAGGATAACCATTGTATTGGCCTTCTTCTGCATTCTTCTGCATTTCAGCCTTCAACAGTATCCGGCCCTGCCTAGCCTTGCTCCATAGGGGAATTTGCAAGGAATGGCTGTGTTTTGTCTCAGCCTGCTGCAGCCTGAGTTTTGGCTGCTCCTATTGTGTTTTACTCTGGCACAACCCCCTTTGGCATCATCTCCACAGTTTGAGACACCTGCTGTTAGTTTTGATGTTTCGGCCTGGGCCCCTGATCAAGCTGTAGCAGCTGTGTTTCAGACCAGTGGACATCTTCTGTCAGCGGGGCTCCCATTGCTGCATTTGCATCCAGAACTGGTGCATCTTGGTGGACAGCCACCCATAGCAAACAAAGATATTTGCAATTTGGGTGGACAGCCAGATGTAGCAGTCCACTGTCCACCACATTTGCACTTTGGCAGAAAGCCACCTATAGCAACCCAGCATCTCTGCATTTGCAGCACTCGAGAATGTATTTCCTTCATCACGTTTGATGAAGCTTCTTCTGCTTCTACTTCCTGTCCACACAGGTCATCCAGCAATCCTTATTCCCATTCTCCCAACCTAGAAGTTGGATGGCACCAACTGTTCCCTCTAGAAGGTCAAGGCCAGTGCCATCCTCGACAATTATAATTTGTCAGTGTCCATCACTAGGCCTATTACCAACCTTAAGTGTACTCATGTTGTTTTGGTTAATGTGAAGCAACCTACTCTTCGACCAGGTTTGATTCTCTCTATTAGATTTACTCTCTCTCACACAGTGGTCAACCAACAGTGCTCAATGCTCAGATGCAAGGGCAAAATGTTTGAGTTCTGAGTGGAATTCCAGCATACGGCCCTACATTAACGCAAGTAGTTGTAGCATTGTTGTTCTTCCAAGAGTGAACAACCTTATATAAAGATCATTTTACATGGAGTTGGGGATCCTGTCCTTAAACAAGGTCCCATAGATCCTATGAATCCAGAACACATATGAATCATCAATTCTACAGGTTTCTTTCTTGATCCTTTTCCACAGGGTTTTGTGTTTCAAGTTAGGACTAACATTGCATGTCTTGACCTGGGCTGAAGGTTTGTTTTTCAGTTCTTACCTTGGTGAATATCATCTCCATGAAGATAGTAACTCTTCTCTCAAGATTGGGTCTTTGCCATCCTTTTTCTCTTGACGTCCATCTTTATTTCCTTTTAGTTGACGTGTGTCTATATCATTTAACCATCATTTACTACACTCCTAACTTGTTTATTTATTAATTGAAGTCGGCTGCTACCTTAGTGTTTGTGCCTTCACAATCTCGGCTCACATAGAAGCCCCCTCCCAATTGAGTTTCAAGCATGCCTACAACACTTTCTCAGCATTGGAGCCATCTCTTGAGATTGAGTATGGGCACATCTCGACTGCCTTGGTGACTAACACTTCCTCCATTTTTTCAGTTGGCAAAGTGTCAAGTCTTCCTTCATCCATTAGATCCATTTGCCTAGTGGATCACTATCCTAGTGCTTCCCAACTAGCATGGATCCCTCTCCTAAGATTGAGATATGGACTTTCCTACGCCACTTAATCAACACATGAGCCCTCTCCCAAGACTCAGTACAAGCATGTCCCACGTAATAGATAGCTAATTCTCCTTTGGCTATTCTCGTTGAGCAAGGTTGTCTCCATACGTAGTACAGACTGGTCCGTATGGTACGGTACAATAAGTATTTGTACAATTTAGTACGAAAAATAAGCACTTTTTGGCCACTCTTCTTCAAGCTTACTACTTTCCTTTTTTTTCTTTCTCCTTTCTTTTTTCCCCTTCTTTTCTTCTTATCTCTCTCTCCCAAGCCTCTATCTCTCTCTCTCAAGCCTCTCATACTCTCTTTTTCTTGCAACTCTCTCTCTCTCTCTCTCTCTCTCTCTCTCTCTCTCTCTCTCAGGCCCACACTTCTCTTATTTGTATGATCCTTCATGTATGACATATCCACTCCCATCTATGTAGTTGCAAGTTGTATGTAGCAGTAGCGCATGTTGCACATGCAACATGAGGTTTTGGCATGTTACCCTCAAGTATTCATCTTATATACTCTAATAGCATTGCTATTTAGACTTGAAATATCTATTCTATTATCTTTAGTTCAAAATAATCGAGTTAAATTTCATTTTTATACAAATATCGTATTGTACCTCATAAAATCTTAAGGTACCATTTAGTACCGTATTTTATTGCACTGTACCATATCGTACCTTTCGTACCTGACAACTATGCTACTAAGGAATATCATGTCTATCTTCGTCATCAGAATACATTCTTCACTGTGGTTCTTGATACCACACGAAGACTGACATCAGGTTTCTTTCTCCTTTGGCATTGACATCCAAATTTGAGAGGGAGTTCCTACCCTTCACTTCGTATAAACAGGTTCAACATTTGTCTTCTACATCAGCCTCCCTTGTTGTACCTACCATTAGCATTTCATGATCATCATCATCATTGTAAAGGGGTGCCTTGGGCAAGTGAACAATTTCCCCCATGAGGAACACAGTTCAAGTGGCACCTTGCTTAATGTGCATTCTCATTATGTAACATTACTCTTTGCATCTCATTGTACAAAGCAACCTTGAGTGGATCCTAAGTTGTTTCCATGAGCGGGTTCTATACTACCATACCTCCATTACCACTTTGTATTTCATCACTAACACCCACAGATATTTGGGACAGATCATCCGTTTGTGATGTGACGTGGTTCATAGCAGCTAGAAACGTCAAAAACGTTTAGAAACAAAACATTAGAAACGTGTTTCATAAGTTTCTTTTACAAGGGGGTAAAATAAGAAACGCAAGTTTTTTTATATAGGGGTTTTTAAAAATTTTGACTAGGAAAAGAGATTCTAAACCTCTACGGGACTCTCTCTTAAACAAAGAATGGCCAATTGCGCTTGAGTGATAATAGAGTCAATTGAGAATAATACGTTACATATCCATAATCCATTATTGACTTGTCACTTATGTCAAAGTTACAAGCTATACTATGTTTTAGAACTCAAACATTATGATTTATATATATCGTACAAAGATAATTGAAATGAACATGTAAATAGCCTATCTACAATATGGACTGAGTCAAGTTGCAACATCATGATTCTCATTTCAAAACAAACTGACAAAATGTCAAAATTGAGAATGAATCATAATGCATCATAAATAACTCATAAACGAGACTAAAGTCATATAATAATCAACTCTCAAGACAAGAATAGATACTAGATTGACAAAATCCAACAACTAAACAAAATCACAAAAAAATCAGTCTCTCATCCAAAATCTTGAGCCCTCACGAGTCATTACGCATAGTCATCATCATGTTTAACATTGCCTAACAATTTTTGTCAAAAAAACGATGTTTTGGATTCAAACTCATCCAAAGAAAAAAAAAAACCCCATGTGTTTTTTACTCTCAGAAACGTTTCATAAGTTTTAAACTGAAAGAAATGTGTTTCTTAACTGCTATGATGTGGTTCTGTTGCCTTTGCAAGCAACGACCACCCTTTCTCCAATGCCATAGCCTCTCTAGGGTGACCATTCATGCTCCTGAGGTAACATAGCCATCACCTTTGTGGTCTTGGTAGGCCACTCAGCAACCTATTACATCTATCGTGTTTCTCTCTAGGGTAACCGTTTAGGCTCCTAAGGTAACATAGCCATCACCTTTGTGGTCTTGGCAGGCCACTCAACAGCCTGTTACACCTATCATGTTCCTCCTAAGTTTTAGTTTAAATGCTCCCTTGTTACACGAGCACTTTTTACCTTCTAGCTAGAGAATGGTTTTTTCCTCGTGTGAACACCCGTCACTGGGTGTTGTACTTAGTACCTTAGGGGTTATACTTTCATTCATTCTCACATAATGAATGTGGCCTTCCAGCACTCTCTTCTCTCTTGCTATTTACTTATTTATTGTGAGTATGTATAACTATGTGTATGTGCTATTAAACCCTAACCTAACAGTACTATCAAAGCCATACCTTTCAGAAACCACCTTGCTCATGAGCTGCCATAGTCATTGTTGAGCCCCGAGCTCGGCTTCTCTCCTTCTTGATTTGCGTGTCACCTGCGATTCAAGCTCGGAAACTTACTCCATTCCCCATATTGCGTGCTATCAATTCACCTCAGCAGTACTGACTCAAGGCTACATCGACAATTCCTTTTCCTACTGATCATTAGGACAAGCCTCCTTAGTTTCTCACATTATGCAACTACCTCATTTCCAGCTTCTCACATCATGCAACTACCTCGTTTCTTGCTGAACACATCGCACTAGTTAGACTCATCCATTTTTGCCACGCATGTTTCTCCCAACCAGCCGCCACACACTATCTATTGCAACAAGCTTGCCACTAGTCCATCATGCCAAAGTTGACACCCGTTGGCCCAACCAATCAATCCACAGTCAATTTCTCCCTTTGAATGTGGTCCCATTTGCCCGACACTATTTCTCCATTAAAATATTCAGCTGACTTGAGCTCATATTCACACAAAGTGTCCCTGTGAAGCACAAAATTTAGGGATTTTGCAATAAATCCAATTTTTTCCCAGAATTCTTTCGGAATTTTGAGGTTTTTGACTGAAAACCCCAAATCCCACAAAAATTTTAGGGATTTGCACTCTGTGCTGAAAAATTGCTCAGTCTTGCACCAAAATTTGAGACCTTTGACATTCAAGCTCCAATTTCACCAAATTTCACTAACTAAATTTGGGACTTTTGCAATATTTTCCCAAATTCATCAACATTGAGTCTAATTATATGTTCTACATCAACATTCGCACAGATTGGAGCCCTTTGGCTGAAATTCTTCATCCACGCTATCAATGTTTCCAAAAATAGTGAGTTTTTTTATTTTCTTTGCTTTATTTTTGTGTTGCAACTACATTTCTACTTTGGACAATTGTTGGTTACAAAAAAACACAAATTTCAATAAGCAATAGTTGGGAAAAATGATATGCTCAACATCTTTGAAGACTTGGACAAATTAGATCGCACTAATTATTCCATGTGGGCATACATAATGAAGCATGTACTTGTTGCCAAGCAACTTTGGGGTTCAAGCATTTGCAGCCAACCATCGTAACAAAGGAAAGTCATGGCAGCCCTCAAACTCTAAAGGAAAAAAGCCAAAACTTCTTCTAGCATCAGAGGATGCATTATATATTGATGTCATCCATTGTGGATGACACTAAATTATGGCATGCTAGTTTGGTGATCTTAATTATGGTAGTTTGCTACACCTAAGAAGCAAGAATATGGTGCTTAATCTCCCTCCTTTGAAAACACCTACTCACAATGTATGTAAAAGTTTTGTACTTTGCAAAATGCATTGTGCTTTGTTTTCTAAGGGGTGATACTATGCATGCTGATCAAAAATTACAACTTGTGCATAGTGATACCTATGGGTCCATGAATGTCAAATCCATCAAAGCATACTTGTACTTTGTTACCTTCATTGATGACATAACTCGTCATTATTGGGCATATGCTTGGAAGCACAAATCTGAAGTGTTTGCATGCTTTAAAACTTTCTTGGCTTTGGCTGAAAATGACAGTGAATGCAAGCTGATTACACTATGCAGCGATAGAGGGGGGGAATATATGTCAAGGGAGTTCAAGTCCTTGGCTAAAAGGGGCATTATCAATCAATATACTATGCCTTACACACCTCAACAAAACAATGTGGCTAAAAGAAAAAATTGCACTTTGATGGAAATAGCACATTGTATGCTGTCACACAATAAGCTGCCCCCAAAAATTTGGCTTGATGCTGTCATGTGTGCAATGTATGTGCCGAATCGCAGCCCAACTAAAGCATTAGTTGATTGTACACCTCATGAGGCTTGGAATGGCCGGAAAACAGTAGTGTCACATATATGTGCGTTTGCTTGTTTGGCATATGGTTTAGTGCCACAACCACGAAGATATAGATTGGAAGACAAGGCTATCAAATGCATCTTTATTGGTTATAGTGCAGAAAGTAAAGGGTACCGCTTGTACCAACCCTCCACCAACAAGATTTTTGTTAGTAGAGAAGGGGTATTCGCTAAACATGCTGGTCAACCCTTCATGGAGTGCAACAATCAGCCCAATGTGGGGCCTATAGACATGTTTCATAGTTTGTTCCCTTTATTTCAACAAGGTGAACCTGATTTTGGTCAATTTCAGCAACCTATTGAGAGTTTACAAGCAACAAAATCAGCAACAAACACATGCTAAACAACGGCCTGAATTTCGACCCATAGAATAAGGCATTGATGATTATAAAATGGCCGATGAGATGTGCATGTTTTTGACTAGATGTCATGAGACACACATTTGAACTTTAAAAGTTGAATTGCACATGCTTTTGATATGACAGATCTTTAATAACTCCACTACTATCTTGGCATATAGTTTATTGCAATTGAGGAAGGCATTATTTAGCAACAGTCTAAGTACATTGGGCAATTCCTTGAGTGTTTTCAAATGCAAGACTGTAAGCCTATCTCTACTCCCGTTGAGACAAGGCACAAGTTTACACTTGAGGATACAGGAGAACATTTTGATGCCTCTCTTTATCAATAGGCTGTTGACTATTTATTGTATTTGTGTAATACATAGTCAGATATTCAGTTTAGACTCTCTCAGTTGGCACACTTTATACACAATCCTGGTATTAGCATTGGCAAGCACTTAAACATGTCTTTCATTATCTCAAAGGCACTGAAACATTGGGTCTTTTCTATCCTAAAGGCACTACTCTTTGCTTGCATGCATTTACACACAATGATTGGGCTGATTCCACTAATGGCACTTGTTTCATGCTTGGTGATTCATGCATTTCTTGGTTGAGCAAGAAACAGTCTACAATGGCCACATCTAACTATGAAGCTGAATACAGGACAGCCTTTATAGCTACATTGGAAAGGGAATGGCTTAGATGCCTTTTGGTCAATCTAAGTGTGGGACAGCAGTCACCCACTTCTATCTACCAATCAGAGTGCCATGGCAGTTGCAAGAAATCCAATTCTTCATGCTCGCACTAAGCATATTGAGGTGCATCATCATTATGTCAAAGAGAGGCCCCATGCATGGGAGATTGACTTGGTTTATGTGCCTACACAGAACCACTTGGCAAATGTGTTTACGAAAGCTCTCTCTAGAGAGTAGTTGGAGCCTTTCACAAGGCTCTCAGCTTGATACCATTTTGGGATTGATCTACCTATTCCCTATTTACGTTCACATCATTCACTTGAAACCGGTTTGTTACACTTATCGTGTTCCTTCTAAGTTTTGGTGTGAACGCTCCCTCATTTCACAGGCACCTTTACCTTCTAGCCGGAAAGTGGTTTTTTCCTTGTGTGAACACGTCACTAGGCATAGTACTTAGCACCTTAGGGTTTATACTTTCATTCATTCTCACATAGTGAATGTGATCTTCCAGCACTCTTTTCTCTCTTGTTGTTCACCTATTCACTGTGAGCGTGTATGATTGCACACGTGCTGCTAAACCCTAACCTAACACAGCCACTACACACCCTTTTTCCAATGCCCTAATTACTTTGGAGTGGGTCGCCTCAAGGTGAATATGAGCTTGAACAATACTTATAGTCCCTTTTCAATTCCAATTTTGGTTTTAAGAGGGTGATTGGAGTTTTACAAATATATTATAAATTGATGAGCTTATTAAAAAGCCCCAAAACATGATTATTACCAAAAATGCCATTAAATGACGACTTTTGTAGAAAGCATTTGTGTTCCATAAGCCAAACCCTAATTTGGGAGAATCCACTAATCTATAAATACAAGCTGCCCACCACTCAACTTGATCCCTTGTTTTGCAAGTCCACGCCATTAGCTCTATTGCTGCCTTGTCCTCTCTAGCACTCCGCACCCGATCTCAACTATTGCCACCCACCTAGCACCCTCTTCTAAGCACTATTTGCTGCACATTGTTAACGTCATCAGCTATCACCCTATTGTTGCCCCTACAACTTGCATTTTCTGCATCAACAGGCCACCTTGCGTCGAATCTTCCTCCTCCAACTGTTGCCCAACTCTAGCTTACTGCCAATGATCAGCTCCCATCATCTTCAAGCGGTTAGGTTGCTATGTTTACCAGTTCCAATCCTAGAGACATGCATTTGGATTCCAGCATACTACCCTTCCACTTTAACCTTAAGTCAGCTCCTATTGGTGGTTACAGCACTCTAGATCCGTCTCCAATGGATGCCACACTCCAACTATTGCCTCAGCCTACTCCAGTGAGAGCCATCGACCGTTGGATAGCTCTCCCCTTACACATATTGAATACTCTTTCCTTCATTTACAACATTCATTCATTCACTTCAAATTTCTCATTCTTCTCTATTTGCGTTTTGCATTTTTGAGTTTTTTGTTTGTGTTTGAATTTGATGTGGTTCAAGTGTGGTCGTGCACTCAATGTTTCCTTTTGAAAACCTTAGCATATCTCTGTATCACTTTCAAATATGATGGATTTTGTGATGGGAACATCATTGTGATAGCGTCCCAACATCCGAAGGCCCATTCCCTCTATTACTTCTAACTATGGCCACTAGTGTATGCAACCCCAATCCTCTATAAACAGGAGTCTTGAGTTTATGCATCCTCAATCTTGGTTCTAGCTAGGTACCCTCAACACTCTCACCTTCCACGGTTGCCCAAACCACACCACAAAGGACATCGCCACTTTTGGAAATCTTCCCAAATGTTGCCACTCTTGTCCACACATTATTTCCAACCAAAAAACCTATTTTGGAAAGCTTCCTACGTTGAGCTAAAACACGCTTTTCAGCTGATTAGCATTCTTAAACAACCCCAAAACACACGTAATTAATGAAAAGGCCTAAAAAGAGAAGCGGTTTGCGAGAGTTTCAGTGGTCTCTCAAAAACCCTAATTCTTTGGGACACCCTTCAACATCTATAAATAGATAGGCTGTCCCCATTTAGCCTCATTCTTGTCTGTGCAAGTTTCACACCCTTGAGTGTAGATTTCAAGCATTAATCTACCTCTACATGGCTCTCCAGCCTTCGAGACTACTGCCACCTCTCCCTCAGCCCTTCCAATGCCCTGGCGCATTCCTCCAAGTTGCCGCCTATAGTGACGGGTTAAGCACGAAGATCGAGGCAATCATTATTCCTTAGGCGCGAAGAGATAGAGAGAGTGAGAGAGAGTAGAGCAGAGAGTGTGCACGATTTTAGGTACAATGACGAGTGTGTACCTTTAGGTTTTTAGATAGATATATATGTGAAAGTACAAGTGCTAAGGGTGTGTTCACACCCGAGCACATTTAAAGGCACTAAGTCCTTTATTCCCAACAACCTCCTACCTAAAGGCAATGTGCCTTAAGAGAAGAAAAGAATCAACTAAGTCTAGGTATGTACAAAGCTGAAATACATATATCTATGCAACTCCCATCAACTGTCGACAATAAGCAAACCGCTTTGCTGGAAGACCCTTCAACAGAGGGTTTGCAAGATTATCATCTGTATGCACTTTGACAAGCTCAATGCTCTTGCTGTCAAGTACATCTCTAATAAAGTGGTATTTCACCTGTATGTGCTTTGTCTTTGCATGAAAGAGAGGATTCCATGATAGCACTCTGACTATCACAATGAAAAACAGGAACTCTGTGATGCCAAGCTCTCTCACCAGACGTGAAAGCCATAAAGCCTCCTTGCATGCCTCAGTGGCAGCCACATACTCTGCCTCTGTAGTAGACAATGCAACACACTATTGTAGCCTGGAGATCTAAGAGACTACTCCTCCTATGAAAGTAAACACATACCCAAAAGTGAACTTTCTACAATCCACATGACCAGCATAGTCTACATCTGTAAAGCCAACAACAGATGCCTTCTCCTTTCCAAAGCAAATGCACAACTCCTTTATGCCTTTGAGGTATATCATAATGCCTTTCATTGCATCCCAATGCTTCTTGCCAGGGTTTGCCATGTATCTGCTAACCACTCCCACTACAAAGGCAATGTCAAGACATGTAGTACCCGTAGTATACATCAAACAGCCAACAGCTGAAGCATATGGTATCTTGGCCATTTCAGCCTTTTGATCATCAGATCAATGACTATCCTCTGCACTAACTTTCACATATAGAGACAATGGAACCCCAATTGTTTTTTCCCCCTCCATATTGAAATGCTACAAAAATTTGGAGATATACTCCTGCTGAGATAAAAAGAGCAATCCTTTTGACCTATCTCTGAGTATTCGCATACTAAAAATGTGATTTGCATCACCAAGATCCTTCACATGTCAAAGCTGCCATGAAGACTTTGCTTCAGAGAATCCAAGGCATGAGTATCCCTGCCAGAAATCAGCATGTCATCAACATACAAAACCAAGATAATCAAGCTGCAATTTGCTGCCTTCTTAGTGTACAAGCAGTGATCCACTTGACTTCTATGAAAACCTTGAGATTGCATAAATGTATCAAACTTATGATACAATTCTCTTCGCACTTGTTTTAGCCTATACAAACTCCTTTTGAGTTTACATATCATCTTTTCTTTCCCTTTTTCAACAAAACCTTCAGGCTGCTGCATATATATGTCCTCATGCTGATCACCATGTAAGAATGCAATCTTTACATCCATCTGTATGAGCTCGATATCTTTAGCTGCAACCAAGCCCAAAATGCTTCTCAATGTAGTCATCTTAACTATAGGAGAGAAAATCTCATCAAAGTTAATTCCATGCTCCTACTTCTGCCCCTTTGCAACCAATCTTGCTTTGTACTTTGGTGAGTAACCAGAAGTACAACATGGCTTTATACCATTTCTTACTGTCTTGTCTGTCCATTGCTTCCTTGAAGCAAGACGGTTCACCAGAGTCTATCAAAATGATATAATCAGCCACATTATTTGCACCAGGAATGAATCTATAAGGTTGTCTAGTAGACCTAGACGATCTCCTAACCAAATGATCATTATTTGCCGGTTGTTGAGTATTTTCAGCTTGCTGTCCTGGCATTTCAGCCTGCAAATCAGCATGAACAATTTGTTGTCCTAGTTATTCCTGCACATGTAGTGGCTCATTATCAAGGGCAATAGCTGGCTAATGATTTCCAGCATTATTTTCTGCATTTACAAGTTCATTTATAGCATGTATTTGCTGCTGTACAACGGGCACATTTTGCTATCCAAAAGTGTTTTCTTCCCGGAGTACAACCCTACGAACCTCCTCAATCTTTTCAAGCTCTTTATGCATGCAATCTTCATAGCTGGCTGATAATTTCCAGCATCATTTTCAGCATTTACAGGTTCATTTACAGCATGTATGTACTGCTGTACAGCGGGCACATTTTGCTGTCCAAAATGTATTTCTTCCCAAAATACAACCCTACGGACCTCCTCAGTCTTTTCAGGCTGTTTATGAATGCAATCTTCACGGAAGATAACATCATTGCTCCGTACTACTTTCCTTTTCTCGGGATCCCATTGTCTATACCATATTTCACCCTCGTCACCATATCCTAAGAAAATGCATTTACAAGACTTTGGCAAGTTTGCTACATCTTTCTTTACGAATGTGCACAAAAGCCTCGCAGCCAAACACTTTCAGGTGAGCATATAAAGGTGGCTTGCTCACCCCCCCCAAAACTTGTTTGGTGACCAATCAATTAAGTGTACAACTGTCATAACAGCCTCTGCCCAAAAACCATGGGGTAAAGCACCATGAGACAACATCATACGGACCTTATCCTGTATGGTCCGATTTATACGCTCTGCAACTCCATTTTGGGGTGGATTATGAGGAGTGAGCTTCCTCTTTATCCATTTGTTCTCACAAAATGCCTGAAAGGCCTAGGACACATATTCCCCACCATTATCAAAGCGAAGACACTTGAGTGTCTTATCAGTTTGATTTTCAACCAATGCCAAGAATGTTTTGAACTTGTCAAGCACTTCATCTTTGCTACGAATAGGATAAACCCATACCTTTCATCTAGCATCATCGACAAAAGTGACAAAATATTTCTTTTTCCCTAAAGATAATCCTGGCATCTGACATACATCTAAATATACTAACTCTAGAGGAGAAGATTTCAAAGAAAGAGACTTCGTATGAGACGTCTGTGCATGTTTACCATAAATACAATGATCACAATGCTCCAAATCAGATAACGAAGACAAGGCAAGTAACCCAAACGAGAAAGTATTTTCATTCTTGGTTGACGCATGTGTCCCAACCGACCATGTCACAAAGAAATGCTTGCCTGCTCGGTCACAGCAACAACATGATCACTCACACTAGATACATGGAGAGAATACAAAGTATCTCTTTTACAACCTCTCACAATCACTCTAGATCCCTTACAGATCTTCTATTTTCCATCACCAAAGGTGGTATCAAAACCATCATTATCTAGCTGCCATGTGCTAATCAAGCTCTTCTTGAGCTGAGGTACATGCCGTACATGCTGAAGTGTAAAGATAGAGCCATGCTAAAACTGTAACTGCACACTGTCAATACCCGCAATGTCAGATGCATAGTTGTCCCCAAGATGGACAACACCAGATCGACCCCCTGTATAGGCAAAGAACCACTCTCGATGAGGGGTGACATGAAAGAAAGCACTTGAATCGAGAATCCAAGTATGCATATTCTCATCTATATCTGCAAGTAAAGCATGTTGCACCAAAGTGTGAAGAGACCAAAAGTACGTCATTCCCATTGTCCTCACTGTCATGAGTGACTACATTTACCTCTTCAATTTTAACACTGCTCTTCCTGGATTGTCCCTCTTTCTTCTCTTCCTTGCTATCATCTATCTTCTTGCCCTTTCCTTTCTCTTTCTTCCATTTGTAGCAATCATGTTTAAAGTGACCCTTCTTACCACAGTGATGACATTCGACATCTTTGCCATGTGATTTATTGTGTCCCTTGCTATCAGATTTGCCTTTCTACTGTGATATGACCCTAGTATGCAAAGCACTAGAAGACTTACTGAATGCATTGTTCTGCCGATTGATTTCTTCCATGAGTAGAGCACTCTCTACATTAGCATACAAAAGAATTCCATTCGAATTGCTCATAGCAGTCCTGAATGTATCCCAACTCTCTAGAAGAGCGCAAAGCAAGAATGTAGCCTTAAATTCTTTATAAATCAAGAACTTCAAGGCAACCAGCTGGCTGAAAATAAAGTTAGACTCACTCAAGTGAGTAGGCATTATTGTACCCTCTTTCATTCGCAAATCCATAAGTTTTTTCAGCCAATACACTTTGCTTGCGGCACTCTTCTATGAATACAGTTCTTCCACTCAAGTACATATGCCAAATCCAAACCTTCAATGTTAACAGCAAGGCATCAGAAATCGATAGCTTGATGTTGAGAGTGCAAGCTCATTTAACTCATCCCAATCTTCCTATTCCATGTCTACGGGCTTTGCCCCTTTGGTTTTAATCAGCTTTGCCTGATTCTTTTGCAATAGGATATTGTAGCATTATTTTTGCCAAATTGTAAAGTTATGTGCTCCTTCAAGCTTCTTTATGTGCATGAGATTACTACTGTCATTGCTGCCAGCCATGATTTTCAGCCCAAATGTGACCAAAAAATCAACAAATGCAAGCCCAAACTATCACCCGAGTGACCAAGGTATATACAAGTACCAATCAGCAATAAATGACCACGTAGAAGCACAGATTTCAGATCTATAATTAAATTTTCAGAAGCACCAAACCACGTGCTACAGCATTCCACAACTGATTACAGCTGTTCGAAGGGCATATACATCGCATTACATGAGAAATGCCAAATTTTAGCTGCAATTTCTATCGTACATGTACCCACGGGCATAAAATTTGACACGCACGGTCAAAAGCCCCAAATTTTTTGTGCTCAAAGCGCCATGCAGATCGCCGCCTAGTACCTGCTATCACGTCGCGTGTGGAGGCCCGTCATCAATTCCATTGTGTAGCTCGTCAGCACATGAGCTCGACACCCTGTTCCTATTGCTCGTCCAATGCCTCGCTGGTCTCGTTGCACACTCTCCTCACTGGAGGCCAAGCGCGCACACTCCACGCTGGAGCCTTCTGCAACTCATAACCTGTCGCATGTGACAAAGTGCCACCTGATTCAGGCTACAGCTCCCGCCAGTCGCCTCACGACCTACTCGTCTGTTCTCCTCGAACTCTGAGAGGTACGAACGCCCCAACCACAGCTCTGATACCAGTTTGTAGTGACGGGTCAAGCACGAAGATCGAGACAATCGTTGTTCCTCAAGCGGGGAGAGACAGAGAGAGTAAGAGAGAGCAGAGCAAAGAGTGTACATGATTTCAGGTACAATGACAAGTGTGTCACAAACTTGGGATCCGTCTCTGGTGGACATCACTCTCCGACACTTTGCTCTGCCCTTGAGTATCTCTACATTCTTACATTCATTTACAGTATTCATTCACTTCAGAGTTGTGTTCTTCTCTCCCTTCTTTTGTCTGTGTTTAAGTTTTTCAATTTGAGTTTTGTGTTTTATGTTTAGGGTTTGATTTTTGCTTTCTATCTCTATGTCTGTCTCTTTGTGTTTTTGTTGAGTTGTATAAATCAAAACCCTCACTTGTTTCTTCTTTTCAAGTACAAGATACGGATGGCTTTGTATATGTAAACTTCAATAGAGGGGGCCCTTGAAGCAGACATAATTCAAATACATCTACAGCTTCTGTTTCATTTGAGCATGTAACACACACTTCTCAATTCCTTCCCATCCCACCCTCTTCTACATCTCACCTTGATCACCTCTCATCATCTTTCCAATAACCTTTGGATTACACTCCACATCCGCATCACACACACTAGCGTTTGGATCTTTAATCTCCGCTCCTAGCACTTTCTCATTCTCTACCCCATTCTCTACCTCTTTGCACTTTGGTACTTTGGTCACCCTTAACACAGTGCCTCTCACCTTTTTGCAAATGAGCACACCCATAGCACCTGGGACAACTGTGATGGGCATCCTCCTTACTACCCCAAGATTCACATCTCACATGACCACTCAAACATAGGGGTTTCCATCCTTAGCTTATGGTGCGTCTTCATACTCTCCTTGGGTTACACCTACGCAAGGATTCCAATCTTCTACTCCACGTGTTCCCATCCCACTTCCTTGGGTTTTTCATGCGGCTACCATGCCTATGCCTAGTCAGCCCATCCCTACCTATGGATCCACCTTGCACACTCACCATATGCCCGATGGGCACTCTAGGGCCCATTTCCGAGTGTACTCCACTCCCCCATCCTACCCACATTACACTTTCCCCCATTACCCATCATCTAGCACTACCACTTCTATTGCAACGGCCAAAAATGCCTTCACGGATAAGACCCATTTTAACGGGTCAAATTTTACCACTTGGTCAAATTTCATGCAACAAGTATTCGAGTCTCAACACCTTTGAGACCTCGTCATTGGTCTAGAGCATGGACCCTTGACTAGCTCACCCTAACAACATCCGTCAATGGAGAGTCTATAATGCCACAGTCAATGTTGAGCTGATGCAGGGATTGCATCCTGAGTTTCACTCTCAATTGCAGCACTTCCTGCTCACGTCAAAGCACTAGAGTCACCTTCTCAACCGCTATGTGGCTAGAGATGGTACTCGGCGCATAAATCTACTTTGAGCTTCAAGACTTCTGTATTAAGGAAGGGGATGATCTGAAAGTCAAGTTGGCTGAATATAGGTGGTTACTCGCCAAGTTCGCCACTACTGGCTCTCCGAAGTGAGACAACAATCAAGTTACATTCTTCTAGAATAAGTTGCCTAAACAATACTTCAATTTCATCCAACACATCATCTCTCAGCCTAGATTGCTAACCTCCTACGAGTTTGAGTGTCAGTTCTTGTTTTACGCGAGGCTACACGATCAAGTCCACAAGAAATCCTCATCACAACCTTATTTAGAGCAGAGAGGCTCGGTTGTCTCTTCTTTGAGAGGGAAAGCCAACAGTGACGAGAACTCACAAGATGCGAAAGGCAAGCCAATCCAAGGGTGACACCTCTTCCTCAAACAAAACCAAAGAATCAAGACCTATCTGGTAGCAACTCCCTAAGAAAAATAGGCTTTGCACACATTGCCAAAGATCCAGCCATGTGGATGAGAAGTGTCGCTACAAGGCCCAAGGTCTCCCAGCTAAAAAGCCTAACTAGACCATTGCCACTGCACAGTCCAGTGGGGCTACGCCTCCTGCTTCTGCTTTATCTGCTCCCTCAGTACCAATCGTTGCTACTGAACATGTGGCATGCGGACAGCCTCAAAAGACAATCTCTTTCACTATTCCTAAGGGATTGTCTGATTGGTCTGCAAGTTCCGATCCCATTGCACTTCATCATCCATCTCACCTCCCTCTCCACCTTGTCAAATGTTTCATTGGCAAAGATCTGCTAATGCACATACGCGATGGTAGCCACATTCTTAGACTAGCATATCTCTAGGTTTTATACTCTTAGAGTCAGGCCTATAGGATTCATTGTCCTTAGCTTTTTCATTATTATGTCTTAAAAGACAGTCTCTTTCACTATTCCTAAGGGATTGTCTGATTGGTCTGCAAGTTCCGATCCCATTGCACTTCATCATCCATCTCACCTCCCTCTCCACCTTGTCAAATGTTTCATTGGCAGAGATCTGCTAATGCACATACGCGATGGTAGCCACATTCTTAGACTAGCATATCTCTAGGTTTTATACTCTTAGAGTCAGGCCTATAGGATTCATTGTCCTTAGCTTTTTCATTCTTATGTCTTATGTTGCATTTACTCGCACACATACACATTCATTGCATTGTACTTTCAGTTAGTTTTTTTTTTCTTTCTGTTATGTTTTACTTTGGAGCATCTCACTATTGACCTCTATGCTTGAAGATTCGTATCTCTTTCATAGGCTTTTGTATTTCAGTCAAGCTAACTTATAGGTTTATCTAGTCCTACCTAGGATGGAGACATGGGATACACACCGTTCCATTCGTGGTTTCATCTTCCTAGGAGTTTTGCTCTACTACCAGCATGGAGGCTTCCCCTCCCGAGGCGGATCGTACAGTATTTCTCATGATGCTATCATGGCAGTGACTTATACCTTGCTCTTTCAATCAAGATACTTCTTCTCATCTTGGTCTCGACACCACATGAAGACCTACACTAGACTCCTCTTCCTCCTTCGGCATCTACATCCACGTGAGAGGGGGTTCCTACCCTTCTTGGTATTCTATAGGCTTCAGCACTTTGTCTTTGTCATCGGCTTCTCCTCCCCTCTTGTACCTTTCCCCATTGCATTGCTTGATTTCATTATCTTTGTAGTAGAGCGCTTGGGCAAGTGAACAATTTTCCCACGAACGATACTGTCCAAGTGGCACCTATTGCATGAGCATTCTTCAACATGTAGCATACTTTGTATCTCATTGTGTAGAGCACCACTTGAGCGGATCCAAAGTTGTTTCCACTGGCGGTTGTTCTCACCACGACACCATACTCCATCACATGGATACCTCATCACCGTCTTTTTTTCCCTCATCATCAACTCCCAAGAGTGGATGGATAAGCTTATATTGTTTTATGATGAGTTGGGTAAGCTTGTTACTCGATCAGCTGCATTCAATGTGGTTCCATCCGGCTTTGTAGAGCTTGATAGGCCACTGGGCAACCAACGAGCACCCTTTCTCTATTGCCTTGTCCTCTTTGGGGCAACTACTTCGACTCCCTTGGTAAGATAAACATCACCTTTGTAGTCTTGGTAGGCCACTGGGCAGCCGACGTACACCCTATGTCCGATGCCCTAACTACTTTAGGGTGGGATGCCTTGGAGTAAGTAAAAATCAAAGTGGCTGGTCTAACCTTTCGGCTCACTTTTGGACCTAAGAGGGGATGCTGAGCTAAAACACACTTTTCAGCTGATTAGCATTCTTAAACAGCCCCAAAACACACTTAATTATTGAAAAGCCCTAAAAAGACGAGCGGTCTGAGAGAGTTTCAATGGTCCCCCAAAAACCCCAATTCTTTGGGGCACCCTTCAACATCTATAAATAGACAAGCTGTCCCCATTCAGCCTCATTCCCGTTTGTGCAGGTTTCATACCCTTCAGTGCAGATTTCAGCCATCAGACCTCTACGTGATTGTCCAGCCTTCGAGACTGTTGTCACCTCTCCATCAGCCCTTCCAATGCCCTAGCACCTTGCTCCAAGTTGTCGCTCACTATATGGTGCCTTCCTCCAGGCTGCGTTTGGTTTCTTCCAGCCATCGCCAACATCTTCATTACCTTCTGCAACTTGCGTTTGGTTCTAGACCAGCCAGGCAACACTTCCTACACTCTCCAACAGCTTGTGTTTGGTATCTGTTCCTCCAGGCCACAGGTGCTCGTGCTCCTCCTCATCTAGGCGACATCCACAACTTACGTTTACACTCATCTAGGGACCGCCTTCCATCTCCACAGCTTCTCCTACTTGTCTTTAGTGCTCCAGGCCCTTCTAGCATCATCATTTTGCAAATTCCTCACTCCAACTAGTGGTCACAAACTTGGGATCCGTCTCCGGTGGACATCACTCTCCGACACTTTCCTCTGCCCTCGAGTATCTATACACTCTTACATTCATTCACACCATTCATTCACTTCAGAGTCATGTTCTTCTCTCCCTTCTTCTGTTTGTGTTTAAGTTTCTGAGTTTGAGTTTTGAGTTTAGGGTTTTTCAGTGTCCGTGTCTGTCTCTTTGTGTTTCTATTGTGGTGGTATATGCATTTCCTCAGTACGAAACTTAGCAGTTTTCTTCACATCCTCTACTTCAGCATATGAATCACCATTGCTCAGCTGCCTACAGCCTGTAATCATCCACGTGATTCTATTCGACACTCGAGACTACTATGTTTCTTCATCAACCTACCCATGATCAGCTTCTTCCTCGACAGTGCTACCCTACATTTTCTGTCTCAACCCAGTATCCAGAACTTGTCAGGCTGCATCCATGTCATCTACTGCCATCTGTGTTTGCTGGCAGCAGGTCTGATTCTTCATCAGCACCTTCATTTCTGCCATGCATAGGCCACCCTATTGGCTCGCCTCTCTTCTAGAGGTCATCTGGTTGCTGATGTCATCACACACCTTGAGGATCTTTGTTTTTAGCCTAGATAGCTGCCTGCACAGCTGCTATGTCACTCAGACATCTTCAGACATACACACATTGTTGTGGTTGTGTATGATACACTCCAACACCTCCTTCAAACACCTCTACCCCAGACCTAGAGACACAAAGGTTTGAGGCCCCCTAATTCTATCATCTTCATAATCATTCATACATTGTCATTCAGCATTCTACAAATAATGTTCAAAGTGTTGTCATACAATTTGTGTTTTCTATGTTTGCCATACCATTGCTTTACATAGCACCAGAGAAAAGGTGCTCTAAGAGCTAAAGATCCTTACTCTGCATAAAGAACAAAGTTTGGCCTTCTAGAATGCAAGAAAGCCTTCTAAGTTGTCTTCCACATTGTCACCAAAGCAATCTCCCTTAGATCCCATGACATCAGCTCTAAGGGGTTGGTATTCTCCATTCACTCCTAAGAACAAATCGGTGCAGCATCCTCCAAACAAAGACCTTCTACCCATCAAAATGCCTATGCCATAGAAACACGAAACGGGGAACGGGAACATGGAACAGGGATGGGGACAGTGATGGGGACGCCAAACCTAGGGAATGGGGACACGAGAACGGGAATGGAATTTAAAAAATTAAAATTCAAGAAAAAAAATTAATATTTCACTCATAATCCATGTGGACTCTGGAATGTTAAAACCAAGGTATATAATGCACAAGGATAAATCATTTTAAGTTTTAACTTTAAGATATCATGCATCATTCTAAAACTACTCATTAGAAATTGAATTGCAACTTACAAGGCTCAAGAGGTAAGCTATTCAATTATAAAATGCATAATACATATGCCATAAATGATAAAACAATGAACAATGAACTAATCTTTAAAGTCTAGACTCTAAGCTGAAATAATATGCCTATGGTCCCATTGCCAAAAAACTTAAAAGATTACAAATATGAAATCTAATCTTTGAAAGAACATGCTCATTGCCCCAAAAAAGACTACAAATATAAAGTCTAATCTCTAGACTGAAGTGAAATACGGCATGCCAAAATAGCCTAAAGGGCAACTACAAGACTGCAAGTACAAATATAATATCGACATGGCACAACAGCCCAAGTGTCACACTGTCATCAATGATCATAATATCATATACAATGTACATGTGTCATGTATCATGAGACTCGTGATAAGAAAACTAAATCAAAGATCATCATCATGATCAGAGGCTGCTCTCGCTACTCCTAAAGTGCCAACCTCATCATCATGTGTACCATGGATTGCTGCATCTCCCTCAACATCAGCATGTGTTTCCTCTTCTTGCTGCATCTCCCACTCTATGAATGGATCGGGCTTTGCTGTCATACTGTTACATAACATCCTCAAATTAGCACTAACGAATACTAGATCGTCTGCACTCTGCACAACGAGACGGTTTCTCTTCTTTGAAGCAATGTGAGCGTATGCACTCCACAATTGCTCCAAACAAGAGGAGCTAACTGACTGACTCAAAATACGGATGGCTAGTTGCTGCAACTCAGGACCATCCGAACCATAGTTCTCCCAGCACAAAGCTGCCCCAATATTACAGCGATCCTCCTTTACATCCCCACAACCAAAAGAACCCCAAAAGGTCCTATAACATGAAAGCTAATCTCTGATCTTTCGTCTAGTTCCATGATCAGGCACTAGACGAGACAATATAAGTCTCCATGCATCCATAACCTCAGTGTCATTCTCCTAACCCTTGCCCTAGAACTCATGATCCACAACAAATGCAACTGTATACATCGGTGAGCTATAGGAGTTCCACCTCGTCACAACTAAATGGCGTATCTCCTCATACGCCTCATCATTTGGTGCCAACTCCTGTAACTTTTCATTCAACCTATCCATAGCCTCATATACCTTGCCAATGCAAGGTTGCATAGCATCCATAACCCTCAATAAATGCACAATAGGTGATACCATAGCATCTATCCGCTTTACATCATCCCAAAAAATGGAGTTATTTGCTTTCTCCAAGTATAAGATACCTGTAGGAGTATCTGCCAATGTTGATGAGCTAAACTCCTCACTAAGAAATAATTGCCTCAAGGCACCACTGCATTCTCTTAATCTGCCTAGCATCAAGAAGTTAAAGGCAAATCTCATATCAGAGTATTTTAAAAGTGTCTTCTTCGACTGCAAAGAAAAGTGATGGAGAAGAAACCGGTGATTCAAAACAAAGCTAACCATTTGAGCTCCTTGATCTATGACAGGTGCAATCCATGACAAGTTATCAATATCCTTTAGTAGGTTGTTCAAGCAATGAGCCATACAATATGAAACTGTGATATGTGGATAATATCCTTGGATAATAGCACCTGCTGCCCTATTTGCGGACTCTCCATCTGCAACAAATCCCACAATATGCTCTAGGCCAATAAGCTCAATACCTGTAACCCACTCTGCTGCAAGTACATCTGCTGACTTTCTTCTCCCCGTACATCAAGTGAAGATATGAAATACATTTCCCCACGAGAATAAGCAACCATACCATGAATGGATCGCTTGTGTGTATCACTCCAACCATCAACAATCAAGGAAACTCCATTTTTAGCCCACGGGTTCTTTCTAAGTCATTGTTGCTTGCTCAACAAGGCGCTTTTTCTTATCGAGCAAAGTGGTGCGTAACGTCTCTAATGATGCAGGTATATACAAAGGGCCATACCAATCTTCTTGCACATCAATTTAAAATACTGACCTGGCTGCACGAAATTAAATGTGGTCATGATTAAAAAAACGTGCCACTGATATATCCACCTCTTCCTTCTTCTTGGGATCCCAACTAGCATCAAGTGTGCTCTCTCTACGCACAACATGTGGCGTTGTTGATGCCATGGCCAATGCAATGCATGCAATAGGTATGGAGGTAGCACTTCCTAATATTGACCCTGCTCTAGACACATCTGATGGGGATGGTGTCACAAAAGTTGCAGGGTTAACTGCAACATGTTGTGGTCTAGATGCAAGATCAGCTTGTTGACCTGCTATACGATCACGAAGCTCCCTTTACTTCTCCAAGGTCACATTCAAACAAAACTGCACCTTTGAATTTGGCTTATGTAAGAGATGAGCTCGGACCTGATTATGCATAAAACGGAACAAGTGGCAATTGGTATTCCATACTCTAATATTTAAGTAACTTTGAAATTTTTAAATCAATAAAATTCGAAATACAAATGCTCCGCTCAATGGATTACCTTGTTTGCTCCACTAGTTCGCTTGTATAGGCAAAGCTTGCAAGTCTATGGTCGAGATCCTCCACCACTCAATGGGCGGTCAGCATTTACTTCTTCCCACCATGACTAATCATCAGACCTTCTTCCTTGACCACAAGCCCGACAAGCGGGGCTGAAAATTGAAATAAAAATGGCTCAAGAGAAGTGAGAACTTGAGTCTCGAGAGAAGGCAGAAGGCTCAAGAGTCAAGAGAGAAGGGAAAATGAGAAAAGGAAGAAGGAAGAAGAGAAGAGCCTAGAGGAGAAGAATGGAGAACTTGAAACTTGAAGAAGAAGGAAGACTCAAGAGAAGAGGAGAAGAAGGAAGAGAAGGGAGAAGGTCCAAGGAAGAAGGAAAAAGAGAGGGGAGAAGTGAAGAGAAGAAAAAAGATAGGGGAGAAGTGAAGAGAAGCAAGAAGAAAGAAGAGAGATTGGAGGCGAGGCGGGAGGAGACGGGGGCTGGGGGATTGGCAGCTAGCCGTTGACGGGAGAACAGGGATAGGCGCCGTGCGGACTGGTCACGGGGGGCGGAAACGAGATCAAGTGGGAGCAGCAAGCAAGAAACGCGCGGCAGATGATCGGGCGTAGAGTCGCAGACGATCGTAGGCAAGAGCAGTGGTTGGCCAAAGGTGGCTAGGTGCCACGTGGCGTTCCCTGTCTGAAACGGAACATGGAACGTTCCATTGACTTGCAACGCGTCCCATGACGGCTTCGTGCCGTGGACAACAATTCCGCGCGCCGGGGGGCCGTTCCGGCCGTTTCATGTTTCTATGGCCTATGCTTAGTAATGAGCATACAAGCTGGTCCTAAGGCAAAAATTTGAGATATATCAACTTGGAGTGAGCCCGTCCCTATGCTCATAATTCTACCTGACACATCACCTTTGGCATACCAATCCATTGATCGAGTATACAACCTAGAAGATCTTGCACATCATTCAAAGATCCATGTTGGTACAGATCATGAAGCCTCAATTGCGAGAGGACGCACAAATCCAAGAAACATAAGATATCAAATGTCAACCATTTCACCAAATACAATGTAAGCTATGTATGATACAAATTTTGCAAGTTTTTCTTTCACTCAAATGTGGGTAAAGGGTGAAAGTTATCATGAAGATCCAAGCCCATACCAATATGGAAATGCAAGAAGAGGTGAATATAGAAGCAAACAGTCACATAATACCTCTGCATCACATGCTTAATCCAATGCCGGCAGCTCAGGTGTGAAATGTACGATACGGTACTAAATGGTACCCTATGATTTTATAAGGTACAGTACGATATTATTACAAAAAAAAAATCAACATGATTTTTTTAAAAACCATAAATCATTAAATAATAGAACACGTGTTTAAAGTGGAAATAGCCATTTCATGACAAAATAAGATAAATACATGAGGGAGGCCATCATGGTCACATGGGCTGCACACAACATGCGATACAACTGGAGTCTAGTACATACATGGCCTATGGATGATGCATCAATGGCATATGGATACAATGATAGCAGATACAAAAAAGAGAGAGACCTATGGATCTATGATGAGGCATCACTATCATCATCATCATCATCATTAGAACCATTTGAGTGCTCATAAAGAGAACCTGAAGATGACTCCTCAGTATCGGATGATGAGACACTCTCATACTCATCATCACTGATGAGGTTACCATCATCATCAAATAATGGCTCCCTAGGTGCCGACTGTGTAGGCAAGGGGGGGGATGTCATCATAAGGCACGGGATATAACCTACTAGAACCCTCCCTTACATATATCAACAAGCCACTCGAATCACCCCCCCTCCATGTGAGAGGGTGTCGAATGACCATGCCCCTGCTACCATCTACTCGAACTCCTCGCCCGCAAGCACAGTGGCTACAAGTGTCACAAGTATCTGCTGCTATAAGCTTTCTATAAAGCTCCACAAATATCATCTCCTCCTCCTCGTCCACCTCCTAATCTACGATTAGAAGAGTATCGTTAGTCAACTTAAATGTATTAACATTCATCTACACAATGCACATAAGATTGTAAATGCTAAAGTCTAAATTGTAAAGTATAAACTTTAAATTTTAAAACGACAATTTTTAAATTTCATGGTTAGTGTTTACTTGCTTTGGACTACCCATGCTCATCATAGCCCTCATTATGCATAAGTGTGGCAATAGACTAGCTGCTCTAATTGTCGTAAGCTAAGCCGATTGTGAATCTTTGTGTGAATGAGAAAATAGGCACTCCCGTTTCTCTCACATGCACCCGAAGAGCAATCTTGAGTAAGGACTCTCATGGCTAAGGGCTAAAGGGTCTTTAGAGCATATCCAAAGTTTTGACACCAAAATAGAGGGTTCACAAGTGACTCCCCCAGCCAACAAGTGGGAGAAACAAAAGCCACATGCACTCTCTCATTTACATAGCATCCTAGCTCCTCTAGCAATACATTGTGGTCATCCACAGGGACCACATGTGTCAAATAAGCCTTATCCGAGCAGAACTCTCTATCGTCCATCACCACCAACAACTTGTAGGCCAAATGTACCAATGCTGCAAAACCATGGATGGGCTTATGCATCCATGCCCATCTCCTCTCTATTGACTCTAGAACATGTGCACGCTATGTCTCTATGATCGTTGTGCAAGCACATGCCTCCAAAAATGCCACTATAAAGAAGTAAACGAGAAGGCCCATGGTGGACTCCATGCAAGCCTTGGACTTGAGAAAGAGAGGAAGAGTGAGAGGCTTGAAAGTTAGGGAGAGAGGGGATGAAAGCTAGAGAGAGAGGGTGTAAGAATCAGGATAGGCTTGAATCTTGATAGATAGATAGCTTGCTTGAAGAGAGAGAGGCTTGAGCAATGAGAATGCTTGATTGTTTGGTATGGAAGGATGGAAGGGAGGAGCACCTTTTATAGGCTTAGAGAAGAGAGTGGAACAAGATAGGGATCCAAAGTGAAAGAGGAGAGAAGGATCAAGAGTGTGGAAAAGAGCTTCCAAGGCTAGAGCATGGGACCTAATGGCAATTGACATCCAACGAGCAATGGCATCCAATGGCAAGTGGCAATGGGCTGGCAAGTCCACCACGTATGCAAAAAACGAGACAAAAATGCGAGAGTGCACGAATTTGACATTGACCGAGACAGGGAATGTGCCAAATGCGGTGGAGGGTCCATACTACGTACGAGGGCAACTATGGCTAGCGGTTGTAAGTTTATTCAATACATCACTACCAAAATATGCTAATACACCCCCAAAATTTCCATACTAACTAAATCATAACTCTAATTCAAGCAATGCACATTAAAGACTTCATGGAAAGTGGATACCATCATGTGTATGGAGAGAGATGGAGAGAGCTTGAGGATAGAGAGCATCATTTTTTGTATGTCTCCATACAAGAAGTGCATGCATGTAGGGAAGCATGTTTGGAGTATGGTTAGGGCTGAACCATATATGGCCCTAAATACCAAGCTTCAAAGCATCACAATTACAAAAATTTGCATTGTTTCACACTGACATGTGTCATGAAATATCAAGTTTCAATGTTAAAAAAGTAATGACTAATCAAGACTCGATACTCTATCATCACCTACCAATAACAACCTAAAGACTTGAGGTAAAAGTAGATAGTAGATACTACAACTAAAAAAATCAACAAAAGGCTAAAGCTTGATAGTCAAGTCTATGACCACTGACAAGGCTTAAGGCTCAAGGCTCAAGGCTCAAGGCTGCATCCTCATCCCCATCATCACCATGATCATCATTTGCATCAACATCATCCTTCTTATCATCGTCATCCTCATCTACCTCACAATGGGACTCCAAGACATTGGAGCTTCGCAAGCCATAGCACTCTTCATTCTTTCTCTACCAAACGGGGCTGAAATGTCCTCCTCCCTCACAGACCTCTTGCAATGCAAGTAGCCTCTCATCATCCTTCTCCTTGTTGATCATCTTCAAACTGGTTTTTATCTTTTTAAATCCTCTTCTCTTGAGCTTGAAGATAAGACAAATTAACATGGATGTTTCGCAATGTTATTTAAGAGCAACTTGTTTCTTCTTTTTGTATGGATGAGGGAGAATGTGCTCCATCCTCTCACAAGAAGAAGCACATGTGCCTTGTGAAAGCACTCAAATATACAGTTCCTGCAAATTTAGTACATGAGTTCCAAACGTTTTTCACCACTTCACACATTGATGCATTCTCTTCTCGTCCTTTGGAAGAGGACAAGCAAATACACCTGACATTGATTTATATATATTAATTCATCACATATAAGTCCTTTCTTTTCAATATCATGATTTGTGGCATACTCTGTCACATCCATTCACCCATAATACACCTTCCTATCACTATTTGAATATTTATCTCTCTAGATAGCATGAAGCACAAAAGCTATTGCATGCAATGCAAAATGCATCATATCCCATCTACCCATGTATAGATCTTTGACATCTGCTAGCTTTAAGGGATCAAGTCATCCACACTATCTATTTTCTTCACCATTTGATCAATAAGCTCATACACAAAACCCATGGTAACCCCCTTCTCTATCAACCAAGTGCAAGATCTTCGAAATGGGAACACAAACCTTCACAATGTCTTTAGCATCCTTCCTAAAGGATGAGCCCAAAACAATGGAAGCCATTTGATGTGCTTTCATGGTACATGAGATCTTCTTTCTACTATACTCATCACTCACAACCATGAGATGCAACCCCTTGTATAACCCCTCGTCCATAGGTTTGCTAGCATGATAATCATATAAGAAAACCTAGTTTGTGCCAACTTTACCAATTCTTTCTTGCTGAATATTCTAATACGAAGTTAAAACAATGTGCTGTAACAAAAGTCAGAATCATCATAACATTTTCCAAGACTAGCTTCACCCATGCAAGCTTATATGCATGACATCATAACATTCATGATAGATCAATGTCGAGTGTCAAACTAACCATTAGACACTATGCTGCAACCATATATTTTCCACTTATCCCACAATTACAACAGCTCTTACTCTATGCATGTCACCTCATTTTCAACTCCTTTGTGCATAATTGATGGTATGATGGAGACTTCAAGCTAGACCTAGCTTTACCAATTGCATGCACCATCTCCGAAAAGAAAGGACTCCTCACTTTCCAATGAGGAATTTCCTCCAAAAAGAAGAACCAATGGATAGCAATATATATTTGACTTTATGTCTGTGACTTTCGTGCCTCGGCTAGGCTTCCTTGCATGACAGTTGTTTCTTCTACAAAGGTTCGTGCAAAGATTCAATCTAAGTACAACTTATCGATGTTTCAACACTTGCTTCCCCTAAATCAGCCACATGCAACATCAACATCTTCCACAAAGTTCTTTACATTCCCCATTACATACAACCTCCGAATGACATCTTTGACACCTTGGGACGCATGCTTACACTTGTCAACACCATAGTGATGTGTCACACTTTTTTGGGGGGAAAACAAGTCCAAGAATGTGTGCTCTAATGTGAGTAGATCCTCTCTCCCCATTATGAGGACAATACTTACATTTGCATACGTATTGTCTTTTTCCCAAGGGCTAATAATAAAAGAAGTGGCTAATAATAAAGGAAGTAGTTTCATCAAAAGAAAAAGACATGAGATTGTGGTTATTTACTACTATTATTCAGTTATGAATAGCAATGAACAAGCAGTAATTCAGATTTTCCAACATGAGATATGTGTGTGTGTGTGTGTGTGTGTGTGTGTGTGTGTGAGAGAGAGAGAGGGAGATTGTGATTGTTTCCTATTTAAGGACCATATAGGAAGTAATGAACATGTTCGCTAGGCATTGAAAACACAAACACTTGTTGATTCACCATTTCTCATTGTTTGTTAAGTGCCATTTGATGATGCAACAAGAAATAGCCTATCACTGCTCTTTCTTCTACAAAGGTAAGTAGAGCTCCGCATGTGCAACTACCTTGGAGGTTGTATACTTGAAGAGACTTTAGAAATATTAGCTTTTCAATGCACCATGGCCGACATTTCTCTATTTAACAACCAAACTTTTTTTTGTCAGAGCATGGCAAGAGCTATGGAGGTTGAAAATGAATACAAGACTCGTGATGACATAGACAATGGACTGACTATTACACAAGTGAATTAGGTTCCAAGATGGGAGGTTGGACTCATAAAGACAATCTTGTGTAAAACACTGACAATGACACTAACTGAAAGAAAAAAACATCATGATATATTGCATTCAACTCTCTAAAAGTGATAGTCAAGTACAATGCTTTATAGTAGTTGGATAGTAGCATTCTGCCTCACTGTGCATATGGGATTCAGGGCATCTCTTCCTAGAGCATACATCATTTGTCATATCTTTCAACATCCTCCCTCAAATGATGAGTTCCTACACTTGCTGGCTTTTGCCTCCCCTACATGATGCCATGACCAAGGAGACTAGCTCATAGGCAGCCTAGTCAAGTTAAAGCTTGAAACTTTACATCTTTGGCAAGGGTTTTTTTTTTTTAACCAAAGCAAATCCACTATGGGAAACACAAGATCCACTATGGGAAAGATACAATGAAAATTTCTTCAAAACAATATGTCAGAGTTGTTGTCGATAGCGGGAGCATCTTCTTCATTCATGAACTGATTTTGATCATAGCAGCTAAGAACCGCGTTTTTTTGAATTTGAAACTTACGAAACGTTTTTTAGAGTAAAAAAGGTGGGCGTTTTTATTTATTTTTATTTTTTTGGTGAGTTGGAACCCAAAACATGGTTTTTTTTATAAAAACTATTGGGCAATGTTAAACATGATGATAATGATGTGTAATGACTCATGAGGACTCAAGATTTTGAACGAGAGACTGATTTTTTTGTTATTTTGTTTAGTTATTGGACTTTGTCAATCTAGTATCTATTCTTGTCTTAATATTTGAATACGACTCTAGTCTCATTTATGAGTTATTTATGATATATTACGATTCATTCTCGATTTTGACATTTTGTCAGTTTGTTTTGAAATGAGAATCATGATGTTGCAACTTGACTCAGTCCATATTATAGAAAGGCTATTTACATGTTAATTTCAATTTTCTTTATATGATATGTACGATTCATAATGTTTGAGTTCTAAACCATAGTATAGCTTGTCCAAAGACTAACTTTGACATAAGTGACAAGTCAATAATGGATCATAGATATGTAACGTATAAGGTATTATTCTCAATTGACTCTATTATCACTCAAGCTCAATTAGCCATTCTTTGTTTAAGAGAGAGTTTCATAGAGGTTTAGAATCTCTTTCCCCAATCAAAACTATTAAAAATCCCTATATACAAAAAAACCCGCATTTCTTATTTTACCCCCTCTTGAAAGAAACTTACGAAACACATTTCTGACATTTCGTTTCTAAACGTTTCTGGCTACTATGATTTTGATGGTTACCATTCTGCACTTGTTGTGCTCTTTTCTTGTGGAAACATTCACTGGCCATATACCCAATCTTACCACAATAATTACATGTGACCTAATCCTTCTTGTTGGTATTGAATCCTCATCCACGTCCTTTTGCTCCATAAGTTCCCTTGGTGTACAAGAGATTGTCCTTTGAGATGATTTCTTTTGCATCCTTTTTTTAAGTTTACTTTCTCTATCAAGTAGAAAATACTCAATGTCTTTGAGTGAGAGATTAAGAAAATTACTTAGAGTAAACACAAGGTTCTCATATGGTTCTTGATTTACACTTGCTAGCTTCATCCTCATCTATGTTTTTCTTTAAAGTTGCAAGTTAAGTTTTTAGATTCTTAAACTTGTTAATATCAATGGTCATATAAGAACTATTCTTTACATCTAGCTTATAGAAGTGCATGAGTAATTTTACTAACATCATCAAATAGTCTCCAACCAATGATAACTAGAGCTTTGTTGTTCATCTTTTTCCACTCTTTTGTCTTAAACTAGACTTCTTCGACCAACCCGTCTTCATCATCTTCCTTCTTGCCATCTGCATCTCATGTATCATCCTCAAATATATACCAAGAATCTTTCCTTATAAGATGGTACATTGTCTTTTCTTTCCATGCGTGAAAGCCTTCACCATTGAATTTAGCTATTTGCTCAAGTTCAAACATTTTGAAGGAGGTCTAACTCCGAGTATACTCGAGTAGTATCTATCCTTTTACAATGAGATTAAGGCTTACAAGGAATTTAATCAATTGGGCATTCCACATTAAAAATCTTCATGTTTGTCATTGCAAAAACTGAAGTAAAACCAACAAACATTGTTCTTGGATGTGTCAAGAAACACAAGTGCCAAGAAGCACTAGATACGTATCAAGAGATACTATCTTAATGTCAAGCTTGATGATGCTTGATCTTCAGATAGGTTGCTTGATCTTCAAACAAGTCACTTCAAATCTTCTTCTTGAAGTTTGCACTTGCTGAAACTAATCAAATCTCAATGACAGAACCTTCAGTGTGCTAGAACCAGTGAGAAAATGAAAAATGAAGTGGAAAAGATCTTGAAGAGTACTTGGCTATGGAGTCTCTGTTTAGGGTTTTCTGCAAATCTGGTTTTTTGCTTGTAGCAAGAGCTGTAGTACATCATTTGAAGAACCCTCTGGTGGGGAGAGAGCTCATACAATGGGCTTCAAATGCCCTATACTCATAGGATGTATCGCGACGCGCAGAGGTAGATCAGGCCGTACGACAGTAAACACGTGCAAATATGACAGCGAAGACGAAATCGTGCAATGCTGGTTGGTCCCTGCATCAATCAGCTCAATTTTTGTGATGGAATGAAGCATCCTGGACTATAGAGCACTCTCCAAAAGAAATCAAGTTGAGATATGGCATGTAAAGAGAGTTATGAAAGCTCCAAGTGCTGCTGGTCCAGTCTGGCTATGGCAGACAAAAAGGTAAACTAGAGATGGAGATGAGAAATGAAATTATGAGCTAACCAAAGGTAAAGAGAGACTGGAGGAATAGAGTAGAGCTAAGCCATGCTCAGCTGAGTTGTGATACCATATCAAAAAGACGGATCTAGAGCATGGCAGGAGCTATGAAGGTTGGAAGATGAATACAAGACTCATGAAGACATAGACAATGGACTGACTGCTACACAAGTGAATTAGGTTCCAAGACGGAAGCTTGGACTCATAAACACAATCTTGTGTAAGACATTAACAGAAAGAAGAAAGCATCATAATATATTGCATTCAACTCTCTGAAAGTGATAGTCAAGTTACAATGCTTTATAGTAGTTGGATAGTAGCATTCTGCCTCACTGTGCATATGGGATTCAAGACATCTCTTCCTAGAGCATACATCATTTGTCATATCTTTCAACATTTTTGCCCATAGCCAAGAATCCTTTGAAATGGAACACATTGAGTTTATTATCGCTATGTTTCAAAGATCCTTGATCCAAAACTAGATCTTGAATATTATTCTAGAAGGGGCATGGTGGCAGACATTTTTCCTTCAAGTTGGAGAATGGTCCCCACTCCTCATACGAGGTCGGAAGGGTTGTCATCAATGGTAACGAATCCCCCCTCTGGATCTCATGTCCTGAAGCCAATCTTGGCAGTAAGCCATGGGAAGAGGCCCCACTATCCATGAGCCAATGCTTCTTCTCAAAAGAAGAAGCAAGTATTGTATCCTCCACCTCGAACAAGTGTACGAAGACGGACTCAATGGTAGCAAGTATAGCCTTCCAATCCTTGGACCCCTCCTTGTGCTTCAAATGGGGGTACTTCTACCAACATTTTTCCTCTAGACAAGTGCCCTTGCCACAATGGGGGACACTTAGGCTTCTTGAAATCCTTTGAATCATCCTTCTTATCCTCCTGTTTCTTAGCTTGGGGCCTTCCCTTCTTTCCTCCCCCCAAACTTGCTATAAATGCCTTCGTGGAGTTGGATCCACTAGTACCTATATCTCTGAGCTACTCGTCATGCTCCAAGACTAGCAGGGCGAGGTCCTCCCAAAGAAGTATATCTCAAGTCCTCAAAGTCAGAAGACTAGTGTAGAGTACATCGAACTTTAGAGATAGTAACTGAGTCAAAATAATCATGGCCATCTCCTCAGAAGATATAGTCCATCCGAGAGATGAAAGCTCATCTCTCATGTCCTCCAATTTGTTAATGTGATCCTTCATGGAAGGGCAATCATCGACATTGAGCATCCGAAGCTTCTTCTCAAAGAATATGCGGGGGATAAACGTCTTCTGGTGAGAGAGAAATGCTTCCTTCTTCCATACCTCCACTACAGTCTTCAATCTACAAACATGCACTAGGACAAAATCCTTCAAGCTTATAAAAAGAAAAGATTTAGCTCGAGAGTTGAGCCAATCCCATAAGGCAACACGATCCATTGTTGATCCCACTTTGGGATCCTCTACCAGACCGGGTACAAGATGGGAAACAAACTCCCAAAGTCAAAGGTGTTGAGAATATACTCCACCTTACTTGACCACAATGAATAGATGGAACCATCAAAGCAATCCTTGCGCAAAGAAGGAACCTGCACTAAGGGTGCCATAGGAGGCATCTTAAGACCAGGGTTGATGGGTCTTTTGAGAAACATGGAGGGAGGGGGAGAAGGGTGTCGGACAAACAAACTTTGGTGACCTCCATTCTTCGCCGTCTTCGCAAAAATCATCACAATAATCTCGCCGCCTTTCAAAGGAATGATGAGAACGCTTGTTCTTTGAATTATAAAAGCCTAGAAACTAGCGATTAGACATCTTTAATGACTTGCAAAATACCCAAAAAACCTTTGTTTGCTGACAGCCCCTCGAATAGTGAAATCAGCTACAAGTTCACAACAACAAGAACGATGTAGAGGATCCACTTGCAGAAGATCAGCTATTGCCTTCACCAGAGATGGTTGTGTGCATTCAAAACGTTGATGGAGACTTTTGGTTGCCACTAGAAATGGCTGCATTTCAGCGAAATGCAAATATTGATATCGCCTAGCACCAAAGACGCCTTCATTTCAGCAAAACGCTGATGGGAAGGGCGCATCAGCAGTTTGGAAAGGTCACCTCAACTCTGGTCACCTTTGTGTCCTCTCGTTTGGCTCTCATACCATGTGAGAGTGTGCACCATGTGAGAGTGTGCAACGGAATCACATGAACATAAAGAGAAGGGAAGAGAGAGACAGCAAGAAGAAGAAGGCAGAAATCTGCACTGACTGAAGACAAATGCTGAATACAACAGTGTGGACTGATCAGTCCCTTCACACAGCCCGAGGCATCAGTGAGGGCACCAGATCAGGCTGAGAATGATGATGGCAGTAGCAGCACTAGAGACGGAGGAGTATGCCGGATATGGGGTGTGCAAATCAGCAACCCCCACAATGATATGATCTGCAAGTGTGGGGGAGCAGCTATATACAGCCAAAGACCCGAAAAAACTGACCAACCTGAAATTTAGGCCAAAACTATCGCCGACCTGACAAAATCAGCCTGGCGCCTGCTAAAATAGCTGCCCAACTGCACCAGAAAAATGCTAAAATAATGTGAAGGCATTCTCGAACAGCCACAGGCATCAGGGCAGCAAACAGGCTGGGAAAACCTAGGAAATGCACAGAAAATATGCTCCAAACAGAAGAAATGCACACTAAACTGGCAGAGCTCCCATGTCTCTGTCAGCAGACTCCAACAAGACCTAACAACCAAGAGATAACAGACTAACAACCCTAAAATAGGCAGGCTAACAGTTGTCACTTGCTTGTGAGCCCCATCAATGAAGGACATTGGCAGCATTTTAGGGTTACCTGGCTATTTATAACTATCTATCATCCAGCCTGATTGTGCATCTATACAGATTTCATCCAATGCCTTCACATTCATACGCTTGTTTTGCTCAGACAATTGCTTCTGCAAGCATTTTGCCATCATCAATGCAAGAAAATAGGATGCAAATAATACAGCGTTTACAAGTAACTAGAGTATGAAAAAGACTTAATGCTCTACACTTGCCAATACAGAATGGTCTAAGATCCAACTTTAGAATTTAAATAATAGGATAGTAGCAATATGCTCAAATCATGCATATAGTTGGCTAGAATCTTATTTGGACCTATGGGTCACCATATAGTGACAAAAATCCAGAGGCCTAAGTGAAGCATGAAGTGGAAATTGACAGGATATAGTCATCTAGAGACATGCAAAGCCATCATAGAAGGTAAAGGGCACACAATCAATGCAAACTTTGCTCTCTTTTTGGTACATGGGTATGAATAAAATAATCACCTAAAGACATGCAAAGTCTTCATAGAAGGTGGAGGGCACATGGTCAAATGCAAACTTAGCAAACAAACAAAGGTTTCCTCTGTGTAATGGGGCAAAGAATAATCGTCCTTGCATGCTTATGCATGTCTCCAACTTCAAAACTGCTACAAGTACATGTATCAACCAGCATGGATCTTGATGTCGATTCTACCATGGGTAGCATAGCAATGTTCCAAAAGACCCAATACAATGACTTATAATGAGTACAGTATGGTCTATCTTTTAAAATGCATTACTAGTTGCTTCTTGATTTGGTTGGATCACCACTTTCCATTCCCTATCATGTGTGACTATAAGAACCCCTTGTTCCTATCTATTACACAGCCCATATGTAGCTTTCTTTTCTACGCTAGCTTTGCTGTTCAACACAGAAAAATGAGCTAGAGAAAGACCGGTCTCAAGCAACATAATTAATCAAAACTTCAATGAGCTTAAAAAATATGAATGACAATCATAATATGAAATTTCCACCTGAATGAATTCACCACGAGGATTCTTCCGTGCACCCTTTTCAGGAACATTTACAATCTGCGAGGACAGTTGCACCCATCAAGCTCCCCAGCCCAAGCCCCAACAAAAACACAACCAAAAATTTTTGAAAAAGCCACATATCCAGAATAAAATCCTCTGATTGAGCCTACACTAAACAGGAACAACTAAATTTTGTCTAACAAAGGCATCAAATGCAAGAAATCTTGCTACTGAAAGGAAAATGGCAGATATGCTTTATCTGAATATGTTATCATCTATGTAGTAAAATTCTGATGGTTTGGTGTTTTGCAATCATATCCTTAACAAGTTTGGATAAGCCATTAGGTTGATGGCACAGGCTAAGGATTAGCAGGGATTTAGTCTATTTATATTTTGATATCAAGCTTTTTTGCAGCATGTCCTACATTTTTGGATTTGGGGGGGCCAGTACTGCTGTAATCATTCAAGATAAGGATGCTGTTTATGCATCTTGAGACAGCATTTCTTCATCAGAAACAACATTAGACAAAGGATCAGAACAAGTCGGTAAGCACCAATTGTAAGTAGCTTCAAACATTTAATGATAGCAAGAGACGTGCTTCTCTTGTAGGTCTAACAAAGACTACCAAATCCCTGTGTGCACAAAAGTACAACTGCACTATCAGTTTCTAAATAAGAAAGAGTTAACAATGATTTAACTTGTAAGGCCCCAGTGCATGAAAAGAAATCATGACAATAGTTTACAAACTACCTATTACCCAGCCATTAAGCAGTGGCATTCATGGTAGAATAGGTATTTAAGGATACACTGCATAATAAAACAGTAGAGAGGTGCAGACTTGTTATCCTAACATACATCAAAACATCCTTCATTAAATCCAAGTAAACATGGTGCACATGTAGATTTCAAAATGTATGCAATGCACAGATTTCGCTTGACAGACATATAGATCTCAGGCACCTAACATTCCCATACTTGCAAATGCAGTCTCTCTCCTTTTAACTGCAATGCGAAACAGGAAGATATACTTCAAGTTAGTCCTTAGATGCGGTCTTAGGATCTATTAACACCTCAGTTGCATAATAACCATGAGATCATGTCTCCCACAATGGCTTTAGGGGTAGAGTGCAGGTGACCACTCGCAGTGTTTTGCAGATCAACAGGAGCTAGTGTAATGCACTAATAATTGGCATGAAATTCACTATAGAGGAGAAACTGAACATTTTGTTGAGTCAAGCAGCATTATTAAACAGCATCCAAAATCATCATTTATGTGATTTTCGATTTTAGCTGCTGAGGAAATGGATAATGGTTAATGATGCACACTGACTCTTAGCAGGAAAACAAGAACAAGGACACTAGGCCATATTTGTCTGTTGAACATATGGAGACTACAGTAGCATTGAAACAATAAATAAGAGGAAACCAGATCGCTATGCAGAGCAAAAATGAAACAGCAGTTACTCACAGTGCCTTCCAATATCTTTAGTAAAGCCTGCTGTACACCTTCACCTGATACATCTCTACTGATATTTTGACTTTCAGTCTGCACATCCCACAAACAAGTCAGTACTACTTTAGCCTTCATGCAAAGACGTAATGAAACGTATTCTGATTTTCAAAATCCGCAGTCTCTCAAATATATCCGTACTGATTTCTAATACCACACTGTGCTCAAAACCCTACAACTGTACTAATGTTTAATACAATACTGACCGCTCATACATTGGCTGCACTGACCACCACCAAATGCACCAAAATATTGAATGTATCATCCTTATCCCTCCCAAAAACTTAAAATGCCCCACCCATCCAAGCCAAAAGTCTCATTCCATAGCATCTACAATCTCACAAGGTTTCTCCTATACATATCAGACAGGCCTCTAATCACTAGGCAGCAGGTCTGTTCCCCTGCCAGCTACTATATGGTTTAATTGATAGAATAAATGTAGTATGCTCCAGACCAAGATAATTGCAATGTTTAGTCACGATGATGAATATTGGATTATGTAGAAAATATGTAATCAATGCCAGTACTTTTAAAGAAGATGGCACAAGTCTCACACACAAAGGATATATCTGATGTCAGAAGTAGGTACTCCAACAGCTTTTGGTTCTCCAGCTTCCCCGCTCAAGGAAAACATTCTGAACTAAATAATCCCTAAAAAGAGAGGAGGATACCACAAATGTTCTTCTTGTGTTACTCTTAACATTTAGACACTTCCTTTTGCACCAAAAACTCTTGAAGGATATTGGAAGTACATAGTCTTTTGGCTAGAGTTTGATCTGGATTATGCTGTATATCAAAAAACTTGAACAAAGAGTTCTCAATGACATTCTAGGACTTTGGAACTGCTTACTGCAATTTTCAGCTACAATTTAATCTGGAATATTGTACATGTCAGGAAAGCTGAGAAACTAGTGTAAATACCAAATTATACATTTCTTGAATAGTTCCAAACTGAAAGTCAGTTTACTAATTTTTATGACTACTTGGCTACCCCAACAAGAAAGGCTTCTCACCTTTCTGCAAAGAGCTTCTTTTACTCCTTATTGGAAGTGTTTCTTATCAAGACAGAACCTCTCACAAGTCTTTTCTGAGCATCAAGTACTATTTTTTTTTTTCAATCTGAGAAAAGATGCTCACACACAGCCAAATGCCCACAAAGAGCAATGCCTCTCCTCCAAATATTAGCTGAGAGAACAGGCAAGGGCATTGCTCCTATATTCTGATAGGATATCTCGCAAGGTGAATGGACAGCAGAGCTTGACCAGACTAGGACTCTCCATGAGGAAATGGTAGGGTTTGAAAACAAAAAGCACAAGAGCCACAGCAACTACAATCAAAAAACTCAAAAACTCAAATAATGAATAAACAATGATAAATAGATAGAATTGGGGAGCTCAAGGAGCAGCAGTTGTCCAACATCCACAATTCTCTTGTGAGTAGGTTAAGGAGAACTGAAGAGTGTCAACCTCCGAAAACCGATCCCAAGCACAACAATCCACCAATGTCAACAATGTGGGCAGCAATGGAGTGAATGAAGTGCAGACCTCCAAGAAGCAAGATGTTGATGAAGACTCCAGGCCAGCAAAATGTAAATTTGCAGGCTGAAACACAGCCCAATCTTGATCAGATGATGCAGAATATGATGACATTTGCTGAAGAACATGAAGAGATAAGCTGTCCTCCTGGCTCGAAAAGGTGCTTGTGGGAAAAAGAGTATAACTCTACCCTGATGTACCTGAAAGGTCCCACTCCAAAGAGACCAAGGCATCAAACCAAGAGAGTGATTGCCAAAGGGGCTACCACGATCACAAAGGTGATCGGTACCCCTAATGCCATTTTTGAAACTCCAAAATTCCGAAACACATTTACAGTGTTTTCTCTTTTTTATTTTTGGTGGTGGTGGCTTGGGTGGGCATTGTTTGTGTGGGTGCGTTGGGGTGTGGTAGTATGTGTGTGTGGAAAACCCTTTTTGTTTAAGGGGGGGAAGCCTTGAACGCTACCCACCTATGCTTCAGTTTTGGGCCAACAGGTAATGTGTTTTAGTTCTCATCTTTCAATTCTAGCCTTCAAATAACACTTTTATTGCATGTGTTTGCATGTCTATTTCTCTTCAATATAGCCATTTATAGAGAGAGGATGGAAGTAGATACACAAAGATTTGCATGACTAAGAAGGTAGTACTAACTCTCAAAATCTTGCAAACACATTCTATGAGCAATGCCCAATGTTTTAGTCAATTGGTTCGTAGTGTGAACAAAATTACATTAATAAGTTGTATTACCACTTCTAGAGTTACTTCTAGAGTTAAATTAAATCTAGTTGAGTTAGGGATAGGTCAGCTTACTTAAGACCTATTGTACTTTCATTCTATCATTCTAGCACTTGCATCTTTTGAGTGTGGAACTACTTCCAACTCTTGCTCATTGTCTTGTGTTCACTCTCTCTCTCTCTCTCTCTCTCTCTCTCTCTCTCTCTCTCTCCATTTCCAACATTTGGCTGCATTTTCAGCAAATATGATACCCCTACTAACAAACACCCTCATGCATGAGTCATACATACGATAGCCTTTGCTTTTCAAATTGTAGCCAATAAAAATGCATTTTAACGCCTTATCATCAAGCTTCCCACGAAGCTCTTTCAGAACATGTATGTAGGCAATGCAACCAAACACCCAAAAGTAGTCAACTTTTGGTTTCTTGCCATGCCAACCTGTCAATGCTCTGATCGTCTTCAAAGCCTTTGTACATGCATGATTCAATACATGATTGGTACACTAAAGCCCTTCTAACCAAAATTTATGTATCACAACCTCCAGGGTTTGTGGTTAAAGGGAAAGAGCACATGGTACGCAAGTTGCATAAGGCTCTTTATGGTGTCAAATAGCCTCCTTGTGCATGGTACTCTAAAATTGATGCTTATTTTGGCCAACAAAGGATTCAAAAATAGTCTAACTACTCCCACTCTATACATTAAGAATGAAGTGGGGGACATGCTGATTATCATTCTTTATGTAGATCCCACATTGCTCACTAGACCTACAAAGGGAAAATTTGGAGATTTCAAGGCTGAATTAAAACATGCATTTGCTATGTTAGATATGGGATATCTACACTATTATTTGGGGATTCAATTCACCCAAAATCAACGTAGTATCATCATATCACAATCACAATATGTGGATATGCTGTTAAATCGGTTTAATATGCAAGATTGCAAACCTATGTGCACTCTTATGGAGCTAGGCTTAAAGCTATCTATGCATGATGGTGAAGACATGTCTAATGTTCCAATTTATAGCCCAACTATTTACTATCTTATTAATATTTGCAATGCACACCCTAACATTCAATATGTAGCCTCTTAAGTGAGCAAGTATACGCACAGCCCACAAACCATACATTGGCAATCTGTTAAGCGGATCTTCAGATAAGAGACTTGATCAGATGCATTATTATTTCCCAAGGGGGGAGACTTGCATCTACAAGCTTACAATGATTTAGATTGGGTTGCTAATGCACACACTAGATAGTCCACTAATGGACATTGTTTCTTTCTGGGCCACTCATCCATTCCATGGCTAAGTAACAAACAACCTATAGTGGCTAGCTCATCTTATGAGGCTGAGTACAAGGGAGCCTTCACAGAAACAGTGCAATGTGCATGGCTGTGTAGATTGTTGGCTAGACTACAAATTTCTTTGGACTATCCTACTATGAAAGTGCACAACGAAAGAAGGAACACGAACACAGAGACAAACAAGCACAAAGAAACTATAAGAAAAAAAGAATAAATATGCATAAAACTCATACAACCCAAAAGAGGTATTGAAAGCTGTCTTTGGAACATCCTCTCTCATAAAGCAAATTTGATGATATCCACTTTTTAAATCAATATAACTGAATATTGTTGCCCCCTACGATCTATCCATAACATATCATTCCAAGGGGTTAGGAATTGATTATTTGATATCAGATGAGCTCGGTTGAATCAGTCCTTTTCTAACAGCTCATCCACCTGACTTATTAACTCCTCTTGTTGGGCTACACTCACCCAATAAGGTGGCTTATTAGAAGGGCTACTTCCAAGGAAGGGATCTATATCATGATCTCAAGTCTTTTAAGCATTAGCTGGCCCCAAAAATAACTAAGAAAACCAATCAGCATACATTTTTAAAAACGAAATACAATCCTTTTCCAATTTAAACATATTTTCAACATTTTCATTATCACCCTTATCCTTAGTGCGCTAAAGCATGATTTTTCAATACTTTAGAAATGGCCACAATCGACACAAGGACAGATTTTCCTTTCAATTTTACATCCAAGGTATGGGCCTTGCCCTTATGCTGAATAGTAATCACTTTAACACGAGAGTCAATCAATGCATGCATACAATGGCACCAAGGCATATAAAGCAACACATCACAACCCTCAAGTGGCGCAATGAAAGACTCTTCATTGTCCACATAACCTTGTATATGCAAGCAAAAGTCCCCAATGAGTAGGTATGACAAGCCCTGCATGGCCCTTGCATACCATACCAACATCTTTCATGAGTCCCATCTCATCCTCTCTGATGCATAGACAAGCTGTCATATCCATGAAGATAAAGCTAACTCATGTTTCATTATCAAATAAGATCAATACATACTAATCTCTAATTCTCCCCCTTGCCTGATACAGCTCCATAGCATCATCATTGGGCTGATCTCACTGGCTACATCAGGCACCAAAACAACGGCTGTATTGAGCTTCTTACCCTTGGGATCTCCTTGATTTTCAAATTTTCTATATTGCTACTTATTGGGACAGTCCTTTGCCATGTGACACTCTTGTTCACGAGCAAAACATTTGTTTTCAGTCCTTAGTTTCCTACGCACTTCTTCAGTTTACACACTTCATTAGGGTTTTGCAATAATAGCCCCAAAAAAAGTTGGTGTCCACATTTTGGTCATTTTTTTAGTGGGCGCCCACACAATGGTGCGCCACCCTAGACAGCTTATGCCTATAAATAGGTAGTCACTTCATTCATTCATCTCCCACTTCAATCATTCTTCACCCCTCTTCCTCCATCACTCCGACACTCTCCCCTCTTCACTCAATTGTTGCCCATACTCCTATTGGATGACATCGTAGTTCGTGGTCACCCTTTTGCTTCTCCTTTAAGCGCCTTGTTCCATCACCACGTCTTTCGTTTGGAGCTCTCCCAGCCTTGTGTCACCTTCTCTAGCATTGGCGTCAACTTCTTCCATAAAGGCTCTCTTTGGATTTGTGTTTTATATTTGGAGGCTTTCTTCTTGTCTAGCATCTCCTTCTATAGCCTAGCGTCAGCAATCTTCAACCTGGTGAGAGCACCCACATCGTGGCGTCAGCTCCTCTTCCTCCAGGCATCATCACTTTTTTGTGTTTGATTGCCTATGAGGCTTCTTTCATCTTGGCAATCATCCTTGGCATCAATCATTAGCATCTAGGCTGACCTCTCCTTGCGTTTGATAGCTCCGACATACTTTGGGATTTGTGTCTTGCTGCCCATGCCACTTCTTGGCATCTGAGGATTGCGCTTCGCTCACACGACAACTAGTGATCATCTTCTTCATTTGCAATGGCATTAGAGGAGTGCGGTTTGCTTCGTCGACAGTTGCCCTTCACCTTCCAATGATTACTTCAGTAGCCCACTACTTGGAGGTCTACATTGCGCTCCCTTCACTGTGCAAATTCCCACAAGTGCTAATGCCTAATTCAAACTGGACAATGAAGTTATCTTTTGAGCTTCAGCTTTGCTGTATTAGCTTTTGTTCACGTAGCATGATTTGTTGCATCATCATTGTGTTCTTCTTGTGATTTTGAGTTTTTTCTTCTCTCTTAGTGTTTGTCACACATACTCTATGGTTCTCCCTACAAACCCTATTGCCTCTTTGCACCGTCGCACATTCGCACATTTTGACAACTACTCATAGAAACAACTACATATGAAAGATTTAAGCTTCCAAGACATGAATGGGAAGCCTAATAAGAAATTTTTCTAAGGCTGAGAAAAGGGGCAGATTTAAAAATCAAGATGATAAGAAGCAAGAGTTCAAAAAGGGGTGAAGAAAGAGGAGCGAAGAGAGATACGATGAAGATGTAGAGATCCCGCAAGATCCTAGATTTCCAACTAATAGGTAACATATAGTAAGGAACAGTAGATAAGATAAACTGTAGAACCTGACTCCACCTCGTGAGAGAAGCTACTAGCTCTGAAACTCCATGGTGGAAGGAATTCAAAGGCCTCGTCACCGAGTCACAGCTAAACCTCCAAGCCCTCAATCTAGGCGGTCTCTAAAGATCCTAGGTATCAATATGAGAAATGACTATTCCAAGATAGCCATTCCCAAAGAGTAAATGGTAGGGAAGAACTTAAAGCCAAAGAAGTGAAGGAAGTAAGCCATGAGTGAAAGCCTGCAAGCGGAAGTAAGAGCTATGGTGGAAGGAGCAAGAGAGCAAGAGCAACAAACACAAGATGCAGAAACTCCAACAATCACAATGTGTGACCAGCCTTCCCTTATTCAAATGTCACTGAAAGAATAAAGAATGAAGTGACAGTGATGGATGTCCGTCACCTGCAGTGTACAAGTGTACGGGTACTATTAGTATAACTAATACACATACAGCTAGGCACATGCACCTTTATCCCTAATAACCTCCCACTTAAAGGCAAATCTGCCCCTAGTGAGGAGAGAACAAGAAAAAAGTGACAAAGTATAAATGTACATAAAGTACAACAGGATGAAAAAAGAACGTCATCTCATCCTACACCCATCATCTTCCTAACAAAGGCAAAAGGAGCAAATCTGTAGGATTTTGGTCAGTTGAGATCTTAACAAGCTCAATGGACTAGTCCTCAACGACCTCTCAGATAAAGTGGTAACGCACCTCAATGTGCTTTGTCTTTGCACGGAAGACCAAATTCTTGGCTAACTAAATAGCACTCATAGAATCTGAATGCAATGTAGGGACTGCACTAGTAATACCAAGGCTTGCCACCAAACAGCCTTACTACCAAGGAAACTCCTTACAAGCCTTACTGGCCGAAACATCCTCTACCTCTGTAGTGGCGAGGGCTATGCATTTCTGCACCAAGATATCCAAGAAACAGCACCTCCAGCAAAGGTGAATACATAGCCAAAGGTAGACTTCATACTATCTATATGCCATGCATAATCAGAGTCAATGTATCCCACAACTCATGTATCTTGGCCACCATAACAAATGCACATGTTTGCAATACCTTTAAGGTACCTCGTGATACCCTTCACAGTATCCCAATGCCATCTACTAGGTGTAGCATAACATGCCACAACTCCCACTGCAAATGCTATGTCAAGACGAGTGGCTATCATGGCATACATCAAACTACTCACTACAAATACATAAGGGATCTTGGCCATCTCGAACATCTACTCATCAGATTGTGGATAATCGGCTTGACTAACCTTCACATGAGAAGGTAGAGGCCAATAGGCTCGCCATACTACGTATAAAACCGCTCAAGGACTTTCTGGATATACACCTTCTGTGATAGATAAAAGAGCCCCTTAGAGCGATCAGCATGATGCGCATTCCAAGAATATGTGAAACATGTCCCATGTCCTTCGTCTCAAAGTTCTTCTTGGGCTAAGTTTCAAGGCATCTAGCTCATCATGACCTCTCCCAGCCCCTTAGAGCGATCACGCATGATGCGCATTCCAAGAATATGTGAGACATGTCCCATGTCCTTCGTCTCAAAGCTCTTCTTGAGCTAAGTTTCAAGGCATCTAGCTCATCATGAGCTCTCCCAGCAATAAGCATATCATCCACATAGAGTACTAAAATCGTAAGGCAAAGGATACTTTTCAACTTCTATACCCACTTGAATGGCAATGTCTTCTTGCCACTAGGCAAAGGAACATAATCCCACATATGGTTTGTCTGTAAGAAGTCAAACTCCGATTGCATAGCCCGATCCCATGAGTAACTATCATCTTTGTGCATGGCCTCATCATAAGAGAGAGACTCACCTGCATCTGTCCCCATGACATAATCCATGGAGGACGTAAAGCACTCAGACAGAGGTCTAGCTCTAGTAGAATGTCTCAAAACAAGTTGATCCTGCACAATAGGCGGATCACCAGCCACGAGAGTATCAACTACTATAGGTTGTATAGCTATCTCTATGGGAGTAGAAGGCTCCTCCTAAAAGATCACCCTCCATACCTCAACTACCTGCTCAAGCTACTTATCCATCTTTTCCTCATAAAAATCACATCATGGCTACGGATAACCCTGTGAGCCTGCAGATCCCATAGGCGATAGCCCATCTCGCCTACATCACCATAACCAGGAAAGATACATTTCATAAACTTAGGATCTAGCATATTACGCTTGTTCTTGGGAATATGGCAAAATGCCTCACAACTAAAGATGTGCAAATAAACATAACATGGAGGTTTCCCAATCCATACCTCCTCTACAAGCTGGCAATCAATAGCAGTGCAAGGCGACCTATTAATTAAGTGTATGGCAGTAGTAACTACCTCAACCCAAAATTGTTACGGTAAGCCTGCCTAGCTAAGCATACTACGGATTCTCTCATGAATCGTCATGTTCATGAGTTTGACAATGCCATTCTAGGGAGGGGTGTAGGGGACAATCAACTAACGCTTAATACCTCACTCATCACAAAACTGCTTAAAAGCTTTTGAGACATACTCACCTCTATTATCTAACCTTAAGCATTGAGGATACTAAACTTAGCACCACATGCAATAATAAGATTCCCATGGGTAATCTTTCATTTGGAATCACCAAAACAAACAAAATAGCCTGCATCATCTAAGGTGCCAACAAAGATAAGGTTCTTCGTGAGAGCCCGCACATGATGTACATCATAAAGAGTGAACATGCTACCTGAACCAAACTATAGCTACACATCACCAATACCAACTATCTCCAATGTTAGGTCATTACCCAAACGAACAGATCGAGTCATACTGCAATAGAAGTGAAACTACTCTCTATAAGGGGTCACATGAAATAAAGGCCCTAAATCCATCAACCAACACTAAGTATATCCTCACAATGCATCAGTCAGCTGTGAAGCATCCAAGAAATAGGCTCCCAATATGAGATCACCAAACACATCAAGCTGCACCATATTAATCTCCTCAATCTTGATGCTAGACTTGCTAGACACAATGTTGCGATCATGATTCTTTTCCTACACTTTCTCTTTACCCTTTTCCCTGCGCTTGTCTTCACACATTTTATGGCACTATGGCCAAATATGGCCTACTTTCCCACAATAATGACAAGTAAGACCAAACTTATAGCCACAAACTTACTGCAAGACTATCCATGTATCCTAGCCTGAGACCATTGAGAGTTTCTACCATGGCCATTTCCATCATATCGGCTCTCACAATCAACGCGTGTGATGTATGAGAAGCATCCACATTTTTTCTGTTCACCTCCTCTGTAAAGAGGACACTCTCAAGATCCTACAATTTCAGGCCATCCTTTGAGGTGTTAGCACATAGAGCCGTATGAAAAGTGTCACACAAGTTCAAACCCTAGAGCTGGGATTGACATCCAAGTTCATGATGGGTTGTTCTTGGACAAATAGCCGGCTTAACTCCTAGTCTTGCGCTCACATGAGAGGACACTTTGGCAATCTTGCCGGGAAATCCATGGTCACATATGTTCAAAGGCTTTTTTGGTAGGATGGTCTTGTATGCTACTACGTTACATAAGGAACCTAACTTGCTTTGTATGGTCTTTAAGATTTTGTTAGTAGATCAAATTGTACTTACAATTCTTCACTAGACACAATGGGGGTTTAGGTATATATGGTTTGGATTGTAAAGGTAGCAAAGGAAGGCTTATCAAAGGCAGTCCATGCCACAAGGTATTTTAGAAACATAAGTAGAGCAATCATGTTGTGCAAGAAGAGTGTAACATGCCCAAAATTTCTTAGTAAATATGCATGATCATGCATTATTTCAAGTTTTTGCTTGTAGATATATTCAAATACTCATGCACAAGCATACTTAATTTTCCATTAAATTGATTTAAAAGTATTTTAATACAATATAACTTTGTTTTTCCTTGAAGACATTGATGATGAACACAAAGATATGCTGTGGTTCTTCTCTATTTTCAAGAGCCAGTATGATCAACATCAACATTCTCTCTAAGGCACCTTGGTGGTGGCTTGATCACCCACTACTTGGGCATCCATGGTTCTACTGTAGTGGTTCTATGTTGTATGGCCTATGATGAGTAATTCTCCTTGTATCATTGTATCAGATCACCCATAATCTGAGAGAGGGTGCTAGTAGGGTTGTCAACTCATGTGTGAGTCTATGCATGCTTGTCAAAGCTCGACACATCATTATTATTTTAGTGATTCATTTGTGGTATTTTATGCCAATCAACCAGCATTTAATGCTAGCTGACCAGCTGCTATTTTAGGGCTATTTCATGCCTATTTATTGTGGGGCTCCTCCTCTTCAGTCAAGACAGTCATTCATTAGGTGGACGTCCTCTTGGAGAGAGGAGCCGGTGCCAATGCCCATGCAGCCAGTGACTCACTGTTGTACGCAACTATATTGTGTTTGGTATATGGATTCCATTTCCCGAGCACATCTCTCAATTCTCTTCTTTTGCAGTCTCCCTTTGAATCTCCCTCTTAAGTAGATAGGGAATCCAAAAACTCAAGAATGACGGTCTCTGAAGAATGAAAAAGAGGGAGTGTCCAACAAGAAGGCCGAAGAAGGTATCTTGGACTAGCAAGCTATTGAACAAGGTGCATGCAACTGCCAGAGGTGGCCTTCAGATCCTCCGTAGAAGAGGGTTGGGAGGGAGGGGTATCACAAATTCTCTCGTCAAAGCTCAGGTTGGAATCTATGTGTGTGGAGTCATACAAGGGAGTAGGGATATGAAGCTCCTATGAGACATGAGTAGCCAACAACCATTGTCTCCCAAGGGAGCAAACAGTGTATATGAAGGTGTCCAACAATCATTGTCTCTTGAAAAAGCAGATCACAGAGTTGATGGTATCCAACAACCACTATCTCTCAATGGAACAAACTCCACATCTGAAGAGCAAGGAAAGAGAACCCATTGTACCCAAATCGTGGGAGCAGGCCAAGGTAGAGTGCTGGACAGTGTCAACCTCCAAGAATCGATCCTGCAAACAGAAATCCACCAATGTCAATGATATGGGCAGTAGTGGAGGGAGTGAACCACAATCCTCTGGGCAAAAAAATGAAAGTAAAATTTCTGAAGCAGCAAGACGCAGCTTTGCAGGCTGAAATGCAGCCCAATCTCAATCAGACAGTGGAGAAGATGATGGCACCAGCACCTCCTGGCTGCTGTAAACACGTTCTGCAGAGCAGAAAGTGCAGGCAACAGGTCCTCCATGTAGTGAGGATGTGGCTGGGAAATCAATCAACAGGTTGACAGGGTTGGTGATGGCTCCTGAAGGCAGGGCGGCAGCTCCAGCAAGCTAGTGGCAGCTTCTGCAATCAGGTCAGCAGCAGCCAAGCAGTGCACAGCATCTCCAAGCAGTAAGTAGCAGCTGGGTGAGGGCAGGCACCACCTGAGGCAGGAGAGAAAGGTGATGGAAAGCTGGCAGTGAAAGCGAGGGAATGATCAACATGGGAGGATCAAAGAGTGCGTGAAGGAGTGCATGTCCTTTTATGGGAGGTTTTCGGGCATTTGTCCTACTATCAAATATATTATACATTTCTCTAAAATAGTTCTTTTCAGAGCTATTTTTCTGAATTAAATTAAGCTGAAACACTTGTATGGAAGCCCTTAAATTTAATTGTTCAACACTCTCTTCCTCAGTGACCCTACAGAGGAGAACAACTACCCAAGTGTTCAAGTGGGTAATAGCCTCGACTTTCACGAACGCACCATGTGAACATAGGTCTCCATCCAACTGATATACCCAGCTATACTTGAACCCACAACCTCATGATTATGAACCCAAGTTTTAACTGCAAACCCCATCAACTTTGGGATGTGTGCATCAGATTCTAAGCAATTTAGAAATCTCTAGAACTTGAATTATGAAAATTCACCTTTTTTGTTATTTTGTCCACTTCATCAATATACACAATCCCTTGTTGTGCTGCAGGGACATTGAATTCAGCAACCTGCTTGTCAGAGAATAGATTGCTTTTAGTCAAATGGTAGCCAAGTCGATGCATTGATCAGGCTTGAAAAAACATCAATATACAATGAGACAAAGCATGCCCATAATAGGCTTCAAAATTGCCTGCCAAACAAAATATCCAAATTAACAGGAGACAAATCCAACCATTAAAAGTTTGTATAAAATAGACTCCACGTCTTCACCCACATATCCAGCCTGCAAATGAGACAGTCGACTGTCTTAGAAAACTGATAGATCCATGCGAAAGTGCACACAACTTCATTGAGATGAGATATATTCAGCAATTCAGATATATGTGTGCATAGAATCTGTTAAATGCGTGCAGTACAAGCATATGTCACACCGATCAAAACAAAAACACATGTTAAAAGTAACTTTATCAATAGACTATAACTTCAATGACATGAGAAATTATTTAGGAATTCAGATATATGAGCACACAGAATCTGTTAAGTGCATGCAATACAAGCTTACTTCGCACTCATCAAAACCAATTGATAAATACACACATAAGAAAATTTTCAGAAGCAACCATGGAGCTAATTCACTATCGTAATACAGTGGCATTGCAGACAATTCAACTGTCTATACAATGATGTAAAGTATACGAAATACATCACAATATTTTGTGCTGTGGAAGAAACTGAGTACACTTATATGCCACAAAAGGTGTGGTAGAAGTCACTACAAATTATATCATAGGTAAGACTTAAATCAGGCTTGAAAATCTTCCAGCTAGCATGCACAACTGAACATACCACATATAGAGTTTAAAGAGTGTGGAATGAAAACGCCCAAAGAATATATGAGGACATTGGCCATCAAGGCCAAAAGCTAACTAATGTCATCAGAAGATAGACGAACTTTGGAAGTCAAAATTTACATCAAGTGCATATCATGATCGTGTAACGATGCCATTACAATCAAACAAAAGTGGGTCTCTATGAGCTTTGAAAAATAAAGTGCTCAATACATTTGTATGCAACCAAAGACAGCACAAGTCATGATGTGGCAATCCAAAACCACTCAATGTACACAAATATTCCAGTTTATTACACCTGTGTAAGAGTGGTAGCGTCCGCAATGACAAAAGGAACATTCACTAATTTTGCTAATGTTTTGGCAAGAAGAGTTTTTCCTGTCACAAATCCCTTTCACATTAGTATTCTCAAAATATACATGCATTCACAACTGACAACTATTTTATAAATTGTCAAAAACAAAAATGATCCCTTTGTGATGCAGTCTTACCAGATCCCGTGGGGCCAATCAGAAGAACATTGCTCTTCTCAAGCTCCACAAAGTCTCCTTCTTCATCATCATCAGAAAAAAAACCTGCTGAATCATCTGTCCTGAAGGCAGTACAACCAATGTTTTTGATCCTAATCATTAATGATAAATCCACAGAAGTAAAAATTATCATGCCTCAGAAGAAACCAAAAAGTCGACATAACAAAGACAATATCGCTGACGTTACCTAGTAGACTCGAACTTTGTTCTTTGCAATGAGTCGCAGTAGATGCGTTTGTAATGATTGTACACAGCAACAGAAAGTACCTAAATGTTCCAAGAGGTCACATTTGATTCAATGTTTGACTGATCAAAACCCTCCAAAAAATTGAAGAAGAAACAACACATGTTAACATGCTTAAAGATACACCCCCATGTCAACAATCAGCAGACGTTCCTCTCTTTCTGCAGTCCTCACTTATCCTCTCAGGTGAACCTCACAAGTATGGGACATTCAGGCTGAAAAACCTGGAGGAAATGACAGGAGCTGCATGAAGGAACCAGATGTTAAACTACCTTTGAATTTAGCCTCAAGTTAATCTCAAATTATGGGATAATTTCTTTCGGCTGTCACACAGCCCCAAAACAAAGTCTAGATGACTTATTAAAAAGACAAACACAAGGATTTTGGCAGGACAATCAGCTCAAAAATCTCTATAAAAGTAATCCATGGTTGGCATCTCTGCTGCATTTGGATCAGTCTCCATCAATGCCTACCCTGCCTGCTCAATCGTTCTGCTGGAGAGCAAGACAAACATGGCTGCTGCTGGACATATCTTTCAGCTCCATATCAGCTTCCTCAGCTAGTCATCATCAGATTGCCTGCACTTTAGGTGGTTACTGCCGTGATTCCTTCCTCCTCCACCCAGGCAACATCCTCCAGCTGCCAAGTGATATCATCCACCTAGTCTGCATCCTCCAGCCTCCAGCTGGTCATTATCAGTTTGCCTACACTTTGGGTGCTATATTTTCTTCCTCCTCCATCCAAGCAGCACCCTCCGAACAGCTGTGTATGCAGTCTTCCACACTGCTGGTTTCACCACAAATATCTGCTGCCTGCAGCCTTTGGCCTGCACATCCCTCAACAATCAGAGTGCTGCCGCATTTTGCAGTCTACACTGCTCTCTTCAGCCTTGGCAACATCTCCACACTATGGGACTGCTGCATTCATCTAGGTTTCCTGCTGGATCCCTGCTGCCTAAATCATCTCATTGACATTCTGCATCAAGCTTTGGCAGCCTGCTGTGTTCAGGATCTGTTGAAGTATGACACTCCTCCAGCCTCCCTCAACCCGCTCCCACGAGAGAGAGAGAGAGAGTTCATTGGACAGCCTTCCACTCCTTGGGCATTCCTTGTACCACATACCTCACATACTCTATTTGCTTCTTGAATACATTCATTATGCCGCTCATTCTTCATTCGCGTTTTTTGAGTTCATCTGTTACTCATGTTTGTACATCTTGTGTTTTCTCTACAAACCCTACAGTTGTTAGCATAGTACATTTTATGGGTTGCGTGGGCAGTTTATTGGCTCAGCACTTGGGCACATTTCATTTTACCTGGGCAAGTATTTCAACTTCGCCAACCTGCACTTATGGTCTTATTTATGTCTGGCTGAACTGATTATTGTGTTGCCCCATTTTTGCCTATTTATAGGCCACCTCTCCTCCATGTCATTATTGATTCATACATGCACACCACATCCTATTGGGGAGAGAGAGTTTGGGGGCAACTTGTTGGTTGCCCATAGCCCATGTGGTTGTACACACTCTTCTTCTTAGGATATGGATTCCATTTCCCAAGTTCATTATTTCTGCATTCATGTGTTCCTTTTTTTTTTTTTAATTGAATTCTCTCTGTATCCAACAGCTTCATTGCTTTGCTTCTAATGCTACGACTAGACAACAGTTTTCAGCTGCTAAGTGACCTGTCTAACCTACATTTTTACTGCTGTACCTTATATTATACCACTGCACCCTGTATTTTGATCAGCCTGCTATCGTTTTTAATCAGCTGCAGATGTTTTCATTTTCTAGGCAGTCGTTTACCAATTTTGTTTGCACATGTTAACCTTTGACTACCTGCATTTTATTTTCAGTCTGGTTGAGACACCTAAGAGAAGGTTCACATGTGTTGGTTGTCCTGCCTTTGTCCACTACACTCACTTCACATACTATTCTGTTGGCAGAAGATATGATCCCAACATGTCTATTGTAGGTGCACCCCAAGACCCACAGCCAATGTGCATTTCCTTTCTGAGATAGTGCCATTTTGGTTGGCTGACTGCATTTAATGCACCTTTTTGTGTTGGCTGACTGATCATTTATGATATATGATATATTATTTTGGCCTATTAATAGGCTGCTGATCTAGCTTCACTCTTCTGCCCATCTACCACTCATCTAGCTTCACTCCACTGCATTTGCTGCTGCTAGACATCTTTGAAGGCTACCTTGCTATGTTTTAAGATCCGTCAAAATACAACACACTCTCCGACTCATTATCTCTACCTTAGTCCTTGAGACACCAAAGTTCGAGGTTCAGTATTCATCACTACATAGTGTGTTTGTTGCATTGAGCATTGTCTTCTATTCGAATTCATTCATTTCATTTTCCATTATGTTCATTGTCTCTAAGTTCCCCTAACCCTAATTGCGTTCTATTATCAATCTGTGCTTTGTCATACGATTGTATTTGAGTTTCTGTGTCAGGGCATTTCTTTACATGGTATCAAAGCTAGGTACTCTCTACAGAAACCTAGGCCTTGATCTAAAAGCTCTCTTGAGAAGCCAAGAACAACAAAACGGCAAATGACTTCGAACACAACACCACCACTTCAAGCGTGTCAAGAGATGAGCTGAGTGGTCTCTCAACTTGCCCCCCAAAGTTCCAACATGGAGAAGAGACATTGGACTACCATGGAGCCCAAAAGTAGATCCTGTTGTCAAGAGGAAACCAGAGGGCCTGTACCACCTACATTTGGAAACCTACCAGCAATGAAAAAGCACCTAGCAGACGCCAAATAATAGTCCAAAGACCTTAGGAGATCATTCAAGTTAAGTACAACCTCATTTTGATGCATCCAGCTCAACAACACATTGAAGATAAGCCTAAATTTTCCCGTTCAGCTTCACTGCACTTGTCTACTAACTATGCAAGACGGACGGAATCTCCACTAAGAACTTGGCATCCCTCGGGTGGAAGCTAGCACAGAATACACACCTCTTTCTTCGTATCTATTCACTACTCCTACGTTAGGTATGCCCACTTTTACTTCTCAATCGATTGAAATTGATTCCTCTTTTGAGCATGGTATGGATGATTCTCTTGAAGAAGGATGTCTCCAAAGTAACTTTGGTTTATGAGTCCCAAAGAAGACAAGTACTTTTACATAAACTCAAGACAAGGTAAGCAAAATATGAAAGCATCTCTTTTAGGTGTTCCTTCTTAACCTTTTCCTTCAAATTCATTTTGTGTTTCACAAGGTCAATTTGAAGTTGGTGCTTACTTGTCTAATTTTAACACGTTCACTACTCCTTCCACACCACAATTCTCATTCCAACCCATCCCACCCTCTTTATCTATTGCATCTCCATTTCCAACATTTATTTCTTCATTTCCATCACCACCTCTTACATTCCACAATACACCAAGGGTTTCACAAAACATGAGCACATCCTTTAGGACATTTTTGTTTCCACATCCAAGTGGTGTAAATAAACATTTGGGGGAAGCTAGACCTCTATCACACACACCTTCAAGATATCCCCTGCACAAGTCACCCTTCCAAGCCTTCTTGAGTACGGATCAACTCGCACCATGGTTTGCCTCCATGGCTTTACCTAGTGGACTTATTGGTCATTTTGTTGTACCCCAAGTGACATTTGGATTGGGATTTCGTGTTGCAATGCCTCGGCCTCCATCGGCACTTATGGAAACATTCATGTTCCAATGTCTCCATCGTCAACACCATATGGATACCCACAACCTATTTCTATCTACCCACCTCCTTCTACTCCTCCTCCCCCTCCACCTTCTTCTTGCCCTTATTACCCTTCTTATATGACACCTCATGGTTCATCTTCATCATTGGCCAAGTATGCTTTTACTAATAAGACTCGTTTCAACAAGTCTAATTACACCACTTAGTCAAATCTGATGAGGCATATACTTGACTCTCAAAACCTATGGGACCTTGTTCAAGGGTTGGAACACGAAGTTCCAAACCGATCCCTCGCTTGTTCCATACGAGGTTGTTCGCTCATGGAAGGCTAGGAATGTATGACGCGACCAACTAAAGAGCCTAAAATGACACGATTTTTTATGGTCCATCAAGAGATAATTTCTAAGCAACGCTATTGAAGACTCCTTGGAATACCACAGAGTTTGTCACCTAGACTTGCTTGAGTCCACCTCGCAAGGGGAGGTTGTGGTTGTTCCCACAAGGATCAACTTGAATCCGATTCCTACCTTTTAACTAATAAAAGCAATCATTTCCCTTAACAAGAGTAACATCTCATCAAGACAAAAAATGCAATTCAAACAATGCCCCTAGGTATCCCATAAGGATCAATAAACTTGTCAATATGATCCTCTAAGGTGTTTATTGTCAATATGATCCTCTAAGGAGTGCAATTACCATGGAACAATATAAATAGCAATCCCAATATATAAGTCAAGATAATGCACTTCAAGCCTCTTCATGTCACATAAATCTTTCCCTTCAGAAGCTATAACTATTAGCCATGCACAGTCACTTCCTTATGGCATCACAAGTATCTACCTTTGCATCTAATTCGACCTAGGGATCACTAGGTTGTTGTAGACTCATTCTATGTTTCAGAACATAATCTTAACGGAAGTTGAGTCTTAAGTCTTTATTGCTAGACCCCTTCATGCATTTCTAATAATAATTTAAGACAGTTTTAATAACCCTTTTATCAAGCAATCCAATCATGCTTCTATAAGATATATTTCACAACATAACGCTCTTCTCAAAAATGTACATTTTCATGAGATCCAATACTTTGAATCAATACTTAGAGTTTCTAGGGTCTTGCCTTGAGTGCACACTTGCAAATGGTGGTTCCAAAATTATTAACTCATACTTTGAGCATGTTAATCTAACCATGACATAAACATTGTTAATCCTTATACCATTTTCTTTGACTTAATACAAGGGTACATGGATAGAAGTTGATGTAGATGGAGAAGCTTCACTTATCTTTGCAACTTCGCGTCCAGCTTTATGGCTTCATTCTTGTTCTTTAGCTCCTTTCCTACTCCTTCATAATACTCCTTAGCTCCTTGAAGATTTTAGTCTTGTTGGTCTTGAGCTATCTTGCAAGTTGTCTTGCATAAGATATAAGGATGATGGAGATGGGGTTTGTTAGCGAAGTCTACCTCCCCTTCCAATGTTAAAACAAATAGCCTTGTTTGCAGATTTCTAATTTCTTGTTTTTTCTTCTCTTTATCCCTTCCCTCTCTCTCTCTCTCTCTTTTCGTGAAGATAATTGAATTAAATAGTAAATATTTACATCAGACCATCAAGTCACCAAAGAAAACAGATGAAAGTTTACCCAGACTTTAACACAGAAAAATCACACAGAAATGACAACTAGAGTAAAGTGAACAATATCCAACCAAGGAGCAGCAATGTCAGGAAGAACCAAGTTAGTTGACACCATAGAAGAGATATGCCATAGCACTAAACCACGAACACGGGTCACATGTCCATGGATGCCCGATACTCAATCAAAAATAAAGGCATTCTAAGTACGCCAAATATGCCATAGGGCTGTCCATCTAAGAAAATGGAAAAGACGGGAATAATCTGAATGCAAAGAAGACATAGAGGACATCTTTCCCATAATCCACCAACAAGGTGATATTCGGTACTGAGTCACCGAGGACCACACAGAGAAACAAAACTCCAAATCTGTCGAGCAACAGGGCACAAGACAAAGAGATGAAGCGATGTCTCATCACATGTAGTGCAAAATACACAACGACCAGCAAAGATCTTTCGAGCATGCAGCACATCCCTAGTTGGAAGACCCCCAATAAGCAGCCTCCACATGAACACTTTACCTTGATACAGAACCTTCGACTTCCAAAGCTAGATGAATCTTTTTTGCTAGTTCTTTTTGCTATCCCAAATACGCCATAATTTATTAACCTTTCCAGTAACCCATCTCTTGGCCTCCACCATCTAATGATATATCCGATTAGCTGACCTCTTCTTGAAATCATCAAGAAGCACAAACATCCAATCATGCCATGGAGACCATGACTGTAACACAGGAAAAGAAGAGAACCTCTAAAGCCTGACCTGTATGGACAACCAAATGTCATGATATCCACAAAGCACCCAAAGTACTGACGAATACATCGAAAAGAATAAAGACGAGGCTGCCCAAGAATGACACCATCAAGGACTATCTGCAACCCCAAATGAGCCATCCGATTAAACTTATCTCACTGCAAATCTTTATCAGGCCAATCCAACAACCTGGAGGTAGCCAATACTTCCCCTTGTAGCGAATTCTCCTCCTTATGAATATCACGACGGCGCCAAACTGCAAAACGTAACATCTCCTACATGGATGCAATCAAATGAGAAAGGAGAAAAGACTGGGGGACCTTAATAGGCCTCGTGCAATTAAGCACATGCCACCAAGAAGCATGAATAACCGTGCTACCATGAGAGATGCCATTCCTTTCTGTGAAAATTTTAGCAATATCTAACCAGGGATAACTCTGTACACATAGTGCCTGCAAAAGGGCTAGCCTCAAAGCAGCCATATGAAAATTAACATCCAATAAAATTGCACCCCCCATCCTTTTAGGAGTAGTCACATGCTACCATGAAATCCACACCTGTCCCAAACAATTCCCTTTCTTTTTCCACAACATGAATGATGAATCAAATAGGCTGAACCAATTCCAAAAGGGACTTCTTAGTCCAAGGAAGCAACGGCACAAAATACGATATCATACTAATCATGATGCATCGAGTAACTTGAAGTCTCACATGAAAAGGTCGGCCTTGAGATTTCCAGTACATGAACCGATCGTGAATCCCGAAAGACATCCAATCCAACAAGGCACGGGCAGCTACATCCACACCAATAGGATAACCCAAGTGTCTAGTTATATTTCCTTTTGAAATCACAATTTCATGCCAGCCCAAGGCTTGCAAATAATTCTCCATACAAGAGAGTAATGTAGATTTCTAAGTATTAATATGAAGTCGCGATGCCATAGCGAAAAGATTCCACGCCACCATTGCCTGATTAACATTAGTGCGATCATCCTTAAGGAACATAAAAGAATCATCTACCAAAGATTGACCCACAAGTTGGGTGCCACTGGGAAGAGACAAGCCAACAATCTCACCTCAATCAGCCAACTTATCCAACAATGAGAGCATCGAGTGAGTGACTAAAGCAAATAGCAAAGGGTTGAGAAGGCAGTCTTGCCAAAGATACCGAGATAAGGCAATTTCATCCGTGATTCCTCCATTAAGTTCAATACAAGCCACAGCACCCTGACTAATGGTATCAACAAGAGAAATCATTTGAGGACCAAATCCCATGGTGGACTCTCACCCCAAATTTTCACTAAGGGGGCAGCTAAGGTCTAGGTAGCACAAGGCTATGCAACACTAGAGGCCCTTGAGAGCCAATGTACCCCTATACAGTTTCAAGAACCACGTTAAGGGTAGAGGTAGGTAGAGGGACAAATATTCCAAAGGATAGGATATGCCAACTCTGTGACAGAACCTGAGTCAGAGGAGCACAACATATGCAGATGTACAATGTGCTATGACATACGGGGAAGGTATCAATACCTTTTCCATGAGGCCTTTGGACCTCTTCATTAAGTCATGGGATATGAGGACTAAAGATGTCTAGGGCTTTTCCTCTTGGAGCTCCAAATGTGCCACACAACACTGCTATGAGATAGGAGACCAATTCGCCTAGAGAAACCCAGGCATAGAGCAATGATAAATTTCTTTCATTGATTAGACCCCACAAAGACTACTAGCTCAGTAGACCCACATCCATTTCACCAAAGTACCTCTACTCCACGCCGCAAAGTCACACTAGATAGGGCCATTCCACTTTGTCGAGCACGGCAACATCGACCACATGGCCGACGATTGAGGGGCTCATACTATGGTCAGATTAGAGACATCATTACAAGACACAAGAGACTCACCCCTCAATACATTAGTAGGGCAGCCCTAGATCACATCATAGTTGAGATCATGTGTTGAACTTGACATTTAGAAAGGAGCTACTATAGCTAGACATTTTATACATTCAATTTTTTAGACGTAAACATCTTTATATGTTAGTCTTATACTAGAATGCATTTTTCATTCACTTTTGTGATGAGATGACATTGGACAAAGCTGTACTTTGGCTTTGTCTTGTAGGCCACATTGGCCTTTTGTAGATATTAATCTCTCTCTCTCTCTCTCTCTCTCTCTCTCTCTCTCTCTCTCTCTCTCTTTGGGTTGGGGAGGGGGGAGGTGTAGTGACGGGTCAGGAACGAAGATCGAGACAATAGGTGTTCGTCAGGCGCGAAGAGACAGAGTGCAAGAGAGCAGAGTAGAGAGTGAACATGTTTTTCGGTACAATGGCGAGTGTACCACTTTAGGTTTTTAGATAGATATATGTATGAAAGTACAATGTGCTAAGGGTGTGTTCACACCCGTGCACATACAAAGCGCACGACGGCCCTTTATTCCCAACAACCTTCCACCTAAAGGCAATGTGCCTTAAGAGGAGAAAAGAATCAACTAAGTCTGGGTACGTACAAAGCTGAGATAAATATATCTATCCAACTCGCATCATCTGTCAGCAACGAGCAAACCACTCTGGTGGAAGACCCTTCGTGAAAAGCTCTGCAGGATTATCATCTATATGCACTTTGACAAGCTCAATGCTCTTGCTGTCAAGTACATCTCTAATGAAGTGATACTTCACCAGCATGCGCTTTGTCTTTGCATGAAAGACAGGATTCCGTGCTAGCATGATAGCACACTGACTATCACAATGGAGAAAAGGTAACTCTGTGATGCCAAGCTCTCCCACCAAACGTGAAAGCCATAAAGCCTCCTTGCATGTCTCAATGGCAGCTACATACTCTGCCTCTGTAGTAGACAATGCAACACACTTTTGTAGCCTGGAGATCCAAGAGATTGCTCCTCCTGTGAAAGTAAATACATATCCAAAAGTGGACTTCTTGCAGTCCGCATGACCAACATAGTCTGCATCTGTAAAGCCAACAACAGATGCCTTCTACTTTCCAAAGCAGATGCACAACTCCTTTGTGCCTTTGAGGTATCTCAAAATACCTTTCACTGCATCCCAATGCTTCTTGCCAAGGGTTGCCATGTATTTGCTAACCACTCCCACTGCAAAAGCAATGTCAGGACGTGTAGAAACCATAGTATACATCAAACTGTCAACAGCTAAAGCATATGGTATCTTGGCCATTTCAGCCTTCTCATCATCAGATGTACGACTGTCCTCTGCACTGAGTTTCACATATGGAGGCAATGGAACCCCAATTGTTTTCCCCCTCTCCATATTGAAACGCTGCAAAACTTTGGAGATATACTCCTGTTGAGATAGATACAGTGAGCCTTTAGATCTATCTCTGAGTATTCGCATGCCAAGAATGTAATTTGCATCACCAAGATCCTTCATGTCAAAGCTGCCATGAAAACTTTGCTTCAATGAATCCAAGGCATGAGTATCCCTGCCAGCAATCAGCATGTCATCTACATACAAAACCAAGATAATCAGACTACCATCTGCTGCCTTCTTGGTGTACAAGCAATGATCCACTTGACTTCTATGACAGCCTTGGGACTACATGAATATATCAAACTTATGATATCATTCTCTTGGTGCTTGTTTCAACCCATACGAACTCCTTTTGAGTTTACATACCATTTTTTCTTTCCCTTGTTCAACAAACCCTTCAAGCTGCTGCATATATATGTCTTCATGCACATCACCATGTAAAAACGCAGTCTTCACATCCATCTGTATGAGCTTCATATCCTCAACTGCAACCAAGCCCAAAATGGTTCTAAATGTAGTCATCTTGACTACAGGAGAGAAAATCTCATCAAAATCAATTCCATGCTCCTGCTTGTACCCCTTTGCAACCAATCTTGCTTTGTACTTGGGTGAGGAACTAGAAGTGACCTTCATCTTGTAAGCCCATTTGCATGGAAGGGTTTTCTGCCCTTTAGGCAACTGCACCAAGTCCCAAGTGCCATTTTTTTCAAAGATTCCATCTCTGACAGCATGGCTTTATACCATTTCTTGCTGTCCCATCTGTCCATTGCTTCCTTGAAGCAAGACGGTTCACCACAGTCTGTCAACATGACATACTCAGCCACATTAATTGCACCAGGAACAAATCTGTCACGTTGTCTAGTAGCCCTAGACGATCTCCTAACCCAATGGTCATTGTTTGCTGGCTGTTCTTGCAAATTTCCATTTTCAGCATGCTGTCCTGGCATTTCAGCCTGCAAATCAGCATTAACAACTTGCTGTCCTGGCTGTTCCTGCACATGTAATGGCTCATTTTCATGGGCAATAGCTGGCTGATCATTTCCAGCATCATTTCCTACATTTACAGATTCATTTACAGCAGGTATTTGCTGCTGTACAGCGGGCACATTTTGCTGTCCAAAAGGTTTTTCTTCCCAGAATACACCCCTACGGACCTCCTCAGTCTTTTCGGGCTGTTTGTGCATGCGATCTTCCCGGAAGATAACATCATTGCTGCGTACTACTTTCCTTTTCTCGGATCTCACAATTTATACCCCATTTCACCCTCGTCACCATATCCTAGGAAAATGCATTTACAAGACCTTGGCTCAAGTTTGCTACGCTTTTCTTTACGAATGTGCACAAAAGCCTCGTAGCCAAACACTTTCAGATGAGCATATAAAGGTGGCTTGCCTGACCACGCTTCTTGGGGAACTCCCCCCCCCCCCCCCCAAAGACCTATTTGGTGACCGATTAATCAAGTGAACGGCTGTCATAACAGCCTCTGCCGAAAAACCATGGGGTAATGCAACATGAGGCAGCATCGTACAGACCTTATCTTGTATAGTCCGATTCATACACTCTGCAACTCCATTTTGGGGTGGATTATGAGGGGCAGTGAGCTCCCTCTTTATCCCTTTGCTGTCACAAAATGCCTGAAAGGCTTTGGACACATATTCCACACCATTGTCAGAGCAAAGACACTTAAGTGTCTTATCTGTCTGATTTTCAGCCAATGCCAAGAATTTTTTAAACATGTCAAGTACTTCATCCTTGCTATGGATAGAGTAAACACATACTTTCCGTGTAGCATCATCAACAAAGATGACAAAATATTTCTTTCCCCCTAATGATAATCCTGGCATTTGACATACATCAGAATGTACTAACTCTAGAGGAGAAGATTTCAAAGAAAGAGACTTTTTGTGAGACGTTTGTGCATGTTTGCCATAAATGCAATGATCACAATGTTCAAAATTAGCATAACGAAGACAAGGCTAGTAACCCAAACGAGAAAGCACTTTCATTCCTGTTTGACCCATGTGTCCCAACCGGCCATGCCACAAAGAAACACTTGGCTGCTCGGTCACGACAACAACATGGTCACTCTTGCAACCTCTAGCAATAGCCCTAGATCCCTTACAGATCTTCCATTTTCCATCACCAATGGTGGTATGAAAACCATCATCATCTAGCTGCCCTGTGTTGATCAAGCTCTTCTTGAGCTGAGGCACATGCCGTACATGCTGAAGTGTTAAGACAGAGCCATGCTGAAACTGTAACTGCACACTGCCAATACCTGCAATCTCACATGCATAGTTGTCCCCAAGATGGACAACACCATGTCGACCCCCTGTATAGGCGGAAAACCACTCACGATGAGGGGTGACACGAAAGGAAGCACCTGATTAAAGAATCCAGGTATGCATATCATCATCTATATCTCCAAGTAGAGCATGTGCACCAAAATGTGGAGACAAAGAGTACATCACTCCCACTGTCACTGTCATGAGTGACTATATTCAACTCTTCAATTTTTACACTGCTCTTCTTAGGCTGACTGTCCTTCTTCTCTTCCTTGCAATCATCTGTCTTCTTGCCTTTTTCTTTCTCTTTCTTCCATTTGTAGCAGTCACGTTTAAAGTGACCCTTCTTGCCACAATGATAGCATTCAATATCTTTGCCATGTGATTTACTACGTCCCTTGCCATCATATTTGCCCTTTTGCTGTGATCTGCCCCTAGTATGCAAAGCACTGGAATACTTACTGGATGCATTGTTCTGCCGATTCATCTCTTCCATAAGTAGAGCACTCTCTACATCAGCATACAAAACGATCACATTAGAATTGCTCATAGCAGTCCTGAATGTATTCCGACTCTCTGGTAGACTGCAAAGCAAGAAAGTAACCTTAAATTCCTCATCAATCATGAACTTCAAGGCAAACAGTTGGCTGAAAATGGAGTTAAACTCACTCTAAGTGAGTAGACATTGATGCACCTTCTTTCATACGCAAATCCATAAGCTTTTTCAGCCAATACACTTTACTTACAGCACTCTTCTGTGCATACAGTTCTTCAAGTCTAGTCCATATAGCATATGCAGAATCCAAACCTTCAATGTTGAAGAGCAAGGCATCAGAAATCGATAGCTCTATGGTTGAGTATGCAAGCTCATTCAACTCATCCCAATCGTCCTGATCCATGTCCGCAAGCTTTGCCCCTTTAGTTTTGATCAACTTTGCCTGCTTCTTTTGCAACAGGATATTGCAGCACTGTTTTTGCCACATTGCAAAATTATGTGCTCCTTCAAGCTTCTTTATATGCATCAAATTACTGCTGTCATTGCTGCCAGCCATGGTTTTCAGCCCAAATGTGACCAAAAAACCAGCAAATGCAGGCCCAAACTGTCACCCAAGTGACCAAGGTACAAACAAGTACCAATCAGCAATAAATGACCACGCAGAAGTACAGATTTCAGATCTGTAATTAAGTTTTCAGAAGCAGCAAACCAAGTGCTAAAGCATTATCCAACTGATTATAGCTGTTCCAAAGGGCATGTGCATCACATTACATGAGAAATCCCAAAATTTCAGCTGTAATTTCTGTTGTACAGGTACCCACGGCCATAAAATTTGACACGAACTGTCAAAAGCCCCAAAATTTTGTGCTCAAAGCATCAAACACACATCTACATTTCCTCTGTCATGCATAGGACAGTCCAATTTTGCCAAAATAAAGCAATTTCAGCAAAACCCCCAAATTTTACCAAGTGTTGATGTCCAAATTGCGCAGAATTCAACCTGCGTGTACATAAAATGACCAAATGCTGCACGAATTTAGCCCAAATCGCAAAAGCCCCAAATTGCACGGGGTCCAATGTGCCTCAATGTCGAGAAATTGGGTCAATTTCAACCCAATTTGTGCATGTACATGAAAAGCCCCAAATGTCGAAGACAAAATGTCACAAATTCCTGCAATTTTTGAGACAAATTTGCTTGTCCTACATCAAATTTCCAAAATCTGGGAAAAGCCCCAAATTTCTGGGCCAAAATTGCACAAAATTGAGATTTTGTGCTTACACGCGCAAAACCCTGTTGGTGGGTATAAGCAATTTTCAAAAAAAAAAAATGAATTTTTTGAAAAGTTCAAACGGGTCCGTTGACCGCCAGGCATCGCCGTGAGCCTGGAACCCCGCCGGCTGGTCGCGCTCGTCAGTGCCCGTTGACCGTCACACCACCTGTTCGTCGTTCGCGTTGGTCGCCCCGCTGGACACGGTGCCTGTCGCAGGTCCCTCACGCTGCGTCAATTGGTCGCCCCTGTCACCTGTCACACAGCTGCCACGCCCATCACCAGTCACGCAGACGTCGCTGCCCGCCACCTAATGAAGCTGTCGCCTAGCTGCCCTGTCGACGCTGGTCTGCAGCGTGGTCTCAGACCTGGTCGCTTGTGCAGACTTTGGGTTCCCAGACTGTCAACTGACAATGCAGCACACTTGTGACTCTCCTGCTCGCCTTTGAGCTCTCGTTACCACGCTGGTCTTCTGCCTCAGCCTGACGACCGTCTGCAGCACCTTACGCTCTAATACTAGTTTGTAGGAATCGATTAGGCACGAAGATCGAGGCAGACAGTCATTATGCACAGTGAGAGAGATAGAGAGTGCGAGAGAGCAGAGTGAACGCGTATTTTGGTACAATGATGAGTGTACCACTTTAGGTTTTTAGATAGAAATATGTATGAAAGTACAATGTGCTAAGGGTGTGTTCACACCCGTGCACATATAAAAGACACGATGACCCTTTATTTCCAACAAATACTTCCATTTTATGCACCACATTATCTTATTACCTAGATTGCCGACTTTCTACAAGTTTTGAGTGCCAGTTCTTGCGTTACACAAGGCTCCATGACCAAGTTCACAAGAAATCCTTCACACATACTTATTCAGAGAGAGGGCTGGTTGCATCTTCTTCACAAGGTAAAACCAACAGTAGCAAGAACTCACAAGATGCGAAGGCAAGCCAAACCAAGGGTGACTCCTCTTCTTCAAAACGGAACAAAAGAAACAAAATCAATCTCACGACAACTCCCTTATAAAAACAGGTCTTGCACAAACTGCCAAAGATTGGGCCATGTGGATGAGGAATGTTGTACCAAGGCTCGTGGTCTTCCTCTTAAGAAACCTCAGCAGGCTGTTGTGACTCTTACTAGGACAGTCCAATGGGGCTACACCTTCCGCTATTGCCTCATTTGCTCCTTCGGCCACCCCACCAGCAATTGCTGGACTTGTGGCACACTAACAACCTCAATGACCATCCTTGTCTACTCCTAAGGGGTTGATTGATTGGTTTGTAAGTCCCGATCCCATTGCACTTTACGCATCTACTTCACATTAATCTCCATCTAGGACTACCTCACCACCTCGTCAAGTTTCATTGACAAAGACCTACTAGTGGGCATACGCAAGGGTTGCCACATCCTTAGATTAGCTCCATCTCGCACTCTTAGGTCTGAGTCAGGCCCATACGATTTTGTTCTTAGATTTTCATTATTAAGTCTTCTGTTGCATTCATTCACGAACACATATACATTTGCATCATTCCATTGTTCATTCAATTAATTTTTCATTTCAATTTTGTTTTGCTTTTTGCAGCATCTTACTACTGACATCGCTTGAAAATTTTCATCTCTTTTCAAAGGTTTTATTTTCAATATAGGGCTAACATGCAGGTTTGTACCATTCCTATCTAGGCTAGAGACTTGGGATACGCGTCGTTCCTTTCATGGTTTCATCATCCTAGGAGTTTTGCTCTTCTCCCAGCATGGAGACTTTACCTCCCGTGGCAGATCGTGCAGCATCTCTCTTGATGTTATCATGGTGGTGCCTTCTCTCTTGTTCTACCAGTTAAGCTCCTTCCTCACATCATGGTTCTTGGCACCACACGAAGACCAATACCTAGCTCTTCTTCCTCCTTCGGCATCGACATTCAAGGTTAAGAGGAGATTGCTACCCTTCTTGATATTCTACAGGCCTTAACACTTGTCTTCGATATCGACCTCCCTTCCCCCCCCCCCCCTCTAGTTGTACTTACGCTTTTTGCATTGCATTATTTCATCATCTTTGTAAAGGGTTCTTGGGCAAGTGAATTAAATTTCCCACAAGGGACACTGTCCAAGTGGCACCTGTTGCATAACCATTTCACAGCATGTAGCATACTCATTATGTAGAGCACTACTAGACATATCCTAACCTGTTTCTGCCAACAGTTTGTGTATACCACACCACCATTACTTCATCACCCTTCCCTCGTCATCGACACCCTCAAGTGGACAGTACCTTGTCTATTTTGTGATGGGTTGGACCCAATGATCCCTTTTCATTCTCCTGTATACTACAATTACTTAATCAATCCCAATCATCTCTCAAAACACTTTTTTTTTAAATTTAAAAACAAGTTCATTGTAGTTCCATTTGCCTTTGTAGGACTTCATAGACTACTAGACAGTCAACGAGAACCCTTTGTCCAATGCCTTGTTCTCTCTAGGGTGACTACTTGAACTCCCTTGGTAAGATAACCATCGCCTTTAAAACCAGCCTTTCTTGTCGGAGAGGGTGGTAAGACCTAATCAAGCACTTAATTACAGCAATTAATAATTGAGCATAAACTGAAATGCACACATCATCTTATTAATCTTGGACAATAAACATCATGTTGACCCCAAAATTGGCACCTCTTTCAGTATTTCTTTAACTTCACTTGCAATGAATCAATTACAAGCCGAGATTCTTCGATATTCTTGGCTAATCCAAAAGCCCCTCACTGTGTAAACAATTAGTAAGCAATTTGAGCAAATTGCCCCTTGATTTTCACCCAAGACTTACACAAATGGAACCGCCAACTGGCCAAATGCTGCCCCAATTCAGAATGGATGGCATGGCATCTGAAATCCATGTCAATACAACAAATTGCAAGTGCTGATTTCACTCTCCAATGCCTTCTCCTGTTGACACGAGTCCCAATGTGGCTGTTAAACCCTAATTTCTGTAGAAATTTAGGGTTTACAAAAAAAATCCTGCTATCACCTACTCTTGAATGGTCTTCTTTTACTCCTCACTGCTCCAAAAGGTCCTCCAATGGCTGTAGGTCAAACCAACAGCATCTCCTTTCTCTCTCTTGCAAGTTAAATGCATTAAATGGCTTAAATCAGACCCAAAAACGTTTTTTCTCAATTGCATGTGTAATTGTGCCAAGTGACAGCCCTCTAAACCCATTTTCTGGCATTATACAACCATTAAATTAATTTTCAGAATTAACTAATTCTGTAAATTAATTCAGCCTTTCTAACCCTACCCAAAATAATGTACCCATCCATAATTAAATTCGCTAGGCCGTTTGCAAACCGAGTGGTTCCCAACCTTTGTTGAGCCTTAAACTGGCATTAATTAATCAATTAATGCTAGTTTCTAGAGTCATCATTGATACTTATTGGCCAAACAACTATCCTAAGGTTAAAACTAACACCAACTAACCACCAAAATCCAATTGGCATAACTTATCACAACTTTTGCCTTTAACATTCACTACATTCTCGAGGTCCTTGGCCTATTACCACGAAATAATTGCTATGCACATCACATGTACTCAACAACCTTGCACATTTGATTAATAACTTAATCAAATGTTATCAATAAGATTAAAGCATCTCAAAATTTCACGTCTCCATGATAAACCTCCCCCTTAAAATCCCTTCAATCCTCCTCGATTCCACTGCATTGTGCCATAGGCAAAGCATACTACATTGGAATTTCCATAAGGCATCACAGTCACGACATTGGCCGTTGTTGTCCAACCATGCCACATGCCCCAAACCTTGTTGAAAATTTCCAGCCAACATAAACATGACATAAATCTAACAAACAGTCCAAAACTCTTACTAAAAACCTATTGGATATATTCATAACTCATATTTCTCAACCACTTTGACTTAACAACCATAGTAAAGCATAAACTCAACATAAACCATGGCTAAAATTATCAATGGCATTCACCAACATGTTGTTGTCCATGGAACCAACTATAAACCATTGAAAACTCAGCATAAACTGATCACTTACAAACTTGTTAAATGATCACAAATTGCTACAAATGTGACCCCACACTGATCACAAACTAATTGCAAAAATTGATCAGTAACTAATGCCAAAATTGATCAATAACTGATGCAAAACTAATCCTAAAAGTGATCATAAACAATCCTCAAACTGATCAAAAACTGAGATGCTTTTCCTATGATCTTTGAAGTGCATACTTTATCTTTGCATAGCCTACACCCAAGTTTTCCACATAACGATCAACCTCAAAGATCTTATCCTTAGTTTGCAAGATAGGCGGTATCTTCTTGCCACCCTCAACCACCTCAAATAGAGCTTTGCCAATGGAATTATGCATTGTGTTATTGTAAGCAAACTCAACCAATGCCAAATGGTACTCCCACTGTGTCTTGTGGTCTAAAACATAGACCCTCAAAAGATCCAACGATGTGAAATTTGCTTCCTCGAACTGACCATCTATCTATGGATGGAAGAATGATGAGAATTTCAATGTGGTACCCATATTCTCAAACAACCCCTTCCAAAATAAACTAGTCATTCGAGGGTCTCGATCACTAACGATCGACTTTGGCATACCATAATTACTTAAAGATGTGCTGCAAAACAACCCTACCATATGATCAGTCATTATTTTCTCCCTCACCCCGGAATGAAATGGGCCTGTTTGCTAAACGTGCAAATGATAGTCCATATCCCATCATTTTCTATAAGTGTCCTAGAAAGCTCAAAATAAAGTCCATCGCAATGCTTTGCCAAGGCCTATCTCAAATAGACAAGGGCTACAACAAGCCCGGTATCTTTTGCCTATCATGCTTTACCTTTTGACATACAATGCATATCCTGATAAATTGCTCTACATCATGCCTTGAAGTTGGTCAATAAAAAAAATGCTCCACTGCCTTTAATTGTGACATCAATACCTTTATGTCCTACATATGAAGAAACATGACTTTTAATGGTGACTCTAGGCCTCAATAGGTTCATTACACACAGGCATCCATGTATCATCAGAAATCCATCTCTAAGCACAAAGTGCTCATGCCTCTGGCCCTTGCAAACCTGGCCATAAACATCAGCAAAGTCTAAATCAGCAACATATTGTCCTTTCGTGGTATCCAATTCAATGTGATAAACCATGCTAGCAGCTGAAATTTATGGCTTATGTAACAGTGCATCAGCCACAACATTCTTTTTACCATCGATATATGCAATCTGAAAATGAAATATAAAGAGAAAATTTGTCCATCTCATATGCTTCTCTGACAACTTTGTCTACATCAGAAAGTACCTCAAAGTCTGACAGTCTATCTGCACTGTAAAATCAGCACTACCCAACGAATAATGTTTCCACGTAGAACATGCATGAATTACAACCAACAGTTCTTTCTCATAGTCCTGCAAATTTTTCTCTGCACCAGGGAGAATTCTGATCTCATAAGCCATAACTCAACCATAAAGAACAACCCCAATGTTGTTACCACATGCATCATATTGAACCACGAATGACTTCCTCAAATCGGACAATACACACATAAGATTTGAAGTCATCTTTTCCTTTAACTTTTCAAACGCTGAAATTTCCACTATTGTCCATCTAAATGGCACATTCTTCTTCTGCAAAGTATGCAATGGAGATGCAATTTCAACAAAACTTCCTGTAGTAAAAACACAAACCCAAGCTGCTGCAAATCTCATGTACATTTCTCAAAGATGGCCATGATCATATCACCTCAACCTTTATAGGGTCCATGAGAATATCATCACCCAATTCAATATGCCCTAAAAAGTGGATTTCATGTAAAAAGCATTCATTTTTCTTGTCATTGATAATCGGCCTATGCTTATGCAAATCATTGAACACAATGTCCAAGTGCTTTCTATGCTCTGCCTCATTCTTTGAGTAGATAATCATGACATCAAAGAAAGTGCCCACAACTACTCTAGGAAGCCTGAAGATGCGATCCATCATCCGATAGAAAGTAGCAGGAGCATTTATAAGTCCAAAAAGCATGACAAAAAACTCGCATAACCCAAAAGATGTCTTGAAAGTTGTCTTGGGCACATCCTCCGATCTAATGCGTATCCGATGATGTACGCACTTTTCAAATCTATATGGTTAAATATGGTTGCTCTCTGCAATCTATCCATGACATCATCGATCCAAGGGGTCGGAAACCAATTCTTCATCGTGATCTTATTCAGAGCACGATAATCAATGTACATACACACCATGAACCATCCTTTTACTGCACCAAAAGCACTGGAGAACAAAAAGGAGATAAGTCAGGCTAGGCTCAATCAGCCCTTTTTCTAACAGCTCATTCACCTGACTCATAATTTCCTCCTGCTGGGTTACGTGGACTCTATAGGGTGGCTTATTAGATGGGATCAGAAACCAATTCTTTATCGAGATCTTATTCAAAGCACGATAATCAATACACATACACCATGAACCATCTTTTTTCTGCACCAAAAGCACTAGAGAATAAAAAGGAGATAAGTTAGACTCAATCAGCTCTTTTTCTAACAACTCATTCACCTGACTCATAATTTCCTCTTGCTGAGCTGCGTGAACTCTATAGGGTGGCTTATTAAATGGGCTACTTCCAAAGATAATATCTATACCATGATCTTCAAGCCTTTCTCGTGGTAGCTTCCCTGGAAGTGATTGAGAAAAGCAATCAATATACATTTTCAGAAATTACATGTGATCTTTCTCTAACTTAGACATATTTCCAACATTCTTGCTCTCATCTTTATCCTTAGTAAAAAAACAAATGCGTTGAAAGATGACTTTTTATTATTTTAGAACTGGCAGTTGCAGATACAACAGGGATAGATTCCTCTTTCAGCTTTACATCAAGTGTGAGTGTCTTTTCCTTATGCTGGATAGTGATCTCTTTTGGACGAGAATCAATCGTTGCATGCATCTAGTGACACCATGGTATACAAAGCAATACATCGCAACCCTCAAGTGGAGTAATGAAGAACTCTTCACTATCCACATATTCTTATGTATGCAATTGAAGCTTTGCAATGAGCGATATGACAGCCTCTACATGGCCTTTACATGTAATTCCAACTTCTTCCATGGGTCCCATCTCATCCTCTCTAATGCCTAGACAGGCTACCATGTCTACAAAGATGAAGTTGACTCGTGTACTGTCAAAGAATATCAATGCATGTTGATCCCTAATTTTGCCCCATACTCTACATAACTCAGTAGCATCATCATTGGGTTGATCACTAATAACATCGGCCACCAATTCCACTTATGTTTTGGGCTTCTTTCCATTAGAATCTCCCTGATTTTCTAATTTTCCAGCTTGCAATATATTAGGACAGTCCCTTGCAATGTGACCCTCTTGTTCACAAATGAAACATTTATATGCAGCCATCAATTCCCCACGTTGTGCCAATGTTTTCGAGCCCTTTTCTTCTATTTTGGCCCCTTTTCAAGCTAATTTTCAGATCTGCCCTTTTTCTTAGACTTAAACAACTTTTTATTCAACTTCTCCCCACTCTCTAAGAAGCTTGAATCCTTCCCATGCAACAAAGCATCAATTATACCAATAGCCTATATGAGTTGAGATATGCTAGACACGGTGGATTTTATGCAAAAATACTTGATTCCTTTTGGCAACCCGCGAACATTTTTTTCCACTTGCTCATGAACGGATACGATAAGAAGTGACACGCATCAATGCATCCCAAAACTTCTTATTGTATTGCTCCAAATTCTTGCATTCCTTAGTATCCAGCTTATTCCAAGCTATCATGATGTCCACCTCAAAGGTACTTATCAACCAATTCGATACAAACATTTGCTTGAATTGTGCCCATGTTGACAGTACTCTACCTTGCATCAAAAGAGTGGACCACCATTGCAATGTACTGCCCTTTTACAAAGAGGCTGCCTTTCAAATCTTTGAGGGCCGGATGAAGTTCCCCCCAAAATAGGCTACATCAAATTGCTAAATGAGAGTCAAAACTTTCAACCTATCTTGCACACTACTAAAGGACTCAAACTTCACTGCTTTTCCACCCTCATCGTAGTTTTTCGCTGCCCCTTTGGTGTCAAGTTGTCATACACTGGATGCTGCAAAAAGCGTGTATTTGCTGAATTTACTTTAAAACCAACACCAAACACAGCATTTGCATGACCAATACTCATCCGTTGAGCCACATAGACATTTGGAGGTGCAGACACATTACCAAACTTGCTACTTGGTGTCCCACGCATCAAGCCAATGCTGCCATACATAGGGTTTTGCAAATTTCTAGCCATACCTGAATACATTGGGCCTTGCACACCATGCATTGGCTGCTGCATATCATAGGGATTTGTGCCAAACATTCCCATATGCAATCTCTATCCAAGGATAGCATGAAAAATCGTGCTACCACCAAAGTATCCTAGTTGCCCCATTATAGCATACATATCCAACTTTCCAAAATCCATTGGATTGGCACTTCCATGATGGCCCTGCATTTATATTCATTGCCATGTATGTGTGTGTACCAACTGTTTTGCTTGACTAGCATCTTTGGGAGCTTCAAGTGAGAACTTTGGCATTACCTTCGAGGCACCTTGCTGTCTCGAAGGTGTAGAAGATAACTTCTTCTTCTTCTTCTTGCCTTTGCTATCCTCCTTCAAAGCATTCAAAAATCGGGTAAACTAAGGATCCTTTTGTGAGAGTGCACAACAGAAGAGAAACATGAACACAAAGACGAGCACAGGGAGAGAGAGAGAGAGAGAGGAAGCAAAAGATGAAGCAAGAATATTGCATTGACTCAAGAAGAATGTTGATACAATGAAAATGGATTGATCAGTCCTTGTACCCAGCCCAAAGCATCAATGAGGGCACCAAATCACGCTGATGACGATGGCAGCACCAAGCACGGAGAGTCGGAGTGACGAAGTATGTACCTGCAAAGGGAAGAGTGAAGACTAAAGAGAGAGAGAGAGAGAGAGAGTGTGTGTGTGTGTGTGTGTGTGAGAGTGTGCGTGCTTCAAGTAGGAGATGCAGCTATAAATAGAAAAAACACCAAAATTTTGATTGATCTAATCCTACAAAGGCCATAAATGCTAGCCAACCAGATTAAATGTTCATTGTTGAAGAAAATTGTCAAAAAATTTGGGGTTTCTTGGAAAAATCCCAGATGACAAAGACAATGTCTGGGCAGGTGTAGGCAAACTGTGGAAAGTAGAAACTAGCCTAGGAATGCACACACAAAGCCGACGAATTAAAAAAATGCATCTAAATTACCAAAGCTCTTATGTCTCTGTCAGACTCACAAGAACTCACAACCAAGAGATGACGAACTGACATAGGCAGGCTAACAACCCCTCTCAGATCCTAGGAGTGTCTGAAGACCCAACAACCTCATGTGGTGAAGCATAGAAGCCTAGGCAAAGGTTTTGTGAAGAGATCAGCTGCCTTGTTCTCCGTGGGACAGTAGGTCACCGCTAACTTAGAATCCACAATCCGCTCTCAAACATGATGATACTAAACCTCAATAGGCTTTGTGCGAGCATGAAACGCAAGGTTCTTTGCTAGAGCTAGAGAACTCTGGTTGTCGACACACAGCTCTGTAGGTCTAGGCTGAGGAAAGTCAATCTTTGCCAACATGCAACAAAGCCAAACTGGCTCCATAGCTGTAGAACGTAATGCACAATACTCTGCCTCTATAGAAGAAAGGGCCTCAATAGGCTGCTTCTTGCTGCTCTACGAGATAACTCCCAATCCAAGGGAGAAGGTATAACCTCTAGTGGACCGGCACAAATCCACATTACTTGCCCACTCACAATCACTCCAACTAGAGAGAGTAACCCCCTCTCAATACATGACCCTATAGTATCGAGTCCCTTGTAAATAACAAAGAATGTGCAAGGCTGCTCTCCAATGCTCCTGAGTAGGAGTCTTCATGAAAGAAGACAACGATGCCACAACAGAAGAAACGTCCGATCGAGTGTGAATAAGCCGGATGAGAGATCCAACAAGACACCTATAACAGGTGGCATTTGTAAGGGGAGCTCCGGATGCCAAAAGCTTGGACTTTGGGTCCATGGGGCAAGAAATAGGCCATACCAAACTCCGACAATCGACCATACCAAACTCTGAGAGAAGCTCGAAAATCATGTGTTGTGAAATAAAGATGCCTTGTACCATCTAATAGATCTCCAAGCCAAGGAAGAAATGTGGGATCCCAAGATCCGTCATGTCAAACTCGTGTCGTAAAATCTTTGGAGTACGATCAACCTCCTAAGTAGAGCTCCCTATAATGATAAGATCATCCATGTATAAGATGAGCGAAACACACTTGGGGTCACAAGACATCAATGGAAGCCACTTTGTAGAAAGAATCGACCAATCCTCTGGTAGGAGGAGCCTGCTTTAAGCCATAAAGGACCCTCCGCAATCTGTAGACATGGTCCTCCTCCTCCTGCATAAGAAAACCTAGAGACTATGAAATACAAATCTTCTCCTCAAGGACACCATTCAAGAAGACAAACTTTACATCCATCTCATAAACAAGACAATGGTTGTGGGCTGCAAGAGTCAAAATAAGTTGAATTATAGACATCCGAGCTATAGGTACAAAAGTCCCAAAATAGTCCAAACTTGGCCTCTGAGCAAAACCCTTGGCTACAAGCCTACATTTGTGCTTGTCCAAGGAACTATCTGCAAGGTACTTGGACTTATAGACCCACTTCACACCTATCACCTTCCACTTCAAGGGACACAGAACCAATTTCCAAGTCTAATTACGCTCGATAGAATCAAGCTCCTCTCCTACATGGCCTGATGCCAAATATCCTTTGTAAGAGCCTCCTCAACTATACTAGGCTCACTGGCATGAAGAATCTGTGACATAAAGCCATAGTTCACACAAAGTGAACTAGTCCACTAGGCTTGTAAGTAAACTGATCTACATGGACCTATAGAAGAAGCAAAAAACTGAGAAACACCTAAATCCTATATGAGTTGTCAATACCAACAAGGAATTTGAATAGGCTCATACGGCTGCAAGGGAGACTGAGTAGCCTCTGATACCTACAATGCACCTGTCAAGGATAGGGACTCCCTCTCACCAAGTGAAGGTTAATCCTCCTTATCTAAAGAAGACTCTCCCTCTAACGGTTGATCAATCCTAGAAGACTCCATGGGGAGAATGAAGAGGTGGAAGTATGCGACAAAGTAGTAGTTTCATCCGTCAAAGGTGGTAGGGAAGCTAGAGTAGAGGGTGGAGAAGGAGAGGAAGGAGCTGAAGACGAAGAAGGGGTGCAAAGAGGCAACGTGAAATAAAGTAGAGAAATTGAGGGTGGAGGAGGTGTCAAAAGATGACGTACCAGCAAGACAATAGGGTTGGCGGAGAGGAACACGGAGTGAACTCGGCAAACATGGAGAAGAGAAGAGGAGAGAAAAAACTCTAATGAATGGAATGATGAAGTTCCGAATCATGGAGTGAATGTGATACAAGGGAACAAGGGTGCCGTAGCACAAGGAAGATGATGAAGACAGCCATGAACCACGAACCGCAATGTCCTCCTGAAGGGGTGTGAGGGTAGTGGAGAGGCTGGAGAGAAGAGGTGATGGACTGAATGAATCAGCCGTGAGGAATGAATGAGAGAGCGGCCTATAAATAAGCACAGTCAGTCTAGGATGGCGCCCCTTTTTGGGGCTGCAAACCCTAAACGCAAAACTCAAAAACGCAAAAACGCAAACTATGGGTGAAGGGTGAAGGGTTTCTCAACACCCCCTCCCAAGCCCAAAAAGGGGAACAAGAGAAGAGTGAGGTGGAGATGCAATGCTACATGTTGAAGAATGCTCATGCAGCAGGTGCCACTTGGACAGTGTCCCTCGTGGGGAAATTGTTCACTTGCCCAAGAGCTCTAGTACAAAGATGATGAAATCATGCAATGCATAGGAGGTAGAGAATCTCGAAGATCCAAGATGTCCACCTGAAAGGGAACCAACAGTAAAGAACAGTAGACAGAGTGAACTGGAGAACCCGAAACTCAACCTCGGGAGAGAAGCCACTAGCTCCGTGTATCCATGCTGGAAGGAATACAAAGGCCTCGTCACCAAGTCGCAGCTGAACCTCGGAGGTCCCAATCTAGGTGGTACTTGAAGATCCTGGATATCAGTAGAAGAGATGACTGGTCGAAGACAACCACCCCAAGAAAGTAGAGGATGGGTGAAGAGCTTCATGTGGAGTAGGTTCCCCCTCTGAGGTGGGAGGTGGAGGGGCCCCCGCTGAAATTGAAGAAGAAGTAGATACCCCCTCTGAGGGCAAAGAAATATTATCCCCCTCTAAATCCCCCTCTGAAGTAGATAGGGAATCCAAAAACTCATGGATCACGAACTCCGAAATGTCTGATGACGAAGGAAGGACCGTTGGTTGTGCTGAAGAAGGTATCTGGGATACTGAAGAGCTCCCAAAGGTAGCCTCTCGAACCTAAGTAGTCGAGGATGGGAAAGGGTGGGGCTCAGAATGAGCAAGAGGTGGGCAACAATCGTTGTCTCTCAGTGGAGCAACTATGGGTAGCCGAAGAAGAGGAAGGAGTCTAGCAGCCACTGTCTCTTGAAGGAGCAGATTGACGAGGAGACAGTACCAAACAATCACTGTCTCTCGGTGGAGCGAACTGCAAATCCGTAGGTCGTGGAAGCCACTGTACATGAAAATAAGTGGGAGAAGATTGCCGCTGGCATTGTGACGATCTCCAGGAGGTCGTAGCGCCAATCGATCCTCCATGTGCCCAAAAGGACTTAGTGCGTATCGGATGCGTCTTATTGCCTTGAGCATAGTACTTTGATAGCCGATGCAAAACGATCTCTGTGGCCCGGAAAGGAGAGGTAGCACAAGGAGTGCCTGGTGGAAGACGCATGTACTCCGGGGGGATGGGGAGCAAGGGTCGAAGTCGGCAAGCATCGGTGGTGTGTCCGGTGATGCCATAATAGGAGCACCCAGTAGTCTGGTCATCTGTTGGTAAAGAAGCCATGTATATCAGTGTGCCTCGCTAAGGAAGGAAGAGGTCAGCCACCATGAACCACGAACCGCAATGTCCGTCTCAAGGGGTGTGAGGGCAGTGTGAAGCACGAACCGCAATGTCCGCCTCAAGGGGTGTGAGGGCAGTGTACTGCCAGTGGGAAGAGGATGTGACCAGCAGTAAGAGGTTGCAACCAGTAGAAAAACGTAGGTGAGGAGAGAGAAAAACTAAAAACGCATGCAAGACAGCCTACAGGAGAGAGAAAGGCTAAAAACGTAGACAGCAGGTGAGAGAAAGAATAAAAACGCAGGCAGAACAGCCTGCAGGAGACAGAAAGACTGAAAACACAAGTAACAGGAGAGAGAAAGTCAAAACGCAGGCATGACAGCCTCAGGAGAGAGAAATACTAAAAACGCTGGAAAAAAACAACAGCAACAATCAATATGCTGAAATCAACTCCGAACAGTGTGTGAAAGGCTGGAAACAGGCGCCAGACTATTCTAGACAGCAATGGCCAGCTTGGACCGTGATGTCCTCCACGTCCGGGTGTGGGCAGCAAGCTAAAATACCTGAAATCTACAAAAACGACATTGTTTTTTGAATGGAGAGTGATCAGCAATAGTCGCTCTGCGCCGATGCAGAACGTTCTCTGTGGCCCAGAAAGGAGAGGTGGCACAAGGAGTGCCTGGTGGAAGACGCATGTACTCTAGGGGGTGGGGAGTAAAGGTCGAAATCGGCAAGCATCGGTGGTGTGTCCGGTGATGCCACAGTAGAAGCAACCAGTAGTCTGGTCATCTATTGGTAAAGAAGCCATGGATACCAATGTGCCTTGCCAAAGAAGGAAGAGGTCAGCTACCATGAACCACGAGCAATGTCCGCCTCAAGGGGTGTGGTGGAAGGGTAGTGGAAGGGCTGGAAGTGAGCTGCCAATGGAAGGAGGATGTGACCATCAGTAGAAAAACGCAAGTGAGGAGAGAGACTAAAAACGCAGGCTACAGGAGAGACAAAACGTAAGCAGCATGTGAGAGAAAGACTAAAAACGGAAGCAGGACAGCCTGCAGGAGAGAGAAAGACTAAAAACGCAGACAACAGGAGAGCGAAAGACTAAAAACGCAGGAAAAAAACAGCAGCAGCAGTAGTCCATATGCTGAAATCAACTCTGAACAGTGTGTGATAGGCTGGAAACAGGCGCCAAACTGTTGTAGACAGCAATGGCCAGCTTGGACCGCGATGTCCTCTGTGTTTGGAGTGTGGGCAGCAAGCTGAAATACCTGAAATTTGCAAAAACGAGATTGTTTTCTGAATGGAGAGTGATCAGCAACAGTCGTTCTGCTATAAACAGCTGCAAACTGTGGGTGGAAGGCTTGAAACAGGTGCCAAACTGTAGATGACAGCAAGGGACAGCTGAGATTGTGATGTCCTTCGCAAAAGGGGTGTGGGCAGCAAGCTGAAAAACCTGAAATCTGCAAAAAACGAGATTTTGATGCAGCGGAAGAAGAAGAGAAGTGGATGTCGAACGCGCCACCAGTCTTTGCCTTCATTGGAGTGGAGGATCTTTGCCGCTGTTTGAGTAGATCCAGCTCTGATACCATGTCAAAAGATGACGTACTAGCGAGACGGTAGGGTTTGCAGGAAGGAACACGAAGTGAACTCGGCAAACATGGAGAAGAGAAGAGAAGAGAGAAGAAACTCTGATGAATGGAATGATGAAGATCTGAATCATGGAGTGAATGTAATACAAGGGAACAAGGGTGCCGTAGCAAAAGGAAGATGATAAAGACAGCCACGAACCACGAACCACAATGTCCTCTTGAAGGGGTGTGAGGGTAGTGGAGAGACTGGAGAGAAGAGGTGACGGACTGAATGAATCAGCCGTGAGGAATGAATGAGAGAGTGGCCTATAAATAGGCGCAGTCAGTCTAGGATGGCGCCCCTTTTTGGGCTGCAAACCCTAAACGCAAAATGCAAAAACACAGAAACGCAAACTGCGAGTAAAGGGTGAAGGATTTCTCAACAACGATACCATGTAAATAGGCGCAGTCAGTCTAGGATGGCGCCCCTTTTTGGGCTGCAAACCCTAAACGCAAAACGCAAAAACACAAAAACGCAAACTGCGAGTAAAGGGTAAAGGATTTCTCAACAACGATACCATGTGAAAGTGTGCAACGAAAGAGTAACACAAACACAGAGAGAAGCACAGAGAGAGAGAGGAAGCAAAAGATTAAGGAAGAATATTGCATTGACTCAAGAAGAATGCCAATACAATGATGATGGACTGATCAGTCCCTGCATGCAGCCCAAAGCGTCAATGAGGGCACTAGATCAAGCTAATGATGATGGTAGCACCAAGCACAAAGAGTCAAAGTGTCAAACTGTGCACCTGCAAAGGGAAGACTGAAGACTAAAGAGTGTATGTATGTGTACCGAGTGGGGGCTCAACTATAAATAGCAAAAGCACCAAAAAACTAGCCAACTTGATCCTGAGGAGGCCATAAATGCTAGCCAATCAACATTAAATATTGGTCACTTTAAAAAATGCCAAAAAAATAGGGGAGACCCCAAAAAAATCCCAAATGACAACAACAATGTCTAGCAGGTATAGACAAACTGTGGACAGCAAAAACTAGCCTAGGAATGCACACACAAAGCCGACAAATAAAGAAAATGCACCTAAAATGCCAAAGCTCCTATGTCTCCATTAGACTCTAATAGGAGCTCACAACTAGGAGATGACAGGCTAACATAACTAACATAGGAAGGCTAACACCTTTGCCAATTCAACAAAGAGATTTACTATTGTCCTTATCTAATTCTTGAACCGGTCATCAAATTCCTCTTCACTTTGCCGGTCATCAGCCTCATTATGCCTTGAAAACCCTACATCTTGCCCAACAGCAACATTTTCAGCTTGATGTTCATGGTCTGAGCCTTGTCCAAGATCAAGCATTGCATTTCCTTCTTCCCCATGTGAGTATCCATACTGAGAAGCATCATCACTGATTTATTCCATCTCCCTATATGAAGACATATTGCTGTAATTTCTCAAATGAGAGCAAAAATCAGTAGTAGCGCAAAGCTTTGGCTTGCAATCAAGTGCCTTGGGCCCACCAAATCAAGGGATTGAGTGGTATCCCCGCAATAGAACCATGAAACCACCCTTCCTTCTCAGAGAGGGTGGTAAGACCTAATCAAGCACTTAATTATAGCAATTAATAATTCAGCATAAACTAAAATGCACACGACCTTATCAATCTTGGATAATAGACACCCTGTTGCCCCAAAACTGGAGACCCTTTCGGTATTTCCTTAACTCAATTGCCAATGGATCAATTATAAACGGAGATTCTCTGATCTCCTTAGCTAATCCAAAAGCCCCTTGATGTACAAACAATCAGGAAACAATTTGGGCCAATTGCCCCTTGATTTTCACCTAGGACACACAAATGAAACCACCAACTGGCCAAATGCTGCCCCAATTCACAATGGATGGCTTGGCATCTGAAATCTTTGTCAATACAACAAATTGCAAGTGCTAACTTCAATGTATGATACCTTCTCTTGTTGGCACAGGTCCCCAGGTGGCTATTAAAACCTAATTTCTATAAAAATTTAAGGTTTACAACAGAAATCCCTCTACTGTCCACCAAACATGGCTGAGAAATGCTAAGATCTGAGAATGGGTTGGGTGAGAGAATGCCAAAGAGAGAAAATTCAAAGTTGCCACACAGGAAATGTCAAAAATCTGATTATTGTCTGTACCAAACTACATTAAATGCAGACACCTACTGCCATAAATGCTGTCACCAACCCCTACGTGCTATCGCCTGCACTTGGGAGGGCTGGAACTGCTATCGCCTGCTCTTGAATGGTCTTCTCTTGCTCCTAGCTGCTCCAAAAGGTCCTTCAATGGCTACAAATCAAACTAGTAGCATCTCCTTCCTCTTGCAAGCTGAATGCATTGAATGGTTCAAACCAGGCCCAAAAACGATTTTTCTCAATTGCATGGATAATTGTGCCGAGTGGCAACCTACTCCATTTTCCAACATTACCCAACCATTAAATTAATTTTCAGAATTAAATAATTTTGAAAATTAATTTCAACCCTTTTGACCCTACCCAAAATTAAATGTACCCATCCATAATTAAATTGGCTAGGCCATTTGCAACCTAGAGCGGTCCCCAACCTCTATTGACCCTTAGATTGACATTAATTAATCAATTAATGCTAGTCCCTAGTATCACCATTAACAATTATTTGCCAAACAAGTGTCCTAGGTTCAAAACTAACACCAATTGACCACCAAAACCGAACTAACATAACTTATCACAACTTTTGCCTTTGACATCCTCTGGGTCCTTGGCCTTTTACCATGATTGCCATATGCATCACATGTGCTAAACAACCTTGCACGTTTCATTAATAACTTAATCAAATGTCGTCAACAAGATTAAAGCATCTCAAAATTTCACCTCTCCATGACAACCTTTACAATCTTGGTAAGCCATCACCCTGCTATTTGGAGGTCTCTATCTATCCAATTATTATAGCACTTGATCAGCTTGCATTTTTAGCATCTAGTACCAGGCGACAAGCTGTTGCTATCTCTCCCATCGGGTGATTGCTGCAGTACCTACGTTTTTGTTGTCCAACAAACCACCTACATCAACAAACACCTCTCATGTTATCACCTAACGGTTCTTTGCCTCGGGTAATCAATTTTCAGCCTTCTCTAGTGGAACACTGCTGCATTTACCGGATTTCACCCTCCAACTGCTGTGTTTTGGTTACCAACGTGCTACCCTTCATTATTCAGAACTCTCTCATCTCCCGCTGGTGATTACAATACTTGGGATCCGTCTCTAATGGGTGTCACTCTCCGACACTACTGCTCTTCCCTTGGGCACTCTGTACACTCTTCGTTCGTTTACAGTTTTCATTCACTTCAAAGTTGTGCTCTTTCTCTCTCCTACTTGTGTTTGTTTGTGTTTGAGTTTTGAGTTTTGCTTTTAGGGCTTGAGTTTTGCACATCTGTGTCTATATTATTGTGCCTATGTCGTTATCATACACTCTATGTTTCCTTAGTGCAAACCCTAGCAGCTACTCCACAATTTTTTCCACAACCTCTTTTCTTGGGGCATGGCTCCCATCTCTTGGTCAAGTTGTAAGAAGAAGACACCACAATTTTCTTCACAACCTCTTTTCCTAGGGCATGGCTCCCATCTTTTGGTCAAGTTGTAAAAAGAAGACAGTGGCAACTTCCACAGTCGAGGCTGAGTATGGGACTCTTAATGACAGCACCACCAAGGCTATCTATCTAAGGAGCTTGCCATTGGCACTTCATTTCCTTTGTGCTGCTCTAACTGTTATCTACAACAACCACCAAAGTGCGATTGCACTAGCTCATACCCCATCATTACCCCGCAGACGAGGCATGTTGGTGTACACTTCCACATCACCAAAGTGCATGCTGATCTAGGCACTATTCAACTAGAGTTTGTGCCATCGTGAAATAACTTTGCAGATATTTTGACCAAGTAGTCAATAGGTCAGTTCTTCAATAGCTACTACCCAAGATCGGCTTGGATACATTCTCCCCTACTTAGTACTACTTCAAACTAACAAGGAGAGGATGACTCCTTCCAGCTTTCTCTTCCACTTTGAGAGGGGGTAGCTTTCTTATCTTGATGGTGACAGGTGTTGCTTACAATTTGCTTCCACTTTGAGAGGGGCAACTTTCTTCTCTTGATGGTGATAGGGTGTTGCTTATAGTTTTCTTCAGACATTATGTATTTATTTTGTACTTTATATTATCATCAGCACCATCAAGATGACCATGATTGTAAAGGGGCACTTAGGCAAGTGATAATTCCCCTGTCAAGGCACTCAATAAGTGCTTAAAACACCATAATCATGACACAAAAAATGCCTAAAAATCACTATAATGTCAAGCACAATACTACACATGTCCAAACTCACTCATGTACTAACAAAACTACTAACATGAACTTAAATCAATTAAGTAGAATTGTACGAGAGAGGAATCTTGGCCAGCCAAATAGAAAGTAATTGGAGTGGAGCGAGTCTCTCTTTAAGACCAAACATCATAGCGACAACACTTTGGACAAACACAAGGCCAAATTGGTGGCTAAGGGGTTTTGCTGATGAAATACCTAGCATTTAATTTTGATGACACCTTCGCCCCTACCATATGGATAGCAACTATTTGGACAGTTCTTGCACTTGATAGCCTTAAGAGATGGCTAGTTTATCAATTGGATGTGAAGTTTGCATTTTTAAACAAAGACTTTAAGGAGAAAATCTATGTTAAGCAACCTCCTCGAATGGCCAAGGAGAAGTGTACAAGCTTAAGAAGGCTCTCTATGGCCTGGTTGGAACAAGAAAATTAATACCATTCTTTGAGAAAGTTTGAGCTATCAAAGATCAAGCTCTAGTTTGTGATCCCAATTTGCACATCCGCACCTTAGCGGCCGAACCATTATGTTCATGCTTTACATGGACAACCTCATACTAACAAGGGAAACACAACAAACCAATGAAGACCTCAATCAAATGTTTGAGACGACCAACATGGGATTACTTCATTTCTTCCTTGACCATGAAATATAGCAAAGTGAGAGGGCCCAAGGGGATCTTTTTCCCTCAACAGTATTACGTCAAATAGCTCTTGGTTGCCTTCTAGATGGTGGCTTGTCATCCCAAGGATACTCCTATGGATCCAAACTAGAAGATTTCAACTTGTGAAGATTTTGAGGCTATGGATGCTTCCAATTACAAAAGGCTAGTTGGATCACTAATTCGGTTGCTTAACACCCAACTTAATCTTTGCTTTTCAATCAATCTGCTTACAAGGTTTATGAGTGAGCGCAAGAAAACTCATTGGTGGGCTATTATGAGGATTTTGAAATTCCTCAAAAGCATACCTAAACATGGCCTATTCTACAATCAAGTGTAGGAGACACCACTCCAATGTCGCATGGATGAACCAACTCCAACTTAGTCGAAGATGTTGATCATTGGCCATTAAGTATCGATTATTGCTTCTTACTTGGTAAAGGCGCTCTTTCTTGGAGCAACACAAAGCAACCAATGATGGCCATATCTTCTACAAAGATAGAATACAAAGTAGCATCAACGACAACATATGAGGTTATGAAGCTTCAGAGATTATTACGAGAGCTTGGTATATCCCTTGGACGGACAACTAGCAAGAGAGGGCCTTCACGCCGTCGAACAATGAGCAAATAGCGTAGGTACAAGCAAGCATCACTGTGAGAAGTTGCTTGTGGCAACTGATTGTTAACTCGCAAACTACCATGTGGAAGCAGCAATGGGCTAATTTCAGCCTAGCCAACCTATACGCACACTTCCTAGCTCATCTCCATCCTACACTCAATCGCCCTCCAAAGCTTCCCATACTCTACACACACTAGGGGACTCACCCAATCTCGAACCATGCCCCAGAACAAATGCTTTGATAATGAGTGTAGGGAACTATACAAACACCTCCACATCCAACTAGTTCTTATATTCAATAGTCTCACAAGCCCTTGGCCTTTAGAGAACATCAATGTAACATTCTTTCTTTGTCCCTTCCTCTCCTTCTTACAATAAGCAAACATGAGTACTTTTACATACACCACCCCAGAACAAATGCTTTGATAATGAGTGTAGGGAACTATACAAACACCTCCACATCCAACTAGTTCTTATATTCAATAGTCTCACAAGCCCTTGGCCTTTAGAGAACATCAATGTAACATTCTTTCTTTGTCCCTTCCTCTCCTTCTTACAATAAGCAAACATGAGTACTTTTACATACACCATATATGTGTGTAAATACTAAATAGACAAGAGCACATATGTTTAACATAATAAATCATGTACGCACATACACACTTAGATAAGCAATGTAGCATTCAATAATGTTCCTACATGCCCATTCCAATCACTCAATTTCTTGAACATCAAAAGCTTGACATTAAAAATATAACATATGGATGCATGCATGCATGTTTGGCGTAAGCAACCCAACAAGCACTCACACTTCCATATGCCCATTCCAATGATGAACTTCTAACCGCACCAAAATCCAACGAAGTACTTCAGACTTCATCTATGCATCTTACAATGCAAAGACTTTTCTACACCAAAGGTAACAAAGCTTTAACTTTAATATTCTTTTTCAACTCACCACTTAAAATATCAGAGTCTTGTCCATGTGATTGTGGATTGAACATAATGTCAAATTATGTTCAAAGTTTTGGCTGTAGGTGTGCATTATCTTGCACGCATTGAACATCTATTTTGTTGTTGGGGGGTTTTGGGATGGGTTTCAAACCTTTAATCATGCCATAGCTGATCTAAGGAGGTGATAATGATAAGCATGAACAATTAAAACAAGTTTCAAGCAACAACAAGCAAATGTTGCCATAAATGATCGTTTTCTTCATTACAAATAACATGGAAAAAATGAAACAGGTTCAATCCTATCATCTAAGAATGCAGATAATAGGCACACCTTCTTTGCTCTATCTTGACCCACCACATACTTATCAAGAGCTGCACACAGCTCCCGAGGAGTGGGTATATCTTTTCCAGGGTTTGAACCTTCCCATCCATCCTTTGCCCCTGCACCCCCGCACCCTCCTGAGCCACCAGAACCGCCTCCCCCCAGCTGAGTGCGCAAGAGATTTATGCCTGGAGGAAATACTGTTGCAGGACCTTGCTGTACAGAGACTGGCAACAGACGAGTGCCTGGCTGCCAATGTGGAGAGTCATCTGGAGGACGCTTTGCCACCTTTGTAGGACCCGAGAAAGCAACCTGTATGAGTGGTTCCATGTATGCGGACTGTTTCCAGTGGTCAATGCTGCTGGCAGACACCTCATTCTTTTGTTCATCCATGTTCGATTCAGTTTCAACTGTTTTAGTGAAAAGTGGGAATATGTTACTTGTGCCAAATGGCACTATTTGGGGCCAGCTCCACTGCTTCTTTGCATGGGGCCCGGAGTCCACTTCATTGAGCTTTTGAGTGGAATGATCGAAAACCACCTTTGACTTTGCGTCTTTCTCACCAGAGCCCTCCCTGTCACCATTCTTGTAAGGTGATGACAAACATGGCATGCACTGGAAGCTGCATGAATTAGGTAAAAAGACTGGTAAAAATGTTGAGTGAGGGTTGATGCAATCTTCTCTTCGCATTGTTTGCGAGAGATAATTTGTCCAACGGCATCCCCTTCCGTGCCCAACCAGGGAAGCAGGCTTGCCGTGATTAGAAACGAACTCCTGAAACCTTCGACGGTAGGCAATGGCAGCCATTCCGAAGAAAATGCCTATCTGTTTTCTAAGTACTATAAAATAAACCTCCAGTATTTAAGAATCGATCAGCTATCCTACAATTTTCGCCATCATCTTTGAGCAGAAGCAGCTGCTCCAACCTCCAATATACAGATTTAACTTGTAAAAGAGGTTAACGGTAGTCCCCGAGCTCGGCAAGCGAAGGGGATTTCCTCAATTTCTTCAGGTGGCCAGAGAATGTGCGCGCGATTTCTGAGTTCATGCATTTGAAAACTGAAATTTCTTGCAGTTACAAGCTTTCGATCTCCTGCTATGTTGAACTCTTTTCACAGACGAGCAAACTGACATGTTTGCAGTTACAAGCTTTCTATCTCCTGATTTGTTGAGTTTTTTACACGGAAGCAGCCTGCCACGAGGAGCTGAAGCCGATGCTCGAAAGGGAAGAAGGGGGAGGCATGGGCGAATGGTAGGGGAAGCTAGGGCAGACGCAAGAGCCGAAGTTGTCCGACATAGCCAGACCTGATCGTCAAACCATGAGCAAGTCTTCAGCTTTGTAGGGATATGTGTTACAAACCATCTAATAACCGGTTTTTTAGAGTATAGATGAAGATACCCGCACTAATGTAGGTGTGTAATGATGTCACTAACCTTCATCTATTGAGACAATTTGTCCTCCTAAGATTCTTTCATTGCCTCACATTAACATGGTGGATAAGACATATACCATCTTTGACAATGAGAACAAGATGGCACATGAGGTGCACAAAGATGATGTGAATACATGTGACATATACCATCCTCGATAATGAGAACAACATGACATGTGAGGTGCACAAAGATTATGTGAGTAAAATCCAAATCTAATGTGCCAAGTTCCTACCAATTATCTTTTCTCATGGAAAAGGATCCTGCGACAAGAAAACCATTTCAATGTCCATGATATTTCTTATGTATGTCCACCTTGCCTCCCCTCAAGCTAAGTAAGTCCTTGAAGTTGCTCACATGGCTAGTTGGCACAACACCCAGAACATTCATTAGCATGCCAAGTGAGAAACTCAAGGCCACAACCTACCATTATTCCCTCTGCTCAAATCCTTGGAAAAATCAACATTGAAGTCACAATAGAGATACAATATCAAAAGAAAAATAACAATTACATAAAGCCCACCCTTGCAAGGCCCTCGTATAGATGCATCCAAAACTTCCCTTATTAGATAATGTACTTGATTTAAATACCACTCTAGCATGCCTCCCCACCACGTAACCATTCTACAATATGTGCTATCCCTAATCCCTAACTCTTCAGTATTCTCTCCCCTAAATTATTATTCTCCCCGCCATGGTACCAAGGGAGCTTTATAGCCCCGAGTTGGTGTTTACTTCAATGTTTTTAGGAGAAGCAAATGCAAACCTTTATACACCAAACTTGCCTTGCAAAGGATGATTGATAGAGTGAGCCAAAGTCAAAGAGAAGAGCAAAAGCTATGGGAGTTCGAAGAAGAGAGGGAGTAAGTCTCGTGTGTGGGAACTTCCAATAGTCACAATGTGTGACCCGCCTTCTCTTTATTATTATATCATAGTAAATAAGAAGGAGTAAAGATGGCAATGATGGACAACTGCCACTTGCAGTGTATACGTGTGTGAGCACTAAGTATGAGGTAAACACAGGGAACCTTTAACCCGCAACAATCTCCAACTTAAAGACAAAGCTTCCTAATGTGAGGAGAAAAGTACAATATGTACATATGAGTACAACTCAAGGATGGAAGATTTCATATCTTCGTACACCCATCAACTTCCTAAGGAAGGCATAACATTCCATCAAGAGACTTTTAGTGAGAAGATCAGCATGATTCTTGTTTGTAGAGATCTTGAAAACCTCTACGTGCTTGTCCTCAATTACCTCTTTGATAAAGTGATAGCACACCTCAATATGCTTGCTCTTTGCATGAAAGGCCGAATTGCATGCTATAATAAATTGATACCCACGCATGAAGGAGGATTAAGGGGGAGAGTGAAATTCTAAGGTTAAAAGAAACCTTAGTGGAAAGGAAAATAAGAAAATCAATTGAAAACAATTTGTTGCCATTGACAAATCATCGTCACCCCTTGATCCTATCAAATCTCGTCATCTTGATGGTGTGGTTCACTATGTGTTATGACTAAAGGCTCCATGCCACCATCCATCTCGAACTTATCCAACACAAAATTGCACATCGCAATGAGAGGGAGGGAGCACTCCACAAAGTTTGGGTAGGCCAATAGGCTAAGGCCTTAGCCTTAGTCTAAGGCCATGAAAGCTAGCTTACCATTAGGCTAATGCTATTTACCCTATGTATCAGTTACTACGAGAGAGAGAGAGAGAGAGAGAGAGAGAGAGAGAGAGAGAGAGAGAGAGAGAGAGAGAGAGAGAGAGAGAGAGAGAGAGAGAGAGAGAGAGAGAGAGAGAGAGAGAGAGAGGAGGAGGAGGAGGAGGAGGAGGTGAAGGAGAAGAGAACAAAGGAAGAGAGTAGAAGAGGTGAAGAAGAAGAGAGAAGAAGGAGGGGAAGAGAGATTATAGAGAGGAATAAGGGAAGAGAAGGAGGAAAGAGAGAAAGTAGAGAGGAAGGAAGGAAGGAATATATAAGAAGGGGAGAAGCATAGAGAGGAAGAGAGTAAAGAAAGAGAGGGAGTGAGACGAAGGAGTAAGAGGAGATCATCCCCAATCCCAAGAGGAGCACCACTCCAACCAATAAGTACTTTGACACAAGTCCTTCCTCTCCTAGTGAACTCGTGATTTCGCAAGGAGCCACCAAACTGTCAAAGCTTGGAGCTAATGCAGTGGACGTCCTCTCGTGATGGCCACGAAGAGGAGATATTCTAGAGTGAGGAGCACAGGAGCTACCAATGCAGTCACAAACGTGATTGACACACCATCATATACGGCACGAGACCAGGCTCCTTCGAAAAATTTAATATTCATTCAATACATGATTGGGAATGCAAATAAAGAAGTTGTAATATGGCAAATAAATTATAGCGAAAATAAATGATAGGATAAGTAAAGGCTATTAAATTAGAATTATATAATTTGGAGTTAGGATCAATTGCATAACGTCACCTTGAATAAATTATCTTAAGTTCCTTATAAACAAACAATTGCATCAAGAATAAATTCATTCGCACTTACAAATTGTGTAAATATTAGGAAAAGGTGAAAAGTTGCATGAAGAGTATTTATTTTAGTATTTATAAATTATGTAAATATTAGAAAATGTGAAAGTTGCATTAAGTTTTTTTTTGCATTTATAAATTATGTAAAAGTTAAGATAAGTGAAGTTATATTAAGAAAAATTATTGTAGCTTTTATAAATATGTAAACATAGAGAAATGTGAAAATTGTATCAAATATATTTTCCCTTGCGTTTGTGAAATTCTTAAATATCAAGAAATATTCCCTTAATATTTATAAGCATATGAAAAATTAGCCTTTTCTTGGTATTTAGAGAAAATTAGGATAATCAAAGTAGATGATAAAAATTTATTGATTAGGGGTACTTCTTAAGGAAGGAAATTCCACTATTAATTCCACGATCTGATAAATTCCCACAATTTAGAATAAACTCTAGATCTTTAATGAACTCAAGTGACCAATCCTTCACAAGGGTTATGAACGAAAGATCACAAACAAAAATCAATGACAACTAAGGAAAAGACCTAAAGAAGGAAGGTTAGTTTGATTTTAAAAAGGGGACTTAGAAAAGTCAAATCCGAAGGAAAACTAAGAAGAATCCCAAGAGTTAAAAGAGAGTTAAGTTGGAAGGGGTTGCCTCTAAGTTAAGATCTCGCTTAATTACATCTTTCTTTGTTAGGAATATTGCTAGAAGAAAATTGCTTGTACTTATAGCAATGCATACAAGTTTAACTTGATGCACTTAAGAAATTGATTGAATAATAAAAAATCCTAATATACTAAGTCTACAATAGGATAAAAAGGAAAGCGCACTAAACGTCCGCCAAGGCTAGTTGCTAGTCACTTTTTAAGGAAAAACATATTGCCACCTCAGAGAGCTGACCTCGATGGTGAGAGGTCGCTTTGTAAGAAATCCTTGGGCAAGAGGAGTTGAGGGTACTAGGGGGCTCTGGAAGGCGAACTCTTAGACTCTTAAGAAAGGTCCAAACGCCTACATAACTCATGATGAATTTCATTAGGCCTTGATACTAGCTAGGGGTAGAAATCTTAGAGAAATAAAGGCCTTCATGCCATTCTTTCATATGGGAAAAAGGTGAATACTTGTATAATAATTTTCCACTAAATAAAAAGTTATATTTCAAAAGGTTTATTTTCATTATTTGTGTATTTTGATTCTTAATTTATGTAAATGACTACTATGATTAAAAGGGTTAATTAAGGAAGCTAATTTTATATGTACAACTTAAATGTTTTAGGTAAGCAGATAACTAAAACTACCCAATCAAGGAAAGTGAGAGGGTGTGATCCCTAACGGATCTACCCTAAGGCAAGGTAGTCTCAATAAGCCGAGAGCTTCTCACAAATTTATTGCGTTAGAGTATAGGGAAATTCGGCCCCTTGAATCAACTATGGACCTTTGACTTCGTATTACTTTAGGAAAATGGAGTGAGATTTTGTCTTATAGGTAGAGGGGTCAACATATTCATACTCCCCCTCATTTTTTACTCTCCTTGAACCAACTGTGATATGAGTTCATCTCAGTTTGAGCAATCCAACACAAGTAGTTACTTGAATATCGATGCTAGTTAACTCCAAATAGGAGACCTTAGCTTACCTAGAAACCAAAATTCAAATCGCTTCTCGTGGGAACAACCAGGACCTTCCATTGTAAAGTGGAGTCGAGAGATTCTAGGTAACCAACCTCATGTTATTCTAAAGAGTACCGAGCATTTTCTAATATTTACATGTCACACCAAGGATATCTAATATTTACATAATTTATATCTCATACCACCAAGTAAATATCTCAAGCGGTCATGTCACACATGCCAACTAGATGGCATTCATAGCATCTAAATGTAATATATGAGTTATAGAAGTAATACCAAGGTATGCAACTAGATGGCCTAACCATAGGGCCTCCATGCAAGCCTCAGAGGTGGTTGCAATGTACTCAATCTGAGTGGTAGACAAGGTAGGGCATTTCTATATCCTATACATCTATGAAACAACACCTCTAGCAAAGGTAAAGATATAGCCAGAAGTGAGCTTCCTACTATACGCATGTCCTACATAATATGAGTCATTGTAACCCGCAACTCCAGTATCCTAACTAACATAGCAAAGGCACAAGTTTACACTACCCTTAAGGTATCTCGTGATACCCTTCACAATATCCCAATGTTGCCAACTAGGTATCGCCATGTAACGAGCCACAACACCCATTGCAAATGCTATGTCAAGCCTATGGCTATCGTGAAATACATTAAAGTACATGTTATAGATGTATATGGAGTCTTGGCCATCTTGGCCTTCTCATCATCTGAGTAGGGACAATCTGCCTAACTGATCTTCGCATGAGAAGGTAAAGGTATACCAATGGTTTTACCACCTTGCATATGGAATTGCTCAAGTATTATGCAAATGTACTCCTTGCATATGGAACTGCTCAAGTATTATGCAAATGTACTCCTTTTGTGACAAGTAGAGGAATCCCTTGGAGCGATTGTGTATAATATCCATACCAAGTATATGAGAACCATGCCCCATATCCTTTATCCCAAAGCTCCTATTGAGCTAAGTCTTTAAAGTATCTACTCATCAATGAGCACTCCCAACAATCAATAGATCATCAGCATAGAGTACTTAAACAATAAGACTACCACCATGGGCTTTTTTTTGTAGAGATATGGATCCATTGCTTTGTGGGAATAAGACAACGAATGCATAATGGCATCAAACTTATGATACCATTCCGTAGGTGCATGGTTAAGGCCATAGAGACTCTTTCCTCAAGTTACACACTAGGTTTTTGCTTCCCTTGTCTGCAAAGCCCTTAGACTATTGCATATAAATGTCCTTGTGTAGGTCCCCATGTAGAAAAGCCATTTTAACATCTATTTGATACAAAGCTAGATCTAACAATGAAACTAAGACCAGAACCAAGTGAAGGGTAATCGTTTTGATCATGAGAGAGAAGATCTCATCAAAGTCAACTCACCTTTCTTATTTAAAACCCTTTGCAACCAAACATGCTTTATATGATGCCTTAGGGTAATCTTCAGCTTCTACACCCACTTCCATAGTAATGCATGTTTCCCACTAGGTAGAAAAAACAAATATGACGTATGATTTTTCTACAATGAGTCAAACTTAGAGTGCATAGCCCTCTTCCAATAAGAATAGTTACCTCTATGCATTGCCTTATCAAATGTAAGGGACTCAATAGAATTTGTCATAATCCATAGAGGGCTCATAAATGATCAAGAGGATGCGATGCTCTAGTCTCGGGGGATTCACTATATGTATATGCTCTATATCACATGTGTTTAAGGCTTATTTATTAATATTCTTATCTATAAAATTTTTCCCAATAAAATACACCCTTTGTGTGTGTGTGTGTGTGTGTGTGTGTGTGTGTGTGTGTGTGTGTGTGTGTGTGTGTGTGTGTGTGTGTGGTATTTCAACATTATCTTATTTTAAACCCACATAATACATATATATATCCATGAGTGAGCCTCCCCCCCTCCTTCACACTCTAGTAGAGTATCACAAAAATTGTTGTGCACCATGTACATCATGTCCTCTCTATCTCCAACATCAATATGATCTGGCACAATAGGCAAATCTTTATCTAGGTGCCTAATGGAAAGGTGTACTTGCTAATTGTGGGTCTATTGTATGCCATTACAATAGATGTGCCTATTATCAATCTTACTACATTTGACCTTGCGAGAATTGAGAATTGTATGTAGTTTAGGGTTTGAATGTGTGACTGAGGTTCATGCATGGGAATAAGACCAAAGTGCGACCTATGTGCTTAGGTTCTACCTAACTAAGAATGGTGCACTCTAAGTTAAGTGCAATGAGTGATACCTTAAATATATGCTTATGTCTAGGTGCATGTGTGTGGCTTATATGCCTTGTTTGTGGTGCTGGCTGTGCATCCAAGGGGACTAGTGTTGGTACCTTTTTGGTATGGGACCTATGTGTCATTGATGGTTGGCTCTATGCCATGACTAGCCTAACCTAGTTCATTTGTGTGGGGCTATGAGTGTGCCTAAGAGTGCATGTGAATGCTACCCTATTTGATTGAACATCAAGTGTTATCACTCAAGTGGCAAGGTCCTTTAGGCTAGTGTGAACCCTCGAGGGATGGTGACCTTAAACCACTCAAGCACTTTCACTCAAGTAGAGTGTAGGCAATCAAGTGATGTGCCTCTTGGCGAGACTTGTATGATGATTGCTTGTGGGACTTTGTGGTGTTGATCAAGGGAGTGGACTTGAGAGCTATAGTTCTCAAGCATGAAGTGGTCAATCTAAGTGACATCTAAGTGCATCGAAAGGGTTTGTGTGCCAATTGAATGTGCTTTGAGAGGAGGTTGGTTTGAAATTCATGTTTGAGGGGAAGGCACCACTCTTTTGTAAGGTATCAATTGAGAGTGATGTGAAGGTGGCAATTGGGTGTAAAGCACTCAAGTGGATTGGCAACCAATTGAGGGAGCTGGGGCCATGTGGGCCGATTGGGTGATACGTTTCAATAGTATCAATGCCACTCTAGGTTGGTGGGTTGCTCAAGTTTTGGGTGCCCTCTATAGTGATGGCAACTGCTCAAATCAAATCATGGGTTGCTTGAGGGGGACTAGTTGCCTATCGAGTTATGAACCACTCAAGCATATATGATTGTTTAGTGGCCACTTGAGGTGGCAAGTAGCTTTGATCAATGAGTCCACTCAAGAAGGTGGCATCATGCTCACTCAAGACGATGGGACCTCTCGAGTTTTGAAGTTGCAAACTTGAGTCAAAGTTCTATGAAGTATAGACTTATGCTTAACCATTAGGGTTTATGTATATAAGAAACATTCAAATTGCAATTCGACAGTTACATTGCACAAAGGAAGAAACATACTATTGATCCTACACTTGTAACGTTGAGATCCTTGGTGCTCTTTGTATTTCTCTTCTCCAAACATCTCTCCTTCTTCTCTTTCCTTGCTTCACCTTCTTCCTTGTTTCTCCTTCTTTGTGCAATCATAGTAGTGAATAACCTCTTCTTCTTCTTCTTTGTTTGTCCTTCTCCTTCTTTACTCGATTGTAACTGTCTTTGTAATTACTTCTATGATGGTGGCTACTCTATATATCCTTGTACTTGTCATGTTGATGTAAGTGGTTTTCTTACTCCCTCAAGCTTTTGCATTGATACTCTGCACCTTGATTAGTTTGATGCTTCTATTTAGTTCTTTACATTTGCACGTGCACATGTGTGCGCACACATGCACACACACAAAGAGAGAGAGTATGTTTGAAATATGATAAGAGGAGTGACTTGCCTTTTTTTTGGATGGTTTTGTTTTTAGTGTGCATGCAAGGCTTGGGAACATCAATTATTAAAGAAGGCTCCTTTGTTTTTAATTCTAATTTCAATCTTCTTCTAAATTCATTCCTCTCTTCTTCATTCACTTGCCTCACACTTGAGGTCTTGCACTTGAGTTCTCCACTTGAGTGGATGGACTCCTTGGATTGCCATGTACTCTTAACTTCTCCTCTTGACACTCAAATATAGCACTTCAATGCACAAACTTTCCTTTCTCTAAAGCTTGTTCTCTTCTCTAATCATTCTCGCCATGTGCTCGCACTCTAGTGCTCAATTGGAGTGGGTGAGCTCCGTCATGTGCCCTTAGTTACAAGTCTCACTCCTACATTCTCCTACTTGAACTAAGTTTTTGGGTAACACATGCTCAATGTATTGGGACTTGGGACACACTCTTATTATTTCAGGAGTTTCGACGACAAAAGTTGATGACTAGCTCTCACTTGGTCTCTTACATACGATGAACTTACAATTCATTTGTAGTGAGCAAGCATGGCTTCCCTCTAACCATAAAGAATGTGTGTTGCTAACTCCATGATCCATGACACACTCCCATAGCTCTCAACCTTTAGAGCCTTTGTTATGCATGAGTAGAGCATGGATAAGGCATGAGAGACTGCTAGAGAAGAAGGAGGAGGCTTTGCACAATTATCACACACACACACACACACACACACACAATGGAAAAAGGAAGATGGCAAGAACAAAAGTTAGCACACGCATGAATAGCCTTTTTCATTATCTTTCAACATTTTTATACAAGAACTTAGGGTTAGGGTTTCCCCATCCCCCTTGGGCATCCAACCCTCTTGTTGGGTCAAGTGAGAAATCTTTCCTTTTACATGTATATCAAACTAGTTGATTATAATTACGTTGCCCTTGCCTAGCCATTGGCAACCCTTGGCCACGACTATAACTTGCATGGGAGAGATCCAGCTATCATAATATGATTTTACACAAATCACGATAAAAACAAGGTAACTTCAGTTGTTTCCTTCATGCCTTCGTGTCCTTCTCCTCTAAGAGGTTAAGATTTGTCTCCTCCTAGATGAGTGCCAATCCCATGGCACTCTTGCATGTTGTAGCTGGTAAGTGGTGTTGGGACGGGTGGTGCACAGGTTTTGATAGGTTTTTGGTTGGTGATGAAGGAAAGGTGAAGATGGTGGGATTTTACTAGGTGCGACAAGGAGGAGGAGGATGGCTATTGTAGATGGAGAGCTTTTGCAAATCATAAGATGTGGGCTGCAAACCACCCATGTACCTATATGTTGTTGTGATCTTTATAAGAGATGTGTTTGCATGTCTTGTGAACAAAGGTATGCTCATGTAGTGCAACAAGGAGATGGATCAAGTTCCAAGTATACTCGGAACATTGTCCCAAATTTGAGGACCTAGAAAGTGAAAGGTTTGGTGCAGTGTGATGCCCAAGATGACAAGATTATTGAGCATGCTTGAGTTGTCCTACCCTTGATGTGCCACGAGGTTGTGAGGTGGGGATATGGGCTAGGGGGTGGATCCCTAAGTGTAGTGAGCGTGTATTGTCCTACCCTTGATGTGCCTCGTGGTCCTGAAGTGGGGACATTGGCTATGGAGTGGATCCCTAGGTGCAATGAGTATGTATTGTGTTTATAAAAAGAAAAATTATTTACATTACTTAGAAGCCGGCTTAACTGCATGCTCGAGGCATCCCTTGTTGCTAAGCATATACTCCTTCAATGAACTACACACTTATAGGTATGATTTTGAAAAGAAGGGATGTGTACACAATACAAATGTGCCATCATCCACTATATCTTGTAATAGCTCTATGCAATAAGGAGGTGTAGTGTTGCCGTAAGGTGTAGTCATATCATCATCACCTAGTAAATTCTTGCATTTACATTAAAGAATAGTGGTGGTAGTCTTTCCTCGTATGGCATGATGGGCTTCCAGAATGATGTGATGAGGAGGCAAAGATAGTTACATGTTATAATGAAGGAAGGATTTGGGCAGTTTAGCAAACTGCCTTATGAAATGGGTGAAAGATGAGATGAGGTTGGATTGCTGCAGTAGGTAGATTCTTTTCTTCTTAATGGCATTCACATTTGGTATCTTTGGAAAGTTATATCTACTGTGTTCTCCTTCCTTGAATTCCTTGCCATGCTAGCAGGGGTAAGGCCAATAGATTGGATTTACCTTTGCATTATCACTTGAGTAAATAAAGGCCTACCATGCCACCTTGTTATTCTCTAGAATGGGGTATCTCTATTTAGACTTGGCCAAGCTTCCCATGGTTTCATGGTAAGTTGTCTACTCTTGTTGTCTGTGGCTTGATAAGATTCCTTAAAGGCCTTGTCAAGTTTCCATGCCCACTTCTTTGCTATGCTTGGCTACTTGGATGAGCACGTGTATTGTCCATGGGGACAAGGGCTCCTTAAATCTATTTCCTTCATCCACCTTAAATTTGCAAATCACAACACCACTAGATTCTTCTTACTTTTGATAGTTCTATACTACTTCTTTAGGGTTTACCTACTCTTTCTTTTACTAGGAATTCAAATAGGAGAGAAAAATTTGTCACCTTTTGTACTCTTTAGCATGCACATTGCTATCCAAGCTAGATATTGAGTTCAATAGGGTCTTCAATTTGTGGAATGTAAGCTCTCAGGGCCACCTCTCTCCACATCTTCTCTTGCTTATTTAGGACAAACTTATAAGCATCCTATTTGACCTTGTGTTGGAACTCCCCATACAAGGCAGTCCCTAGGTCAATGAACAACTTCATTAGAATCGATTCCCTATAGACTCTATGCTTCCTGTCCTATTAAGCCTATTGATTAGGTCAATCTAGTTGACATAGTCCTTTGCTAGTCTTCATAGGCAACCTTCCACTATTCTTTCTCTTGTAAGTGGTATTTGTACTTGCTTTCCTTAAGTTGTACTTTTTCCTTTTCTTGAGAGAGCTTGATTCAAAGTTCTATCGGTTGACTGTTCATTATCAATCATTTAATTGCTCATATTATCCATTTCCACTAAACTTTCCTCTAGTGTTACCCTATTTCCTTTAATTGTTGCAGTCTTCTCTTGCAGGATAGCCTCCTTCTCTTGCAATTGCTTCAAAAGATTCTCCTTTAAAATCACATCCTTTTTGTTGAGTTCCTTGGTCTTTTCTTATAATGTGTTATCCTTTTCATGCATTTGCTTTTGGAACTCATCCCTTAATAGTGCTTCCTTATTGTTGAGCTCTTTTGTCTTCTATTGCAGGACATTATCCTATTCTTGTATTTGTTTTTGGAACTTCGACTTCTGTTTCTTTGCCTTGGAGCTACAGCTATGGCTTTGAGGTAGTTCCTAGTTCACATTTTGATATCAATTCTTTGAGCGTGTAATGATTTACTGATTTTTCTATACTATTTGTGATTTGGAATGGAGTGTAACCCATTTTGTACACATTAACTATTATGCTGAAGTTGCAAAGAAGAGCATTAAAAACCAACATAACCCCTCACATGCAAGCAACGTTGCCACTACAAAGGACTAAACAATCTTTGTTATTAACATAAGAATAGCATTGTGTAGTTGAGCTTTTATTGTGCAAATTATATCCCAACTGCTTTTGAATGATCGATTGCATTATGCATTTGGAGGTAGTCAAGATGGTTTGTCTTCATTAAGAGTATCCTTGATTATGATTGGCTTGGTTTCTCCACTTGGTTATTCTAGTTCATGTAAAGGCAAGAAATTTATTGTGAGCTCTTCTTAGAAAACTTGAATCTCTGTGCAAATTTGAAATCCTCAATCTTACCCTTATTTTACTATCTTATTACAATAAATTGTTACTTGGTTGGCTGCTCTTGGTAGCTTTATCTCTTTTGGGAGTTCGAAGAGTCAAATATCTTAATTGTGGTCTCATTGTAGTCTTTTGATTGGTTTGTCTCCACCCTACAAAATTGAGGCAAGCTTCCTAGCTTGGGAGAGTCATAGTGTGTGTAGAATATTTTTAATAGTTGTGAAGTTTACAATTTCATTGTTGTTTACAAAGGAATATAGTATTTATTACTACACAATAGGAGAATGATATAGAATGCACTAATCATACATGTTTAGATTGTACTCTTATTCAACAAGAGCATCTAGGTTGATGGATTAGACAAGTAGCTCACAAAGATATGAAGTAAGGTTGTCCAAGAGCACCATTGAATTGACTTGTGACATGGAGCTCCTCCTCATTGTTGATGAGTGGGTGATGTAGCAGATCTTTTGGAGGTATCAACCCACAAGATTTTATGATTACTTGCAATGATGCGGTTTCACAATATGTAGGATCATACTTTAGGAAGCTAATAATTTTTCTTGTTCAATAGTGGTGACTACTTTTCTTCCTAAAGTGGTAGCCTCATCTTGAAGTGTATACCATTTCTTAAGGAAGCAAGGATAGTGCATGGATTTTTGAGGATAATCATTTTTTAATAGGAAGGAAGTATTTGTCATGTTTATACCCATTGTTGTGGAATTTCCCAGGTCAATTGGTCCAGTACTATAATACTTTTGCAGAAGAGGTGTTCATGTTCCTCCCAAGTGGGGTGCCATTGAGATGCGAGTAAGAGCATGTTTTTATGGGCCAAATCTAAATCTATCCTTGCAAATAGTTGGTGAAAGTTCCAAACATCGAGTCCAATTGTATGAAGTAAACAGAGGTTGGCTTTTGGGTGAGCATCTTCCACCATTTTATAGATCAAGTGGCATTGTTGTGGCTTCTTTAGGGAAATCAATGGGGAGGGCCAATAATCACTCATTCTATATTGGGGTAATGGATTGAGTTTAGAGAGGATTTCCACTTCCAAAGGCAATCAAGACAAGCTTGCATGAGGGGTAGTAGTGGTCAATTTTGAGGATTGGCAAATTAGGTTCTCCTTGGGGGATGTGGAAGGTGGGGAGGGAAGATTGGTAAGAGAAGAGTGTGATGTAGAGCTTTCTTTTAGATTAGGTGTTACACATGGGCTCAATGAGACTGATTGGTCCATGTGGTGGTTTTGGCCAATTAGGCCCAAATCTCTGATTGGTGTTAGAGCTAGTGCTACAATAGTGGTCATGGGCACTTTGGGTAGCCAAAATTTATGGGAACATTCATAAAACCTTTGCACCTATAGGAGGGTTTGTGGGACCTGACGTGTTGTAGTGTGCTGATAATGATGAGGTTGGCAGCATCAGTGTGGGTGCCTTTTGCTTATGTTTTCATGTCATTACATGCATGAAAGTGCTTGAGGAGGCTTTGGGTGTCCACTGGCATTGTGGTAGGATGCTGGCATGGGCTTCTTTTAGGCTTGATATTTTAACTGTTGGGTCAACAAAGTCTCAGACCTGGGAAGTTTTTTGGATTTGAGAAGTAGGCCGACTTTGAATGTAGCTAAACTATGCCTCTTTGGAGGTAAAAGCAGTAATCACACGAGTGTTTGCCAATTGTAGATGAATGCTTTCGTTAACATGATTAGCATTGTAGTGGGTCAAAAATTTGAAAGTATACCCCAAGAGAATATCAATGCTGACTCATTCGATGTTCGATAGAACATAGGAAAGAAGTGGGATACTCTCAGTCTCCATAATGATTGTCAATTTACATCAGCCCAATAAGGCATATGCTTATCCTTCGTACGGATTTAGCTTCGTGTTTGTTGATTGTAGTGGTTGTTGCATGAGGTTTTCCAATAGCAATAAGAAAGGGCATTGTACTTTGACCTCTCTTCTATAAGAGCCTTGACCATGATAGATCTGGTTGCTCTAAGGCAAATGTGAAGACACATAGCTAGAATGGCAGGCTCATTGTCTCAGTCTAGACTACTAATGGTGATCACTTTGACATTTATAATTGTTGGGTTAGGTATGGCAAGAGATATCAAAGGGGGAGAGACATAAAAATGTCTGAGGCCTTGAAGTTTCAACTTTTACTTATGGCCTTTTATTGAGCAAAGCAATATGAGATACCCCTTGTTGAAAGATCTTTCTTTGACATGCTTGCAAACTAGGGTTCACATTGAGCCATCTCAATAAGTAAGGTGTGAGTAGCCAATGAACATGTTTTTGTCAAGAATACAAGCTCTTCCAAGTGATGCTACCATGCCTTAGTGCCTTCCCAATGTTCATGGATAGTGATGTGCAAATGAGGGATTAGGAATTCTACCTAGGATAATGGGATCAGTGCGATAGGTAAGCGTGAATGAAGTTTGTCATGTGGTAGTTTTATAGGCCATTGATAGGTATATAGTGCTACCACCATGAGCTTATGATCCCAATTTGAGTGTGGTATCAAAATAGTCTTCGCCAAGACGCTAACAAAAATCCTATTTGTAGCTTCTACCTGGCCATTTGCTTGGGGACAATAAGGATTGGACTTCCTATGGATGATAAAAGAATGTAGACAATAGATGCTCAATCACCTCATTAAGGAAGTTTGCCTCATGGTCACTAATGATTTTGATGGGGCAACCAAAGCATGAGATGACTTGCTCCCCAAAAAATCAAACAATGGTTTTTGTGTCATTTTTTGAGGTTGCCCTAACTTCATCTCATTTTGTCATGTAGTTTGTGACTATGATGATGTATCGAGCCCATTGGTGTCAAATCAAACTTGGATTTGGGCATTTTGTTGAATGTGAAATAGGTGAGTATCTAAGAGTTGGTTGTCAACTCCTCTGGCCTTCTCACCACTAGTCACCCTTGACAAGTGATGTGGAATGGGGTGTTGTTTTCCCTTGCGTACAATCATACAAAAGTCGAGGGTGTAGTAAGAAGATAATGTCAAAATTTCTTTATAGTATAAATCATTGCTAATCCTTCCCTTTCTATGCTCAAATAGTTCATATTAGCCTTAGTTTTAGTCTTGGCAGCTAGTGAAACTCACATAAAAATCCATATTATTTTCATCAAGTTGGTAGAATACTACTCCAATAGTGATTTTGGAAGCATCATTACGTACATGGAATGTTGTTGTCCAGTCTAAGGCTTGTAAAATGGGTGCAATCATGAGAGCCATTTTTAATGCTTGATAGGAATCTTGGCATTCCTTTGTACATGGAATCTTATTGTCTAGTCCATGATTTCTAAAATGGGTGCAATCATGAGAGCCATTTTTTGTGCTTTATAGGAAGCTTAGCATTCCTTTGCCCAAGCCCAATGATCAACAATTTGTAAAGTGGTTATGCAATAGTAACATAGTTGAGTAGAAAGTGATGATAATATCCAGTATGGCCAAAGAAGCACTACACCCCCTTGGGTTGGTAGGTAGAGAGAGATTCATGATGACTTGGTAGGTAGTTACAATTCCATTGTTGGACACAACATGGCCTAATATGGTGCCATATTTTACTCAACATTGACACTTTAGGGGTATACTACCAACATCTCTTAAAGATGAGTTGGAGCTTTTGAAGGTGTTCCTCCCAACTTCAATGGACATGAAGGTTGTCAATGAATACTTTGAGCCACTTTTGTAGCGTGTCTTTAAAGATAGTGCACAAGAGTCATTGGAAAAAGTTTGTTGGGGCATTAGTCAACCCAAAGGCCATGACTATGTATGCAAACACCCCCCATTCAATAGCAAATGTATATTTTGGTCTATTATCTAGATGGACTTGTACCTGATTGTACCTTGATAATCCATCTAAGAAATTATAAGCTTATTTTCCTACTACTCGCTTAATCAAATGATTAATGTAGAATAGAGGATAATGGTCTCTATTGGTTGTGGCATTCAATTTCTTATAATTTATGCATACACATATTTTCCCATTCTTTTATAGCACCAATACAATTGATGTCACCCAATTTGTATGCTCATTTTCATAAATGAACCTTGCTTTTACTAAATTTTCAATTTCTTCCATGACATGTGGGCATATTAAGGATTTATAGAGTAGGATCTTTGCTTGATAGGCTTGGCATCCAACTTAAGAGAAATTGTATGTGTTAGGACTTACAGTGGTACACCTTCAAGGTCAAAGTAGTTCCAAGCAAACAAATTGCAATATTCATTCATAGAATTTGCAGGTTGTGCTTCATCCTCTTCACTAATACCCTTAGAAATGTATACAAGCTTAGGGGGTCCCCAGGTTCTACAATATTTACCCCTTTAACTTTTGTTGGTCTCTCAATGGGTTCATTGGATATGACTTTATGCATCACCCCAGGCAATATGACTACTCGATCACTCTTCTTGAACATTGTGAATAACATGGGAAGATCGCTTGGTTTCTTATGACTACAAGTTTTAGACTCATCATTGTGGTTAGCATGCTTTTAGTGCTTTCTCTTCAAATGGATTGGGACTTTGATTTTAAATTTAATAGATTGGGTTGGTTGGGGAAACTGTAGGTCAGAGTCATTGTTTCCTTCTCTGTTAGAGTCAGAACTAGTGGTGTTATCTTGGACTTGTCCTTCATCATCCTCATCCATTAATACTCCAAGGTCTTTATATGGGTCATTGAGCTAATGCCCCACTTGTTATACCTAGACCCCTTGCACCAATCATAACAAAGCCTAAAGCGAGGAAGAAGTCTCAAGTTCGATGGACATGACCTAGTTTCCTCCTTCAAGAGCTTTGTGTTCCATTTTTTTGATTGCCGAAAGCGAGCATTTATCAATACATGTAGCTACTTAAGGCTACTCATAACCTTATTAAATCAATAACCAACACTAGAAGAAGAGGATCTACATCCATTATTTTTTGACATAAATGCAAGAATAGATAAGTACACAATGGTTACACTCATCCTTCATGTTGTCATACTACTATATAGTATGTATACTTCTTGGAGGACATGAATGAGAGTCAGTTCACTGGTTGTAACCATGCATTCCTACCCACTACCCTGTTGGTTGATATGGATGGAGATGAAGACCTACCTCATGAGAAAGGCCTACATGAAGCACTTCTTGAGACCACTCCTCTTGCCTACACAAGAGAAAGAAGAGAACTAAAGAGAGAAAAAAAAGGTCCCCATGTAATCTAAATGCATGCACACACATGCCACCTAGGGGTCATCAAAATGGAAGTGCTAAGTGGCTTTGGTCGATTGGCTCTCTTTCTAACTCCCTAACCCTTTTTTCCACATATTAACTCAAGGTTTTCAAGAGTAGGATAAACCAAGAACATGGTAGGCTTGTCCCCCTAAGTTCCACTACACAACACCACACCAATGACTCGATACTAATTGGCTCCGCAAGTATGGGACATACCTAGAAAGTATTGGCTTGCCTAAGTTTCCACCCAACTCCTAATCACATACCAGCCACCCATCCTCCACTCAAACACCCTCATAGGCACACCTCTTTCTTGCGGGTACATTGAGCAGGAGCTTGAAGAGATATCAAGATCAAACTCTATTTAGCATCAACCTAGGCACTAACCTTTTACCCTTGATCACACTTCACTCACATCCTATGTATTCCATTGAGTGCCATAGGACCGGCACTCAATAATCGCCCTAAGCAACATTGAATAATACTAATTAAGTGTAGAAGCAAAGGTGCCAAGTATATATATATATATATATATATAAGTATGCAAGGCACTCTATGACATTATGGAGCATTCAAGGGCAAACATCTAAGACCTCCAAATTATTATTGTAAATATCCATTTAGAGTGTTGGGCTCTCTCCCACACAAGTTGTAAATAAAGATAATGCATACATAAACGCGCCAAAGCCAAAGGAAATTAATGAGAACTTGCTGGATCAATACAATAGCCTAGTGAGAGATATGAAGGGTGAAATTGACTATGAGTGCCCAAAATAAATGGTCCTAGAAGTTCAAATTATATTCTAGATTGGCATAGTGGTCCATATCGAAAGGACAGATGCCCACTTGAGTGATGTAGGTAAGAACATCCGTGATGAAGTAACCAATGTTGATCCTGCTAGCAATGTGTAACTCTTCCTCAGTCAGATACGGGTGGGTCACGATGTGTTGTTCCAGGGGTCGATTACAAATGGTGGTCAACACCCTATAGGAAGTTGGAGCTACATAAGTGGGATCATACTTGAAGGTCTTAATGGCATGCCATTGCTTAGCATTGGTCATGATTTGGCAACGTTCTTGTTCCTACTTGAGTCTAAGAGCATACCACTTGCGTAAGAAAGGATGAGTTATTATCAGCTAGTTTGTGAAGTTCATCCAACTTTTGGTCATGATTTGGCAACGTTCTTGTTCCTACTGGAGACTGAGAGCATACCACTTGCATAAGAAAGGATGAGTTATTATCAGGTAGTTTGTGAAGTTCATCAAACTTTTGGCTCGTGGTGGCAGTAACTTTGCTCTTGTTATAGGAGGTGATCAACCATTGTTTGAAGGCTTGGTCTTGAGATATCTTGGCATTGGCGATCAATTCTTCCGCAATCATGGGGGTTTTCACTATTACGAATTTGTATTCCTCCTAGGTGCATGTCATGGAGTGAGACCTCCAACGCTAAGGATGGATCAAGCAGACCTAGGTCCAAGCGCTCATAGCTTTTAGTGAGTAGGGTGAACATGGCATCCAAGCACTTGATGTAGGCAATCAGGTCATCTTCGATGTTTTTAGCTAGGTCTTTAGCCAACATGAGGATTGATTATTGTTCATAGGATGGGTTATGACCTGCTAGCCGAGTAGGGTTTGACTGAGCTAGATAATTTGGCAACTAATGGTTACATCTTTGGTTACTCCTGAGAGTGTGGTTTGTCTTCTTGTGTGATGGGCTTAGTTAGAGTCGAGGATGCTCCGCTACTAGATGCTAGTGAGGTCGTAGGGGCATTAGTAGGATTGGGCTGAGGCAGTGTGTGAGTAGCAAGGTGCGTGGCTTTGGTTGATAGACTTGTTTAGTCTTTGCTAGATTTTGCATTTGAGGCTTTGTGGGTTTTGCAGTTTGAGTCGTTTGTGGCATTGGTGCCTTGTCTATCCTGTGGCTTTGTGTGGTTAAGTTTGGGAGCAGCGTTTGAGTAGTGTCATTGGTTGTCTTGGCTTTAGGTACCCAAATGTAGGTACTGCCCTTGTAATAGCCTTGTGCCTGCAACAAGATCTTGGGGACCCATCGTGACTTGACCATTTGTCGATGCCTGTAGTTTCTTTTTGGCCTCCTAGGTTTCGAGGGGAGGTTCCCAGCCTTGCGAGTTCATGGTTGGGTGCTCTTAGGCAACGTTTTGGATGTTTTGGTACCCATTTGAACTGTGTTCAAGGGTTTTAGCTTTGTGCTCGGGTGGTGTTGAGGTTTGGCGGGGTGTGATGAATCACGACCCCCCTCCTTAGGCTTGATGGTGGGTTTCTCTACCAGTGGCTTGGCATATTGTGATGGAATCGTGTAGCCCTTACTAAAGGTTGTGACGATTCGTACATTGCCGATGGCTAGGTGAATATGGTGTGACTGGTAGTCAACATTACAGTGAGGCCGCTTCTTAAAGGTTCATCCTAACAGCGATTTCGTGCCTACATCTTTCGTGTTTGGCAACACATAAAATACCATGGGAAGGCTTTCATACTTGATAGAGACTACAACTTTACACTTTCCCAGAAGTGCATATGATCGGCCCCCAAATGGGCTGAGTTTGGCGTTAGCGGACTGTAACTGTGGTTTTCCAATTTGAGTTTAATGATCATGAGTCAAGATATTAAAGTCAGCACCCTCATTGATCAATGCATCAATGGCATGTGTCTACAAGGCTGTAATGGTCATGCGTGCAGCTAAGCTGGAGCTATGACTTCCTCATCTTCATCTTCAATCACTGTAATGGCAGCTACTTGTATATTGATAGGGTTGGGTTACCTATGGGAGTTTTTGTCCATCATGTAGACTGGCACACCGAGGGTGTGTCTCTAAGCTCATTAGTTGTCTTGGTAGCTTGCTTGTACTCCTCACTATCTAAGAATGGAAGATCTATCGTGGCGAGCACGAGCATCCAATCTCTCTCATCCTTGGGATAGGGGACATATTTGGTCAGTGGCCCGTAAGATTTTCTAATCGGTGTGTCACCTTTCAGCATGGTGGAGATGGCATCCAAGTTGACTGATGTGGTCTTCCATGTGTCCATCTCTACTCTTACTGCCACTTCCGATTGCCTAAGAAGATCAAACCATTGCCCTAGTCTTCTATGACCCGTGCATTGCGCATCCAGGGCCGGCCTAATAGGATGTCATAGTCCACTCACTCCCTTCATGACTATAAAGTCAATAGAGAATTGGATCCCTATAATCTTCAATGGCCAATTCTTTAATACTCTACATGGCCACACTTTCATTCCATTTGCTAGGGTGACTTTGAATCTAGTATTCTCATAGGCAAGTTATCCCAATCCTAGAGTACTTCATGGCTCAGTACACTAACTCATGCTCATGTATCCACAATTCCCTTTCTTTGGTGTCTCCTAAAGCTAGGACCGGTAAGATTGCATGTATTTTGGTGCCTTCCCAAAAAGCATTAACATGTAAGGACTTTGGCATTGAGTGCAGCATCAGGTTGGGTATCTGAGTTACCATGTCATGATAGTGTAGATCAGTTGTCCCTTGCTCCATTGGTCCTTCAAACCACTGCTTAAGTTTTTGCCATAGGGTCAGATGCTGCCTAAGCAGATCTCCTAGGCTTAGAGTCACCTAGGTGGTCATTAGCGTGGTGAGGAGGTCGTTGACTAACTCTACATTTCTTGGCCAATGGCCTTGACTGGTTTGCTAGCCCATAGCATGTAGGCTCTGTCTAAGCATCATTGTTAGTGGCACAACCGCATATCTCAACTTTGGTCGTGGAGGCGAGGCTGGTGTAATTACGCTTGAGAGATCGTCAATCTCATCTTCCAATATGGGCTCAACATTCTTTAGGTGCTCCTAGGCTTCTTTTATCCACTCCTTGACCTTTTCGATGGCCTTGAATTAGTGCTTTGGGTTGGGGCACTCTCTGACCTTTGCACTCCCCTTCTCGACCGTCTATGGAGCTAACATTTCTGCTTTTGCATGTGTCACCTTTTTTCCAACTAGGTAGTGTCGTGGCACTGTTGGTTTTTAGCGTGACCTTTGTGTCGACTTTTCTTCTCCTTCACCTATGACTTTTCTTTCCAATTGAGGCTACATCTAAGTTGTTGGGTCCAAGCAGTGATATGCCGGTCTGCTTTGTCTCTGCACATGGATCATGACATGCAATGGGATGGGTGTGTCCTCTCCGTTAAATGTCTCAAATCCAAACATCCCCAATGGTACAGATGGCTCATTTGCCGCACTAGAGGGTGGTCTTCGACTAGGGCATTTGGCAAACATGTGAGTGATTCCACACTCTGGGCATCTAAGATCGGCCTTTTTCTGATTAGTCTACTCTCATTCGAGGTAGCGTGAGGAGATATGTCATGGGTGTCCACAAGTCCCTGCCCTCCAAAGCCTCTACCTCTATCTCTACCTAATGCCATCACTGGTATAGGTCGTGGGTAATCCATAAGGATTGCATTGCCCTCTTCATCATACGATACATAGGGGTGCACATAAGGCTCTTTGTTGTTCGTCTCCTCCATATAATGGATTGGAGCATCGCTTGGTGGATGGGTTGCATGCGTCCAGGTGGTCGAGGTATGCCTGTGGGGTCTATCTCCATCCTAGGAATGGCTAGTTTGGCGTCATTAGGTGCTAGGAGAGCCAATGGGGCTCCCCTTTCAAAAAAGTTTTGCGACCTATTCATTAGGTAAGGCTATCCATATGGATGCGAGTATAGGAGTCTCCTCGGTAGTCTGCAATGCATTACATTGTGACCAAACCTACCATAAATGGTGCAAGGTTGGGACCTTGGGTCCTGATACTCGGCTGGGAGGTGGTTTCTGCCACAATACACACATTGGACATGAGGGTGTATTGGTCATCTCATCATTTCTTGTAATTTGGCTAGCTCAGTCTTCATCTCTGCTAGATCTTGACTTGCATCCATGCCCTTTCCTTTATCCTGAGTACTTGGGCTTGATCTTTCACTTGACATTGAAACTCTCTCAAAGTTTCTAGCCTTAGTCTCCTCTCGTTGAGCTGTTGGAGCTTCTCTCTTTGAGCTGGTTGTCCACTCTGATTGCCTCGTCAAAGACCCTAGCTAGCGCGTCTCATTGCAAGCTTGAATTGCATGCCAAGGCCTTGTAGAGTTCCTCACTTTGTATCCCATTGATGAAGAGTGTGGAGACTGCTCTTTCGGTAGGTTGCTCGTCAGTTGGGATCCTCTTGAAGAGACTCCGCACATGGGTGATGTAGTCTTTGATGTCCTCCTTGTCTTTCTGCTTGACGTTCATCGGCCGCACCAAAATGTTATTGAAGTACCTAGGCTTAGAGAATCTCTTAATGAAGAGACTCTTGAGGTTAATGAAGTCAGTCCACTCAGCAGCATCCAGACTCGTGTACCAGATCCTACCTTTATCTCCTAAGCACAGATTGAAAGCTTGCGAGCACTGAGTAAGATTAGTGAGGCCGTTGGCCTCATAGACTTGCTTGAATTGCTCTACAGAGGAATAAGGGTCATTGTTTGGTTGGTACTTGTCTAGTTGCTTAGCCACGACTGGGATTCTCGATTGGCTCTAAGAGCCCTTGTTAACTCCTAAACTTGTAAGCAATGAGGTTGCCATTGTAGCAGCAATCTGCTCTGCCTGACTAGTTGTCTAGCAATCGCTTCGTAAGAAGCTCACTCAACATGAGATTGCCTTCCAACGCTCTTTCCCTTTCTATGTCATGTCCTGTCCTATTTCTACTTGCTAGGGTTAGTACTCGTTGAATCTTGTGTATTTCTATATTCTATCGCAAGCTTCTAGCTTGATGTTCCTAATTGTAGGCTGTTATGCCTTGCAAAGCTTCTTGCGCTAGTCTCCTCTCCTCCTTGAGGTCCGCTATGATATCCTCGGATGTCCTACCATGGTGGTTTGCTTGGGTCTGTAGATCGCTAGATTTCTGTCTGGAAACAGCCTAGGTCAAGCTCTTCATCATGTCCGTGGTTAGTGCCTAACTTTGCAATGTTTACGGTCTCGTGCTCCACTAGGTTGTTGATGAGATTGATCAAGTTGGGTAGATCCACTTCTCCAATGGTGTTGGTCCTTGCTTGCTTCTACACTTGGGGTTCGCGATCACCCGACTATGTTTTAGGGTCTTCTCCCACTACTGGGTTTGTTCAAATTGTTAGGTCTGAGTGAGTTCCTTATTATCTACAAATAGTTCTCAGCTTACACTCACTCAATGTGTGTGTGTGTGTCCGCGTGCTCTCTTTCGTACATCACACGAAATTAGGATTTTAGCTTTTTTTAGGTGCACTTCAAGTGTTGGAAAACAATTTGAGTGCGAATACAAAGTGATACTTGTAGCTTTTGCACTCTCATCTACATACTTGATCGAATAGGGCTTTACACTCAGGGTCACTTCCTCTGGCCTCTAGGGTCTATGCCACATTGTTCAATTTGCTCAGGGGGTCAAATGGGGTTTGCTCGTTAGCCTACCGCTCTAACTATGTCGAATATGCTAATATGAGTGTTAGCATTGTGCCTAGCTGTTCAACTACAATTTCTAGGGCCAAATTCGATGTAGGGATTTTGGTGAATTCTCATGTTGTGGGTGGCACTCTCTATCACCTCAGACGTGCTAAATTTGTAAATTTTGATGTGTCAAAATCTTGTCCGATTCTGTAGAGTCTAATTTTGCAGTGTTCGATTTTAGGAATTGGGCATCCGATTTGACAGGTGTTTGATTTTAGATGTCTGATTTGCTTTGTTCGATTATGGGATGTCCGATTCTAGGAATCAGAGAGGGTGTGTCAGATCAGAGAGATTAGGTTGGTCCGATTTGAGTGTGCTCGATTTCCAGAATCATACAGGATGGTCCGAGAGTTTGACTTTCAAAATTGGACAAGGTCATGTCTGATTGTTCGATCCTTAGGATCGGATGTGTGATAGTGGTCCGATTATTGGGGTGTCCGAGTGTCCGAGTCCGATTTGCTGGGTCTGATTAGACTAGTCAAGTTGGTCCTGGTGTCGGCCATTCGATTCCCAAATCGGATGGATGTAGGGCATCCTACTGTCCGATTCTAGGAATCGGACACCTATGGATCACATCCAATTCCGCCAGCACGTAAACAATGGGAGCAAAAATCACTTCGCGCCAACGATTTTTTGCCATGCACACTAGCAAGATTCACTATAATCCAAGTTTAGATGCACATAAAGGTTTCTACACACTTGATCCAAGCAATAAACTCTTGTGGCCTTCGATCGATTCACTAGAAGCATCAAGTCTTGTACAAGCTCTCAAGTTCTCTCTCTCTCTCTTTCTCTCTCTACTGCAGAACTTGAAAATGAGGTCTCCCTTGCCTCCCAAGGTCTTAAACCCTTGATGGACTCAGCCTTAATCTACCCAATCACTCCCCATGTGATTCTAACACCTCCAAACACTCTTTTTTCTATTTTCTCCCTGTTTGTGCCCTATTTGGGCCTGTTTAACAATAGAAACCCTAAATCTTTTTCCTTTAGTTTCTTGGTCCTAACCTACTCTAAATGCAAGAGAAATCAAAAGCAAATTATTGAAACACTTCCTCCTACTTGCCTAATCATCAAAAAACCAAAATACTTACTTGTTGCAGAGATTAAAACCCAAAACCTCCTACCTATCTCAAGCTCTAGTTTCAAGGATGAAACCCTTACTTTTGTCACTTGATTTGAGGCACAGAAGTGCTCAAGCTTGAATCCATTGGTCTTGGCAATGAAACCAAAATATAATGGCAAGCCCATGCTCAACTTCCAAGACCCACGGACTCCTTATTGCTCTCAAGCTTGAATCCGTTGGTCCTGACAATGAAACCAAAATGTAGTTGTGAGCTCATGCTCAACCGCCAAGACCCACGAACTGCATATTGTTCAAGTGTTTCAAGGAAACACCCATGGCTATGTCTCACCTAACCAATGCACCTTTGATCCTACCAAGATGTATGAGCTTACCTTGATGCCCAAACAAGTAGCCTCCTCCCTCAAGCACACCGATAACTCCACGATTCTTGATGCACTCTCAAGCAACCTCAGGCCTCCACCTTCAAGCTCCATCCTCCATCACAACGCGCAAGAGAAGAGAAGAGAAAAGAATAGAATAAGAGAGGAGATGATGGAGAGCTTTTTCTCCTTAATCCCTCACCCTCACACACTCACTCCCTCACACTCTCACACTCCTCTCAAGCACACACAAGCAAGCAAGAAGGAGAGAAGAAGATGAGTCCACTTTGCCACACACCAAAGAATAAGCTCCTCATTCACTTTTCAACTTTATATACAAAACACTAAATCCCTTTTGGGCAGTCATCCCCTTATCCCATTTTTTACATGGCCGACTGTGGCCTAGGCCCTTTTTCCCATTGTCCTCCTATCTTCCTAGCTTCCTTCGTACCGCCCATCTACCTTTACAGTTTGCAAAGGAGAGAGCCTGGCGCTCTTTTACAAAAAGATTTAGGGGCGCCTCGCATTTAAAAGCGTGCTTTTGCCTTTGCCTTAGCTTTTGAGGTTGCCCTTGCGCTTTTGGTCATTTCCCTTCATGTTTCTTCCGTTGTGTTTGATTTCTTTCTGGGCCACCTCTTTTATGTCCCGACTTGCGTTTTTTTCACTTTTTTCACTTTTTCTTGTGCTGCAGTTAACAAAGTTCAAGCAAGGATCAACTCATCTATTACCAAATATATCATTACAACAAAGGTTTTGTATCTCTTCATGGGTGGATCATTTCTAACCCAAGGATTTGCACCTTATTGGCAAATATTTGAGACATAAGGTACCCATTATCTTCACTGTGGTTAATTCGTTGCAAAACATCAGCTGCATGGTTTTTCTAGTACTTCTCAATAGTGGATAGGAAACCATCACTTAGGCATATTAGGTTGAGGGCATGTGCACATTGGCCTTAGGCCTAATACATGCACGAACACCTAGCTAGTGTAGTTTCACTAGACTTTGAGTTGCAACCCACCACTACCTTGAGTCACAATCGTTAATTTGGACCAAGAGTCTAAAAAATCCTTACCATAATGAGTAAATAAGAGATGCATCCATATCCCATTGTTGAATGCTCATGGAGCATGACATTTTAGTTCTTTACTAGGACAAGGGTGGAACCAAATAATCAAGGTTCTCACTTTCTTATTATGAGTAGGATTGTGTACATGTTCAAGATGGATTAATGAGAAATAAATGTCTTGTTTACATGTTATGCTTTCTTTGAAAGATGCATGATTAGATCAAGACATTAATAAATGTTTTTTCCTTTTTTTAAAAGTTGGTAGTATTGCATTGTTACATCATAGTTTAAGAAGACCTATTGAAATCAACAAAGAACACACACACACCCCGCTCTAAAAAAATCACAAAAAACCAAGAAAAGATGCTCTATCATGTTGATCTCTATGATGAGTTTCTATTGCATAAAGGATTTGGTGATGCATGGGCATGATAATAAGGTAATAATGATTATTTTCTTGCACATTGTTGAGAAGTAATTCAAAGTAGTGTAGTAGATAAGTGATTTTAGCAACAATTCTAGTCTCTAAATTTTTATTATCAAACTCAAAGTATTATGGGATGAGAAAGCACACAAGTGTAGGTTGTGTCCACTTAGTCATTAATTAAAAGGGGATACTTAAGCGCATTAAAGTAAGAGCATGCTCAACATAAGGGGAGGAATAAAACTCATGTTGTCAATTGAGAGTTACTATAATGCAAGAACTCACCACCTCATCAAGAGGACTTACTTAAAATCACATTCAAAAGTGGTGGATACACTTAATAATGATGAGGTTACTTAGCATTCATACTATAGTAGCTAATGGTTTTGCTCGAGGGTTTTTCTATAATGAGAATATTAAGGAATACCTTGTGGCTTAAAGTCTCCACAACTACATTCTCTTTGCTTGGCCTATATTTTAGTTCATAGCCGTACTCCTATAAGACTTCAATCCACCTTCGTTTTCTCAGGTGGTGTTGCATAGTATAGGGTGGGTATTTTCCTGATATCAAGGTGTTGCTTACAGTCTTACTTCATCATATCCTGATGATGATCAAGTAAATGTTAGGTGTCCCTGTTGGGATTATATATGTTGGTATATGGATGCGACTGAGGGCTACTCTTTAGGATGTTTACCAACAACACCTATGCCCTATTATGATGATGATGATGCAGCTTTGCTCCATGATGTGATGGAGGTTTTTAGTGATGTACCTGATAGCAGGTCTTTGACCTTTGATGTGTCTACACTAGAGGCTATTCGTGAGCATCTTATATTTGATAGTTTAGTTGCTAGTTTTGAATTAGATAGTGTAGATGATTTTCGGTTGAGTTTATTGTTTGTGTTAGAAGATTTTCGAGAGTGTGAGGATTTTAGTTTAGATATTTTGTTTTCTTAGCTTCAAAGTGTTTATTTTATTTTATTTTTAATAAAAAAATTTAAAAAAATCATTTGAAAAAAATGTCAAGAGTTGTTTATGCCTTTTTATTTTAGGTTCTAACGCACTTTAACTTAGTTAGTCTTCACATGGTTAGGTAGTTAATTGCATGCACGGTTGGAATACTCCTTCAGTGCTATGAGCTTATTATAAGGAAGTTTGAGCAAGTGGTTGGTTTCTAAAGGAGTTTCACTCTTTGTTGATCTAACCTATCAACGGTTTAGTGGTTAGTGGTTGAGTTATGTGCAGGTTTAATAATTGTTGCAATTTGAGAACCACTACATGTTTATCTTCACATCATCTTAGAGTTACAATATCCACGTACCTAACGAATATCGAATCTATCTATTCATAGTTATTTGAAATAAAGGAAAGTAAACAATCTAACTAGATCAAACTAATTTAGAGATTCAAAAGTCCCAGTAATTTTACAGAAGGAACACAAGACAAAACTTTTAAAACACAAATAACCTGACAGATACATAAACAATTCCATTTATATGCGAGTCCACCCACAAAGGATGGGATGTTAGCACTAGGAAATGATTTTAGGGGATGGTGTGTGTGTGCATGACTGGTGAATTTCAATATATGTGGTGACTACCTAGGAATCCAATAGAGTTTACTCCCGTAACTTTGTCACTTTCTTAGTGATGAAGGGCAGTTGAGTAACAAGGTTCTCTCCACGAAATTTTAACGAGAAGTTTGTATGAGAGATGCTGAGTTGGTGGGTCTCTTTGTCCTTTCATTTGCCTAGGCAAGGTGACTGATATTATGTGCTCGATTAGATTACTCGAGTGAAGCTGTTTAGCTGAAATGTTTGAAAGTTCAATTTAGTGATGCATTCCTAGCTTTCTAGTCATTTCTATAAGTCTTGAGACTCATAATTAAAAGACTTATAAATTAAGTTCAATGGAGTATATCTAGAAGAAAAGAAGAAAAAACAACACCCTAAAGAATAAAGGGTTAACAAAAAAACAAAAAGATAACCATCACCTCTGAGGTCTTGATAGGCTGTAGGGATTTCCTTGACAGGTGCCTTGCGTCCAATGCCTTGCATCTCTTTGGGGTGGGACCTTTTGGGACGGAGAATAAATATATATACTCTTTTGATTAAAAGCTCTGAAGGAAATGCTTCTTAAAACTCAGGAAATTTGGGAGTTAGGGACCATTAATAATTGGTTGTTCTAGCAGAACATGGAGGGTTAGCAACTAAACCATAGGAGTCTTATTTGGTGTCGTAGTATTAGCTTGCTTTGTTGGGTTCTTTGCATGAGGCGTGAACCTTATCAATGAGGCTATTTCAGAAGCAATATTTCTAGTAGCATAACAGTGTGGCATTTTATTGCCTAGAGGGATTATTGTTGCTTAACGGTTCTAGAATGCTTCCTAGTTGGTATGCTCCATGCATTGGCTGCAGCTATGTTACGCACTCACATGGGGAGGGTGAGTAAGGGGTAGTGCTAGTTTGCACAAGTTTTTATACAACTTACTTGCAAGATTCGTCTTGTTTAATTTAAGATCTGACACAAGTTTGTATTTTTTATACCTTTTCATTGTCTACTAGTCTTTTCTGTGCCGTTTTCTTTTTGTAGATCTTGTAGATGTGCTCGCAAGGATGCTTCACATTTAAGTGGGGGAGAGTATATTTTTCTTTGAAGATGCATAGCGGTGCTCATGGTAGCTATGACGAGTGATGTTCGTGGTGCAATTCTTGTAGATGTGCTCGTGAGGACACTTCACTACCATCTTTTTATATTAATTCCATGCAGATGCGATCGTAGTTATTGTCTTCAAAGGACGCTCCAGTAGTCTAGCAAGAGGAAAAGAAGGATGTTATATTGAGAATAATGCTTTAGGACTTATAGTGGAGAACAAGGGACTATTGCTAATCTTCATAGAAGTGATAAGTTGCAAGGCAAGTTAGAGATGGGGAGAGAGATTAGAGTTCTTCTAGGGGTAGCCACTAGTGCATTTAGGGAGTTGATACATGTGTCTAAAGAATGATCTCAAGAGGACATAAGAAATCTGGCCAAAATAACTCTTAGTGCAAGCAGTTCAAGCTTTATCTATCAAGCAAAATTAAGAAAATTACATCTTGGTCATGAAAATGTTTGAGTAGTTGTTTAATACCTCTACCTTTCGTTTGACCCCATTTTACAAGAATTATATGTTTTGAATATAATCTGCTAAGATTGAAAGGGGATTTTAAAGTCTAACCTTAAATGGTTGAGGAAAGAAAAATAAAACGAAATGAATGAGAAAAAAATAAGGAAAAAACAAGATGGGAAGACATAGTTAAAAATCGAACAGGGGCATGATGGGAGAGGGTGCAATCTTGGTTGAAGGCAAACCTACAGGAGAGAAGAAAAAGAAGAAAAAGAAACAACATTTACGATGATTGGGGGAAGTCCTACTTATACTTGAGATCATCGATGCTCTCACAATCATCACCATGTGGTTTACACCAGTTGAAAAGCAGGAGGATTGTAAACCGAATAGGGTCGTGATGTTGATCAAGGCGCCATCATGGGGATGAAAAAGAGAGGATATTGGCCATTGAATGACCATCGTGTGCTACTATGGGATCATCATAATCATTTCTATTGCCATGATTCTCCCCTCAAGCATGCGGAGTTCCAAAATGGATTTCTAGTAATCATTTTCCTTTGTGAGATCCCATTCTCCTCTTTGTTGATCAAGGTGCCATCATTCATGGGGGGCCATCTCGCAAATCAGAACTAGTTCGTAATGAGAAGTAGGGCGATCGAGTGCATGAATCTTCTTGATCACAGAAATAATTTTGTGCTTGCAAAACATCTCTTCATTGTGGTCCTCCATTGAGTCACCTTCTTCTTGAAAAGAAACCATAGCTTCAATTAAGCTTTTAATTAAAGCTTAATCTCTAAACTCATAAAGGGCTATTCATATTGTGACAAAGCAATTGGTCAGTGAGAAGTTTAGGGGAAGTGAAGAGCTCACGTTCAAGATGACTGGGTGGAAGGTAGGCTGGACTATGGGACGTGCACCTCCAAAGACAAGATTTCGACTTGTGTGTTTCCTCGAAAGCATCTAATCCATTTAATAGAAATAAGTAGCATGAAGTTATAATTTTATTGGTTTAGAATTTTACTCTAGTGCCTTAAAGCCTATTTTTCCACTTTGAATGGTTTTTAGTATTTATTGATATTTGGTTTTCTTTTCTTAAAAAAAAAGGCTAAAAACACTTAAAAATGGTTCAAAAATTGCATATAAACATTTGTATAAAATATATGGGTGA